>NC_140997.1:33268329-33903329 GCF_052327205.1 Somniosus microcephalus | reverse complement strand
CGGTGACGTAAAGTGACAGGCGACCGGAAGCTTGGGGTCATGCTTACGGGCTGAATGGAGGTGTTCCGCAAAGCGGTCACCAAATCTGCATTTGGTCTTCCCAATGTAGAGGAGACCGAATCGTGAGCAGCGAATACAGTATACTAAATTGCAAGAAGCATGAGTAAATCGCTGTTTCACCTGGAAGGGGTGTTTGGGGCCCTGAACAGTGGGAAGGGAGGAGGTAAAAGGGCATGTGTTGCATCTCCTGTGCTTGCACGGGAAGCTGTCGTGGGAAGGAGAGGGGGTGTTGGGGGTGATTGAGGAGTGGACCAGGGTGTCGTGGAGGGATCGGTCCCTTCGGAATGCTGAAGTGGGGGGTGAGGGGAAGATGCGTTTGGTGGTGGGATCACGCTGGAGGTGGCGGAAATGGCGGAGGATGATCCTTTGAATGTGGAGGCTGGTGGGGTGAAAGGTGAGGACAAGGGGAACTCTATCGTGGTTCTGGGAGGGAGAGGAAGGGGTGAGAGCAGAAGTGCGGACAATGGAATGGACACGGTCAAGGGCCATGAGAATACATACATTTTGGTTATCTGGACGATATTTAGATACAGTCCAAAGAAGATTATGGCCCCGATTTTAACGTCAAGCAGGATTCGGGTAGGCGAGGCGAGCGCAAAACCCTCTCCCCCACCCCCCACCACTCCTGCCTCGGTAGCATGATGCCCAGGAAAATTTTAACTCGCGTACCTCACCTGCATGTTGCCAGTCAGCTAGCGAGCGGCAGCAGTTGTTCGTGTGTTAGGGGGCGGGTGCATTTGCTGTCTGCTCAGAGGGGCAGGTTAAAATTGTCAACAGCGGGAGCTGGGCAGGACATCGGCGGGTAAATCAATTGGCTGATTTTAACTGCCCACTGGCCTGATTTTCGCTAGAGTAAGGTTAAAATCACCTCTATTCTGTGCCATCTCTTTTGGACCTCTTAACCTGAGTTCTCAATCAATATATTTTTATAGAGCTAGTTCACCTTGCTCTCTGTTATTGCACCTGTTGCTGTAGTTACCTGAGATAGGCGGAGAGGCAGAACAAAGAGCTTCTCTCTTCACACTCCAGCCACTTGCTTTCCATTCAAAAACCCCAATCCTGCTTGAACCTTGCTTCCTCAGCAGAAGTCTCACACATCAGCACTCTCTTTATCAGTAGCCACTCACTAGCTCTCGCCCTCTCTTTCCGCAGGCGAAAATGGCGCACAACACAAGGGAGAGGAGTAAGACCAGAGGGAGGAACACTCAGCATTAAGCTGGTCACTAATAAATCCAATAAGGAATTCAGGAGAAACTTCTTTACCCATTTATATAGCGCTTTTAACATAGTAAAACATCCCATGTTGCTTCACAGGAGCGTTATAACATAGTAACATAGAGATAGGAACAGGAGTAGGCCATTCGGCCCTTCGAGCCTGCTCCGCCATTCAATGAGATCATGGCTGATCCTCGTCTGAGATCATAGCTGATCTTACCAGTTCAGTACCCCGTCCCCGCCTTTTCTCCGTAACCCTTAATCCCCTTAGCCTTCAGAAATATATCCAATTCTCTCTTGAAAATATTTATTGAATTAGCCTTCACAGCCCTCTGTGGCAGGGAATTCCACAGGCTCACCACTCTTTGAGTGAAGAAATTCTTCCTCATCTCTGTTTTAAATGATTTGCCCGCTATTTTTAGACTGTGGCCCCTGGTTCTGTGCTCCCTGGCCATTGGAAACATTCTCTCTGAATTCAGCCTGTCCAGGCCTGCCATAATTTTATATGTTTCGATGAGATCCCCTCTCAATCTTCTAAACTCCAGTGAGTACAAGCCCAAACTATTTAATCTCTCTTCGTAGGTCATTCCCGCCATTCCAGGTATCAGCCTGGTGAATCGCCGTTGCACTCTTTCCATGGCAAGAACATCCTTCCGCAGATGGGGCGACCAAAACTGTACACAATACTCCAGATGCGGTCTCACCAGCACCTTGTACAGCTGTAGTAAGGTATCCCTATTCCTATACTCGAACCCCCTTGATATGAAGGCCAACATACCATTTGCCTTCTTAATCGCCTGTTGCACCTGCATGCTCTCCTTCAGTGACTGGTGCACAAGAACACCCAGGTCCCTCTGCACTTCCCCATCTCCCAATCTATTGCCATTTAGATAATAATCTACCCTCCTGTTTTTACCCCCAAAGTGGATAACCTCGCATTTATCCACATTATAGTGCATCTGCCACGTATCCGCCCATTCCCCCAACCTGTCCAAATCGCACTGTAGCCTCCTGACATCCTCATCAGAGCCCACCCCTCCTCCTAGTTTAGTGTCGTCAGCGAATTTGGAAATATTGCATCCAATTCCCTGATCCAGATCATTTATATATATTGTGAACAGCTGGGGTCCCAGGACAGATCCTTGCGGCACCCCGCTGGTCACTGCCTGCCACTCTGAAAACGAGCCGTTTATTCCAACTCTCTGTTTTCTATCCGCCAGCCAGTTCTCTATCCACGTTAATACTTTGCCCCCAATCCCATGAGCCTTAATTTTGCATGACAATCTTTTGTGTGGAACCTTATCGAAGGCTTTCTGGAAGTCAAGGTACACCACATCCACTGGCTCTCCCCCATCTATTTTACCAGTTACTTCCTCAAAAAATTCCAGCAGATTAGTCAAACACGATTTACCCTTTGTAAATCCATGTTGACTCTGTCCGATCCTTTCCCCATTTGTCAAGTGCTCCGCTATTTTATCCTTAATAATGGACTCTAGCATTTTGCCCACAACCGATGTAAGGCTTACTGGTCTATAATTCCCTGCTTTCTCTCTACCCCCCTTTTTAAATATTGGGGTAACATTAGCTACCCTCCAATCCACGGGTACTGTTCCCGAGTCAATGGAGTTCCGGAAGATGATCCTTAGAGCATCTGCTATCTCCAGGGCCACCTCCTTAAGTACCCTAGGATGTAGTTTATCAGGCCCCGGGGATTTGTCGGCCTTCAGTCCCCTCAACTTACCCAACACCATATCCCTAGAGATACTAATTTCTGTCAGCTCCTCCCTCTCATTAGTCCCTATGTTTGCCGATATTCCTGGGAGGTTATTTGTGTCCTCCTTTGTGAATACAGAACCAAAGTATGAGTTTAATTGGTCTGCCATTTCCTTATTCTCCATTATATATTCTCCCGAATCGGACTGCAGGGGACCGACTTGGGATTTTACCAGTCTTTTCCTCCTGATATACCGATAAAAGCTTTTGCAGTCTGTCTTTATTTTTGCTGCAAGTTTACTTTCGTATTCTATTTTCCCCTTCCTGATTAATCCCTTTGTCCTCTTCTGCTGTATCCTGTACTGCCCCCAATCTTCCGGTCTGGTGCTTTTTTTTGCCAGTTGATATGCCCTTTTTTTTGATTTTATGCTGTCCCTAATTTCCCTCGTTATCCACGGTTGAGTCACCTTTTTAGGTTTATTTTTATGCCAAACCGGTTATCAAACCAAATTTGACACCGAGCCACATAAACAGGACAGGTGACCAAAAACTCAGTCGAAGAGGTAGGTTTTAAGGAGCGTCTTAAATGAGGAGAGAGAGATAGAGAGTAGGAGATGCTTAGGGAGGATCATAGAAACATAGAAGATAGGAGTAGGCCATTCGGCCCCTCGAGCCTGCTCCGCCATTCAATGCGATCATGGCTGATCATCCAAATTCAGTACCCTGTCCCTGCTTTCTCTCCATACCCCTTGATCCCTTTAGCCTTAAGAAATATATCCAACTCCTTCTTGAATATGTTTAATGAATTGGCCTCCACTGCCTTCTGTGGTAGAGAATTCCACAGGTTCACCACTCTCTGGGTGAAGAAATTCCTCCTCATTTCTGTCCTAAATGGCTTACCCCTTATCCTTAGACTGTGACCCCTGGTTCTGGACTCCCTGACCATCGGGAACATCCTTCCTGCATCTAGTCTGTCCAGTCCTGTCAGAATTTTATAAGTTTCAATGAGATCCCCTCTCATTCTTCTAAACTCCAGCGAGTATAAGCCCAATCGACCCAATCTCTCCTCATACGTCATTCCTGCCATCCCAGGTATCAGCCTGGTGAATCTTCACTGAACTCCTTCCATGGCAAGAACATCCTTCCTCAGATAAGGCGACCAAAACTGCACACAATACTCAAGATGTGGTCTCAACAAGGCCCTGTACAACTGCAGCAAGACATCCTTGTTCCTGTACTCAAACCCTCTCGCTACAAAGACCAACATACCATTTGCCTTCTTAACTGCCTGCTGCACCTGCATGCTTACCTTCAGCGACTGGTGCACAAGGACACCCAGGTCTCGTTGCACTTCCCCTTCTCCCAATCTATTGCCATTCAGATAATAATCTGCCTTCCTGTTTTTGCCACCAAAGTGGATAACCTCGCATTTATCCATGTTATATTGCATCTGCCATGCTTCTGCCCAATCACCCAACCTGTCCAAATCATACTGGAGTTTCTCAGCATCCTCCTCACAGCACACATGCCGACCCAGCTTTGTGTCGTCTGCAGACTTGGAGATATTACATCTAGTTCCCTCGTCTAGATCATTAATATATATTGTGAATAGTTGGGGTCCAAGGACCGATCCCTGCAGTACCCCACTAGTCACTGCCTGCCACTCGGAAAAAGACCCGTTTATTCCAACTCTTTGCTTTCTGTCTGCCAACTAGTTTTCTATCCAAGTCAATACCTTGCCCCCAATCCCATGTGCTTTAACTTTACATGCTAATCTCTTATGCGGGACCTTATCAAAAGCCTTCTGAAAGTACAAATACACTACATCCACTGGTTCTCCCTTATCTATTTTACCAGTTACATCCTCAAAAAATTCCAGTTGATTAGTCAAGCAACAAAAGCCCCCAGAAGAAGGCACCTCGGAGGAGGACAATCCTTCTGAGGAGATACTGTCATGTGCTCTATCGTTCCCAAGCATCAATGCAGATTTCAGGGGCCCAACTATGAAAGAAACCTGCTTGGCTCACACAAGCCATTATATAAGGTACTGGAAGGCCTGCCCAGAAGTTTCAGCACCATGCTGAAAGTATAGAGGAGTCCACTTGCAGCTTGTGTGGTGTCATCTTGCACGGCCTTACCACTCTGCAGTCTACCTTGGAGAGCATGGCCACCTCAAGGGGTACTGCAGCTAGGCCCTCACAAAAGGAGTCACTGTCGCCAGCCTTTGCAATTTCGGTGGAAACTCAAACGACTGCCATCCAGATTCTGGGTTGCAACTTAGAGAGAATGGTGAACTGAATAAATAGGGGCTTTCAAGGTGTCCCTCAGCTCCTGTTGTCTGCTCTACTGCAGTTCAGTGGGACTGATGAGCCGCAGCCCCGTGGGAGTGGCAGCAAGCAATGGGAGCAGTATGTGTCGCCCTCTCTTTGGATGTCAGCACATGTGCTCCCTCGCAGCCCCCTCAACCAATACTCGCCATGGTGCCAGAAAGCCAGTTGGGACAGATTGCTGCAGCAGAGGGACTATAGTCTGCTGTCGGGCCCTCACAGGCTCAAGGACCCAGAAGTCTCTGGCTATGAGCATCTCATGGATCCCAACATGAGCAACAGCAGCCTTCCACCAACTTTGCTGAAGCCACTGGGACAGCACCCCCGTAAGTGTAGTCGCGTTAATAAACTCTTTAAGAAAAACACCAAGGTTTGACACTTGAGTGTGAAATGAATTGAAGGCAATTATTGTGTTTGGTGTTAAATTACTCACCGTTAGCACATTTGGCACTTTGGTCTGCAGTGTCTTTTCATAGCAGCTTCTGAGTCTGCATTGTCAATAATCATTCATATAAAGGTTGGCTGAATGGTTTCAATGTTCTTTATTGCATGATTAATGGAGTGGTGAAGGGGGTAACAAGGACTGTTAATGCAGAAGGGCTTTGTATAACTTTTAAGGGAGGTGAATAAGCAGGTCACTGGAAGCACTGTTCTTTCAACTGATCTTGGCCTCCTAGCTGCAATGCATTATGCTTGCCCTCCTTCTTCTGCTGCTCCCTCGTCTTCATCCAAGTCTTCCTCATCAGATGATGACTTCCTCTGTTGCTCTGCTCCCTCCAACTGCAATCCTCTCTGTATTGTCTTGTTTAACATGCAGCGCACTACAATGATGCAACAGACTTTGTGTGGTGCATATTGTAGGGAGCCCCCAGAGCTATCCAGACACTCATACCTTTGTTTCAGCAGCCCAGTTGTGTGCTCAATGATGTTCCTGTTGGTCCCATGGGTGTAATTGTACCTAGGCTGTTCAGGCGTGGTGGTGTTGCCACAGGGTGTCATCAGCCATGTGTGCAGCAGGTAGCCCTTGTTCACAAGCAGTCATTCTCTTATATTCCTGGAAAGGTGGAATAGCGGGGAGATGGGTGAGTGTCGCAGGATGAAGACGTTGTGACAGCTGCCTGTGAAACTGGCACAGACTTGCATGATCCTTCGGCAGTGATCACACACAAGCTGGCCATTAATTGAGAGATAGTTCTTCCTGTTGACGAAAGCTGCTGGCTCATCTTCTGCTGCTTTGATGGCCACATGTTTGCAGTCTACAACCTCCTGGACACGAGGGAAGCCAGCCACTGCTGCAGATCCCACAGCTCTCTCATTTTGAGTATTGCCGTCCATCGGAAAGGTGATGTATTGGTTGGCCGTGACAATTAGGGCATTGGTGACCTGCTTGATGCAGCTGTGCTCTGCAGACAGCCAGATGTGGGTGATGTCCCCTGTACCAGCCTGGAAGGAGCCTGAGTCAAAAGGTTAAAGGTGGTGGTGACTTTGACAGCCACTGGCAAAGCATGGCCACCTGGGCCAGCAGGTCCTGTTGCAGGAGGCTGTCTGCCTGGAGAAATACACCCTCCTGATGCAGTGCTCCTCAGTGATATCCAGGAAACTGGCTTTTGGCCGATGGACACTGTGGCCTGGGTAAACCTTCTACAAGCAGGCCCTCTTCACCTGCTGCCTTCTAACAGGCCCACCTGGTTGTTGAGGCTGCAGCTGCTCCTCTTCCTATAACCGTTCCTCCAGCTATGAAAGCGTAATCATGGTGAGTAAGGCAAAATAAACAACAGAAGCAAGCTCAAAAGTCACCTGGAAATCCGCCAGGCGCATTAGCACACAGATGCTGCCGCCGGGTGCTTGTTTAAATAATGCTTCTAGTCAGTCAGTCAGTGCCTGAAGCCCATTGCACAAGGTTTTATTCAGCAGGTTGGCTGCCGTACAGAGACACAGCAGGGTCATAAGTACATCACATGGCTCCGATTTACATGCATTCATGAGGCACTCACCTGCTTCCGGTGGGCACCTCAGCCACCTAAATGAAGTCAAGAAGGTCAAAGGTATTACAGCACGAACAGGGCGCTAAGTTGAATCAATCATTTTTAACCATTCCCCCAGCTGGGCTGGGTTAAAATTGATCCCCATGTCTTGGAGACTGAATGGGTGCTAATTTCAATGTTTAATAACACTATGGGGGGTGAATCTCCTCAGGACCGCTGTAACTTTGGTGGAAATGACAGTGGCACATTGGGAGAAGCCCCGAGGGAATTCACCGTCTATTCGTCACAACGTGATGTGATGTCTTTCATTTGTTTTCTTCAACTGAGCCATCAATTTAGAAAATGAAAAATATTGAGAGGAGTGGTACGTGGCCACTGTACGTCAGGGTTACCCCTTAACAACCCTCCAGGATTGTCCTGGAGTCTCCAGGAATTAAATAGTAATCTCCAGGACAATTTCCCCTCCCCCATTTTCTTTCAATACATTGTTTATTAGTTATAAAAATATTGGAGATGGGTAAACAGCTGTTTGAGTGACATTCAAGAATCATCCAATCAAGTAATGAAGAGTTATTCGCTTTGCACTTGGTATGGGAAGAACATAAGAACATAAGAAACAGGAGCAGGAGCAGGAGTAGGCCAGTCGGCCCCTCGAGCCTGCTCTGCCATTCAATAAGATCATGGCTGATCCAGTCTTGGCCTCAACACCACTTTCCCGCTCTCTCCCCAAACCCCTTGACTCCCTTGTAGTTTAAATGTCTGTCAATCTCCGCCTTGAATATATTCAATGATTCGCCTCCACAGCTCTCCGGGGTAGAGAATTCCAAAGATTCACGACCCTCTGAGAGAAGAAATTCCTTCTCATCTCCGTCTTAAATGGGCGACCCCTTATTCTGAAACTATGCCCCCTAGTTCGAGATACCCCCACTAGGGGGAACATCCTCTCAGCATCCACCCTGTCAATCCCCCTCAGAATCTTATATGTTTCAATAAGATCACCTCCCATTCTTCCAAATTCCAATGAGTATAAGCCCAACCTGCTCAACCTTTCGTCATACGTCAACCCCTTCATCCCAGGAATTAACCTAATGAACCTTCAATGCACTGCCTCCAATGCAAGTATATCCTTCCTTAAATATGGAGACCACGACTGTACGCAGTACTCCAGGTGCGGTCTCACCAGCGCCCTGTAAAGTTGCATCAAAACTTCCCTACTTTTATACTCCATCCCCCTTTGCAATAAAGGCCAACATTCCATTCGCCTTCCTAATTACTTGCTGTATCTGTATGCTAACTTTATGTATTTCATGTACTAGGACCCCCAGATCCCTTTGTACCGCAGCATTTTGTGGTCTCACTTCATTTAAATAATAATTTGCTTTTTCATTCTTCCTTCCAAAGTGGATAACCTCACATTTTCCAACATTATACTCCATCTGACAAATTTTTGCCCACTCACTTAACCTATCTATATCCCTTTGCAGACTCTGTGTCCTCCTCACAACTTGCTAACCCACCTATCTTTGTATCATCAGCAAATTTGGCTACAGTACACGCGGTCCCTTCATCCAAGTCATTAATAGAGATAGACGTGCTGGGTAACCAATGGCGGGAGTGTGGGGACAGGGCAGTTGAAGGCAGGAGCTCATGTAAGGAAACCTCCAGAAATACATCCAGCCAGAGCTAGCAACCCTACTGTATGTACCAGATATACCCGTACATTTATCATACCCGATTGATCTGCTTTAAGTCTGGATGTTCTAACAGTGTACCTGCCGAATACCTGACACCAAACCAGATGGGAGCATTCAATTTTCAGGGGTGCCCATTACTGGAAAATCTATTTAGTCAGCTCAGTCGCTAGACAGAATCTCACAATGGAGTGGAATTGTACCTCTGTGGAAGAATCATACAGCTTGCCTTGTCTTACTGCAAGCAAATCTCCTTTCAGCTAATTACAGAGAGCTGCTTCATGATAGTTTTGAAGTCTGATCTGAAATTATTCTCCCATTACTTTTGTGAAGGAGGCTATATGATGGTGAGTAATTAAGGTAAGGAAAACTTTCAGCAGATATTCCACCGAAGTTCTGACATACAATCTGGAGAAGCCCCCACAGACATTCAACCCTTTTGTTTACAAATGTTTCCTTGATGACTTTTGTTTTGCATGGTCATCCTCTTTTCTAGAGTTGTAGACTGTCCATTAAGGACTTTGGTGCCTGTACATAGGCCTGTTCCTCAACCAAGAAGGCATGTCTTTATTATTGATGAGAAGATTCGGTCAGTGAAAACTTCCATATAAAAAAGGTGGTGGAAGCTGATACCATAAATAATTTTAAAAAGGGAGTTGGACGGGTACTTGAGGATGAGGAACTTACAGGGTTATGGACTGTTAGATCCGTGGTTCAGTGGATAAATAATCACACAGATGCTGTACATTAACAAATAACAGGTCTTTACTGGAGGAGGGTAATCTCTAGACTGGGGTACAGAGGCATGTGCAAAGCTTATATACCGGTGTGGTCACCGCCGGCACGACAGTATACAGGAACTGCAAAAAGCAGTTCCGACTTAAAGGCACATACACTACAATTCCTCCCCTTTTAGATTAATAATACCCCCTTAATATTCAAATAACAATTACATTTTTACATGTACATTAAATAACAAAAGTCCATTTATAGATTCAGTCTTTGGGGCGGCTTCCTGACCCTTTCGGGATAGCGCCTTTCCAGAGGTCCTTGTTCCTGGTGCAGAGGCGATTCTGACCCCTTTTCATCGGGTAGTTCATCGGATTCCACTGCTACTGGGTCTGAAGTAGATGCTACCGGTATGTCGGGTTCATCCCCAGGTACTCGAGACATGGGGTTGACGCGTTCCTGTGACGCTAAGATCTGATCGACGTGGCATCTCACAATGTTCTCCCCGACATCCACTGTGTACATTAATGGCCCCTGCCTTGTACATGTCGTTCTGGGTTGCCACTTCTCTGTTCGAAAGTCACGGGCCAAGACTGGTTGCCCTACATTGAAGCTCCTTGTCGGCTTCTCATTGATGTGCTGGAATTGTTTGTCCTCAACATTTCTTCGCACATTTGGTCTGAGCAAGTCCAGACGAGATCTCAACCTTCGGTTAAAGAACATCGTGGCCGGGGTCTGGTTGGTAACTGCATGTGTCGCGTTTCGGTAGGCTAATAAGAAATTGTCCATCTTATGCTGTAGTGGAATTTCCTCGTCGCACATGGCCTTTATCGCCTTCTTAAAGGTTTGTACGAACCTCTCAGCCAATCCATTGGTGGCTGGATGATACGGGGCGGATGTGTAATGCCTTACCCCATTCCTTTTCATGAATTTTTGGAACTCGTCGGACACAAACTGTGGTCCATTATCAGAGCAGATCTGCTCTGGCAAATCGTTTCTGGCAAATATGGTCCGTAGGACTGCAATCGTTTTCTCTGTAGTGGTTGAAGACATCTTTATCACCTCAGGCCACTTTGAATGGGCATCCACTGCTATTAAGAACATTGAGTCCATGAATGGACCAGCGAAATCAATGTGCACCCATTGCCATGGAGAGGAGGGCCACTCCCATGGGTGTAGAGGGGCATGTGGTGGTGCATTTTGGACCTTCTGGCATCCTAAGCAGCTCTTAGTTAGGTCTTCGATTTGTTGATCGATTCCCGGCCACCACACATAAGCCCTAGCAAGGCTTTTCATTTTCACTCCCCCCAGATGACCTTCATGTAGCTCATTTAGCACACTCTCCCTTAACTTGGGTGGAATCACCACTCTGGATCCACACATCACTGTCCCCTGGCATACTGACAGCTGTTCTCTTCTGGATGAGAATGCTGGCAACAGTGAGTCGCCATGTGTTGGCCATCCCCTCACCGTCAATTCATATACCTGTGACAGCGTCGGATCATTGCGGGTCTCCTTCTCTATATCCGCGTTTGTTACTGGCAATCGTTCAATTATCGACGAATAAAATATCTCGATAGGGTCCACTGCTGGTGCTTCCTCCACAGTAGGCAGTGGCAGGCGCGATAGCCCATCAGCGTTCCCATGCTGTTTCGTGCCTTTATATTCTATTTCATATTGGTTCGCCCCTAGAAACAGGGACCATCTTTGTAACCACTGTGCAGTAATTACTGGCACGCCCTTCTTAGGATTAAAGATGGAGACAAGTGATTGGTGGTCAGTCAGCAAGGTGAACTTCTGCCCATGCAGATAGTGGTTGAATTTTTTTACTCCCCATAATAGGCTGAGGGCCTCCCTGTCAATCTGGGCGTAGTTGCGCTCGGCTGAGGTTAGTGACCGAGACGCAAAGGCTACTGGCCTCTCCACCCCGTCTGGGAATTTGTGCGACAGCACCGCTCCAATGCCGTAGGGTGATGCATCACATGCCAAACGAATTGGTAGTGCTGGGTTGAAATGGGTCAACACCTCTTTTGATGTGATCAATTCTTTACACTTCTGGAAAGCTCGTCTACGTTCATCATCCCACTTCCATGGTACCCCTGTTTGCAGTAGGGTGTTCAGCGGGTGTAATACCGTAGACAAATTTGGTAAGAACTTTTGGTAATAGTTTACCAGCCCGAGGAACGACCTCAGTTGTGACACATTTTCCGGTGCTGGAGCCTTGACTACTGCCTCAATCTTTTCAGGGGACTTATGTAACCCCTCCTCATCGATGACGTGGCCGCAATACGAGATCTGTTTCTGGAAAAACTCGCACTTGTGGCGATTAGCTCGTAGCCCATACTCCTTTAATCTGGTGAGCACCTTCTCCCAGTTAGCGAGGTGATCACCGTCATTTTCGCCCGTGACCAAGATGTCGTCCAAATAACACTGGGTCCCTGGAATCCCTTGCAGGACCTGATCCATCGCCCTTTGCCAGATAGCCGGAGCCGAGGCTACTCCAAACACCAGCCGGTTGTATTGATAGAGACCTTTATGAGTGTTGATCATAAGGTAATGTTTCGAAGCTTCTTCTACCTCCATTTGCAAGTACGCCTGGGTTAGATCAATTTTGGTGAAGCGTTTACCACCAGATAGCGAGGCGAAAATATCCTCAATTCGTGGAAGCGGATATTGCACCGTGTGAAGGACTGGGTTCACTGTCACCTTAATATCCCCACAGATGCGGACCTTCTTTGGTTCCCCAGGCGTATTACTCAACGACCTCTTCATTACAGGAACGATGGGTGTAGCCCACTCGCTCCAGTCCACTTTGGACAGTACTCCTGAACGTTCCAACCCTTCCAGCTCTGCTTCAACAGCTGGTCTGATCGCATAAGGCACTGGTCTGGCCTTCAGAAACTTTGGGCTTGCATTATCCTCTATTTTAATTGTTGCTGTTATTCCTTTTAGTGTTCCTAGTCCCTCCTGGAACACTTCTTTTGCGTCAGTTATCATTTTTGACAGTCGTCTAGGTGTGACGTTGTCATCCTTTTTGGCCTCAACCTTCAGTGCCTGTATGGAATGCCAATCTAATTGTATCTTCTGGATCCATTCATGTCCTAGCAGTGGTGGTCCTCCATTTGGCAATACATATATATCCATTTTAGGTATTTCCTGGCCTTTATATGTCACTTTCACCCTTATTTTTCCTTTGGGGTAGACTTTTTGCCCCGTATACGTCTTCAAGACAATCTCTGTAGCTTTCAAGGGTATGTGTGAAAATAGCCGCTTGTAGTCTCTTTGATTTATGACTGTTAGAGCTGACCCTGTGTCCAATTCCATTTCCACTTGGACTCCGTCTATCTTGAGTGTAACCCAGATAGTCTGGTGATCCTCTATTTCGGTTACGTTATGTAGTTTCAGACAACCCAGCTCCTTGCTTCCGGAGTCTGTGTCACTTTTCTGTTCGTCTGAACCACTGTCCATCACCTGGTGTACCTTTTTGTACTTCTCCTGTGGAGATTTCTTACTGTTGGTTTTCTTCCCAGACCTGCAGACTCTTGCTATGTGTCCTGCTTTCCCACACTGTCTGCACACTTGGTCCCTGAACCAACAATCTTTCTAGTCATGCGTTGTTCTGCCGCAGCGATAGCAGTCCGTTAGGTACTCAGCATTGCTTTCATCTTTGTGTTGGTTCCTTTTATGGAACTTAAATCGTTCTGCTATCAGCAGCGGTGTGGGGTTTAAGTGGTCCTGTAGGATTTCTACTATGCTTTCAAAATTCTTGTTTATCGGCTTCTCTGGGGTTATTAGATTTCGCAGTAACCCATAAGTTTTTGCACCCATGGAATTTAACAGAACCAGTGCTTTATAAGCATCTGGCACTTCATTCGCCCTGCAGTACACCTCAATACATTCCACATATGTCGCCCAATCTTTGACTTCATTGTCGAACGTAGAGATGCTGCCACTCTTCGGCATCCTTGGTTGTGCGTTAACTATCACCAATGGCGCCTCCCGCGCTTCCCTTCTTCTCCGCTGGCACAAAATGGCGTCTCCCGCGCTTTCCTTCCTTCCCGCGCTCGCCCTTCTTCTCCGCTGTGGCTTCTCAAAATGGCGTCTCCCGCGCTCTTCCTTCTTCTCCGCAGCTCAAAGGCATCTCCCGCGCTCTCCCTGCTTCTCTGCGGCTCAATGGCATCTCCCGCGCTCTCCCTGCTTCTCCGCGGCTCAATGGCATCTCCCCTTGCTTCGCCCCGTGGACCCTGATCAGCCCGTGATCCCTGGCTGTGCTCTGCGCGTTCTTCTCTTGATATTTGTCGACGCCGCTCAGTCTAGAACCCGGCTGTTTCTTACCCTCTCTCTCTCCAGTTTGCAGTATTTTTCCTCGACGCCGCTCGGTGTTCAACCCCCGGCTGCACCCTGCGCTCTTCACCCTCTGTCTTACCCCGTCAACGCTGCTCGGCTCTCTCTCTGTCGTCGGTCGGCTCCAGCCGCCGCTGCTCGGGAAGGGTCTGCTCTGGACCTGTCTTACTGCTCGTTGTGGCTGGGGAACCAAGTCCGGCTCTCCACAGCCTCCCCAGCGAAGTTGGATCTCTGTCTGACTGCTGGGCGGTTGCTCGTGGTTGACGCCCGTGTTCCTGGCCTCGACTATTTTTTTTATTTTTTTATGTTGCAGTTAGATTCGAATCGACACTCGTCGCCACTGTTGGATCCGTGGTTCAGTGGATAAATAATCACACGGATGCTGTACATTAACAAATAACAGGTCTTTACTGGAGGAGGGTAATCTCTAGACTGGGGTACAGAGGCATGCGTAAAGCTTATATACCGGTGTGGTCACCACCGGCACTACAGTGTACAGGAGCTGCAAAAAGCAGTTCCGACTTAAAGGCACATACACTACATGGACAAAAAGCGGGGATGTGGGGCTAAGCATGACTGCTCTTTCAGAGAGCCAACATGGGCATGATGGGCCAAATGGCCTCCTTCTGTACTGTTTCTATGATTCTATATCCTAACTACCTGTTCTTTTTACCATAAAATATAGGAAGGAGTGATAAAAGGTCATTCGTTCTGTACAATTTTTCCTGTTCATGTTCATATCATCAGAGGAATCCATACCTTACTGCTCCTATCCAAGAGGTGAGAACAAAAAAGTGCAAAAGGTTTGAAAGAGAGAATGAATGGAAGATAGTAAACATTTGAATGGCTAGTTTTTTCAAGTATTCACAACAGAAGAAATAAGCAACATGCTTTCCCAAAGGAGAGCTAATCCAAACAAAATGACTGACTTTCCTGGGCGAGTCCAGAACAAGGGGCATAACCTTCAAATTATAGCTAGGCCGTTCAGGGGTGATGTCAGAAAGCACTTCTTCACACAAACGGTAGTGGAAATCTGGAACTCACATCACCAAAAGCTGTTGAGGCTAAGGGTCAATTGAAATTTTCAAAACTGAGATTGGTAGATTTTTGCTGGGCGAGGGCATTAAGTGTTATGGAGCCAAGTCAGGTAGATAGAGTTAAGGTACAGATCAGCCATGATCTCATCAAATGGCAGAACAGGCTTGAGGGGCTGAATGGCTTACTCCTGTTCCTGCGTTACCTTCCTATATTCCTATGTGCTAAAAATTCAGGTGTTTAATGCCGCCTGTTACTGCCACGAAATACATTTTGCGAGGGCTGATAGCACTGCTAATATGTGCGATCGCTGGAGGAATTGAGATTAACCAGATTGTGACGTCAGTGAATGTGCAACGCTCACTTGATGCCAGATCTGCAGCATTGGATTTCACCGTTCAACTTAATGGCATGCCTAAACAACAACAGGGAGAGCAAGCATTCAACAGCAAAGGAGGCTCCAGCAGTGACATTTAAAGGGATCATCAGCAATCAGTTACACCTGACATGGTTAGGCAGTTTGACTGGCTCTGTGCTACTTTCTGCAGCTCCACCAGATTTATTAACTTCTTTCAAGGTTCTAAGGTAACAGGGAGTGTTGTTGCAAGTGCAGAATGCCTTCATTATTTTTTAAACAATTCTGCTCACAACATTTGCTCACAGTCATGGGGGCTGTACTGGCAGTTGACCTCGCACTCCAGGATAGTTGGCAGAGGGAGTGGAGATAGCAAGGAAGATGGGAACATGTGCACAGAGGGAGGAGGAGGAGGGCCATGAGGGCTCTCACCAGGAGGCCTTACTCACCTAGGGGCTTCCAACAGCACTTCTCCTACCTCCACTTAAGTGAGGAACAGTGTATAAGGAGGCTATGCTTCACCAAGGAGGTGGTCACAGAACTCTGTCACCTCCTGTGACCAGACCTGCAGCCTGAAAGTAGGGCGAACACGGCTCTCCCAGTGGCAGTCAAGGTCACCGTAGCCCTCAATTTCTTTGCCAGCGGATCCTTCCAGTCTGCAGCAGGAGACATAGCTAACATCTCACAGTTCGTCATCCATCGCTGCATCTGGGAAGTCACTGAGGCTCGCTACACCAGGAGAAGTGACTACGTTGTCTTCTCTGAGCAGAAAGAAACAGGACAAGCATGCTTGTGGCTTTGCCAGGATAGCAGGCTTCCCCATGATGCAGGGCGCCATCGACTGCACACATGTGGCTTTGCGGGCACCGCATAACAATCCTGAGATCTTCTGTAACCGCAAAGGCTACCACTCACTTAATGTGTAGGTGACGTGCAACCATGCCCAACGACTCCTCAATGTCATGCCCGCTTTCCTGCAGCAGCCATGATGCCTTCATTCTGCTTCAGTCCGGTGTGCCAGTAATCTTCCAGCCATCACAGCAAACTCGAGGGTGGCTGCCAGAGACCATCTGGCTCATGACTCCCCTCCACAACCCCAACACTCATACCCAGCACTCATATAAGGAGAGCCATGCATCCACTAGGAACATCATCGAGCAGACCATCAGGCTACTGAAGCAACGGTTCCACTGCCTTGACCGCTCGGGAGGAGCCCTCCAGTACACGACGGAATGGGTCTCTCATTTCGTGGTGGTCTGCTGCATGCTTCACAACTTGGCCATCATGAGGGTGCAGCCCTTGCCACCAGGGATTGCACCACCACCTCCAGAGGAGGACGAGGGAGGGGAGGAGGAGGATGACGAGGAGAAAGAGTAAGAGGGTGAGGAGGAAGGAGGCAGTCAGCCAATCATCCTTCTAGACGGGCGCTCTGCGAACGGCTCATCAGACTCCGATTCCAGTGCATGGAACCCCAGATCCCCGTTGCTCACCACATCCCCATCACACCATCCCTGTCTCACAGAATATCACAGCATCCTCCGGGGCACAAAGCTGAAATGAGAGACACCACAAGAATTCCAAAAAAGATTAATAAATTTATCATAATTCAATTCACACATATTTACATGGAAAATATCTTAGTGCCTGTCTTTCGTGTGGATTTTCCTACTCTAGTGCTCCTACGAAGTGTTCCCCTAGTGGCTGCAGCACGGCTGGTGGAAGGCTGCTGAGTTTCCATGTGGGAGACTTCAGATGGCCTTGCAGGATGACCTTGAGCAGCTCTGGTCCTAGAAGGCCCGGCTGTAGACTGCACCACCTCGGCATGGGCGGCAGCAGTCTGGGCTGGCTGGCTGACAGGCAGCGGCAAGGGCAATGGCGGAGTGGCAGAGGTGGGAACAGGAATACTGCCATCTTGAGAGAGGACAGCAGGGTCCTGCTCCACTGACCCACTGCCACTCCCCCGGGGTGGCGCCGCAGCATTCCTAGCTATCTGTTGGAGCAGAGATTGCGGGGCTGTTGCGACACCCTGAAAGCCCCAGTCAACAGTGGTAAACTCAGCCACGATGGCAGCAGTCAGAGCTTGGATGGCTTCAAGCTGAGACTGCATGAGAGCAGTCTTAGCTTCCACTGCAGCACTAAGATATTGGGTCGCTTGCGCCCGTACTGCAATGGAATCTGTGACATCACCCATCATGCACACCATCACGTTTGGGTTGCCAGGGTCTCTTTGGAAGTGTACCATCATTTTCAGTCTGGAAATCCTGGGCTCCATGCTCTGCGCAGAGCCCCGTGCAATGCCAGAGGCAGACTCTTCCACGCTCCTTACCATTGCAGAGAGGCTCTCGGGCACCCTTGCCATTGCACCGATCATCTCTGTGTGCATGACCATCACCCTTCTTCTAAAGGCCTCCCCATCAAGGTCCTCATCTGAGTCTGTGCAGCAGAACACGCCCTCTGGGGAGCTGGCCCTCAAGCTACCCTTTCACCCTGGCCTTGCTGCAGCCCAGTCATACCAGTGCCTCACCCTATGCAGATCCCACTTCTACACTGTAACATTTGCATATTGAATTATCATTGGCCCACAGGCATCTGTAAGGCATACCTATTATATTCACATGTGATCACATGCTGAGTTGTCATTGGCCTGCAGGCATCTGTAAGGCCTACTATTGTTTTGAAGACCCAGGTTAGGGGTCCTAACGCCATGTTTTTCCCACTGTGCTGTTATGAGTAAGATCACAGACCTAATCTATATATATTAAAAAAGGATACTTCTGTCTGTCATTCCGTCTGTCTGTCTTGAATTAACTCGAAAGTTATAGAGCGTACCTACATGTGCGTTATGTCGAAAGAAAGCTGACGATTCCAGAACCGTCCTAAGCATATTTACGTTTCGGCTGGACAAAAATTGTTCGCGCGTTATGCAAAAAACCTTCAAAATTAAACTCATTATCTGCTAAGTAGCATTGATTGACTGACGTCAAGGTCGACCAATCCTGTGCCGGCACGATTGACCAATCCTACAGTTCAGTCGCCTGATGGTTGGCCAATCGCTGCGTCTGTGGGCGGGACTAATGCTTTTCAACTCAGGCATCGGGCAGCCATTGCTTCACTACTTCCAGCTCAAACTACTCTGCTAATCCAACTTTGAAAAAGTTAGTATCTCTTTTAAAAATAACATAAGATTTACCAAAAACGTTTTATAAGTACTTTCACTTTCATCTTTCAAGGTATTAAAAGGTAGAAATGTTGCCCGGCAGCAGATTGAGAGAGGGACACAGAGACAGGGCCCAAAAGCCTGGGACTCGATTTAAAATGTTGCCCGGCAGCAGATTCACAGAGGGACACAGAGAGGCCCCAAAGCCTGGGACTCGATTTAAACCGCCCGGCCCAAAACAGCCCTGGCAAAGCCGGGCTCCCCCAGCTAGTGCTTAATAAAAGAGTTAAACTGTAATACTCCGTTGTCCTGCAATTTATTATTTTTGTACAAAGTGTGCAAAACAAGACATACACTAGCCTCTAAAGTTCGCGTAGTGCCAGTTTCTGAGCTGGTGCCTGTGAGTGAGAGATGCAGTGATGCGGTGTCTTCTTCCTTCTCTTCTTCCTCTGCACCACCCCCCTCCCCTCACTCTATGCGGTGACCTCGGGGACAGGCTGCTCGGGTGCTTGTTGATGATGGGTCAGATGAAGTAGGGTGGGAGGAGGCTCATGTGGAACACAAACACTGGCATAGATCAGTTGGGACAAATGGCCTGTTTCTGTTCTGTGAATTCTATGTAAAATTTTTAGATGTCAGCTGTGGCTCAGTGGGTAGAACACTCGCCACTGAGTTAGAAGGTTTTGGGTTCAAGTCCCACACCAGGGACTTGAACAGATAAATCTAGGCTGACACTCCAGTGCAGTGCTGAGGGAGTGCTGCACTGTCAGAGGTGCCGTCTTTTGGATGGGGCGTTAAACCGAGGCCCTGTCTGCTCACTCAGGTGGACGTAAAAGATCCCATGGCACTATTTCGAAGAAGAGCAGGGGAGTTATCCCCGGTGTCCTGGTCAATACTTAACCCTCAACGAACATAACAAAAATCAGATTATCTGGTCATTATCACATTGCTGTTTGTGGGAGCTTGCTGTGCCACATTTCCCACATTTCAACAGTGACTCCACTTCAAAAGTACTTCATTGGCTGTAAAGCGCTTTGAGACATCCGGTGGTCGTGAAAGACGCCATATAAATGCAAGTCTTTCTTTCTTTTATTATATTTAGGACTGATGTTTGGAAGTTTCGTTTTCACGTAAAGAGTGACCAACACTTGGAAAGAACTCCCAGAGGAGTGAAGGCAAAACCTCTGCAACCATTTAAGAACAAATTGGATGCTGCAATGGGGAAACTTTAAGATCATTCTGGAATAATGACGTAGAATTGCATTACATCGAGTGTACAGCCCATTCGGCCCAACTGGTCTGTGCCGGTGTTTATGCTCCACACGAGCCTCCTCCCAACCCTACTTCATCTAACCCTATCAGTATAACCTTCTATTCCTTTCTCCCTCATGTACTTCTCTGTGATGGGATACAGTGTATGTATAATGACTATGTACAGTGCTGCCTAGGGGGTGAAATTGGTCTTTGGTGCTGGTGCTAAATGGGCAATAGTGAATCGGCCTCCTGATTTACACCCTGCCTGATTTTCTATTCCGCCAAAGACTGATTTCACCCTCTAATTTGTTTGTACTGTGGCGGAGCCACCAAAGGACTCAGATCGTTTGTACATAATTCCTTTAACAACATGTTAGCTACAGTCTGAGTCTGTACCTTTATTTATGCTGTTTAACTGTACAGAGTGTGGTTGCTTTAACAGCGCGGTTAAAACGTGATGATGTCACGCCGTTCATCACGTGATCCCCCACTGGCGGGAAAACGTGATGACATCATGACGTCAGCGACAGGACTGCATGGGCAGTCCTCGTGGAGCCTCCAGAGAGAGCAGACCTACATTCGATGTTATCCTGCAGTTTCTTGTTAAAGCCTGTTTGTTTCATTAAAGTTCATTTTGTTTGATCGCCTGAGTAGAACTCAGTCTTTTAGTTAGGAACCCACGTTCCTACATTGGTGACCCCGACTTTCGTGAACAGTTTTCGCGGAAGATCTTCAGCATGGACACGAACGCCGTGACTCTGAAACTGCCACAGTTCTGGGAGCAACAACCAGACGCCTGGTTTATCCAGGCTGAAGCCCAGTTTGCCATCAGGAACATCGTCGCGGATCAGACCCGTTATTACTACGTGGTCTCCGCCCTCGACAGCGCAACTGCCTCACGGATATGATAAAGGCACGGTTGCTACAGGTCTTCGGGCTCTCGAAGTCAGAGCGCGCTCACCGGCTCATCACGATGCCTGGCCTCGGGGACTCCAAACCGTCCGAGCTCATGAGCCAAATGCTCACGCTCTTGGGTGCCGAACTGGAATGCTTCCTCTTCCGGGAGCTTTTCCTCTGCCAACTGCCGGAGCAGGTACAGGCTGCCCTAGCCAGATCCGAGATTACAGACTGCGCCGAGCTTGCTGCCAAAGCAGATAAGATTTTCACTGTAACCCAGCAGTGCTGCGCGGCCATGAGGTGCCCATCCCCCACAGGCGCGGTTCCAGCTCCTCCTGCAGCGGGCTGGTGCTCCTACCACGCCCGTTTTGGCGCAAAAGCACGACGCTGTCACTCCCCCTGCAGTTTTTCACCCCCAAAAAAAACAAAGCTCCTGCAGCGTTCCTGGCGAAGGAGGACCGGGTCTAACGGGCGCTCCGTGGTTGTGATGGCTGTCGGATCTACAGGGAAACTTCTTTATATCACCGATTCTCTATCGGGTCGATGTTTCCTTTGTGACACCGGGGCGCAGTGTAGCATTCTACCTGCGTTGAATCTCGATATGCAAGCTGGGAACCACGGTTTTTCCCTCGTGGCGGCTAATGGCGCAGCAATTCGAACTTTCCGAAAGCGGCGGGTCCAAGTCTGTTTCGGCGGTCAGCGCTTCTGTTGGGAATTCGTCACAGCCACAGTCTCGCAGGCCATCCTAGGGGCAGATTTTCTGTGTGCCAACGGCCTCCTCGTCGATGTCCGGCACCGCCGGTTGATCAACGCGGCCACCTTCCACTCGATTCCGTGCTACCATGGTACCACCATGGCGCGCTCTATTGCCTGTGCTTTCCCTCCTCGGAGAGTTTCCAGAGCTGACAAGGCCCACTTTCTCCTCCTCGGCCACGAAACATGATGTTGAACATCATATCACCACTACTGGCTCCCCGGTTTATGCACAGGCTAGAAGGCTCGAACCCGGCAAGCTCGCGGCTGTGAAAGCGGAGTTCGACACGATGGAGCGGCTTGGGATTATTCGCCGATCCAATAGTCCCTGGTCTTCGCCTCTCCACAGTGTTCCGAAACCGGGCGGCAGCTGGCGGCCATGCGGTGACTACCGACGCCTGAACGACGCCACTACTCCTGATCGGTACCCGATCCCACATATTCAGGATTTCTCGGCCCATTTGGCGGGAATTTCTATCTTTTCTAAAGTCGACCTCGTTCGGGGGTATCACCAGGTTCCCGTGCACCCGCAAGATGTCCCGAAAACCGCAGTCATCACCCCTTTCGGCCTCTTTGAGTTCCTGCGGATGCCATTTGGCTTGAAGAACGCGGCACAGGCTTTCCAGCACTTAATGGACTCCGTGCTCCGAGACCTAAGCTTCATCTTTGTCTACCTTGACAACATTCTCATCGCCAGTGCTAGCAAGGAAGAGTACATCTCCCATTTGCGTACCCTCTTTACACGCCTCAGCTAGCACGGTTTAATCATCAACCTGGCCAAGTGCCAGTTCGGCCTGCAGCAGATCGATTTCTTGGGACACCGCATAACATCAGACGGCGCCGTCCCCTTACTGATGAAGGTGGAAGCTGTTACCTCTTTCCCGCGTCCGCCAACCGTCAAGGCCCTGCAAGAGTTCCTGGGGATGGTCAACTTCTATCACCGATTCGTCCCTAAGCCGGCTCACCTGGACCTGGACCGCCCAGTCGTCGTCGCTCAACCGCCGAAACATGGCCGACCGCCCGCAACCGCCGTGCCAGATCAACCAAAGCCGCCCGCCAACTCGACCACGCTCGCTGCGCCAGCTCAACAACAACCGCCCGCCAGCTCGACCACCGTCCATCAGCTTCCTCCGCCAGGTTACCGAAGTCACTCGGACAGACTTGTCAGGCCTCCTTGGCGTCTCACTTTTGCTGTTAAAGACAATTCTGGGGGGGCGCATGTGGCGGAGCCACCAAAGGACTCAGATCGTTTGTACATAATTCCTTTAACAACATGTTAGCTACAGTCTGAGTCTGTACCTTTATTTATGCTGTTTAACTGTACAGAGTGTGGTTGCTTTAACAGTGCGGTTAAAACGTGATGACGTCACGCCGTTCATCACGTGATCCTCCACTGGCGGGAAAACGTGATGACGTCATGACGTCAGCGACAGGACTGCAGGGGCAGTCCTCGTGGAGCCTCCAGAGAGAGCAGACCTACATTCGATGTTATCCTGCAGTTTCTTGTTAAAGCCTGTTTGTTTCATTAAAGTTCATTTGGTTTGATCGCCTGAGTAGAACTCAGTCTTTTAGTTAGGAACCCACGTTCCTACAGTACGACATTTTCCTGCCCAATATCTAAATGGTGGTGCAAAGCTGTTTATTCTGAATGGGTTAATGCCTCCATCAAAATAGCGGACAGAAGAATGGCATAAAACATCCACTAATATCACATGCAGTAATCTCTATGCTATGTTTTTTAAATCAAAGAGGACAGCCTAAACCTAAAAAAAGGGTAAGCCTTTATAGTAATTATAGATTTGGTCTTTTAACTAAAAAATGCGACCCATACTTTGACAAATTCACATCCTTCAATTTGCATTTTGTTCATTCTTTCCAAGGGATTATCCAACCCTATTTACGTCTGTCTTAATGTTTACCTATTGTTTCCTCTGTCAGATAAAATAATGCTTTTTAACCGTGGTCCTGTTTTTGTAAGCAGATACTGTAATATTAGCCCTGCCCTGAATGTCTTAAGTTGCAGTGGGGGGTGCGACGTGCCAACAGTAAATATTTACTGGATTGCATTTCCCTTTTATGGTGGCTGGGTGGATCAGCAACTAGTTCACTGGATCAGCTGTTGAATTAAAACCCATTGTTTCACTAATGACTGTGTGACAGTTACATTCCTTTCAGAGGACTGATTAATTATGAAGTGTATGGGGAAAGGACACACAGGATCTATTACACCATGATAAGAGATCGCCACAATGTTTTTTTATTGTTTCCAACTCAAAATAAAAGTGTGCAAAGGCCGTGTCCTGAGGGATAGCAGCTCACAACATGTACCATACAGATCTTTCAATATCATAACAGGGCCACAAAGTGTGAGTGAAACTACAGTGGGATCTTTGTCTATTAATATGTACAAATTTCAGTAGGCCTCAGTTCCAAACTAGGTTGGGTTTCATTCAGTTACTGCTCAGACTGGGCTCTGATGGCTAAAATGCCTTTCATTGTGGAGGTCGTAAGTTTGATCTTTGACCAGGACTAAGTGGCCCAGACTCAGCCAGGACAGTAGCAGAAGAACTGCAATTGGTCTCCGTGGCCCTGGGCTCGGGAACAGGGCGGCCCAAAAGACAAATCACTCAGGGTTTCCACATCTGAGCACTATTCAGTAACTCCTGGAAAGTTCTTTGCGTTTGGAACCAGGGGAGTAGAGGCTGGAGCATGGATGTGCACTTCACTGTTGATACGCACTGTTTAGGCTTAGGGGGAATATTAACTCTCCACGCTCTGGGTGGAAAGGGAGTGGGTTAGCAGCTAAAATGGAGCAGCTCCATTTTGTGCGCCGTTCCCACTGATCTCTGATTTTAACGCCGCTGGCTTTGGGCAGCGGATGAGGCACCCACCGACCTCAGTCATATGACATCAATAGGACGCTGATTGCATTTTAACTAGGGCCTGAGCGAGGAAGCCAGGCTGAAACAACTAGTGTGAAGGAGAATGAAGCTAAAGAGACAGGGCCACCAACGTTTGCCAGCTCAGTGGTGTCCACAGGGGGCTATTGCTAGAACCCACGTGCTGCTTAAAGCTCCATCTCAGGAACCAGCCACGTGCATGATCAGGAAGGATTTCCACTTGTTAAATGTACAGATGGTCTGCAATGCTCAATGAAGGATTCTGCACATCAACACAGTGCATCCGGGAACCTGCCATTATACCTTGATTTATTCAGCAGAAATAGTTTGATGGATCCTGGAGTACAAGGCATACCCCCTGAAGCCATAGTGGAGGATACTATTCCTTGTCACCCACAACACAGCACAGAGACAGTACAATCTTGCAGATGCAATGATCTAGCAGGTGGTATAGACAACGATCGGAGTCCTGAAAGTCCACTTCAGGTGCCTGGACAGTTCGGAAGGTGATCTGTTGTATGTGCTGCAAAGGGTGACAAGAATTGTTGTAGCCTGTTGTGCACTGCACAATTTTGTTTTGCACATCCTGGATATGGCAGCCAAGGAGCCCATGGAACTTGAGCATCCCAACCTGGACATCCGGGGCCAAGGGGTGATGATCACTCAGAGGAGTCAATGCCAAGAGCTACCAGGGGAGTCGCTTGGCAGTGCCTAGCACAGGTGTTTGGCAACTGATTGCCTCAACTTTCAGAATCCCTTCACCCTCAAGGCAAAGCAAGTGGTGTCAGCATCTCTCAACCAGTTGTGTGGGCCATTCGCTGTTGGACTGTAATTGCAAAGACTGACAGACCAGACAGGGTAAGAAGAGATTGAACTTTTATTCAACAACATTGCACGACAAAGCAACCTTTCAAACAGAAAACACAGATGGCGAGGTCCAGACCCTTCTACATCACTGAGCAGCAACAGAGCAGGTGAGCTGTCACAGCCCTGACATTCAGTGCACTATGTAACATTCTCTATGGAACAGTAGTTGAATATGAACCTGAACAAAAGGCCAGCATCATTGACACAATGTAGAGGTAGTTAAGTATCAAACCGTAAAAATTATTGCAACTTTGAAAACATTTTCCTGTAGTCATTGTTTAAACATTTGTTTATCCTCAATAATAACTTTCCTTAGACAAAGACCTGCACCAATGACTCAAGACAGACTAACAGCAATAACAGTTCACAGTAATTGCAGGTTAAAAAAACATTGGCCCAGAATTTCCTGCAATGGCGAGATCAGCAATGTACACCTTAAATTTCACTGTTTTACGCACCAATCTCGCCATTGCTCACTTACTCCAAAATTTCCTGGTTTTCTCATTAGAATACACCGCAGTGAGCGTAGCAGCGAGTCAGAAGCGGAGCAGCTAATGGCCATTGTACTTTCCATCACTCCATAGACAATTCCTGATACCTTCATTTAAAACTGATACTTTAACGTTAATGATGCCCATTGTCATGATGGCCAGCACTGTCTCCTCCATGGCAGTTAAAATGTGCAGGCGTGCTTGTCCTCCTCCAGTTCTTTTCTGTTGTTATGTGCCACCTTCTCCTGCAAGAAAGAGGGAAGTGTGTCAGTGAGTGCCCTGCAATAGGTTTGGGTGATAAGGTTGTCATGGTTGAATAGCAAGCTGTGAGATGTGGGTCTGAGGCTTGCAACAGTGCTAAGTATGTGAGGGTGAGGTGAAGCTTATGAATGTTAGGTATGAGTCCTGATTGATAAAGATTATTGGTAGGTGGATGATGAGGGTCTAATGACTTGAGCAGTGGATGAGGCTAGTGGTGCAGTTGGTAGGATATGCCATTTGAAGATGAACTCACTCACCTTGATGACTCGTGCCAGATTATTAAATTTCTTCCTGCACTGCATCCATGTTCTTGGAGCAACAGTCCTGGCATTGATCTCCGCCGTTACTTGTCCCCACTGCCTCTCCTTCTCTCTACCTCTTCCACCAAGACCTCCAGTACATCGTCTGAAAACCTTGGTGCTCGCTGTCTTGCAGGTTCAGCCATTCCTCAAAGTATCACAGCCCAGATTGATTTTTGAAAAACTTCCCTCCACTTCTTGCAACCACAAAGCACCTCCCCTTTAAGAGGTGCAGGCTGTCTTTAAGTAGCGCTGGCCATTCGCGATATCGGCCCCCTGCTGATGCGTGCAGCCAATGAACAGCGCTGGGAGCGCTGGCTGCATATTGTTAAATAGAAATATTGTTAACAATTCCTTTCTTTTAAGAATTTTTAAAAATAAATGTTATTATTGGTTTGACAGTGCAATGGTTTAAAAATTGTCTTTTAATAAGTCCTGATCAGCAAAAACATTAGCATGTCATTTAAATACAATGAATTTCCAGAGCAGTTGTGCCATAGTAATGACGAGCCTACGATGTACGCCATTGTTCTAGCGCAAAAGTTGCAGGAAATTATGCCGAAAGTGACTTACGTCATTATTTACACCATGCCATAATTTCCTGGGACCTTGTGAGTTGCTCACAATTATCTTCACTGAAACAGTGTGAATTTAATTATCAAACCGCCGCCCTCATTAAAATCAATGGAGTTCGTGCATTTCCTTAATTAACGCCTGTTTTCTCAGCGCTGTCACTTAAACTGAAAAATAAAAGCGTAGGATGGCAGTCAGCAGAATCTGCCACTTGGATTAGGTCTCATGCCAGCCCAACTGGGCGCTAGGTCTCTGGCACAGCTATCAGCTGAATGGCTGTTGCCATGGCTGCAGCCGCATCCTAGAGGCCCTGTGTGACCACTTGAGTAAAAGAGTGGGTGGCACGCCATGCCACAAATGCTGCATTCTGGCCTTCCACAGAGGGCTCCACGGTGTTGCGATAACTCACAGGAATGTCCTGTGTGGCCACAGCTGTGAGCTGCCGCAACTGACTGGCGGACCTGTGAAGATTGGCTCCCGTGCCTCTTCACTGATTGGCTGCCTTCTACCCTGCCTCAGCAGAGAAGCAGACTCGTGATCCGACTCTCCCCGGTCCTCAAACTATCAGAGTCAGCTGGGTCATTTGCTGGACATCGTCTTGCCGGCTGTCCCCAGGTGTCTCCATCTGCGCTGGTGGCCAGTGCTACTTAAAGACAGCCTGCACCTCTTAAAGGGGAGCAGGATGACCCTGCTAAATCATCTGGGCCAGGAGATGGCTAGGAAGTAGCTCTCCAAGAGGATTGGGAACTGGCTCTCAGTCCCTCCACACCAGCACCTTTGCGGTGGTGTGCGGGTACGAGAGCGCGGGCTCCTTTTCACCTCCTTTCTCTGGAGCTGCTCCTCCTCCTTCCTGTCCTCCCTTTCCTCATCTTCCTGCTCCATCTCCTCCTCGACCTTCTCTTCCTCATACTACCCCACCTCCAGGGCTGTGAAACTTGGGTTTTTCTAGTCCTGTGGGAAGAAAAGGTATGAGGTTAGAATGGTTGACCATGTCCCTCCTGCGATACCATCTTCTTTACAGGGTGGGGGCAAGTATGGGTCTGTGTTGCGGTGCAGTGTGCTGCCATGGAGCGAGTCCAGGGATGTAGAAACTCACCTCGCTGTGGCTTGATGCCAGCGACCTTGGCTCACGTCAGCGGCAATGAGTCCTGGCAACCCAGGGAGCTTGAGGGGCTTTTACGTCTTGAAGGGTCAGGGTTCTCAGGTATGGGGTCTCTCCCACGCATTGTGGATCAACTTGCCCTGCGAAGACACAAGAGAATGAAGTGGAGGCTAACAGTTCATTGACTTGGTGTGTGAGAAGCACAGGTCTCAGTGTTGCAGCTTGTTTGGTGGTTGTGCTAGTCGGTTGCTGTGTTATTAGGGTGTTTTGCAGGCATACATACCGCAGGATTAAATGATTGATGAGCTCTTATGTCGGGTTTTCCCCTTGCAGCCTGCTGCTGCCTGACTGACTTTACAGCAAGCATGTCCCGTTGTTAAAAACCTCTCTCTACCCGACCAACAGAGATTAAAGGGGTTTGTCAACACCAAGGGGCTAGGTGTCTTCCTGAGTAAACAGACACAGCTAACACATTCTGGCCATTGTTTAGAATCTGTGGAAAACAACTGCCCAATCCATGTTTTAATGACCTGTCACCTGCCTCTGCAGGTACAGCTCGAGTGGAGCATAAACGCCGGCATGGACTGGTTGGGCCAAATGGCCTGTTTCTGTGCTGTAAATCCTATATAAAGCTCAGCAGGAGGCTGTCATGAAGAGCCAGCACCTTTTCGGCAGCTGTTGCTCAGAGAACATGTTAAAATTCCTTGGGGGCTATTTCCCCCGCTGTAGTACTGGTAGTTTAGGCGCTAACGAGTCTCCGAGGTGGCCAAAGTGGGGTCTTGAGCTGTAGCCCCTGGTTAGCCCACGTTTAGCGCAAGGCGCCATCTTGGTAAAGGAGTTTAAGTGCGTGCTAAGAACACCCGCCCCGAGATAATTAAGCCTCTGATTGCCAATTAAGTTGGGCCATAATGCTCATTAAAGAGGCTGCAGGCCAGTTTGCTGGCTAGCACTGCAATTAACGACCTCTCCTAACCAATGCTCCCTTTAAGCTCGCGTGGCCATGTGGCTGTGCAGCTGTCTGGAGGTCCCGCGCAGGCCGCTTATCAGCTTTACAATAGGAAAAACTGCACATGCACGGGAATTTGAACGGGCTGCGCAGGCCGTTAAAGGGGCTGCATACCCCAAAAGAAAAATTAAAGGGAACATTACTCCTAACAGCGACCAGCTGAACAGGAGTAAAGAAGTCATTGGTGAGGATTGCGAGCGCTATTTACAGCCACGCTCAGCTTTCACTGTTCACTTGCTGCTGGAGATCGACTGACTACACTGCGTTTGAAGTGAACTTTTGATACACATTGGGAGACTTTCTGGGACACTTTGTCAAGACTTCACCAACACTCTATCGACATTTTTTTCTGGAAATTCTCTAAGGACTTCACCTAAAAAGAGTCAATGCTGTACTTATTGGAGGCCTTATGGGAGTCATCAGGAGAAAGGGAGTGGTTGGTCATGGCGATCTTGCTAGGGGTTTCCCTTGGTCTGAAGGAGGAATGGGAGGAGAAAATGAGGCCAGGCAGAGCAGTGCCAGCTGCTGGAGGAGAGGAGGGCGAGGAGGGCTCTCAGGAGGAGGCCCTATCTACCCAGGGTCTTCAGAGAGCACTACTCCTACATTCACATGACCCAAGCCCAGCACATGAGGAGGCTGCACTTTACCAAGGAGTAAAACACAGGAGGCGACACAGAGGAGTGTGGAAGGAAGACTCAGACCTCGCAGCAGGGCCAGGACTGCATTGCCTGTGGCAGTCAAGGTCATAGTAGCACTTAATACTTATGCTACTGGAACCTTCCAGGCTGCTACAGGTGATATCAGTCACATATCACAATCCTCTGTGCACTTCTGCATAAGGGAGGCCGCTGAGGCTCTATACTCTGAGGAACGACTATATATCATTCCCTATGGCCAGAAAAGACCAGAGGCAGAGCGCTCTAGGATTCAATAGGATTGCGGGATACCCCATGGTCCAAGGAGCTATTGACTGCACACATGTAGCCGTGCGAGCCTCTCATTTAAAGTCAGACGTGTTCAGGAACAGGAAGAGATTCTATTATCTCAATGTGCAGCTCATGTGTAACCAATGGCAGTGCATCATGCAGGTGAATGCCTGCTATCCAGGGAGCTGCCATGATGCTTTTATAATGAGTCAGGGGAGGGAGCAGGAATGCTGCCATCTGGAGAGAGGCCAGTAGGATCCTGCTCCGTGATTCCCATGCCACTACCTCGGGGTGTCTGTTCAACCAGCCCAGTGACCTGCTGGAGGAATCTGCAAGCCCCTTTCTACCGAGGAGCCCAGAGCCACCGTGGCAACTGCCTGAGCTTCCATTGCAGCACTTTGTTGTTCCATGGAAGCTGCAATGACTGCAGTGGAAGCTGTGACCTCAGTCATCAGACGCTGCATGATGTTGGGTTCCACAGGTCGCTGGATGGAATTGGCCGGCCTCTCGATGCTGGAGAGGATGGGTTCCAGGCTCTGCGTCAAGCCACGGGCCAAACTGGAGGCAGACTCCCCCATCCCCCTAGCCACGACCCGTAAGCTTTCAGGCAGGCTGTCCATTGCACCAAGCATTTGATTTGTCAAACCAATCAGCCTTCTTCTGTAGCTTGGCCCTGTGAGGCCCTCAGCCGACTCCTCTACAGCAGAGCTAGTATGTCACCCCCGGCAAGGTGCCACCTGAAGCAGGTCAGAGGCTGGGTATTCTGCGGCGAGTGTCTCACCTCCTGACTTCCCAAAGCCTTTTCACCATCTACAAGGCACAAGTAAGGAGTGTGATGGAATACTCTCCACTTGCCTGGATGAGTGCAGTGCCAACAACACTCAAGAAGCTCAACATCATCCAAGACAAAGCAGCCCATTTGATTGGCACCCCATCCACCACCTTAAACATTCCCGCCCTCCACCACCAGCATACCGTGGCTGCAGTGTGTACCATCTACAAGATGTACTGCAGCAACTCATCAAGGCTTCTTCAGCAGCACCTCCCAAACCCACGACCTCTTCCACCTAGAAGGACAAGGGCAGCAGGTGCATGGGAACACCATCACCTCCAAGTTCCCCTCCAAGTCACACACCATCCTGACTTGGAAGTATATCACCGTTCCTTCATCGTGGTTGGATCAAAATCCTGGAACTCCCTCCCTAACAGCACTGTGGGAGTACCTTCACCACACGGACTGCAGCGGTTCAAGAAGGCAGCTCACCACCAGCTTCTCAAGGGCAATTAGTGATGGGCAATAAATGCTGGCCTTGCCATTGATGCCCACATCCCATGAATGAATTAAAAAAAACCTGTGGTGTCCCTTCTACCCGGCGTGATTGCTGCCCACTAGTGCCCGGTGCGTGCCACTGTGATGATCCCTGTTCTATCCTAGCCTTTAAGTTACGCAGGGTGCCAGTCTCTGAGCTGGTGCCTGCGACAGTGATAGCAGTGCCTTCTTCCTCATTCTCCTCCTCCTCCTCCTCTTCGTCTGGGGGGTGGGGGGTGGGGCGGTGGGTGGGGGTGAGGTGGCTCTTCCTCCTCTTCTAGTTCCTCTGGGAGGGTGAGGTGGATCTTGTTCCTTGGAACCTGCAATGATAAGGCTAGAAGGGTTAGGGTGCAGTGTGTGTGGCCACTATAGGAGGATGTGTGTGAGGAGACCATATGGAGCTTGTGAGTGAGGATAGGTTTGAGGGATTAGGGATCAGGAATAGTTGTGGATATGTAAAGAATCTGGATTGGCCACATACCTCTAGACGATATGTCCCCTGCTCTGCCTGTGGTCACAGTGTCTGCCACTCCCCTCCCAATTACCACCGGCACTGCCTCCTCAAGGAGAGTGATCTCATGGAGTAATGCTTCGCCTCCCCTGGTCAGATCCCTATGTGCTATCCTGTCCTGGAAAAGAAAGAGTGGTGATTGTGTATGAGTCTATTGGGAGGTGTGTTTGTGTGTGTGTGATGCCTCATATGGTTGAAGAGCTGTGAGATGTGTCTGTGGTGTGAGTAGTGCCTGTGAATGATGCTGGCTGTGTGAATGTCAGTGTAGAGTTAAATGGTGGATGCAATGTGTTGTGGTTGTGATGCTGCTGGTGGTGCATTTATTGAGGTGTGTTTGTGAGGTGGGATCTTACCTTGAACAATCGTGTCAAATTGTTAATTTTTTTGCGGTACTGGATCCATGTCCTGGGGGCATTGCTCCTGCCTGTGACCTTGTCGGTGATCTCCTCCCACATCCATCACATTAGTTCGCTCTGTGGCCTCCTCTCCCCCTCCACCGCCACGAGTACAAGACATCCTCCTCCGCTATATGTCCTCCACCAGTGCTGCCGCTGAGAACCTGTGAGCCCCCTCAGTCCCTGAGCCATCCTGACAAGTGCCGTTGGCCTGCTCCTTCAGTTTCACTATCAGCCAGCGTATTCCAGACCTTCAGAAGAAGTGCGTGTGTGGAGGCTTTAAATACCCCTGCAGTAAAATTGTTACAATCAGCGCTTGAGTGCTAAACATGCAGGTCTCCGGTTTAGCGCCTCCAGACACATTTAAGTCATGGTAATCACCAACTGACACCAAAATCATGGGCTAAAACCAGACTTTTAAATGGGTGCGTTTTATTAGCACAGCACCCACTTAGCGCCAGTTTTCACCCTTTCCCCAAAATAATCCACTTATGTCCAAGTCTGTCCTCCAGAAGAAAGGGAGAGATCGGCAAGTATCTTAGCTTATCATATAGAAAACATAGGAGACTTCGGGAAAGACGGGGGTGGGGTGGGGGGCAGTTGGATGCAGCAAGTGGAGCAGTGGGTCGGATTATTTTTGTGGGGCCTGGAGGATTCCCTCCTCAACTGGCAGGCTGGCTCAGAGAAGCCACTGAGCACTTGCAGCTCTCCAGCCGCGTATCAGCTGGGAAACCGGACCTCTTATCTTGCCCTTATTGCACACAGCATTGCAGCTAGAGATGCCCCATTGAGCCTGGGCACAGCCTTTGCGCTCCTTCCTAACAACATATGACGACCAGATGTGTTATCGATCAAGCTGTGGGAGACTACAGTCTCCCGCGTAAAGAATTAGGCAACACAGCGAGCTACAAGAAATAGGTCTTTACTCCAACTCTCACAATACAGTACTGAATTCGTACAGCCCGTGAACCTGTGATGACTCACGGATTGGTCACCTGCTGGAACCTGATTGGTTTTCCTTCTCTCAGCAGCAGGCAAGTCTGAACATGCCTTATTCCTCTCAGCTTGCAACTGTCTTGCGGGGGGAGGGGAATACAGCAGTTAAAAGGGGATTACACAGGTTTATCTACATATACACACAGTGTTTCCCCAATGTGGCAACGCCACATACGCCCCCCCAGAATCCTCGTTAACTGTAAAAGTCAGTCTCTGCGGAGGTTTGACCAAATGGCCGTAGTGGCTGTAGTAGCCATCTGGCGTGTGAGGAGGGCTGTCTGGGAGGTCGGCTGGTTGGTTCGTCGGCTGGTCTGGCGGCTGGTCTGCCGGTGGGCTGGCTGGACGGGCTGCCGGCGAAGGTGGGGCGGCGGCTGGGAAGTAAGGTTCTGGCGTGTCTTGCTCCTCTTGTGGGACCGCCGCCAACGCGGGAGGTCTGCCCCGCCGTGGGGGGAGCGCCGGACGAAACGGGAAGCTGAGGTCCAGGTGCGCCGGTTTGAGGCGGTCTACTGAAATAAGGTCCGGCTTCCCGCCGATGTCGATAAGAAAAGCTTTGTCCCCCGTCTCCAATACTGAGAAGGGGCCGGTGTATGGTGCCTGCAGCGGGCCTCTGTGCGCGTCCCGACGCACGAAGACGAACTCCGCATGTCGTAAGTCTCGAGGCACGTAGGACGGCTGCGGGCCGTGTTGCGAAGTGGGCACTGGACGGAATTGCTGGGTCGCGTCCTGGTGCAGGGAAAGCTGTCTGGCGGCCGGCCACGGCTCCGTTGTCAGGGGGAGGAAGTCGCCTGGTACTCTGAGCAGTTGGCCGTAGACCATCTCGGCCGCGGAGGCGCGGAGGTCCTCTTTGGGCGCGGTGCGCAATCCCAGGAGGACCCAGGGTAGTTTGTCGATCCAGCTGGTGTCGGCCAGGCTGGCGCGGAGGGAGGCTTTCAAGGAACGATGAAAGCGCTCGCAGAGCCCGTTGGCCTGCAGGTGGTAGGCTGTTGTCCTGTGCAACTTGGTGCCGAGGCCGGTTGTGATGGCATTCCACAAGTGGGAGGTGAACTGGGGGCCTCTGTCCGAGGATATGTCGGTCGGCACGCCGAACCGGGCCACCCATGTCGAGACGAATGCTCGCGCGACGTCGGTCATGGTGGTGGAGGCGAGGGGAACCGCCTCGGGCCATCTGGTGGTGCGGTTGACGATCATGAGCAGGTGTGTGAAACCATGCGACGGCGGCAAGGGGCCTACCAGATCGACGTGGACGTGGTCGAAACGCCTCTCGGGCACCGGGAAACACTCCAATGGCGCCTTGGTGTGCTGCTGGACCTTAGCGCGCTGACACACCACGCATGTGTTGGTCCAGTCTCTCACATCCTTGTGGAGTCCAGGCCAGACAAACTTGGCGGACATGAGTTTCTGAGACGCACGCATCCCTGGATGTGAGAGGCCATGGATGATGTCGAAAAGTCGCTTGCGCCAGGCGGATGGGACGACCGGCCTAGGCGAGGGGACTGAGACGTTGCACAGGAGGGTTGTGCCGGCTGCGTGGAAGTGGATGTCGGCCAGAGTGAGGCTGGTGGTTGATGTCCTGAGGGCCTGGATCTCCGCGTCGGCGGCCTGGTCTCTCGCCATGCTGGCGTAGTCGACGCCCAGGTGCACTGCGTGGAGCGAGGGTCTTGAGAGGCAGTCGGCCACCAAATTGTCCTTGCCGGCGACGTGGTGGATGTCCGTGGCGAACTCCGAGATGAAGTTGAGTTGGCGCTGTTGGCGCGCGGACCAGGGTTCGGTTACTTTGGCCATGACGAAAGTGAGTGGCTTGTGGTCCACGAATGCGGTGAACGGCCGGCCTTCCAGGAGGAAACGGAAGTGCCGGATTGCCAGGAACAGGGCCAGGAGCCCTCTGTCGAACGTGCTGTAGGCCTGCTCGTTCTTGAGCAGCTGTCGGCTGAAAAATGCCAGTGGCTGCCACGCGCCTTCGACCCACTGTTGCTGGACAGCGCCGACGGCGTAATCCGAGGCGTCCGTGGTGAGGGCGGTCTTGGCGCCGGGATGGGGTGGGCCAGTAGTGTGGCGTTGGCCAAGGCGCTTTTGGTCTGGTGGAAGGCTGTCGCCATCTCGCTGGACCAGGTGAGTTGCCCTTTGCCCGTTTTGCCCCTGGTGGCTTCGTAGAGGGGGCGCATGAGTGAGGCGGCCTTGGGCACGAAACGGTGATAGAAATTGACCATCCCCAAAAATTCCTGCAGCGCCTTGACCGAGGTGGGCTGGGGAAAGTCCGCCACCACCTGCACCTTGGAAGGTAGGGGAATGGCTCCCCTTGGCGAGATTCTGTGGCCGAGAAAGTCAATTTGGGCTGCTCCGAACTGGCATTTGGCCGGGTTGACGATTAGCCCGTGTTGGCTGAGGCGCTGGAAAAGCGAGCGCAAATGCGCGATGTGCTCGGCCTTGCTGGTGCTGGCCACGAGGATATCGTCCAGATAGACGAACAGGAAGCTCAGGTCCTGTAGGACGGAATCCATGAGCCGTTGGAAGGCCTGTGCGGCGTTCTTGAGCCCGAAGGGCATGCGCAGGAACTCGAACAGTCCGAAGGGGGTGATGACCGCCGTCTTCTGGACGTCTGCGTGGTGGACGGGGACCTGATGGTAGTCGCGAATCAGGTCAACCTTGGAAAAGACGAACTTTCCTGCTAGGTGTGCCGAGAAGTCTTGGATGTGCGGAATGGGGTATCTATCGGGCATGGTGGCGTCGTTGAGCCATCTGTAGTTGCTGCAGGGGCGCCAGCCACCGCCCGGCTTGGGCACAATGTGGAGGGGGGATGACCAGGGGCTGTTCGAGCGGCGGATGATGCCCAGTTTCTCCATTGTGGTGAATTCTTCCTTGGCCACCGCCATCTTGGCTGGGTCCAGGCGTCTGGCTCGGGCGAACGCTGGTGGTCCCGTAGTGGCAATGTGGTGCTCGACACCATGCTTGGCTGCCGCGGCTGAGAAGGTCGGTTGTGTGAGCCTCGGGAAATCTGCGAGTAGGCAGGCGTAGTCGTCATCCGCCGGGGCAGAGCAGGACCCGACGAGGGCCGGGCTGTTGCTCTGCTGGCAGGCCAGTGAAGCGAAAGTTGCTGCGTCGATCAGGCGCCTGTCGCGGACGTCGACCAGGAGTCCGTGGGCGCAAAGAAAATCGGCGCCCAGCAAGTGATGTGCCACCGAGGCCGTCATGAAATTCCACGTAAATCGCTGGCCGTTGAAACAAACCTCGGCCCGTCGCTTTCCAAAAGTAGCGATGGCTGTGCCATTTGCCGCCACGAGGGGTGGGCCGCTGCAGCCTGCCTGGATGTCGAGCTGGGAGGCAGGAATTATGCTGCATTGGGCTCCAGTGTCGCAAAGGAATCTGCGCCCTGAAAGGTAGTCGGTTATGTACAGCAGTTTACCTGCAGTGCCGATGGCCATCGTGGCGGCGGGGGTGCGGTTGAGCGGGCCTAGACGGCGGCGCAGGGCTGGCGCGTTGGGCCGGGCGGCCATCTTGGTTTGATCGAAAGAGCAGGGTGCTCTGCAGCGTTGGGCCTTGTGGCCGAAACGCGCATGGTAGTAGCATAGTTCTGTGGCCTGGCGTGGCGGCGCGCGCTCGGTGGTGTCGGGGAGCCTCGTGGCTGCACAGCCGAGTTGGGCGACGGCGAAGACTTTGTCCGTGGCGGCTGCCAGTTGTACGCAGTCCATGATCGGGGACCCCGCGAGGCCAGTCTGTACCTGCTGAGGAAGCAGGCTGAGGAAAAGGGCCCGAAACAAGAAGCACTGCGGTTCAGAGCCCAGGAGCGCAAGCATCCAGCTCATCAACTGGGTCGGGGTAGAGTCGCCGAGGCCTGGTAGTGAAAGAAGCCTGCGGGCCCTCTCCTCCCCGGACAGGCCGTAAGCCTGCAGCAAGCGGCCCTTAATGGTTGAGTACTTGCCGGTCTGTGGTGGGTTCCCCAGCAGGTCGAGAACTTTGGCGGCGGTGGAGCTTGCTAGTGCTGAGATTACGTGGAGGTACCATTCTTCATCGTCTTGAACCCTGCGAAGGGTGAATTGGGCCTCCGTGTGCGCGAACCAAGCCGGTGCTTGGTGTTCCCAGAAGGTGGGGAGCTTCAAGGACATGGCGCCGGCCGACATCGGGCTGCTGCTGGTTGCCATCGGGTTGTTGCTGGCCTCTGTAGGGCTACGTGAGTCGGGGGCTTCGGCCGCCGACATGCGGGGTCACCAATCTGGGAGACTACAGTCTCCCGCGTAAAGAATTAGGCAACACAGCGAGCTACAAGAAATAGGTCTTTACTCCAACTCTCACAATACAGTACTGAATTCGTACAGCCCGCGAACCTGTGATGACTCACGGCTTGGTCACCTGCTGGAACCTGATTGGTTTTCCTTCTCTCAGCAGCAGGCAAGTCTGAACATGCCTTATTCCTCTCAGCTTGCAACTGTCTTGCGGGGGGAGGGGAATACAGCAGTTAAAAGGGGATTATACAGGTTTATCTACACATACACACAGTGTTTCCCCAATGTGGCAACGCCACAAAGCCATCGTTTCCCAGCAATAGGGGAAAAAAAATGAAAGAAAAAGATTTCTGCAGAAGCTTGCAGCTGTCCCTCTGAGGTCTGCTGGTTAGGCTGCTCCACACCAGGGACCAATGGTGGGGCATGCATAAAGCGCAGAGCTCCACAGAAATCTCATTAGACCCTGACAATGGACATAGGTCTCTGATTTAAATAAAGCTTCCACCTGTTCTGGGTGGGAGGTGCGGGACGCCTATTTTGAGGCTTGCCCAAAGAAAGCATCGGTCAGGCCTCTGGTGAGATCTTGGTGGGATGCAAGTCACGCAATTTGCGAGTTGGTGCCGCCTTGTTCTCCATGAGAAATGCAGCGGACAGCAGACGGAAATTGGCCGCCGTGTGTGGACAAGTTAAAAATCACAGAATCCCTGAATAATTCCCCTCCGATCTCAGATCCCATGCACCAAAATCTCCCTCCAAAATAATTCAACCAATCTGTCCTCATCTGTTCTGAGTTTTTCCGTGTTTTACAGTCCACCAGCTGTTTCATGCTGTGCCCAGTGGTTACGTCCCTGAGTTTTACCTTTAAACATAAGAACAGCGGTGATTAAGAATCGGCACATGTAAATTCTTTCATGCAATACATTCTCGTTCAATCGACCACGCTCAATCAGCTCCGATGGACGGGTCACATTGTCCGCATGCCCGATACGAGACTCCCAAAACAAGCGCTCTATTCGGAGCTCCGGCACGGCAAGAGAGCCCCAGGTGGGCAGAGGAAACGCTTCAAGGACACCCTCAAAGCCTACTTGAAAAAGTGTAACTGTTGTGTATGTACCTTTAAGGGAATAACTGGTCTTAGACTGCAGTACCAGCAGTGACCACCCCTGTATAAAAGGCCCTAGCAGGCTTCTGTATTTTCAGTCTGACACTGCCTCCTGTTCAGTAAAGTACCTGTTTAACTGTTCTCCCGAAGTCCGTGTATTATTGAGGCGCGGACTTTACAGTAGCGACGAGTAAGTTCGAACTCACCTGCAGTGTGGCATCATCTCACGGGGATCTAGCCTGAGAGGAGGGTCCTGGAAGGTCGCAGTTTGAGCAACGGGCGTCGACCGAGGGCAACCGCCCAAAGAATTCATCGGTGTTCGGAGAATTGCGGGAGAGACTGTGGAGAGCTGTGCTTGGCTCCCCGGTTAAGGTGTTCCAGCAAATCGTGCTGGTAGCAGGTAGCGCGCTGACCCTTCCGGACTGCGGTGGGCTCAAGCTCGATCAAGCGGCTCTACAAAACGGGCCGCGCAGCGTCACCGGGAAAAGAAAACAAGAGAGAGAGGGTGGAGCGCACAGGGCGCGGTCGGTGCTCAAGAACAGGGCAACGGAGAGAAACTAAACGGGGGGGAAGGAAAGCGAGACGCGCCGAAGCTGCGGGTCGCCGTCATTACCCCGTAGAACGCTAGGAGCAGCGTGGCAGCAAGGGGAAGAAGCAAAAGCGCGGGAGGCGCCATTTTATCCCGTTGGGGAAGAAGCAAAAGCGCGGGAGGCGCCATTTTAAATCGCCCAAGATGCTGAAAAGTGGCAGTATCACTGCTTTCGACAACGAGGTAGAAGACTGGACCAAGTATGTGGAAAGAATTGAAGTGTACTGCAAGGCAAATGAGGTGGCCGATGGAAAGAGGGCGTCGGTATTATTAAATCTGATGGGTGCGAGTACGTACGGCCTATTGCGGAATTTAATTACCCCAGCTAAACCAATGGAGAAAAGTTTTGAGGAGATTGTTCATATCTTACAGGAACACCTAAGCCCTACACCACTGCTGATAGCAGAAAGATTCAAGTTCCATAAAAGAAACCAACACAAAGATGAGAGCAATGCTGATTATCTTACGGAACTACGCAAGTTATCGAAGCACTGCCAATTCAGAGCAGGGCTGGCAGACACCTTACGGGATAAGTTTGCCTGCGGGCTCCAGAGTGAAGGAACCCAGAAACGACTACTTTCAAAAAAGGACCTGAGGCTAGAACAGGCTTTCAGCGTGGCAGTATCCTACGAAGCAGCAGCACAGGGAGCTGCGGAAATACAACAGAAACCACAAGAATACAGCGCTAACGAAATGGCGTATGGAGCCGAAAAGTGCTATCGCTGCGTCAGAACAACCCATGAGCAGAAGGACTGCTGGTTTACAGACAAAATATGCAGGCAATGCGGAAAAATGGGACATATAGCAAGAATCTGCAGGTCGGGAAAGAAAACCAACACGACAAGAACTACTAAGGAACAGTACAGGAAAGTAAAGAAACTGACAGACAGTAGTTCAGAAGATCAGGAGAGTGATAAGGACTCCGGGAGCAGGAGACTAAGTTGTTTAAAGTTACACAACGTGATCACAAAGGAAGATCACCGAACCATTTGGGTCACCCTCATGATAGCAGGGTCCCCAGTGAAGATGGAATTGGACACAGGATCAGCCCTAACTGTCATGAATCGACGAGACTATGAGCGGCTATTCTCACACATACCCTTAAAGGACACGTCCATTGTATTGAAGACATACACGGGGCAAAAGGTCTACCACAGAGGAAAAATAAGGGTGCCAGTTGAATATAACGGAAAGGAAACACAGAAACTATACATGTATATACTACGAGATTGAGGACCACCATTATTGGGACGTGAATGGATCCGAAAACTACAATTGGATTGGCATTCCATTCTGGCACTAACTGTGACTGACAAAAAGGATGATGACGTCGCACCTGGACGTCTGTCACAAATTCTATCTGACGCGGAAGAGGTGTTCCAACAAGGACTTGAGACTCTAAAAGGAGTAAAGGCAACCATAAAGATTGAGGATAACGCAACCCCAAAATTTTTCAAGGCCAGACCGGTGCCATACGTGATCCGCCCGGCCATGGAAGCTGAACTGGAGAGTCTGGAGCGTTCGGGGGTGCTGTCTAAGGTGGACTGGAGCGAGTGGGCCACACCCATCGTTCCTGTAATGAAGAAAGCATTGAGCGGTGCGCCTGGGGAGCCAAGGAAGGTTCGCATCTGTGGGGACTTCAAGGTGACGGTGAACCCAGTCCTGCACACAGTACAGTATCCGCTTCCGCGGATAGAAGATATTTTCGCCTCACTATCTGGAGGGAAATGTTTTACAAAGATTGATCTGGTTCAAGCGTATCTACAAATGGAGGTGGAAGAAGCATCTAGGAAATACCTCACGATAAACACTCACAAAGGTCTTTACCAGTACAATCGACTGGTATTCGGGGTAGCATCGGCCCCGGCTATTTGGCAGAGGGCAATGGAACAAGTCCTACAAGGGATCCCGGGGACCCAGTGTTATTTGGACGATATCCTGGTTACGGGCGAAAATTACAATGAACACCTTGCCAACCTGGAACAGGTGCTCACAAGATTGCAGGAATATGGGCTACGAGCCAACCATCCCAAATGCGAGTTCTTCAGGAGACAAATCTCGTATCGTGGCCACATGATTGATGAGGAAGGGTTGCATAAGTCACCGGACAAGATTGAGGCTGTAGTCAAGGCTCCAGCACCGGAAAATGTGTCGCAACTGAGGTCGTTCCTCGGGTTGGTGAACTACTACCATAAGTTCTTGCCGAATTTATCTACAATTCTGCACCCACTGAACACCCTGCTTCAAACTGGTGTAACATGGAAATGGAGTGATGAGTGTAAGCGTGCCTTTCAGGAATGTAAATGCCTAATCACTTCAAAAGAAGTATTGGCCCACTACAACCCAACACTACCGATTTGGTTGGCATGTGATGCGTCACCTTGCGGTATTGGAGCGGTGCTGTCACACAAATTCTGTGACGGTTCAGAGAGGCCAATAGCCTTTGCATCGCGCTCGCTAACCTCAGCCAAGCGTAACTACGCCCAGATTGACAGGGAGGCCCTCAGCCTGGTGTGGGGGGTGAAGAAGTTCAATCACTATCTGCACGGGCAGAAATTCACCCTACTGACTGATCATCAACCCCTGGTCTCAATTTTTAACCCAAAGAAGGGCGTTCCGGTGATGACGGCGCAACAGCTGCAAAGATGGTCACTTTTTCTAGGGGCACATCAGTATGACATACAGTACAAAGGTACGAAACAGCATGGAAACGCTGATGGGCTGTCGCGCCTACCGTTGCCTACGGCGGAAGAAGCACCTGCAGTGGACCCTGTTGAGATATTCCATGCGACCATAGTCGAATGTTTGCCTGTTCCAAACGCAAGTATTGAGAAGGAAACCGAAAGTGACCCGACACTCTCTCGGGTCTATGATTTGACGGTGAAGGGATGGCCAGCATATGGCGACTCACTGTTGCCAGCATTCTCGCCAAGGAGAGAACAGCTGTCAGTGTGCCGGGGAACCTTGATGTGTGGATCCCGAGTGGTAATTCCACCCAAGTTGAGAGATAGAGTGCTCAATGAGCTTCACGAGGGTCATCTGGGAGGGGTAAAAATGAAGAGCCTAGCCAGGGCGTTTGTGTGGTGGCCGGGAATCGATAAAGAAATTGAGGATATGACCAAGAGATGCACAGGATGCCAGAAGGTCCAAAACGCTCCAGCACAGGCCCCGCTACATCCATGGGAGTGGCCCTCGTCTCCATGGCAACGGGTACACATTGATTTCGCTGGTCCATTTATGGACTCAATGGCCTAGAAATTGAGTTGACGCCGCGCCAGGGCTTTAGCGCCGGAAATTTAGCGCCGGCGCTAATTCCCTTGCGCGCGCCAAAAATTCAGTAGCGCCGCGCCCAGACGGCTGCCGGCGCTACTGGCGGGCGTGAGTGCCTCCCAATGGGCGCTGAGTGCCGCATTGCGGCGCTAATCCGGCGCTGCGGCACCCGATGCGGTGCGGCAGGCTAGGGAAGTGCAGGCCTCCTCCTCCCGTTAAGGAGGCGCTGCCTTCACCCGATCGCTGGCCGTTTGATTTTTTCAAAAATGAGCCCGGACCTCGGACAAGTGCCGGGCTTGCAGGCCAGACGCATCTGTTCCGCGGGGGGGTGGTGGAGGAGTCCGGGGAGGGAGGTGCGGGCAGGCGGCCGGCGGGAAAGCGGCCGGCCGCCGCGCGACCTTAATGCGCCGGCGCTAACTTGTGTAAGACTCGGTTGCCAGAGTCTTAGTTGCGGCTGCCACGGGCGAGGCGGCCGCAACTGAATTTCGGCGTTCGGGCGCGTTGCCACGGCAACCGGGACGCTGCGCACACCGATGACGTCATCGGTGCCGGCGCAGCGCAACCGGCTAACGCCGATGGCAGCGCCGAAGTGAATTTCAGAAACGGCTATCATTGCGGCGCTAGGCCCTCTAGCGCCGCAAAATGGGCGCTAACCCTACTGAATTTTCAGCCCAATGATTCTAATCGCTGTGGACGCCCATTCAAAATGGCCAGAGGTCATTAAAATGTCCTCCACCACCACGGAGAAAACTATTGCAGTCCTAAGGACCATCTTCGCCAGGAATGGGTTGCCAGAACAGATTTGTTCCGACAATGGCCCACAGTTTGTGTCTGAGGATTTCCGGAGGTTCCTGAAGAATAATGGGGTGAAACATTACACATCTGCCACATGTCATCCAGCCACAAATGGACTGGCTGAGAGGTTTGTTCAGACCTTTAAAAAGGCCATAAAGGCAATGTATAATGACAACATACCACTACAACACAAGGTGGATAACTTCTTGTTTGCTTACCGGAATGCGACACATGCAGTAACCAACCAAACTCCAGCCGTACTGTTTTTCAACCGGAGACTAAGATGTCGCTTGGATTTGCTCAAACCAAACATAAGATGAGATGTTGAGGATAAGCAGTTCCAGCACATAAATGAGAAGCCAACCAGGAGCTTCAAGATAGGGCAACCAGTCTTGGCCCGCGACTACCGAACATAAAAATGGCAGCCAGGAACGATATGCACACAGCAGGGACCACTAATGTACACAGTGGACGTTGGAGAGAGCATCGTGAGACGCCATGCTGACCAGATTCTAGAGTCACAGGAACAAGCCAAACCTATACCACAAGCATGTGCACCTGGTAATGAGCCCGAAGTACAGATTGCGTCTACCTCAGAAGCAGGGGTATTGGAAGCTGATGAACCAACCAATGACAATGAGCCAGAATTGACTCCACCGCCAGAACAGGATACTCGAGAAAGGCGCTATCCAGTCAGGATCAGGAAGCCTCCTCAAAGACTGAACTTATAAATGACTATTTCAGTTGATGTATATCGTACAGAGAAAATTGTAATTGTAATTAGTTATTATTTAGTTGTTAAATGAATGTTATGTACTGTTTATCTAAAAGGGGAGGAATTGTTGTGTATGTACCTTTAAGGGAATAACTGGTCTTAGACTGCAGTACCGGCAGTGACCACCCCTGTATAAAAGGCCCTAGCAGGCTTCTGTATTTTCAGTCTGACGCTGCCTCCTGTTCAGTAAAGTACCTGTTTAACTGTTCTCCCGAAGTCCGTGTATTATTGAGGCGCGGACTTTACAGTAACATCCCCACTGACACCTGGGAATCCCTGGCCCAAGACCGCACAAAGTGGAGGAGAAGCATCCGGGAAGGCGCCGAACACCTCGAGTCTGTTCGCCGGGAGCCAAGCGGAAGCCAAGCGCAGGCAGTGCAAGGAGCGCACGTCAACCCAAGCACCCCACCCACCCGCCCCTTCAACCACCATCTGCCCCGCCTGTGACAGAGTCTGTAGGTCCCGCATTGGACTCATCAGTCACCTGCGAACTCATTTTTAATGTGGAAGCAAGTCATCCTCGGTCCCGAGGGACTGCCTAAGAAGATACATTCTCGTTCTCATCATGACATATTAAATTTGTATAACACTGCTTTTCACTTTTACAACCGCACTTGCTACATCCTTGTCAACCTTTCTCATTTTCAGCATTTATCTTTGAAGAGCTGCTACGTTCCTTGACGTGCATATACGTCCTGTGCTGTTACTTTACAGGAATAGTCACACCTTACCTTTGTGCTTGTGCTTTTGTTTTTAAATCATGGAGCTTCTTCCTGACCTCCTGCCAAGTCCTTTAAGTCGTTGACACTGCATTGACTCTCTCTGTGATCAATGACCGCACTGGTTGTCTGCTTTGTGTATTTTGTTGCTGTCCTCCCGCCACTAAAACTGTGTTTCTTTTTCTCCCTTTGCAGTAGCGAGCAGCGCCTGCATGGCTTCGTCTGAAAATTGGGCTTTTAGAGCTTGGCAGTGAGCCCGTCTGCACACATTTTTATGCACCCCACAACCGAAGGAACAAACTTTGTGGCATTTGTACCAGTTACGTGGGTTGCTAGCTGCCTTGATAAGCATTAAGGCATTATTATTACTGATGTAGCACGTTCATTACCACTAGCAAAATTACGTTCAGATGGAACACGCATTTTGGGGCCATTGTTCCAGTGATTTTTGTTGGCTGATTGAATTACAGACAAAAATGGGCATTTCTACTATTTTTTTCAAATAGGAAAAAATATAACTCGAGACCTTTTCCTTAAACAATGTATATATATATCAACTGATTCTGTTAATGATGTATAGGATTGTAACTTAAGGTGCATTACTAATAAAATAATGTATTTCAAATTTGATCATAGAGGACAGTAATTAAGAGATCCATGTTACATTTCATTAATGAAACAGAAAGGATCCATAAAGTGCTGAGGTAGATTTTGTATCATTGAAGATAACAATTGTTTTGCTTTGGTTAAGTACAGTTAGTCAAATGAATAACCTCTTGCACCAAATGTTGTTTACTTATCGGGAACAGCAGGTCCTGACTGCTAGATCCATGTTCTGGGAAGTCGGCACAAAATGGTTGATAGGTTTTACGGTCTGGATGATTTATCGAGGCTGCTAATGAAGAAAGCTATAAATCTTGAAGTTCTTTTTTCTGAGTGAAAGTCTGTTGGTGCATTTGTGTTGAGTCACTGTTCTCGAGCAAAATGAGGCACTAGCCGACCATGCACAGTTCAAGCAACAGTGGAGTTACCGTTTGCTGCTGCTATCATTTCTAGGTACATGCCAATTCTTTTTCTTTGCCTGGTTCCTTGATTGGCCGCAGTAGGTTATACCAGTGTCAATCCCTGTTTAATGGCTGGGTGTAGCTGTGGGAAAAAAAATCAGAAAACTGAGAAAAATTAAATTGGTAAGATAAATGCTAGTTAATTTAAAATCAATGTTATACAAATCTTTCATGGCAAAAATTACCTTTGTCACTTTAGAAAATGGAACTCCATTTTGATATTGTTCAATCATACCATGGCCTTGTTTGTACACTGATGTAAAGTATTCCCTTTGGTTGTTTGTGAAGTCTATAAGCAACAACTATTCAGTGTAATATATACCGCTAGGTGCCCAATAAAATCCCATCTCTTAAGTACCTAAGAAATGAAGCCTATATTGAAAACTATAGTAATGACCATAAGGCAACTGCTTCTACAGTCCTTTAGAACAGTAACGCTGTACATTTCAGACTAATTTAACCTTTTCAGGATTCTGAGATTGTTCAGGTTTGTTTTGCCTTTGTGTCTGTGTCTCTCAATTATGTAGCACCAATGCATGACTTAAATCTATTAATCTGATTAACAAGATTTTCAGCTGACACAAAGAAAAGCATCACTTTGGAACTTGAGAGCACTCAGGATCTGGAAATGGTTGAAATCAAAATTCAAAAGAATCGCCAAGTTAGAATGGAAGGAGAGAAAGGACATGTTCCATCCACAAGGTGGAAATGATGAGCTACACTGCAAGCTGGAACCGGGCTAAGCTTGTCTTTAAATCCAAATGAATGTAATGATTTCACTTTATATTTTGACTAGATTTGTTACTACGCACACCAAGTTGAATAGGACAGAAAGTTGTAAAAGGCTCAGTTTAGGTCAAAAGTCCTATAAATAATACAGTACAATACATTATTAGGACCATTTTTTGTTGTTGGAACTAGCCTAATGATGATATAATGAAATATTTTACTGGCACTTTCAAACCAACTTAAAAAGAATGTTTCTACTGAATATGTTTGGCTCCAAACAAATAAACGATATGATAGTGCAGTGCTGAAGTGAATCAGAAATGACTTCTAAAGAAAAGTAAATCGGTTATGTAAAAATAAAGCGCACCTTCCTGGAGTGTGTACCCTTTGTTATGCTAACTATTTGCCTTCATCCCCGATACTCATTAGAGTGTGAGCTATAATTTTGACTGAACTTTTTACATACTCTCTTTTAATCATTAAATACACAGAATGTGCGTGCTGAATTCTTGCCACATTCCCACAGGCAAGCCTGCACTTGCCCTAGTGACATCACAGAACGTAAGTAGCCTCCTGTTAATGAGGTGGAAGCCACTGGTTGGTGTTGATGGATAACCCAGCACAATTAGACCTTGCCAAAGCCTTGCAAACTATTAATCTTTCTTCGCATGCCTTTTCATTGGAACAACCACTTGTAACGCTGCTAATTACTGTGCAACTGTCTCAGATATCCAATGGCATGCTTTTGCAATGGGTCATAAAGTTCAGTTTTGCATTGTACGTGAACATTGTTTATTTAGTAGTGTGCCACACAAGGTGTTGCAGAAATCCCAGTCATTCAGATAAGCCTGAAAGCCTATTGACAACTGGGGTAAAAAAAAAATCGACATTTGCATAGTGAACTGTCGAGGCTGATTTTCTCAAAAAAGTATCATTCATTTACTTAACTGAAATAATAACGTTTGCTGAAGTGACTGACTTTTATCTCAGATTTAAAAGTATTAAGGAATAAAATTATATTGCAAAGGGAGCAGCGTATCGTGGAGTATATGTTACTGAGATTTGAAATTGCAAGGTATCTTTTTAATTGCCTTTCTTCATTCTTGGAGGTCTACAGAATGTACACCAAATCCAATTATTCCAAATGTTGATGTAAACATGCCTTTTTGTGAATCAGATTGCTGATTGCAGAGTGTAAAAACTTAGATTAGTAAAGTATATATGTAGAATATGGAAGCATACAAAAGATTGTTACACATTGGGGAAGGAAAAGCTGAATATTCATAGATTCATAGAATCATACAGCACAAAAGGAGGCCATTCATCCCATCATGTCTGTGCTGGCTCTTTGAAGAGCTATCCAATTAGTACCACTCTGCTCTTTCCCCATAGTGCCGCAAATCAAGTATTTATCCAATTCCCTTTTGAATTGGATAAATCTGCTTCCACCACCCTTTCAGACAGTGCATTCCAGATCATAACAACTCACTGCATAAAAAAAATTGTCCTAATTTCCCCCCTGGCTTTTTTGCCAATTATCTTAAATCTGTGTCACAGAATCACAGAATCACAGAAACCCCACAGTGCAGATAGAGGCCATTTCGGCCCATCGAGCCTGCACCGACGCATATCCCACCCGATCCCCGTAACCCCTACACCAACACATATCCCACCCTATCCCCGTAACCCCACATATTTAATCCCCCTAACACTAAGGGTCAATTTATCATAGCCAATCAACCTAACCCGCACATCTTTGGACTGTGGGAGGAAACCGGAGCACCCGGAGGAAACCCACGCAAACACGGGGAGAATGTGCAAACTCCACACAGACAGTCGCCCGAGGCCGGATTCGAACCCGGGTCCCTGGCGCTGTGAGGCAACAGTGCTAACCACTATGCCCTCTGGTTACCAACCCTCCTGGCAGTGGAAACAGTTTCTCCTTATTTACTCTATCAAAACCCTTCATATTTTTGAACACCTCTATTAAATCTCCCCTTAACCTCTCTGCTCTAAGGAGAACAATCCCAGCTTCTCTAGTCTCTACGCATAACTGAAGTCCCTCATTCCTGGTATCATTCTGATCTATCTCCTCTGCATCCTCTCCATGGCCTTGACATCCTTTCAATTGGACACGACACTCTAGCTGAGGCCGAACCAGTAATTTATAAAGGCTTAGCATAACTTCCTTGCTTTTGTACTCTATTTATAAAGCCACGGATCCCCTATTTTTTAACAGCTAAATCAACTTGTCCGGCCAACTTCAAAGATTTGTGTATTTGGCTCTCTCTATTCCTGCACTCCTTTTAAAATTATGCCATTTATTTTTTATTGCTAATCCTCATTTTTCCTTCACAAATGCATCACTTCACAATTCTCTCAATTACATTTCATCTGCCGTACAAACATACAAAATTGACGGGCAGGAAAAGAGCAGCTGGCCCATCAAGCCTGCCCCACACCATGATGGCTCGACCATCATGGCTAAACACTTCTTCCCACCACCCACCTCACACTCACCCCCGCAGCCATGTCATCTCCTGGGAGAGGCAAAAAAACAGAGAAAAAAATCCAGGGCCAATAAGGGAAAAAAATACTTTGGAAAATTCCTCTCTGACCCCCCTCAGGCATTTGAAACCAGCCCAGGAGATCACATGGACCACGTGTTATATGTAAAGACATTTATCTTCTATCCGATACGATCTCTGCCCCAGTCAGGAACCAATCCAGCTCCCTCTTGAATGCATACAGAGAGTCAGCCCCCACTACACTAGTCGGTAATGTATCCCAGAGGCTCACAATTCTCTGGGAAACGAAGAACAGCCTAACATCCAGTCTATTCCTACTGTTACATAGTTTAAACATGTACCTGCCCATTTCATCAAGCTGTCCATGTCCTCCTGAAGTCTGTTACTATTCTCCTCACTGTTGACTACATTTCCAAACTTTGTGTCATCTGCAAGCTTTGAAATGATGCCCTGTATACCCAAGTCCAGGCCATTAATATATATCAAAAAGAGCAGTGGTCCCAACACTGACCCCTGGGGGACACCCTGTATACTTCTCTCCTGTCTGACAATTGTTCACCACTGCTCTTTGCTTTCTATCTCTTTGCCAATTTTGATTCCATGCTGCCACTGCCCCTTTAATCCCATGAGCTTCAATTTTGCTAACAAGTCTATTATGTGGTACTTCACCAAACGCCATCTGAAAGTCCATATACACAACATCATCTGCACTTCCTTCATTCAGCCTCTTTGTTATTTCACTGAAGAACTCAATCAAGTTTGTCTGACACTCTTGTCTTTAACAAATCCATGCTGGCTGTCATTTATTAACCCTCATTCTTCCAAGTGACAATTAATTTTGTCCTGGATGATGGTCTCCAGAAGTTTCCCCACCCCCAACATCAGGCTGACTGGCCTGCAGTTACCTGGTTTATCTCCCTCCCCTTTTTTGAACAGGGGTGTAACATTTGCAACCCTTCAGTCCTCTGGCACCACTCCCATATCCAAGGAGGATTGCAAGATTGTGGTCAGCACCTCTGCTATTTCTACCCTTACTTCCCTCAGCAACCTAGAATGCATCCCGTCTGGACCGGGTGACTTTTCCACCTTGAGCACTGCCAACCGTTTAAGTACATCCTCTTTATCTATTTTTATCCGATCCAATTTCTCTAGCCACTCCTCCTTTACTCTGACATTAGCAGTATCTTCTTTAGTGAAGACAGATGCAAAGTATTAATTTAGTACCTTAGCCATGCCCTCTGCCTCCACAAGAATATTTCCTTTTGGTCCCTAATCGGCCCCATCCTTCCTTTGACTATCCTTTTACTCTTTGTTATATTTATAAAATACTTTAGTGTTCCATTTTATGTTACCCACTAATCTTATACTGCACTGTCGGAGGTGCTGTCTTTTGGATGAAACGTTAAACCGAGGCCCTCTCAGGTGGACGTAAAAGATCCCATGGCACTATTTTGAAGAAGAGCAGGGGAGTTATCCCCAGTGTCCTGGCCAATATTTATCCCTCAACCAACATAACAAAAACAGATTATCTGGTCATTATCACATTGCTGTTTGTGGGACCTTGCTGTGCTCAAATTGACTGCCGCATGTCCCAAAATACAACCGTGTATTTAAATATAACACTTCAAAATTACTTCATTGGCTGTAAAGCACTTTGAGACGTCTAGTGGTCATGAAAGGCGCTATATAAATGCAAGACGTTCTTTCTTTTTACACTCTATTTGCCCCTCTTATTTCCTTTTATAGTTCTGCACTACACTTTCTGTATTCTGCTTAATTCTCTACAGTATTATGAACCTGAAATTTATTATAAGCCTCCTTTTTCTGTTTCATTTTAATCCCAATTTCTTTAGTCATCCAGCTTTGGATGCCCTTCCTTTTCCCCATCATAGGAATGTCTGAATCCAAACTATCTCCTCCTTGAAGGCTTCCCATTGCTCATTCATTGTTTTACCTGATAATCTTTGTTTCCATTCCACCTGAGCTAGATCCCTTTTCAACTCACTGAAACTAGCCCTCTTAGAGTTGAGTATCTTCACCTTTGATTTTTCCTTCTCTTTTTCCATAATTACTCTAAACCTAATGATATTGTGATCACCATTTCCCAAATGCTTTCCCACTGAAAAATGCTCCACTTCATTCCCCAGAACTAGAGCCAGCACTGCTTCCTTCCTTGTTGGGCTGGAAACATACTGATCAAGAAAGTTCTTCTGTACACATTTAAGGAATTCCTCCCCCTCATTGCCCTTTACACTGGTTTTCCCCCAGTCTATGTTAGGATAATTGAAGTCACCCATTATCACTTCTCTATTGTTTTTACATTTTTCTGAAATTTGTGTGGAGATTTTCTCCTCCATCTCCTTCCCACTATTTCGTAGTCTATTGTACACACCCAGCAGCGTAATAATTCCCATCATACTCCTTGGCCTAGAAATTCATTATAGCCACTTTTGGGGCGGTAAAGTCGGGCGGCCGCTAAAGTTTGCGCCCGCCGCAAATTCGAGGCCACTTCGCCGATATTCATTAGCTTCGCCCTAAGAGTTTGCTCGAGCGCTAAAACTGGCGATGCACAGCTCTCTTTAGGCGCTAAGCCAGAGGTGCTGAGCGATACCGCCGAGGCCGGGCGCAGCGCAGGTGCGGCCATTTCTTGATTGACAGCAGACACCCTGGCGCCGGCCAGCTCTTAAGGGGGAAGGGTCGAGTTGGTCTGCTGCCATGCCCTGGACACTGCAGCCCTCCAGCTAGGCCTGAACACTGCTGCTGGACCCAAATAGCGCCTGAAATGATGGAGAAGGCCCGTGAACGAGCGCAGCGCTTCTCAGAGCATGATCTGAGGGTGCTGGTTGGCGCTGTGGAGAAGAGATGCCATATTTTGTTTCCGGACAATGGCAAGAAGCCGGCGGCCCGCGTCTACCGGAAAGCCTGGAGGCATGTCGCCACCAGGGTGACATCCAACAGTGAGGTCCCCAGGAGCGCTGTACAATGCCGCAAAAAGCTAAATGACCTCGCCAGGATTGTCAGGGTGAGTACCCTTTCCAGTGTCCTCCTCATCCTTGCATGTGCACCTCACATTATGGGCAAAGGGACCTGAAAGCCCTAATGGCCAGCCCTCATGCAGCAGCTATGGGACAGTCATGAACATCAATTGCACATTGTGCACTTAACACACTGGCCAGGCTATTCGACCATGGGAGGCAGTGCACACAAGATCAGGGCTACACACTGGCCAGGCTATTCCACCATGGGAGGCAGTACACACAAGATCAGGGCTACACACTGTACTTAGAGGCCGTCCTTTCTCTTGCAGGCCAAGCAGGCCAATAATAAGAGGAGCCGGACTGAGACCGGGGGAGGCGGACCCCAGATCCAGCCGCTCACCGAGCTGCAACAGCGCGTGGAGCGCATCATGGGTGCCCGGGTGATTGGCCCCGTTGCATCTGGAGATGCCGACCCTGTTCTGGGCACCAATGGTAAGGACATCACCTTTTGGACCTCTCTCGTCCCACTTGCGCATCAGATCTACATCCTTTGCCACTGTCCGACCAATGCGCTGAATGCCACCACTCATGCATCCCTCGCTGACGCCCTCTCCTCACTCTAAAGCTACTCTTGTGCCTTCCTGCTTTCAGATGGTGAGGAGGAGGTCCCTGAAGTTGCCAGTGACAGCCCCTCAGAAGAGGAGGAGGAGGAGGAGCAAGAGGAAGGCGGCCCATCAGGGGAACCCTCAGCCGCGGCAAGCCATGCCAATGTAGGGGAGACGTTTTCCCTGGAGGGGAGCCTGGGGGAAGTGTCGGAGGGGAGTGTAGCTCCTGGGACCAGCGGCCTGCAGAAACGCGGGAGGGGGGTGGAAGCTCAGCGGCCTTCTCCCCAGAGGGGGGAAGGGTCGGAGGGGAGTCCAATTGCTGGGCCCAGCGGCATCCAGCAACGCAGGAAGGGTCGGCCAGCTCGGCGGCCTTCTCCCCAGAGGGAGAGTCCGGCCTCCAGTCCGGAGACGGTCAACGCCAAGGAGATGCGCCGCCTCGAGGACATGTCCGCGGACTCGGAGCGCCGGCACACGGAGCTCATGGGGGTAGTGGCACGGATGCCTGAGGCCATCGAGTCCCTGTCTCAGAGTGTGACCGAATTCGGGGCCTCACAGGCCACCAGTTTGGCGGAATTCGGGGCAGATCAGGCAGCGAGTCGGGCGGAATTCGGGGCAGCTCAGGCAGCGACTGGCCAGGTGATCAGTGGTGCTGTGCAGTCACTGGCTGCTCTGATGCGGTCACAGAACAGGGCAACACGGGCACTCACTGCTGCCACACTCGCTGTGTCAGCCAGGCATCGCCAGGGCACCCGGCGCGCTGCAGCAGCACAGCGGTCTGTCCCTCGGCAGATTGCTGCGCATGCTGCAGTGCTGGCCCGGGCGAGTGCCAGTGTCTCAGGCGACCAGCGAGCGCCTGCCATCCGCCAGCTTGCCCCCATTCCTCCAGCCGCCACTGCCACTCCCCCAGTGGAGCTGCCACGAGCTGCTGCAGCGACTGATGCTGCCCAGCCACAGCTGCAGCATTCACCAGCCGGCCCCTCGAGGGCCAGACCTCGTCTAGGCCGACCCCCAAGGGCATCTGCCGTCACGACATGTGCCCCTCAGGAGCCTGCCCCCAGCCTTGCAGCAGCCACTGGCCTCACTTTGAGGAGGAGCAGCAGGGCGTGCAGGGGCCGCCAAAGTTTGCAGAAGGCATCGCCCTCGCGGGTCACAAAGTAGAGGGTGTGTCCAAATGTTTTGTTTTTTGGAATGGGTGTTTTGTGAAGGCCGAGGATGAAGGCCATTTTTGTTTACATCTTTTGTTAATCCTCCCCAGGTTGTGGGAGTGAGTCATGTGTGTGAGTGTTTTTTGGGGGTTTCGTGTGTTTTTGGTTTTCATGTGGGAAGGACCCTGAGTTTGTACAATAAACCATTTTATTTATTCACATTGTCCATGTTTGATCTTTGAAGTGTTTGTTGCCTTAACCGGCTGAGGGCTTGCGGAGCGGCTGCAATCATGTTCTTTCATTGGCACAAGCCATTCCCTGACAGGGGGCCTAGAAATGACGTTCAATAAGCCGCCGACGGGCGGCCCTTGGACCTTCTGCCTCCCTCCTGGGCTGGTACTCCTCCTCCTCCTCCTCCTCATGCTCCTCCTGCTCCTCCTCCTGAGGTGGTGGTCCAACGTGAGGTGGCAGTGCCTGAGTCCTGCGGATAGCCAGGTTGTGCAGCATGCAGCAAACGACGACGAATTGGGAGACTCGCTCCTGCAAATACTGGAGGGCTCCCCCGGAGCGATCCAGACAGCGGAACCGTTGCTTCAGGATGCCGATTGTTTGTTCGATGAGGTTCCTGATCGCTTGATGGCTCTCGTTGTATGCCTCTTCAGCAGGGGTCGTGGGCGCGCGGAGCGGGGTCATGAGCCAGGTACACAAAGGATAGCCTTTGACCCCGATAAGCCATCCTCTTGGGTGAGGCTGTGCCTGGAACATGTCAGCCACAGTTGTCTGTCGCAGGATAAAGGCATCGTGGCTGCTGCCTGGAAAGCGGGCATTGACAGCTAGGATGCGCTGCCTGTGGTCACACACCAGCTGTACGTTGAGGGAATGGTAGCCCTTCCAGTTGCGGTAATCCTCGGCATGCTCCAGAGGTGCCCGCAAAGCCACATGCGTGCAGTCAATGGCGCCCTGCACCATGGGGAAGCCCGCTATTCTTGCAAATCCCACTGCACGCTGCTGCTGCTTGTCCAGGGTCATGGGGAAGGAGATGAATTGACGTCTCCTTCTGAAAAGGGCATTGGTCACCTGGCGGATGCAGCAATGCACGGCGAACTGGGAGATGTTAGCGATGTCCCCAGCAGCGGATTGGAAGGAGCCGGTGGCATAGAAGTTCACTGCCACCGACAGAGACATCCTGCGCATCAGCTGTGGATGCAGATCTCTGTGAAGCAGCTGGCAGATGTCTGCAACCACCTCCCTTCTGAATCGCAGCCTCCTAACACACTGCGCGGCAGACATGTTGAGATAGGAGAACTGCTGGTGGTATACCCTGGGTGGGTAAGGCCTCACTTGGCGACGCCTGTTGCCCCCTCTGCGTCTAGCCAGGGCTGCCACTCTCTCACGGCGTCTGTAAGCCCTTCCGACATAATGCTGAAACTCAGCGTTGGCACCCAATGCAGCCCCCACAATATGCTGGCAAACACTGAGATCTCAATGAAGGCAAAGAGAATTGCAAAGCTCTGGCCTGAAGCCAAAAATACCTGTCCTAGTGTTGGGCCAAAGCAGTAAGCTCTCTTCCTTGGTCTCTCTCCAAAAATCCGTTGCACAAGAGTGAATGCTGCAAAATGGCTGCCCTTTATAGTGCAGGGTAAGTGCCCTTTAATTTGCGCTCCCCGCGGCCCGCCTCGGCTGTGTACCGTTCCACTCAACAGTCGTTAGGGCCGCCCGACGCACAATGGGGCGGCGCGAGTGAAGTTCCGGTTCCGGGCGCACAAAGGGCGTTGCACGACGAAATGACGTCATGATCTGTGCGTGCAGATGAGCGCGCGCAAAGACTTTGCGCCGGCGCTAAATGTCTACTGAAGTTGGGGCGAGGCGCAGATCGCGCTGCGCCCGGGCGCTAAGCGCCTAGCGCTTGAGATCTGCTCCTCCTAAGGCGCTAACGGCTGGCGCAGCCAACTGAATTTCTAGGCCCTTAACTCTAGTCAAATAGATTCTGTCTTAGAACCCTTAAGCACATCATCACTTTCCAGGACTGTAACACTATCTTTGATCAATGCTTTCCAGGAAAAAACTGGAGCGCTAAATCAAGCGCTAATTACCTCAATAGGGCGCTATAGGGGCGCTACCAGCAGAGCGATAATGAATTTCAGGTGCTATGCAATCAGGAATGATCCTTCACACTGGCCCCTTCCAACTCTTAAAGGGGAGGTTGCATCATTGTGCAGATCCTCATTATCAGCTTTGTTGGCTGTGAAGGCGACCTGCTAACAACTCACTCGCCTGATCGTGATGGCTGATCCCACTCCCAGGGAGAGAGCTTGTCATTTCACGGATGAGGCATTGGTCGCGGGAGTGGAGCGAAGGAGGGCAGTGCTGTTCCCGGACACTGGAGTGAAGGAGGCCATTGCCCCAGGTCTTCAGGGCAAAGTGGAGGGAAGTGGCCCAGGGGGTCTCGGCCAGTACTGTGGTCATACGCAGCCTGACACAATGCCAGAAGAAATTCAATGACCTCACTCGGGTGGTCAAGGTGAGTACATGCTTCAACAGGTCCTACATACCAGCACCTGAACCTCAGGCTGTACACACTGCACAAACCACCACACCCCCACCACTCACCCACCAAGTATCTGCACCTACTCAAACTCACATCCACATCTCACGCCTTGCCTACAATCACAGCTATTCAGCAATGGCAGGAATATCTCCCAAACACATAGCTGGAATCTGACTCACACACATTCATTTCTCTTGCAGGCCAAGATGGCCCACAATAGGAGGGAGCAGCAGAGAACAGGCGGGGGTGATGCGCAGCTCCAGCAGCTCTCAGACCTGGCGGAGCGAGTGGTGCGAATCATTGGGCAGCAGGTGGTGGGCACCGAGGCCGTCGGCAACATCAACCCCCTTGGGGGGCAACAAGGGTATGTTCATCCCTTCTCCTACTTCCCACTCACACCACAAACCTTTCCCACTTTCCAGCTCCTGATACTGCCTGCATTCCTTGCTTCCTTCCTGCCCCCTCCCCTCACCTTAACACGAGTCTTGTGCCCTTATGCTTTCAGAGAATTGGCAACCAGATGACCAGCCTGTCCCTGAGCCTCTCACTGAGAGTGAGGAAGGAGAAGAGGAGGAGGAGCAAAGCACCGCATCACTGCATCTCTCACCCGCAGGCACCACCTCAGATACTGGCACTATGCGATCTTTAGAGGCAAGTTTAGCAGAGGGGTCTGCACTGGGTGATGCACCAGGGACGAGTGGGCTGCAGAAAGGCCAGGGGGACAGAGTAGCTCGGGAGGCAGCTCCCCGGAGGGCGAGTTCTGCTGCGCAGGACTCAGCTGAGGACCATGATGGGGAGGCATTCACAAGAAGGGTGATGAGCATGCACACGGAGGTGATAGGTGCAATGACAAGGGTGCCCGAGAGCCTCTCGGCAATGGTAAGGAGCGTGGAGGAATCCACCTCCAACATTGCACAGAGCTCTGCACACACCATGGAGCCCATCATTCCCACTCTGCAGAGGATGGTGGACTCCTCCGTCGCTGCTGTTCATCCTCCTGTTCCTCCTCCTCCTCGTCTCCCTCTTCCTCCTCCTGAGGCGGTGCGGCAATGCCTGGTGGCAATGGCTGCGCCCTCATAATAGCCAAGTTGTGCAGCATGCAGCAGACGATGATGAAAAGTGACACCCGCTCAGCCGAGTATTGGAGGGCTCCTCCTGAGCGGTCAAGGCAGCGGAACCGTTGTTTGAGCACTCCGATGGTCTGCTCAATAATGTTCCTGGTGGCAGCATGGCTTTCATTATATGAGTGCTGGGCAGGAGTGTTGGGTTGCAGAGGGAAGTCATGAGCCAGGTGGAGAGCGGATAGCCCTTGTCTCCCAGCAGCCAGCAGTGAGCTTGATGTGGTGGCTGGAAGAATGTTTGCACACTGGTCTGGCGCAGGATGAAGGCTGCTGCCAGGATAGTGGACATTGACAGTGAGGATTCGCTGTGTGTTGTCGCACACCAACTGCACATTAAGTGAGTGGTAGCCTTTGCAGTTACAGAATACTTCTGGATTGTGATGCTGTGGCCGCAAAGCGACGTGGGTGCAGTCAATGACGCCCTGCACCATGGGGAAGCCCGCTATCCTGGCAAAGTCACATGCACGCTTACACTGCTTCTCTCTGGTGATGGGGAAGGAAATGTAGTCCCTTCTCCTGCTGTAGAGAGCATCTCTGACCTCGCGGATGATGCAATGGCCGGCTCTATATTAGAAATGTCTCCTGTTGCACACTGGAAGGATCCGCTGGTGTAGAAATTGAGAGGGACGGTGACCTTGACTGCCACTGAGAGAGCCGTGGTGCTCCTGATGTGAGGCTTGGTCTGGCTGCAGGAGGTGGCAGAGATCTGTGACCATCTCCTTGGTGAAGCGGAGCCTCCTAAGACACTGCTCCTCATTGAAATTGATGTAGGAGAAATGCTGCCGGAATACCCTGGGAGGGTAAGGCCTCCTGTTGGCCCTCCTCCCTCTGGCCACATTTGGCAATCTTTATCGCTGCCTCCGCTGCCTCCAACGTTGACGCTGGAGGGAGAGGTCCAGTACAGCCCCCATTAAAGTATGGAAATGTTGCACTTTCAAATCTCACCTAAATGAAACTGAATAATTTTTCTGAAGCAGAAGACTCCTTCAGGTGAAAAATGCTGAAATCGCTCAAAACGCCTGTTTGCCTATGTCAATCTGACAAGGCAGCATTCCTTGCCGACTAAAAATAAACTGGATGTTGACGCCTTTATATAGTGCTCCTCCAGCGCTCAGCCGACTGCATACTGCCTCCTCTACCTGCCGTTGCTAACGGCAGGCGCTCAGGCAGGGGGGCGAGGGTGAATTTCTGAGCCAGGGCGCTGCGCAGCCGGATGGCGTCACGATCTCCGGGCGCAGGAGAGTGTGGCGCTAGTGGTAACCGCCGCCGCAAACCTCCACTTCAATGTTGCGGGCGTCGGTATTATTGCCACACCCGGTCGCTAAGCTGGTCGCGCCCCGTTAGCGCTACCCTGGAGGTGCTAAGGTACCGAATTTCTCTCCCCATGTCTGTTTTGCGTTGCTTGCCTGTCTGATCCCTCCTATTTCTGGAGTACTTTTTACTCTAATGCTGTTTGTCTCTCCCAACCCTCTATGCACCTTGTTTCTCCTCTCTGATGTTTCATCTTGGTTCCCCACTCTCTTCAAAATTTGTTTAAGCGCTCCCCCATGGCACTAGTTACCCTTCCCATGAGTCCCAGCCCTGTTCAGGTGCAACCCATCCATGTTGTACAGGTCCCTCCTGCCTCAGAACTGGTCCCAATTCCCCAGGAATCTGAAGCCCTTCCTCCTTCAACATTTCTCTAACCACGTATTAAGCTGTTTTATCGTGCTGTTCCTATATTCACTAGCACGTGGAATTGGGAGTAATCCAGGGATTACCACCATTGAGGTCCTGCTTTTTAGTTTCCTCCCTAGCTCCTGAAACTATGCCTGTAGGATCTCAAACTTTTTCTTTCCTATGTTATTGGTTCCAGCATGGACCACAACTTTTGGCTTTTCTCCTTGACCCCGCAGAATGTTCCGCACAGTTCTGTGATGTCCTCTACGCTGGCACCAGGGCGGCAACACACCATGCGAGACTCACATCGGCAGTTGCAGAAATGCCTATCTATCCCCCTGACTATTGAATCCTCTATGACAACTGCATTTCTACACTTTGCTGTGCCCCCCATGCAGCCATTTGCCCCACAGTGCAGTGGATTTGCTTTAGACTGCGCTCCTTCGAGGAACCGTCACCATTGCCAGTACTCAGCACTGAAAACCGGTTTGCGAGTGCCACAATCCCAGAAGATTCCTGCACTGCCTGCCTCCTCTTCTTTCCATGCCAGCTTAACCCAGAGCAGGAGTGCTCCCCTCAACACCACATTCAAAGAACGCGGATCGCTGTTGGCCACCATGCACCACCCCCCCCCACCTCCCGATCACCATTGCTACCTCCCCCCAGGCCGCCGCTACTTCCCCCAGGCCACACCACTGCCACCCTCTGGCCACTGCTACGTCCCGACCTGATTCCCTCCCCTTCCAGGTCCTCTTTAACCACTTACCTGAGAGTCGCTGCTGAGGTCGCAGCGGCCCGATCTTCCATTCTGCTTTGCCTGTTAGTGTCCGCAGCTCGCCGGCTCAATGATAATGAGGCCCAAGGCCCAATATCGCGTGCACCTCGGGCCTCACTGTTCAGACACAGGGATTGTTTTGTATCCCTTTGTTGCATTTTACAGCTCTCCCAGCCGACTGGATTTCTCCTTTTCCTTGCATTTGTATAGGCTTTTCTTTTAGCTTGATACAGTTTCTTATATTGTTTTGTTGACCATGGTTGCTTAACTGCACAAGTGGAACATTTTCCTTTTAGGGGCATGTACTGGCATTGTATTGCACCAAATACTTCTTTGAATAGTTTGTAGGTTTAACCAATAACAGTTCAGCCTAATTTACTGTGATCAATTAATTTCTCATCCTTTCAAAGTTTGCCTTATTTAAATTTAAAACCTTAGTTTGTGACTCTCACTTTTTCCTCTCAAACCTAATATTAAATTCACTCATATTATGTTCACTATTTGCAAGATATTCCCTTATCGTCAGATTGTTAACTTATTCTGGTTTGTTACTCATCACTAAATCCAGTATGGCCTGTTCCCTTGTTGGTTCTAAAACAGAAAACAGCCCTGAGCTTACTATTTGAGCTACTCGCATCTCCCAGTCTATGTAAAAATGAAAGTCTCCCATTAAAACTACATTGGGGGCGATGTAAGAAAACTACTAGGCACTTGGTCTAAGCGTTAAACAAAGCTTTAATCAACTGTTTTTCAACATGGAGATCAAGTTGTGTCCTTCACTAATTCCTGTTAAAGAATGTCCTGAGCAAGCTGGGCCCATGCCCGAATATTTATACTCTCCCTGGACAGCGCCACCAGCAGGCCGCCCAGTATTATTTCCTAAGTCATTTCCACATGAATGACAAGATTCATGTCAGGGGATAATTTTAACCACAACAGGGTGGGTTGGGGTCGGGTGGGATGTTAAAATTTTTAAAATCTCAAACCCAACCCCAACCCACTTCAGGTTTTAATGGAGGCGGGATGGGAGGCAGACAACCAACCCACTCCCCGAAGGCAGGTTGGCCATTTAACTATTATGATAAGGTTGCGTGCCTCATATTTTACCTATCTTCCAGGTTTAACCCTGGCTGGCCGGGTTTCTCGGGACTCGGCAAACCCGACAGCTAAAGGGAGGTGAGGACTGCTTCGTGGAAAAGCAAATGTCTTTCCGCACTACTTGTGGGGAGGAGTGCTTACCCCCCCAGCCCACCAAATTTATCTTCTTCCAAAGACCCCGCACCCCCGCGATTGGACCCCTTGGGGATCAGACACCCCCCGGGATCGAGGATCGAGGATCGAACCTCCCAAATCGGCGACCAGCCACCAAACCTCCAGTGATCAGACCACCCCCCCCAATCCGGTATCAGAATCCCCCAGGAATCGGCAGACACCCACCGCACCCCAGGTATCACCGACCACCCCCCCCAAGATCTGGAACCCCCCACCCACCCAGGTATCGTACCCCACCCCCAGGGATCGCCAACCACCATTGTTCCCTGTAAACTGCGCTTTACATACAAACATACGCTTTCTTCTGCGTGGCCTGTTTCTTTTACTGCGTGGTCCCTTTAAATTTCTGTTCGTGTGTGGTACTTATGACGGAAAAGCCAGTGAGTGGCCTGCACGGGCCCTTTTCCATTACTGCAAGAGGGAACATTGCCGACCACCCCCTCCAATATCTGGTACCCCCCCCCACCCCGCCACCGCCACCCACGTTCCCACTAACCCAGCTGCAGGCTCCCTATCTGCTCCTTGCCTGCGGCCTCCTCCAGAGCTTTCCCCGCCTGACAGGGAACCAAGCCCGTCAGGCAGGCTGGCTTCCGGGTGGGCAGCCTGCTCAAAAAGAAAGTCACATGTGTTGGAGTCAAACAGGTGTTAGGCCCCTTATTTGCATATGCAAAGAGCCCAACACTTATTTCAGGCTTGGGCCATGGATGCCTTTTTATTTCCTTCACCAATATGGCGGGTGGCTCACTTTCGGCTGGAAAAGTGCGCGGGCCTCCTGCCCGCCATATTTGGGGCTTAATAGGTCAGTTAGCGCCCGATAAATGGGCGCTGTGGGGACGAATTTATAGACCTTTGACTTTGGAAAATCTTGACATAATAGCCCTGTCAGTGGAACTTTTTAGTTTAGATTGATTGCTGGACAGATCAGAGAAATTTTTAATATACTGTATATTACAAGACCACCTGATCCCATTATAAAAAAGACCCTCGGCAGATTTCCACTTACTCACCATACTCAAGAAATGTTTCGGTCACTAAACCGACATTCTCTACTTGGTTAAAAGCAAAATACTGCAGAATGTCAAAATCTGAATCAGAAACAGGAAATGCTGCAAACACACAGCAGGTGAGTCAGCATCTGCAGACAGAACAGGCAAGGTCATGTTTCAAGTGTGGACCCTGCTTCACAACAGTTGTGGAGGAGGGTCCACGCCCACAGCATTAACCCACCTGTTCTCTCCACAGATGCTGATGATCTGTTGTGTGTTTCCAGCATTTTTTATTCTGTACTTGGTTCTAACCCATCACATGTAATGTAACAGTGTCTAGCCACAAGTTTACTTCAAGTAAATCATTAGCTATAAAACAATGGTCTCTCAGTCTTGAATAGGAATGCTGCTTATACTTTCTTTTACCTTTGTTTACAAAATTTTGAATACCTTTGAAAACACAACAACCTTGAAGAAAATAGAGTATATAAGTAACCAATCAAATAGTTCCAAGTTCGCAATCAATTGATCAAGTACATTTACTGAGATTTATTTATCCATCATCGTTCTCTTGTCCACTGATAAGGCATTGGCTCCTTGCTGGAGCAAGGTTCCATGGGTACCGCTCGCACTCTGGTACCTCACTCGACCGGCCAGTATTCATGAGCAGTGAGAGACTATTCGATATGGTGGAGGGGGAGAGATTTACAACCAAAACCAATCCTGTTCTTGCCCAACATTCATGTACACACACATCCACTTCCGACAGGGAATCATCACCAGGAACAGTAATCCTGGCCAATGTTTTGTTTCCCCGTTGAGGTGAATTTTGGTTCCACTTCCAGCTTTCCAGCTGAGACCAACTAACTCAGGACAGGCTAGGGTTTGAACTTAGGACTTTGTGGCTCTGCTACTCACTGAATACACATGCTGGGCTATTGGGGATGCCCACTGTCACTGAGTTAAAATCCTCAGTATAATTCCAATGCCCCCCCTCACCCCGCCCCCAACACGATTAAAGTTAAAATGAATGGGTAGTGGTTTCTTCCTCAGTTTCCTGAAACTTATCTTTTGGCCAGAAATAAATGAACTGTTTGATAAGTGGCTCATGCTAAGCGGAATAAAAGAATGTCACACTGTTCTGACTAACCTTTCGGTATCATTATATCAGTCAAAGGGTGCATGTGCAGGCATGTCAGTACTATAGGTGTAGGATTACAAATTGTATTTAGCATACAGAAGATTACTGCTTGGGGATTAAAGAACCGTCAACAAAATAGAAATAGTTGGCCTGACTTAGTGGTAATTCAACTGTTTCGGTCTTTTTTTTCCAAATTGTCCAGAAACTACACTAAACCAGTAAATCAATCTTGCCATAAGTCCATGGATAACAGATTTATTTATTCTTTAACATTTAGTTAGCATGGTTGGTTACAGGAAAGTTCAAGCAATTTCTTCCCTGGGTTTATTTTGAGGCAGATAAAAGGTCAATCATTAAAGATTGTTAATAGGTAAGAGTTAACTGGACTGCGGTAGTTTCCACTTGTACCCTGCACATCTAATTTGATTCCGTGTTAACATCTCTTAGAGACTCAGGTTTAAAGGTGCAGAAAATGAAATTTCATTCCTGGTAAGTCCTGGTGTGGAGAGTGGTAAGCACTCCCCTGAGGTTGTTTGGACTATATAGGAATGAGTGCTAAAACACAGCAAAGAATCAATCCAATGAAAATGTACCCAATTGCATCAGAAATCCGAGGCCGGAATTTCCGGGAGGGGTCAGCGGGTGGGATCAGTGGCGGGTCGGGTAGGAAATTTGATTTTTTTGACAGCGGGTCGGGACCCCGCTGTCAACCCGCTGCAATGCACCTTTTCCAATGTTGGGTCTGTCCGCGCTGAGCAGACTCGACAGGCAGCGGCGGGCGACCCAATTAAACTCATTAGCATCTAGTTGACAGATCATTAACAGGCTTTTTAACTTACCTTTTCACTTTAACTCCATGGCCACGGGAACCACACTGTTCAGGGACCACGGCTGTCAACCTGAGGCAGGATTTCAGAGGCCATTGCTCCAGCTAATTACTTGACCACTTCAAAGTGGTTAGCACTGTTGCCTCACAGCGCCAGGGACCCGGGTTCGAATCCGGCCTCGGGTGACTGTCTGTGTGGAGTTTGCACGTTCTCCCCGTGTTTGCGTGGGTTTCCTCCGGGTGCTCCGGTTTCCTCCCACAGTCCAAAGATGTGGCTAGGTTGATTGGCTATGATAAATTGATCCTTAGTGTTAGGGGGATTAAATACGTGGGGTTACAGGGATAGGGTGGGCTATGTGTTGGTATAGGGGTTACGGGGATCGGGTGGGATATGTGTCGGTGCAGGCTTGATGGGCCGAAATGGCCTCTATCTGCACTGTGGGGTTTCTGTGATTTCTGTGATTTCTGTGAAATGTACAGTAAAAGCTCCCACCTGACAGATCATCACTTTCCTCAGCCACAAGCTGTTTCTCAGTCCATTTTGAGCACAGATTCTGCAGGCTTTCCACTTTCCACCCTCCATTCACTCTCACCTCATTGGAAGAACTCTCTTACCATTGACAGAATGCTTCTGTCATTTCTACTTCACCTGCCATCTATTCCATCAATATTCTCTCACCTTGGTCCTCAGAATCCAACCACGATCAGCCCCAACACCAGCAGCACCAAGCATACCAGCAGCACCAACAACAACACCAGCTTTCTCCTCAAGCACCTGATGCTGCACAGGACAGAAGGCATCAGCACCCGAGCACATTGCTGCCCGGGACGCCAGGGGTGGCCTCACCATGGCCAGATTTACTTCACTCGACGCTGCACACCCTGGTTGCCACATAATGCTCCAGGTTGGCACCACCCCACACCAACACCATAAAGCATCCCTACAATGCCCAAGCCATTCCTTTCACACTCACCACCATTGCGGGGGGTACTTTTATGTCTCATAATTCACTGCAACTCACTCAGCCACTTCCAAAGGTGCACACAAATCTGTCCAAGACTGGAAAGTGTTGAAAATAAAGGTTTCAATGTTTGACAGCACATTAACAGAAACTTTACATGAACATTGGATAAAAGACCCAAGTGGCTATGGAGATAGGCTGGGAATGTCCTTGTGGTTGTTCCTGCTCCACCACTATAATCTTACAGGAAGTGCGGCAGAAACCCTGTTTGCACCCGTAATGGGGTTTCCACAACACTTCTGACAAAGTTATAGCAGTGGAGTGGGAGCAGCTTTGAAGAAATTTCTGACTCATCAGCCTTGAAGGGAAACAAATGAGGGAGAGGACCTTATACAGCAGCAGTGGCCAACACATGGCCCTTCGGTGCCTCTTTGACCTTTGGGCAGGCTTCCGCTAGGTACAGCTTTTTGATTTGACAGCCACAGTCACACACAGTCACAGCACATGCTGTGTGTAAAGTGGTATTTGAAAGGAATGGGGCACAAAGGCCGGATTGGCACCACCTCAGGTTGGGACCCACAGAGCAGGAGTCACAGTTTTACCCATTCACTTAATCTAGCAATGTTCCCTTGCAACTTTCTGCTCCCATCTACACTACTTACTGTCAACATTCCCTCTAAGCAGCACGACCACACGGCCACACAGCTGTCTGCTGGTCCTGTGCATCCTGGGACCTGCTTTTTCCATGTGAAGTTTCGCGCAGCCCATTAAAGGGACAGCACACCTAAATTTAAAATTAGGGGGAACATTGCTTACTGTGCCACTTAACTTAGTGTCATCAGCAAACTTGGATGTACAGCTCTCTATTCCTTCATTTAAGTCATTGATAAATATAGTGAAGAGCTGAGGCCCCAGTACAGATCCCTGGGGGACACCACCAGTCACATCCTGCCAATTAGTGTACATACAACTCTCTGTCTCCTACCTCCTATCTAATTCCCTACTCATGTACAATAGGTTGCCTCCACCAACAGTCTCTTGTGTGGAACCTTATCAAATGCCTTCTGGATGTCCATATAGTCCAATATAATGCACAAGACATCCATCAATATGATGGATGAAATGCAAGAGGGAAAGGAAATATGAGGATGAACATTGCTCACCATTACCAGAGTGGAAGCTTACCGACTTTTTTCTGGAGCAAAATGGGAAATCTCCTTCGCCCTGACAGTTTGACTCCATTCAAATCTTAAAACTTAATGTCAGCACTAATCAGGAGCATATTTGATGAGGATTTTCTGAAAGGATCACTTCAGTGTATTTTTTTTTAATGAAAAGTTAACTGAAAGAAGTTTTAAGTTAATTTGCTAAGCAAACCAAAATGGTGGCTAGCTTGGTATCAAGTTGTGTGGAATATTGCCCAGACAAAAAAACCTTCACCCCGAGGATGAATTTGTGTCAATGGTGCTCGTTGCTATTACAGTACATACCCAAATAGCAAATCAACCGTGGAAGACAACTTCAAATTTACAAGTTTTGGGCACGTAGTAAAATGCAGGGTCTCTGATCTACGTAGTGATGTTGGACCACAATTGTTGTGTATGTAATATGTGTGCTACTTTGAACCTATGGACAGGACTGCACTACTTGTAGGGCGTAGTGATACGCAGTACCACTCCTGGCCATAGGGGTATAAATAGTACTGTGGGTACTGATCTCCCCTCAGTTCCCGCCTGTGGGCATGAAGTAAAGATCTACGTGTAGTCCCTACCTCCAACCAGTAAAGACCTGTTTGAGTTATACGTTTAAGTCTTTGTGTTAATTGTTCAATACAATACACATACTTAACACTGGCGACGAGTCAGGTTCTTACCCTGCGGCAGTTGAAGAGAGGTTTCAAACATCACCACCCCACTAGAAGCGACAGGCTTTAGGACTCTGAAGCCTCCATCAGCGACTGAGCACTGGAATGCAGCAGCCATCCTGACAGCTTCCAGCGACTGACAGAAGTCTTTCTGCAGTTTCCTTGTTCAACCTAGGTGGTGGGGTAAGCCGTGCAGTGTTGGCTGCAAAGACAGGGCTGGGGAAGTTGGAGAAGATAAGGGCGATCGCAATCCCTGATAAGAGCCGCGGTGAAACGCGCGAGCGGGTAAGCCAGAGCCCGGGAGGGAGCGAGCAAGAGCCGCTTCGGTCGGGAGCCACTTCGCTATCCAGCGATCGCATCTGCTGATAAGGGCCGCACTCGGGCGATCACGGCGAAGATAAGGGCCGCACTCGGGGGCTGAAGGGAGACGGCGTCGGGGGACGGGTGAAGACCGCCAAGCGTGGGAAAACCGCCATTTTGTGGGCGGAGGACGACGGCAAGAGCGGGAAGCCGCCATCTTTGATAACAAGTAAAGAAAATAAAATCTGAGAAATTGCAAATCTACAATGCCTAAACACGGGAATATTAGTACCTTTGATAGTGACCTCGAAGATTGGGCCATATATGTTGAAAGAGTAAAAAATTATTGTAAGGCCAATAAAATTCGTGACCAAGATAAAGCTCTAACATTATTACATTTAATGGGTGCGAAGACATACGGGCAATTGAAACACCTGTTATCACCAGATGAACCGGCGGATAAGACGTTCGATGAGATTGTTACTGTCCTGAAAGATCATCTAAACCCCACGCCGCTGATGCTAGCGGAACGATTTAAATTTTACGACAGAAGGCAGCTACAGCATGAAAGCAATGCTGAATATTTGCTGAAATTGCGTAAATTAGCGAAATATTGCCAGTTTGGAACGGGACTGACAGAGGCACTTCGAGACAAATTTGTGTGTGGTTTATTTAAACAGGATACACAAAAGCGACTGCTCGAGGAGAATGAGCTGACGCTTGAGAAGGCGGTCACTATGGCAGCAGCACACGAAGCCGCAGCGAGAGGCACGGCAGTAATGCAGCTACGGTCACCGGAGCTCAGTGCACACAAATTGGGTGTGAGTTCTGGCAAATGTTATCGTTGTGGAAAGACAACGCATGATCAGAACCAGTGTTGGTTTAAAAACTAAGAATGTAGAACTTGTGGTAGGCTTGGACATATAGCTAGAGTATGCAGGTCAGCGAAGAAGACCAGCAACAAGAAGTCACCGCAAGGGAAATACGCAAAGGTACACAAGGTGGCCGAACAGGAGTCCGATTCAGACGCAAGCAGTATTGAACTGGCTAGCTTAAGGGTACTCAACGTTGGTAAGGGTGCAGACCTCCAGACAATTTGGGTTACTCTTCAGATAGAAGGAGTCCAAGTAAAACTGGAATTGGACACTGGATCGGCATTGACGGTCATAAATAAGAAAGATTACGGAAAGTTATTCCAACATATTCCCCTACAGGATACGGGGATTATATTGAAAACATAAACGGGGCAAAGAGTGTACCCCATCGGGAAAATAGAGGTTGCAGTGGTCCACAAGGGCGAAGACAGTCAAATAATGGACTTATATGTGATATCTGAAGGAGGTCCTCCACTACTAGGACGGGAGTGGATTAGGAAAATGAATATGGACTGGCATTTCCTACAAACAATAACGAGTGAGAACTCGGTGAAGATAGTCGGCCCAGACTCTGGAACGGATGATGGTAAGCCCAACTCAGGTGCAAAAGACAAAGTTTCAGCACAGAATTCCACTGAGCAACAACAACATAGTTTAACTGTGGATTCTGAGTCTGGCAAGTCTACTGATGTGCCCATTTCTGAGGGACACCGGGCTCGAACTCAACTCCATTTCAAACTACAACAGCAATTAGAACAAATGCTTCGCCGTTTTGAGCAAGAGTTGAATGCAACGAAAGAGTTCTTTGATATAGAGTTGGAGAATCTGGAAAGACAACAGAAGCAGCTGATGGAGAAAATGGAGCAGGAGCACACAAAACGTCTGATGTCAGAGGAGTTAACGGTCAGCCAACTCCTGCATATGCTGAAGGACAGGACTCTGAAATGGGAAAAACTTGAACACGAACTTCAATATTCAAACGAAAGGGGTTCGGAGCTCTCAAAGGTTATTGGAAGAGCTGAGGTGGCAACACAGACTGAGATGACTGCAACAGAGCAGCCCTTGGATGCCAAAAGTACGCTGACTCACGTCAACGTAGAACAACAGACCGCTGAAACAGCTGCTCCGGTAGAGGGATTGAATAGTCCGATCAATCAATCTCCAAAAGAAGTTGAAGTAGTAAAATCTCAAATGAGGTCATTAGTAAACGACTTGCTGAAAGCCCAGAAAAAGCTGGATGAAGAGGTACGCATGAAGAAGTCTCTTCAGGAAAGATGTCTGGACTTGGAACAAAAGCTGGCTAACGCCCAGCTGGGTATGGAGGAAATAGAAGACCCTCTCGCTGGCCTAGATCAGGATGACACCGAATATTACTATGTCCTGTCCTGCCCAACTTGTAACTTCGACTCCCACCATACAGAAATCATGGAGGAGCACCGAAAGTCTACAGAACATCGGGAGAAGGTGGCTCTACTACGGAAAAAGGAGGAAGAGAAGGAGGAACTGCGCATGCAGCTGGCAGCTGACGGAGCCCAGAGAGTCTCCAAGAAGCAGAAAAGGAAAAGTCGAAACAGAAGATGACCCATCTGAACCATTATTACCTCTACCAGATCACACACGTGGTCCCTCCGAACGGAGCCAATTCAGTTCGGAAGTTCAAACTGTTAAATCCATGGAAGGACTATTGAATGAGTCACTCCAGCAACGTGAACCGACTACACCACAGAGATTGAATCTGTGAACTGTTTTCCGCAGAGACTGAATCTGTGATCTGTTTTGACATGAAGTTATCTATGTATCTATGTTATTCTGTTATGTAAACCTGAAGTTATATATGTATATATGTTATTACGTTATGTTAAATGGGGAGATGACTGTAAAGCTAGGAAGGGAGGAATGTTGTGTATGTAATATGTGTGCTACTTTGAACCTATGGACAGGACTGCACTACTTGTAGGGCGTAGTGATACGCAGTACCACTCCTGGCCATAGGGGTATAAATAGTACTGTGGGTACTGATCTCCCCTCAGTTCCCGCCTGTGGGCATGAAGTAAAGATCTACGTGTAGTCCCTACCTCCAACCAGTAAAGACCTGTTTGAGTTATACGTTTAAGTCTTTGTGTTAATTGTTCAATACAATACACATACTTAACAACAATGGCATTCAGACATCCAGAAGTGTGCATATTTAACTTGCATATAGAATGATTTGTAATGCTGAGGGCTAGCCACAGCTAATAGTGTTTCAGTAATTTGTCTGATAACTGCACCGTGAAGGAAGAACTGCTTATCATTGTGTCACGAAAAGATCGAACTAAGTAAATAGTAAGCAGACGGGAAATGATAAATCTGTAGCATTATTTCAAGCTGAGCCATAACTAGAAGGCAAGTTGGGGACTGATGTCAGGAAGTAGTTCTTCACACAAAGAGTGATTAGACCTAGAATGGCCTTCTGGGTAGGATAGCAGAGGCAAAAACTCTTGAATTGAGAAGTTAGACACTCTGATGATAGGTTTTCATGAAAGAATCAGCTAGATATATCGACTGGCCTCCCTCATTCATACTTATCTTTGTGAATCTAGTGAAGCCCAAACATTGACCTTAATAGCTCAGATAAGCCAAATAAAAGTAAAATGTCAAACAACTTTGTTTATTTCAGGATGCTAGGGCCTAGAGCCTATTCAGATAGATATGGATAGCCTCTGGATCAGTTAAGGCAACTAAATGAAACAGTATCTTGTCTGGGTAATAAGTAGGGAGCAGTTAGCACTACCTGAGATGTGTATTAGGTGTTAAATGGGGAGCGGGCAGGGAAGTGGAGTTGAGGCCAAGATCAGATCAGCCATGATCTTATTGAATGGCGGAGCCAAATGACCTACTCCTGCTCCTATGTCTTATGTTCTTATGTAATGGGGGCTGGATTGTCCATCAGGGAAAATGGTTCAGATTATCTCCACCTTATTTATTTTTAACTGAAAGGTTCCAAGACATTATCACTTGATTTTTGTTCATGTGTAAATAAGCGAAATCACTGATATGAAAAACAGCAATATAGCACGCATAGGCTTTGAGGTGCTATGGGAGCTTTACCTTACTGTTCATCTGATTTTTTTTTTAAAAACACGTGATGGAAAATATTGTTCAATTTTATTCCCCGACCCACAGTACAATTCCTTTACTGTAAAATTTATGAAATTAATTTCTCATAGTATTTTTAAGAATCTGAATTTGGTTATTACCAAAACAAGGAGTGATATAAAGAATATCTGCAGATGTAGCTTAAAAAACCTAAAAACTAATCTGTGTTACCCAGTGCTCCATAAATTCAGATCGGTTACAAGCAGCTTTGTTAATTAGCTATATACAAAAGTGCCTCACAATGGAAAATGACCTTTCAGCTGACTCAAGAATATAATTAGGGTGGAAGTGCCCTTATTAATTACGCAAGCCCAGAAAGGTCAACACATTCTACTGAAATGATGTCTGCTGGGAAATGAACTGCTGAATGCGTTACAAGTAGAACTTCTCAAGTCAACAGCATCGCTTAACAATGACCAATCCAAGGAAATGACAATTTCTGTAAGTGAGCCATTTTTAATAACAGTTTACAGTTTACATAACACTAATGTTGTAGGTATAAGTTATAATATTCTTTGTTATCGAATCATAGAAATGTTGTACAGGAGAAGGCTATTTGGCTTATTGCATCTCTGCTGATACAAACTCTTCAACTGGAGCTAGCTACTCTAATCCCACATTCCTGCCCTTTCCCCTATCCTTTTATATTACAGTAGTCCTTTTACATTTTTCCCCAAATACCTTTTAAATGTTGATATTGAGGTTGAATATACCACAGGGGTTCTCCCGATCATCCACTGTCATTGCAGTGGGCAATCTGCGGAAACCCCTGCGAAACGGCATAAATGTTGTAGTGGACGATTGGGAGAATCCCCGTGGAAATTCGACCCCACAGTTCCTTTCTCAATAGCCACTTGTGGTGAAGCATTCCAAATTCCAATCACCCTCAGTGTGAAAAAGAAATCTTCAAACTTCTCCCTTTGTTCTTCTAGTGATAATCCAGAGTCTGTTGGGTAGATTTTAATCCCCCCTGCCTGGCAGCGGGTTAAGGTGGCAGGGGACAGCGCCACGTTCCTGGCCTGCCATTGTAAGTTGCCGGGGAACAGGCAACCCGCCCCTGACAAGTGGCGGTCTTCATTACATTGAAATGGCGCGGCCCGATGACGTCGTTGGCACCGTGATGGCATTTTTACTTCAGGAGGCCAGCACAGGGCCAATCCTGATAGGTCATCCATGGCATAGTCCGAGGAGTGGCCAAAAGAAGCCAAGGCATCTTGGGCGATTTAAAATGGTGCCTCCCGCGCTTTTGCTTCTTCCCCTTACTGCCACGCTGCTCCTAGCGTTCTACGGGGTAATGGCGGCGACCCGCAGCTTCAGCGCGTCTCGCTTTCCTTCCCCCCCGTTTAGTTTCTCTCCGCTGTCCTGTTGTTGAGCACCGACCGCGCCCTGTGCGCTCCACCCCCTCTCTCTTGTTTTCTTTTCCCGGCGATGCTGCGCGACCCGATTTGTAGAGCCGCTCGATCGAGCTTGAGCCCGCCGCAGTCTGGAAGGGTCAGCGCGCTACCTGCTACCAGCACGATTCGCTGGAACCACCGTCTCTCCAGCAATTCTCCAAACACCGATGGATTCTTTGGGCAGTTGCCCTCGGTCGACGCCCGTTGCTCAGACTACGACCTTCCAGGACCTTCCTTTCAGGCGAGATCCCCGTGAGATGATGCCACACTGCAGGTGAGTTTGAACTTACTCGTCGCCACTGTAAAGTCCGCGCTTCAATCATACATGGACTTCGGGAGAACAGTTTAACAGGTACTTTACTGAACAAGAGGCAGCTTGAAACTGAAACTACAGAAGCCTGCTAGGGCCTTTTATACAGGGGTGGTCACTGCCGGTACTGCAGTCTAAGACCAGTTATTCCCTTAAAGGGACATACACAACAGGTTGAACACCAAATGGCCTGTTTACATGTTGCAATTTCTATGTAATTCCAAACAGTTCGTAAACCAGATCAGATACTATTACTTTGATGTCTCAGTGCATTTTATGGAAAAATAAAATGTGGAGCAAAGTAATAAAGGGGGAGAAATTCACTATCGCCCTGTTTGTGCGCTAATTTTTAAAAGTTTGAAAAGTTAGCGCCAGGTGCTAACGATTTCAAACTTTTGATAAATTCACCATTTCTGCTCCAGGAAGGAGGTGGAGCATTAAATCAAGCACTCACTTCCTTCTTGGAGCGCAATCAGCAGCAGGCGGGGCGGAGACTTCAGCAGCGCTGCACACCGGGCCGTTCAGCGCTGCCGCGTTCAAAGGCTCCTTCCCCCCTTAAAGGGAAGGGCCATCGCTGCAGGCTCTGCAATTTAAAAAGTACATGCCTGGGCCACCAAGGCAGCCGCGATCCCGCGCGATCAGCCTGGCACTCAAGCAGAGAGACAGGCTGATCGATCGCGGGCAGGAACCCGCAAAAAAAACTGGAACAAGAAAGGTAAGTTTTTTTTTACTTACCTCGGCCACCTCGCCTTTAAGCATCGCCCCCGAAGCGGCCGCCCGATGCACGCCTCCTGCAGCTGTCGATGTTTTCGCCTGGCGCTGCTGCAGGGGGCAGAAGTCAATTTCGGGTCCGGGGCGCTACCGGGGCGATGTGCACGGCGATGACGTCATGATCTCCGGGTGAAAGCGATCAGGGCGCAGCGCCGTAGTGCCGCCACAAAACACCCGCCAACTATGGCGGGAGTCGATGTCAGCGCCCAGTCGCAAAGCCATTTGAGCCTCGTTAGCGCCCCTGGGGGCACTAACGGGAGGTGCACAGGCACCCAATTTCGCCCCCATTGTATATAATTCTAGTATTTAAGGCGATATTATGTACATGAATCTTAGTAAAATTATTCACCACATGGCTAATAGAACTTTTTAATATTTCACATAATTGAAAAAAGAGCATCACTCACGTGGGGGAAGAGAATGAAGCGAGTGCTTCTTCCTTCTTCTCCTATAGGCAGCGATTCATCCAAGGATACAGTTGCACTGGTGATAGCGGCACTCCACTGTGTTCCCCAGGGGTCGGTTCTAGGACCATTACTGTTCTTGATATATATTAATGACTTGGACTTGGGTGTACAGGGCACAATTTCAAAATTTGCAAACGACACAAAACTTGGATGTATAGTGAACAGTGAGGAGGATAGGGATAGACTTCAAGAGGACATAGACAGGCTCGTGAAATGGGCGGACATGTGGAAGATGAAATCAATGCACTTTATTATGTTTATGTTAATGTATTACAAACCAAATGAATGTTGAATGTTTAAATGTCTTAATCTAAATGTACACTCTCGGGAGCCGCAAGCCTACATTTCGTTGTACTGCACTTGTGCACTAACAATGACAATAAAGTTTATTATTATTATTATTATTATTATTTTGGTAGGAAGAACGAGGAGAGGCAATATAAACTAAAGGTACAATTCTAAAGGGGGTGCATGAACAGAGGGACCTGGGGGTATATGTGCACAAATCGTTGAAGGTGGCACAGCAGGTTGAGAAAGTGGTTAAAAAAGCTTACGGGATCCTGGGCTTCATAAATAGAGACATAGGCCTAGAAATTGAGTTGACGCCGCGCCAGGGCTTTAGCGCCGGAAATTTAGCGCCAGCGCTAATTCCCTTGCGCGCGCCAAAAATTCAGTAGCGCCGCGCCCAGACGGCTGCCGGCGCTACTGGCGGGCGTGAGTGCCTCCCAATGGGCGCTGAGTGCCGCATTGCGGCGCTAATCCGGCGCTGCGGCACCCGATGCGGTGCGGCAGGCTGGGGAAGTGCAGGCCTCCTCCTCCCGATCGCTGGCCGTTTGATTTTTTCAAAAATGAGCCCGGCACCTGGGACAAGTGCCGGACTTGCAGGCCAGACGCATCTGTTCCGCGGGGGCGGGGTGGAGGAGTCCGGGGAGGGAGGTGCGGGCAGGCGGCCGGCGGGAAAGCGGCCGGCCGCCACGCGACCTTAATGCGCCGGCGCTAACTTGTGTAAGACTCGGTTGCCAGAGTCTTAGTTGCGGCTGCCACGGGCGAGGCGGCCGCAACTGAATTTCGGCGTTCGGGCGCGTTGCCACGGCAACCGGGACGCTGCGCACACCGATGACGTCATCGGTGCCGGCGCAGCGCAACCGGCTAACGCCGATGGCAGCGCCGAAGTGAATTTCAGAAACGGCTATCATTGCGGCGCTAGGCCCTCTAGCGCCGCAAAATGGGCGCTAACCCTACTGAATTTTCAGCCCATAGAGTACAAAAACAAGGAAGTTATGATGAACCTTTATAAAACACTGGTTCGGCCTCAACTGGAGTATTGTGTCCAATTCTGAGCACCACACTTTAGGAAGGATGTGAAGGCCTTACAGAGGGTGCAGAAAAGATTTATGAGAATGGTTCCAGGGATTAGGGACTTCAGTTACGTGGATAGACTGGAGAAGCTGGAGTTGTTCTCCTTAGAGCAGAGAATGTTGAGAGGAGATTTGATAGAGATGTTCAAAATCATGAGGGGTCTACACAGAGTAGATAGAGAGAAACTGTTCCCATTAGCAGAAGGGTCGAAAACCAGAGGACATAGATTTAAGGGGCTGGATTTTCCTGGGTCCCACCCGCAAGGTGTGGGGGGACCCAGGAGACGGTAGGAAACCTGGAAGTTTGGGTTTCCTGGCAAGCTGTGGAGTTTAAATCCACAGCGTGCGTGCGACGTGAAGGGTGGTTTCCCCGCCCAGAGGTCAGCCTGATTGACAGGCTGATTTCTAGTCGTGCGAGGATCGTGGACAAGGAGGCCACAGGACTAGGTAAGTGCTGGGCCCAGGATGGTTGGGGGGGGATACGATCTCTAACCCCCGGGGGGAGTGAGATCGATCCCGGGGGCGGTCCGATCCCTGCCCCGGGGCTGAGTCGTGATCCCGAGTGTGTGCTCCAGGCACGGGGAGGGGTGTTCGATCCCTGGGGGAGGTCGGATCCCTGACTCCGGGGAGGGGCAGGCTGATGGTGGGGGAGCTCGGGGGGCTGGGAGGAAGCACTCCTGCTCCTCCCGGTCCACAAGCATTGCTCCTCGAGGCTGAGGCCGCCTCGCTGCAGCCACCGGGAATCCCGAGTCCCACGATTTCCGGCCACCTGCAGTAAAACCTGCAAAGCAGCTTAAAGCAGAGGCTGCAGGCCTCATTATCATATTTAAATTGCCAGCCTGCCTCCTGGCAGCGGATTGGCAGCCTGCCTCCTCACCCCATCCCCCCTGAGTGAAAGGTGAAAGTGGGCGGGTTGGAGGTGGGTTGGGGTCGGGTTTTACATTTGTACAACTTACACTTCGCCCCACGCATCCAACCCACCCATTCTTACCTCTGAAAATTCCGGCCAAGGTGATTGGCAAAAGAACCAAAGGCGACATGAGGAAATACTTTTTTACGCAGCGAGTGGTTTGGATCTGGAATGCACTGCCTGAAAGAGTGGTGGAGGCAGATTCAATCACAGCTTTCAAAAGGGAATTAGATAAGTACCTGAAGGAAAAAAAATTGCACGGCTACGGGGAAAGGGCGGGGGAGTGGGACTAGCTGAAGTGTTCTTGCAGAGAGCCGGCACGGGCTCGATGGGCCGAATGGCCTCCTTCTGTGCTGTAACCATTCTATGATTCAATGATTTTATATTGTCCAAGTGGTCATTCTTCATGAATGAGTCAAGACTCACTGGAGTTTACTTGCTGGAGTTTAGAAGAATGAGAGGGGATCTCATTGAAACTTATAAAATTCTGACAGGACTGGACAGACTAGATGCAGAAAGGATGTTCCCGATGGTCGGGGAGTCCAGAACCAGGGGTCACAGTCTAAGGATAAGGGGTAGGGCATTTAGGACAGAAATGTGGAGGAATTTCTTCACCCAGAGAGTGGTAAACCTGTGGCATTCTCTACCACATAAGGCAGTAGAGGCCAATACATTAACTATATTCAAGAAGGAGTTGGATATATTTCTTAAGGCTAAAGGGATCAAGGGGTATGGGGAGAAAGCAGGGACTGGGTACTGAACTTGGATGATCAGCCATGATCTCATTAAATGGCATAACAGGCTCGAGGGGCCGAATGGCCTACTCCTGCTCCTATCTTCTATGTTTCTATGTTTAAGAAAGCTAAGCTGATCAGTATTATTTTGAATGGGTTCTCACATCAGGTCTCTCTACAAGGCTGCCTAAGAACTAAAATAAAAGGGAACATCTTTTTTTTTCTGTGGGGTGCACCAACATTGATTTCCCCTCCCTGTAAGTTTTATTTGCCAATAACTGTTCTTTGCTGAAACAAATACATTAAAAAAAATAGAAATAATATATTTTTTGTTACAGATATTGAGAAGGCAGAGGGGAGTGAATAGCTGCAATCAGAAAGCAAGGATAGAAATGGGAACATTAGAGAGGGAGGAACAAACACACTGGTGTTACTAGGAAGCTGATTGCATTTCAGCTTTCCAAAAATAATAGGTACTTGTGCCAGGTGAATCAGTGAGTGAAATGTTCCAGCCCTGATAGCTTGCTCGTCAAGTGCTGTGAGTAGTTTATTGTGCTTGGTGGCAAGGGTGTTGTAAACAGTGGATTAAATTGTGAACCATGTTTATGCATCATGGTAACCTGTCCCAAAATAGTACGTATGAACATGAAAAATATAATTTAGAAATCTATTACACAAAAAATTGTTGGGATTTTTTTTTCAGTTTCAACCTGTCAGTCCTAAATGTGATCTAATAGTGACCAAACCTGCAGATATTGATGCTGTACCAACATTACATTTGCAGTGATACTGCATGAACACTAATGTGCTCATATCAAATTCCGCTTTGCTATTTTAGCAGGTATTAACAACAACAACAACAACTTACATTTTATGCTTAATCTCCCACAGCAAGTTGAGACATGTCTACAGGTGGTGAGGTTAAAGGATAGGGATAATTGAACCAGGGAGTAAAGAGGTAAATCAATATACATTTTAATGTCATACATTCTATCATTTTTATATTTCCATGATGGATTCCCATGTCCACATTTATAACATAAAGTACCTACGTAAACGTCAAACTTTTATTATATCTTCCCGCTAGTGGTGGGGCTACAGCGCCTCCACTGGGGGGAGGGTGTAATTATAGCATAACCAGTTTGCACAGGCGCTTTCCATTAGAGAGCAATTTTAAAGTAATTCCAGTGCCCTGCTTCAATGAGCTAGTGACTTTTTCCTTAAAATTTACAATGGTAGCTGCCTCAACGTTTCCCTATGGCAAAGCATTTCATGCTCTAACCACTCTGTATGAAGAAATTTCTCCTTGCCTTTCTCCACATTTCTCAGCGACAATTTTAAATTGATGGCCCCTCTCCAATTAGAGGAAATATTCTTTCCCATTCATCCTGTGAAAACCCTTCATAATTTAAAAAATACTTCAATCTCTTCTCTGCTGCAGTGGAAATAGTCCCCACATTTCAAGAGTCTCCACATATCCAATTTCTTATCTCTCAGCATAATATGCTTTTTGAAATTAATAGAATACTTCTAGTTCAAACACAAAATAAGCCAGAATAGGCATGTAATCAGTATAGTCTGTCCTGTGCTCTCTCACTCTCCCATTACATCTCGCTCTTTCTTTCCTCTGTCTCTCCCTCTTCCCCTAACTCACATGCACACAGGCTCTCTGTTTTAATTAAAGCAATCAATTTAAACTTTACCTGACTAAAGCTTTTAAAATTTGTCCTCTAGCCTTTCTTTAAACAATCAAATAGATAGTGTAAGAAACTGAAGAGGCGCATTATATCAGTTAGGCTAACTAAATGCTGCTGATGTATCCTGGGAAATCGCATGCTGAGACTGCAAGGTCTGCCTTAAGCTTATTGAGTGAGTCGATTAGTTCACTTTCGATTAGTTTGTTCTTTACTTTTATCAGTAGGTTTTCCTGACTAGTCATTCAAGGGTTGGTTGTTTTTGTAACTTACACTTTAAAGTACTTCATTGTCTGTGAAGTGCTTTGTAATGTCCTGTGATTGTGAAAGGCGTTATATAACTGCAGGCTCTTTCTTGCTTTCATTGCAGTTTTCTAGCCACTTCTCTTGCTTTTGATTCAGACATTCTTCAGTTCTGCTTTCCTGATGTTTTACTTTGAGCCAATTAAGAGATTCACACTCTCACCATGGACACTAAGGGGGCTAAATTCGGTTGATTTGCGCCTCCACGTGAACGGCCAACACTGCTTTCCTTATAGAATTGTTATTTCAACCAATTCTGGCAATATTTTAATCAAAAAGTTATTTTTGCCTGTTGTTTTTTCATACAAAGTGTTAAATGTATTTTGATGATCTCTCCCAGGTAATGCATTTTGCTTATTGTCCATTGTTTACTGGTTGCTGAGGAGCTAATGGCTTGCAGTGAATACAATACACTTTACAGCCTTAGCAAATGAGTTGAAGATGTTTGTTTCTTCTTAGGCAGTCCCTTGGAACCGAGGATGACTTGCTTCCACATTAAAAATGAGTTCGCAGGTGACTGATGAGTCCAATGCGAGACCTACAGTCTCTGTCACAGGTGGGCAGACGGTGGTTGAAAGGGCGGGTGGGTGGGGTGCTTGGGTTGATGTGTGCTGCTTGTGCTGCCTGCGCTTGACTTCCGCTTGCTCCCGGCGAAGAGACTCGAGGTGTTCAGCGCCTTCCCGGATGCTTCTCCTCCACTTTGTGCGGTCTTGGGCCAGGGATTCCCAGGTTTCGGTGGGGATGTTACACTTTTTCAAGGAGGCTTTGAGTGTGTCCTTGAAGCGTTTCCTCTGCCCACCTGGGGCTCTCTTGCCGTGCTGGAGCTCCGAGTAGAGCGCTTGTTTTAGGAGTCTCGTATTGGGCATGCGGACAATGTGACCCGTCCATCGGAGCTGATTGAGCGTGGTCAAAGCTTCGATGCTGGGGATGTTGGCCTGAGCAAGAACAATGATGTTGGTGCGCCTATCCTGCCAATGGATTTGCAGGATCTTGTGGAGGCAGCGTTGGTGGTACCTCTCCAGTGCTTTGAGGTGCCTGCTGTACATGGTCCATGTCTCTGAGGCATACAGCAGGGCGGGTATCACTGCTGCTCTGTAGACCATGAGCTTAGTGTTGGGTTTGAGGTCCTGGTCTTCAAACACTCTCTTCCTCAGGCGACCGAAGGCTGCACTGGCACACTGAAGGCGGTGTTGGACTTCGTCGTCGACATCTGCCCGTGTTGACAGTAGGCTCCCGAGGTATGGAAAGTGGTCCACGTTGTCCAAGGCCTTGTCGTGGATTTTGATAATCGGGGGGCAGTACTGTGTGGCGGGGGCAGGTTGGTAGAGGACCGTTGTCTTATGGATGTTTAGTGTAAGGCCCATGCTCTCGTACGCTTCGGTGAAGGTGTTGACGATGGTTTGGAGTTCGACCTCCGAGTGAGCGCAGACGCAAGCGTCGTCTGCATACTGTAATTCGACGACAGAGGATGGAACTACCTTGGATCTGGGCTGGAGGCGACGGAGGTTGAACAGTTTCCTGTTTGCTCTGTAAATTAGCTCCACTCCAGTGGGGAGCTTACTGAGGGTGAGATGGAGCATTGCAGCAAGGAAGATCGAGAAGAGTGTTGGTGCGATGACACAGCCTTGCTTGACCCTGGTTCATACGTGAATTGGGTTTGTGGTGGAATCGTTGGTCAGGATCAAGGCTTGCATGTAGTCTAATGGTGACAGCTCCACTGTTGGCTAGTGACTTTATACAGTGAGTCATATAAACTAGGAAGGTCCCGGATTTGATCCTCTATCTGAGCTGCCTTGGTTGATATGAACATGGAAAAAGGGGGTGGGGTGGGGGCTAAGTTAGATTCAGTGCTCAAACACTTCTTGTCTAGGTTAACACATGAATAGCAGCCACTTGGGTGAGGTACTGAACAGGGCCTATAAAATCAAACTGTAACAAAAAATCAATGCTTTGAGAAAGAGAGGAGGGATAATTGATGGGAAAGGAAGGGAAAATATTGGCCCAGGATTTGTGGTTGTAATGATGGCAAAACTGTCAGTGCTTGCCATCATTACTGTGTAAAACCGACAGCAACTTCTGGCGTCCGCACATGCACAGTAAAACGCGGAAATCTGGAAGTTGCTGTCTGTGATACCCTGCTCCTCCACAGGGTGCGCTGTTGCAGTCTTAGCAGACGCAATCAGCACAGAATCAGTGATTTGCCATGAACTTCAACTTTTTATTCACTATTCTTGCTGTAAAAATCAATGAAAATGCTAAGCCTTGCTCAGTCAGGAGTAACTGAGTTTTTAATGGCGTTCTAAGTCACAATTACTGCTGAACAACCTCTCTAGCCCTGAAAAACTAATTTTACAACTGTGGAATCTGATTCCCTCAGAAGAACATTTAAAAATTGCACGATTTTTAAAGTTTGTTTATGATATTTTAGCTTTTCCCTTAATCCCATGTGCATGTCCCAATCTGTATTTCACTCTCTGTACAATGATTAAAATGTGAATTATATTCCATGCTTCTTACTTCCTGCTTTGCTGTCTGAGAATTCTCCAATCTGATTGGCTGATCAGCCTGCCTGCTGCCTGCCCTGTTGCTGGATGCCACAGATCCCCTATAAATGATTTCGGAGTAGAGGAAGTCTACGCTCTATAGCTCGCTAAATCTTTGTGGGCAGCTTTCTTCGAGGTCAGCGGCAAGCGCCGTCCCTTCACCGCTGACCTTAAAATCCGGGCCATTATGTTCGCTAAGATGGCACAAATACTGTACGAAATGGGAGAAGGTTGTTTTTGTTATGTCCATGTATCTTAATGTTGTGTCCTTCAATAATCAGACAACAGACTGCAGGGAACGATTCAACAGGTGTTTACTGAATGAGGGTTACTCTAGAACTAACTATACAGATCACTACTCAGGGTTTATATACAGGTGTGGTCACTGCCGGTACTACAGTATACAGGAGCTGTAAAAAGTAGTTCTCTCCCTTAAGGTATATATACATTGCATACATTACAATTCCTCCCCTTTTAGATTAACAGTACCATAATACTCATTTAACAATTAATATTTTTAATATACAATGTTATATGAAAATAGTCCATTCATATATTCAGTCTCTGGGGAGGCTTCCTGATTCTTTCTGGATATCGCCTTTCCCGAGTGTCTCGCTCTTGGTGCGGAGGCGATTCTAGCACCCTGTCGTCAGTTGATTCATCAGCTTCCAATGCTATTGTTTCTGAGGTAGATGCGACCTGTACGTCAGGTTCCTCACCAGGTACGTATAGCCGAGACATAGGGTTGACTCGTTCCTGTGACTCTAGGATCTGGTCAGCATGGCGTCTCACAATGTTCTCCCCAACATCCACTGTGTACATTAGTGGCCCCTGCCATGTGCATATTGTTCCTGGTTGCCATTTCTCTGTTCGGTAGTCGCGGGCCAAGACTGGTTGCCCTACATTGAAGCTCCTTGTCGGCTTCTCATTGATGTGCTGGAATTGCTTACTCTCAACATCTCTTCGTATATTTGGTCTGAGCAAATCCAGATGAGATCTCAACTTTCGGTTAAAGAACATCATGGCTGGGGCCTGGTTGGTGACTGCATGTGTCGCATTTCTGTAGGCTAACAGGAAATTGTCCACCTTATGCTGCAGTGGAATGTCGTCATCACACATGGCCTTTACTGCTTTTTTAAAGGTTTGTACGAACCTCTCAGCCAATCCATTTGTGGCTGGATGATATGGGGCGGATGTGTAATGCCTTACCCCATTCCTTTTCATAACTCTTCGAAACTCTTCGGATACAAACTGTGGTCCGTTATCAGAGCAAATCTGCTCTGGCAAGCCGTTCCTGGCAAAAATGGTCCGTAGGACTGCAATAGTTTTCTCCGTGGTGGTGGAGGACATTTTGATCACCTCAGGCCATTTCGAGTGCGTATCCACGGCTATTAAAAACATTGAGTCCATGAATGGACCAGCAAAATCAATATGCACCCGTTGCCATGGAGATGAGGGCCACTCCCATGGGTGTAGAGGGGCATGTGGTGGTGCATTTTGGACCTTCTGGCATCCTGAGCAGCTCTTTGTCAGGTCCTCGATTTGCTGATCGATCCCTGGCCACCACACATAAGCCCTAGCAAGGCTTTTCATTTTCACCCCTCCCAGGTGACCTTCGTGAAGCTCATTGAGCGCTCTCTCCCTTAACTTGGGTGGAATTACCACTCGGGATCCACACATCAAGGTCCCCTGGCATACTGACAGCTGTTCTCTTCTGGATGAGAATGCTGGCAACAGTGAGTCGCCATGTGCTGGCCATCCCTTCACCGTCAAATCATATACCCGAGACAGTGTCGGGTCATTTCGGGTCTCCTTCTCTATACCAGCGTTAGTTACTGGCAAGCATTCAATTATAGTCGAATGAAATATTTCGACAGGATCCACTGCTGGTGCTTCCTCCGCAGTAGGCAATGGCAGGCGTGATAGCCCATCAGCGTTTTCATGCTGTTTTGTGCCCTTATACTCGATTTCATATTGGTGCGCCCCTAGAAAAAGGGACCATCTTTGTAGCCGTTGCGCAGTCATCACCGGAACGCCATTCTTTGGAATAAAGATGGAGACAAGTGGTTGGTGGTCAGTCAGCAAGGTGAACTTCTGCCCGTGCAGATAGTGATTGAACTTTTTCACTCCCCACACTAGGCTGAGGGCCTCCCTGTCAATCTGGGCATAGTTACGCTCGGCTGAGGTTAGTGACCAAGACGCAAAGGCTACTGGCCTCTCCGAGCCGTCCGGGAATTTGTGCGACAGCACCGCTCCAATGCCATAGGGTGATGCATCACACGCCAACCGAATTGGTAGTGCTGGGTTGAAATGAGCCAACACCTCTTTTGATGTGATCAATGCTTTGCTCTTCTGGAAAGCTCGTTTACATTCGTCACTCCACTTCCATGGTACCCCCGTTTGCAGTAGGGTGTTCAGTGGGTGTAGTATGGTAGACAAATTCGGCAAGAACTTATGGTAGTAGTTCACCAGCCCGAGGAACGTCCTCAGTTGTGACACATTTTCCGGTGCTTGAGCCTTGACTACTGCCTCAATCTTTTCAGGGGTCTTATGTAACCCCTCTTTATCAAAAACGTGGCCACAATACGAGATCTGCTCCTGGAAAAACTCGCATTTGTGGCGATTAGCTCGGAGCCCATATTCCTTCAATCTAGTGAGCACCTTCTCTAGGTTGGCGAGGTGATCACTGTCATTTTCGCCCGTGACCAGGATGTCGTCCAAATAACACTGGGTCCCTGGAATCCCTTGCAGGACTTGTTCCATTGCCCCTTGCCAAATAGCCGGAGCTGATGCTACCCCGAACACCAGCCGGTTGTATTGGTAGAGACCTTTATGAGTGTTGATCGTGAAGTACTGTTTCGAGGCTTCTTCTACCTCCATTTGCAGGTACGCCTGGGCCAGATCAATCTTAGTGAAGAGTTTCCCTCCAGATAGCGAGGCAAAAATATCTTCAATCCGCGGAAGCGGATATTGTACAGTGTGAAGGACTGGGTTCACTGTCACCTTAAAGTCCCCACAGATGCGAACCTTCTTTGGTTCCCCAGGCGTATTACTCAACGACCTCTTCATTACAGGAACGATGGGTGTAGCCCACTCGCACCAGTCCACTTTTGGACAGTACTCCTGAACATTCCAAACCTTCCAGCTCTGCTTCGACGGCTGGGCGGATCGCATAAGGTCTGGCCTTAAAAAACTTTGGGCTTGCATTTTTCTCTATTTTGATCATCGCTGTTATGCCTTTTAGTGTTCCGAGTCCCTGCTGGAACACTTCTTGTGCGTCAGTTAGCATTTTTGACAGTCGTCCAGGTGTGACGTCGTCATCCTTTTTGGCATCTACAGTCAGTGCTTGTATGGAATGCCAATCTAGCTGTATCTTCCGGATCCATTCACGTCCTAGTAGTGGTGGTCCTCCATCTGGCAATACATATAGGTCCATTTTTGGTGTTTCCTTGCCGTTATATATAACGTTCACCCTTATTTTTCCTTTGGGGTAGACTTTTTGCCCCATGTACGTCTTCAAGACAATCTTTGTATCTCTCAAGGGTATATGTGAGAATAGCCGCTTGTAGTCCCTTCGGTTTATGACTGTTAGGGCTGATCCTGTGTCCAATTCCATTTTCACTTGGACTCCTGCTATCTTGAGCGTGACCCAGATAGTTTGGTGATCCTCCGTTTTGATCACATTATGTAGTTTCAGACAACACAGCTCCTTGCTTCCGGAGTCTGTATCACTCTTCTGTTCGTCTGAACTACTCTCCGTTACCTTATGTACCTTCTTGTACTTCTCCTGTGGAGATTTCTTTCTGCTGGTTTTCTTTCCCGACCTGCAGACTCTTGCTATGTGTCCTACTTTTCCACACTGTCTGCACACTTTGTCCTTCAACCAGCAATCATTTTGGTCGTGTGTTGTTCTGCCCCAGCAATAGCACTTCACTGTTCCGTATGACATTTCATTTGTGCCATATTCTTGCGGTCTCCGTTGTATCTCTGCAGCTCCCCATGCTGCTGCTTCATGTGATACTGCAATGCTGAAAGCCTTGTCCAGCGTAAGATCCTTTTCTGATAGAAGCCGTTTCTGGGTTCCTTCACTTTGTAGCCCACACACAAACTTGTCCCTTAAAGTATCTGCTCATCCTGTTCCAAACTGGCAGTGTTTCGATAGCTTGCGCCGTTCCGTTAAATACTCAGCATTACTTTCATCTTTATGCTGGTTCCTTTTGTGAAACTTAAATCTTTCTGCTATCAGCAGCGGTGTGGGGTTTAAGTGGTCCTGTAGGATTGACACTATGTTTTCAAAATCCTTTTCTACTGGCTTCTCTGGGGTTACTAGGTTTCATAGTAAGCCATACGTTTTTGCACCCATTGAATTCAACAATACCAGCGCTTTCTTGTCATCTGGCACTTCATTCGCCTTGCAGTATACTTCTATGCGTTCGACATATGTCGTCCAATCTTCGACTTCATTGTCGAATGCTGTGATACTGCCACTCTTCGGCATTTTTGGGTGTGGTTAGACTGGCTTAAAATGGCGTCTCCCGCGCTTTCCTTTCTTCCCCGCTGCGGCTTAAAATGGCGTCTCCCGCGCTGCTGCCAACGCCGCTCTCGGCGGTCCTCGTGGCAAATGGCGACGCCCTGTGGGTTTCGTGTGCTGCTCCTGCGCTGCTGCCAATGCCGCTCTCTGCGGTCCTCATGGCAATGGCAGCGCCTCGTGTTTTCCTGCGTGCCTCTCTCCCCCGTTGACGCTGCTCGGCCCTTGAACACCGGCTGCGCTCTGCTCTCTCTCGCCTCTCTCCCCCGTTGACGCCGCTCGGTCCTGAACACCGGCTGTGCCCTGTGCGCTCTGCCCTCTCTCTCTCCCCCGTCGACGCTGCTCGGCCTTTTTCTGTGCCGCTCGGTCGGGCTCTAGCCCGTCGCTGTCCGGGAAGGGTCTGCGCAGGAGCTGTTGCCAGCCTGTTTCACTGGACCACCGTGACTGGAAAGCCAAGCCTGGCTCTCGACAGCCTCCCCTGCAATGCTCAAATCTCCGCTGGATGACTGGGCGGTTGCCTGTGGTCGACGCCCGTTCTTCTGGACTCGACCTTCTTCCACTGTTCTCCAGGAGCGAATCCCTGGGAGGTGATGCAGAGTTGCAGGTAGGTTCGAATCTGCCTCGTCGCCAATGTTATGTCCGTGTATCTTAATCTTGTGTCCTTCAATAATCAGACAACAGACTGCAGGGAACGATTCAACAGGTGTTTACTGAATGAGGGTTACTCTAGAACTAACTGTACAGATCACTACTTAGGGTTTATATACAGGTGTGGTCACTGCCGGTACTACAGTATACAGGAGCTGTAAAAAGTAGTTCTCTCCCTTAAGGTATATATACATTACATACATTACAGTTTTGTCATAAATTTAGATGAAAATGCTGTCAACCTGTTTCCAGGATCTCCACCTATTGCCATTCAGAGAATGATCACCGAGGTGCTTCAATGCAGGGGTTGCCTATGATGGCTTTGACTCTGATTTTCTCTTCCCCTCTCCTGAGCTGAAACATTCACCTCTTTGGCCATCAAGGGTAATGAAATGTACTTGCCCAATTCCCAGTTCTCAGCGGATGCAAGTTCACAACTCAAAACTTTCCATAATTCATAAATGTACTATTGGGGAATTTTACAGAAAACAATACCACCAGGGGGGTAATTATAATTAAGTATAATTATGTTGAGTGTAGAGGTAATCACTTACTGTATTTAATCTATGTTGAGAGAAAGGAAGAAAGACTTGCATTTATATAGCGCTTTTCACGACCACCGGACGTCCCAAAGCGCTTTACAGCCAATGAAGTATTTTTTGAAGTGCAGTCACTGTTGTAATGTAGGAAACACGGCAGCCAATTTGCGTACAGCAAGCTCCCACAAACAGCAATGTGATAATGACCAGATAATCTGTTTTTGTGATGTTGATGGAGGGATAAATTTTGGCCAGGACACCGGGGATAATTCCGCTGCTCTTCTTCGAAATAGTGCCATGGGATCTTTTACGCCCATCTGAGAGAGCAGATGGGGCCTCAGTTTAATGTCTCATCTGAAAGACGGCACCTCCAACAGTGTAGCACTCCCACAGATTTTTGTGCTCAAGTCCCTGGAGTGGGTCTATGAACCCACAACCTTCTGACTCATGCATGATATGTTGTAGAGGGAACCCCTTGCTGTATCTAACCCACGGAAATGCATGTCTTGCGAGTGCAAGGTATTAAGCACTGAGTGCAGAAAATGTTCCAATCCTGCATATGGTCAGATTCTTCCTTTAGCCTGTAATGGAAGAAATTAATCAGATAAAAAAAAAGTAAAATGGACACTTTTCCATGGTAAAGCTAGAATCATTTGTATTTTGCTTGTTTGAAATGATTGAATACTGTAGAGAATTCTGTTAAACAGATTGGGGGAAAAAATTGGACATCGACAGAAACTTGCCAATGACACCACGGCCTCGGGTTTATGGCCACGTTCAAAACGGATTAAAATTAAAATTAAGTGAAAAAAACATTAAAATTAAGCCCCAAATGGCAGTCTTCAGCTCTTAAAGCTGAATTCTCTGCTGCACCTAAAAAAAGCTAGAAGGCCCCTGAGCTTCCCTAGCCACATCGCGTTGCTGCAGCCCGCAGGGTCCCGGAGCTTCTCCCTCATCAGACCCTGGCCCCCTGCAGGGAAGACGTGGTCCCAGTGTGGGCATGGGCTTCCTTGGGAGAGGGTGGCACTGAGGCTTCGGCTTCCTCTTCCTCCTCGCCTGCGGCTTCGCTCCCACTGGCAGCTTGAGGGCCCGTCGCCTCAGCTGGTGAATCACCATCTGAAAGCAGGGAGGTACAAGAGTGGCTTTAGCATGAGGACAGGGTGGCAGTAAGGGAGGAATGAGTGCAGCGATTTAGTAAGTTGGATTGAAAGTGTCAAAGGCTGGTGTTGTGAGGGACAAGTGGAATGAGAGAGGTGAGAAAGCTGATGACCTTACCATTGCTGTCCTGAACGGGGTTGGCCTCTCCAGGGGCGATGGGACCGATCACCTGGCTTGCCACAATCCTGTGGACGCGCCTCAAGATCGCTGAGGGGTTGCAGCTGAGGCTGCCCTCCACCCGTCTGTTGCTGCTGTCTCCTATTATGAGATAGCTTGGCCTGCAAGAAAAAGGATGGTGTCTAAGTAAATATACAGCCATGGTCTTGCCTGATGTGCCTCCTATAGTTGAATAGCCCTTAATGTATGCAAGGTGTGGAATGTGCATGTGTGTTTCATGAGAGGGCCATAGGTGTTGGATGAGTGTTGGGCATTGGGGTTTTAAGACCCGCTGGCCATAGAGTGAGGTTGAAATGGAGGGATGGAGAGGTATTGAAAAAAAGCTACTCACCCATACGACCCGAGTGAGGTCATTGAACTTTTTGCGTCATTGAGTATGGATCCTGGGCACCATGCTCCTGGAGGAGACGTGCTGAGCCACCTCCCTCCACACTCTTCTGTAGTCACGTGGCAAAGGCCTCCTGCCACTCTCAGGGTAGAGTATAGATCTTCTGCGCTCCACCGCGCCAGCCAGAGCCTCCAAGGCCCGCTCGCTGAAGCGCTGAGCTCGTTCTCTCACCCTCTCCATAGTCCTTGGCTGGAAAATGTAATCACAGGTCTCTCCAGGCTGAGATTCAAGCCTCCAACGAGCAGGGTGTGGCTGGAGAGCAAGATTGACCCTCCCCTTTAAGAACTGACCGGCGCCAGTGTATCGGTGTTCCATCGCTAACTGACATCACCTGCGCTGCGCCCGCGCTCTGAGTTAGCGCCTCGCCCCTTGGCCTTTGCGCCTTAAGAGAGGTGTGCAGCGCCTGATTTAGCGCTCCAATCACCTCCAGGGGTGATAGAAGCTAAGTTTGCAGTCGGAGGCAATAATTAGCGCCAGGCGCTAAATTTTGCGCCCGACCGATAATTGCGACCCAAACGGGGCAATACCGAATTTCTCCCCCTAAATGTCCACGCTTTCTCATTTTAATATCAATACACATCAATACAAAAGCAAAATACTGCAGATGCTGGAAATCTGAAATAAAAACAGAAAATGCTGGCAATACTCAGCAGGTCAGGCAGCATCTATGGAGAGAGAAACAGAGTTAACGCTTCAGGTCGATGACCCTTCATCAGAACTGGATGATGTAAAAATGTAACAGATTTTTAAGCAATTGTAGGGACAGGGAAAGGGCGGGGGAGGGGAGGAAAGAACAAAAGGGGAGGTCTGTGATAGGGTGGAAGGCAGGAGAGATTAAAAGACAAAAGGGATGATGGTGCAAAGCAAAAGGAGATGGTAATGGGACAAGTTAAGAAACAAAAGATGAGTCTAGATGAGGTGTAAATGGCATTGCCTGACCTGCTGAGTATTTCCAGCATTTTCTGTTTTTATTTCAATACACATCAAACTTTGTTTCAATGCATTCAAACCTATTCTTTTGTAATTCAGCTGCCAACACAAATCTTTTAAATATTAAATGTCAGTAAAGGTGACTCTTGGTGCACCGAAGGAAGCTGTAATTGACAATGTTCTTTCGATAAACTTAAGCTGCACCGTGGACCAGCCGTTAATTAGAATCAGTTTAATGAATTGGAAAGGTTCGGTGGGAAAGTTCTTTCCAATTGTGGAGATTGCTGCAATGTGATAAACTGAAGAAAAGGTGATAGATTGTAACAGAACAGATTCATGGTTGCAGCAAATAACCCGCAGACCACTTTGCTAATTATTCCTAGATATTATGATCACATACAGCATATGCTGCCATTTGAATGGTGTTAGATTTCAACTACCTCAACTCACTTCTCAACCGGGCACCTTCATATAAAGGCAGCACCTCTGTGTTCCATGCACATCTTTCATCATATGTATACAAAGCAGTTCCTTATTTAATACCTCCAGTGTTTTAAGTGTAAGCTAATACACCTAAAAATACTGGCTACAGGATCAGGTATCTGGGGCCCCCCATAAGGTTCCTTGTGTATCAGTTTAATTTTGCTGTAAACAATTAGAATGCTAAAATGTATTGAAAAGCAGTAATGACTGAATTTTGTAATCCATTCATTTCAATGATTATCTTCGTAAAACATACGGGTAGATGTTCCTTCATATCCTGCCGAATTTTTGAGCGCAAAATCAGCATTGAGCTTATAAACTTTGCAGTCGTACGTGGAACTATGCACAAAAAGTGTCTGCCGCCATTTTGGTACCTGGGAGGCTTTCATTCGCGCTTTCTTATACCTGCTCAGAAAAACGTGGGGCCAACACTTGGGAAGCTGGTGGAAGCAGCGCAATTTAAAGGGATCCCTGTGTCTATTAAGGTAAGTCGCTGGAAAGTTGTTCTTGGCCACTGGGAATTTTTGGAGCCATTTCTTTGGCTGTTTTGGCTGTAGTTCAGGCAAAAGGTCATCAACCTGAAACGTTAACTCTGTTTCTCTCTCCACAGATGCTGCCTGACCTGCTGAGTAGTTCCAGCACTTTCTGTTTTTATTTCCGAGGACAGAGCAGTTGGACAGCTGACTTCTGGCTGCAGCTGCACTGTTTGATTCCATTGGTTGTAGGAGGGCCAGAAACAATGGGGTTGTTGCTGGAATTATCACCGAGGCAACAGCAGCAGCAAAGACCCGTGGAGGGCCAAACCAGACGGCGAAGGATACAAGAGCCAAGGAGGCGTTGCAACATATCAGAGGAGCAGTGTGTGAGTAGGCTGTGCTTTAGCAGGCCGGCGGTCACTGGCCTCTGTCACCTGTTGCAGCAGGAATTGGAGCCAAACGCCAAGCACACACAGCTCTGCCTGTTGCTGTGAAGACAAAGGTGGCTCTCAACATCTATGCCACAGGTTCATTCAGGCTGCAACAGGTGGCATCAGCAACCATCAGTCAGTTTGCTGTCCACACGGCCATCAAGCAGGTGACGGTTGCTCTCTTTGCAAGGAGAGAGCAATACATCCCTGTTGTGTATGTACCTTTAAGGGAATAACTGGTCTTAGACTGCAGTACCGGCAGTGACCACTCCTGTATAAAAGGCCCTAGCAGGCTTCTGTAGTTTCAGTTTCAAGCTGCCTCTTGTTCAGTAAAGTACCTGTTAAACTGTTCTCCCGAAGTCCGTGTATTATTGAGGCGCGGACTTTACAGTGGCGACGAGTAAGTTCGAACTCACCTGCAGTGTGGCATCATCTCATGGGGATCTCGCCTGAAAGGAAGGTCCTGGAAGGTCGTAGTCTGAGCAACAGGCGTCGACCGAGGGCAACCGCCCAAAGAATCCATCGGTGCTGGAGAATTGCGGGAGAGACTGTGGTTCCAGCGAATCGTGCTGGTAGCAGGTAGCGCGCTGACCCTTCCGGACTGTGGCGGGCTCAAGCTCGATCGAGCGGTTCTACAAATCGGGCCGCACAGCGTCGCCGGGAAAAGAAACCAAGAGAGAGAGGGTGGAGCGCACAGGGCGCGGTCGGTGCTCGAGAACAGGACAGCGGAGAGAAACTAAATGGGGGGGTAGGAAAGCGAGACGCGCCGAAGCTGCGGGTCGCCGCCATTACCCCGTAGAATGCTAGGAGCAGCATGGCAGTAAGGGGAAGAAGCAAAAGCGTGGGAGGCGCCATTTTATCCCGTTGGGAAGAAGCAAAAGCGCGGGAGACACCATTTTATTCCATTGGGGAAGAAGCAAAAGCGCGGGAGGCGCCATTTAAAATCGCCCAAGATGCTGAAAAGTGGCAGTATCACTGCTTTTGACAACGAGGTAGAAGACTGGACCGCGTATGTAGAAAGAATCGAAGTGTACTACAAGGCAAATGAGGTGGCCGATGGAAAGAGGGCATCGGTATTATTAAATCTGATGGGTGCGAATACGTACGGCCTATTGCGGAATTTAATTACCCCAGCTAAACCAATGGAGAAAAGTTTTGAGGAGATTGTTCATATCTTACAGGAACACCTAAGCCCTACACCACTGCTGATAGCAGAAAGATTCAAGTTCCATAAAAAAAACCAGCACAAAGATGAGAGCAATGCTGACTATCTTACGGAACTACGCAAGTTATCGAAGCACTGCCAGTTCGGAGCAGGACTGGCAGACACCTTATGGGATAAGTTTGTCTGCGGGCTCCAGAGTGAAGGAACCCAGAAACGACTACTTTCAAAAAAGGACCTGACGCTAGAACAGGCTTTCAGCGTGGCAGTATCCTACGAAGCAGCAGCACGGGGAGCTGCGGAAATACAACAGAAACCACAAGAATACAGCGCTAACGAAATGGCGTATGGAGCCAAAAAGTGCTATCGCTGCGGCAGAACAACCCATGAGCAGAAGGACTGCTGGTTTAAAGGCAAAATATGCAGGCAATGCGGGAAGATGGGACATATAGCAAGAGTCTGCAGGTCGGGAAAGAAGACCAACACGACAAGAACTATTAAGGAACAGTACAGGAAAGTAAAGAAACTGACAGATAGTAGTTCAGAAGATCAGGAGAGTGATAAGGACTCCGGGAGCAGGCGACTAAGTTGTTTAAAGTTACACAACGTGATCGCAAAAGAAGATCACCGAAACATTTGGGTCACCCTCATGATAGCAGGGTCCCCAGTGAAGATGGAATTGGACACAGGATCAGCCCTAACTGTCATGAATCGACGAGACTATGAGCGGCTATTCTCACACATACCCTTGAAGGACACGTCCATTGTATTGAAGACATACACGGGGCAAAAGGTCTACCACAGAGGAAAAACAAGGGTGCCAGTTGAATATAACGGAAAGGAAACACAGAAACTATACATGTATATACTACGAGATGGAGGACCACCATTATTGGGACGTGAATGGATCCGAAGACTACAATTGGATTGGCATTCCATTCTGGCACTAACTGTGACTGACAAAAAAGATGATGACGTCGCACCTGGACGTCTGTCACAAATTCTATCTGACGCGGAAGAGGTGTTCCAACAAGGACTTGGGACTCTAAAAGGAGTAAAGGCAACCTTTAGTTTGCACATTCTCCCCGTGTTTGCGTGGGTTTCCTCCGGGTGCTCCGGTTTCCTCCCACAGTCCAAAGATGTGCGGGTTAGGTTGATTGGCCATGATAAAAATTGGCCCTTAGTGTTAGGGGTGATTAAATATGTGGGGTTACGGGGATAGGGCTTGGGTGGGATGGCTGTCGGTGTAGGGACCGGGTGCTAGGGTTTGGATGATCAGCCATGATCTTGTTGAATGGCGGAGCAGGCTCGAAGGGCCGATTGGCCTACTCCTGCTCCTAGTTTCTATGTTTCTATGTTTCTAAAGATTGAGGATAACGCAACCCCAAAATCTTTCAAGGCCAGACCGGTGCCATACGCGATACGCCCAGCTGTGGAAGCTGAACTGGAGAGTCTGGAGCGTTCGGGGGTGCTGTCTAAGGTGGACTGGAGCGAGTGGGCCACACCCATCGTTCCTGTAATGAAGAAAGCATTGAGCAGCACGCCTGGGGAGCCAAGGAAGGTTCGCATCTGTGGGGACTTCAAGGTGACTGTGAACCCAGTCCTGCACACAGTACAGTATCCGCTTCCGCGGATAGAAGATATTTTCACCTCACTATCTGGAGGGAAACATTTTACAAAGATTGACCTGGTTCAAGCGTATCTACAAATGGAGGTGGAAGAAGCATCTAGGAAATACCTCACGATAAACACTCACAAAGGCCTTTACCAGTACAATCGACTGGTATTTGGGGTAGCATCGGCCCCGGCTATGTGGCAGAGGGCAATGGAACAAGTCCTGCAAGGGATCCCGGGGACCCAGTGTTATTTGGATGACATCCTGGTTACGGGCGAAAATGACAATGAACACCTTGCCAACCTGGAACAGGTGCTCACAAGATTGCAGTAATATGGGCTACGAGCCAACCGTCCCAAATGCGAGTTCTTCAGGAGACAAATCTCGTATTGTGGCCACATGATTGATGAGGAAGTGTTGCATAAGTCGCCGGACAAGATTGATGCTGTAGTCAAGGCTCCAGCACCAGAAAATGTGTCGCAACTGAGGTCGTTCCTCGGGTTGGTGAACTACTACCATAAGTTCTTGCCGAATTTATCTACAATTCTGCACCCACTGAACGCCCTCCTTCAAACTGGTGTAACATGGAAATGGAGTGATGAGTGTAAGCGTGCCTTTCAGAAATGTAAATGCCAAATCACTTCAAAAGAAGTATTGGCCCACTACAACCCAACACTACCGATTCGGTTGGCATGTGATGCGTCACCTTACGGCATTGGAGCAGTGCTGTCACACAAATTCCGTGACGGTTCAGAGAGGCCAATAGCCTTTGCATCGCGCTCGCTAACCTCAGTCGAGCGTAACTACGCCCAGATTGACAGGGAGGCCCTCAGCCTGATGTGGAGGGTGAAGAAGTTCAATCACTATTTGCACGGGCAGAAATTCACCCTACTGACTGATCATCAACCCCTGGTCTCAATTTTTAACCCAAAGAAGGGCGTTCCGGTGATGACGGCGCAACGGCTGCAAAGATGGTCACTTTTTCTAGGGGCACATCAGTATGACATAGAGTACAAAGGTACGAAACAACATAGAAACGCTGATGGGCTGTCGCGCCTACCATTGCATACGGCGGAAGAAGCACCTGCAGTGGACCCTGTGGAGATATTCCATGCGACCATAGTCGAATGTTTGCCTGTTACAAACGCAAGTATTGAGAAGGAAACCCGAAATGACCCGACACTCTCTCGGGTCTATGATTTGACGGTGAAGGGATGGCCAGCATATGGCGACTCACTGTTGCCAGCATTCTCGCCAAGGAGGGAACAGCTGTCAGTGTGCCGGGGAACCTTGATGTGTGGATCCCGAGTGGTAATTCCACCCAAGTTGAGAGATAGAGTACTTAATGAGCTTCGTGAGGTTCATCTGGGAGGGGTAAAAATGAAGAGCCTAGCCAGGGCGTTTGTGTGGTGGCCGGGAATCGATAAAGAAATCGAGGATATGACCAAGAGATGCACAGGATGCCAGAAGGTCCAAAACACTCCACCACAGGCCCCGCTACATCCATGGGAGTGGCCCTCATCTCCATGGCAACGGGCACACATTGATTTCGCTGGTCCATTTATGGACTCAATGTTTCTAATCGCTGTGGACGCCCATTCGAAATGGCCAGAGGTCATTAAAATGTCCTCCACCACCACGGAGAAAACTATTGCAGTCCTAAGGACCATCTTCGCCAGGAATGGGTTGCCAGAACAGATCTGTTCCGACAATGGCCCACAGTTTGTGCCTGAGGATTTCCGGAGGTTCCTGAAGAATAATGGGGTGAAACATTACACATCTGCCCCATATCATCCAGCCACAAATGGATTGGCTGAGAGGTTTGTTCAGACCTTTAAAAAGGCCATAAAGGCAATGTATAATGACGACATACCACTGCAACACAAGGTGGATAACTTCCTGTTTGCTTACCAGAATGCGACACATGCAGTAACCAACCAAACTCCAGCCATACTGTTTTTCAACCGGAGACTAAGATGTCGCTTGGATTTGCTCAAACCAAACATAAGACGAGATGTTGAGGATAAGCAGTTCCAGCACATAAATGAGAAGCCAACCAGGAGCTTCAAGATAGGGCAACCAGTCTTGGCCCGCGACTACCGAACAGAAAAATGGCAGCCAGGAACGATATGCACACAGCAGGGACCACTAATGTACACAGTGGACGTTGGAGAGAGCATCGTGAGACGCCATGCTGACCAGATTCTAGAGTCACAGGAACAAGCCAAACCTATACCACAAGCATGTGCACCTGGTAATGAGCCCGAAGTACAGATTGCGTCTACCTCAGAAGCAGGGGTATTGGAAGCTGACGAACCAACCAATGACAATGAGCCAGAATTGACTCCACCGCCAGAACAGGATACTCGAGAAAGGCGCTATCCAGTCAGGATCAGGAAGCCTCCTCAAAGACTGAACTTATAAATGACTATTTCAGTTGATGTATATATTACTGAGAAAATTGTAATTGTAATTAGTTATTATTTAGTTGGTAAATGAATGTTATGTACTGTTTATCTAAAAGGGGAGGAATTGTTGTGTATGTACCTTTAAGGGAATAACTGGTCTTAGACTGCAGTACCAGCAGTGACCACCCCTGTATAAAAGGCCCTAGCAGGCCTCTGTAGTTTCAGTTTCAAGCTGCCTCTTGTTCAGTAAAGTACCTGTTAAACTGTTCTCCCGAAGTCCGTGTATTATTGAGGCGCGGACTTTACAATCCCCTTCCCCATAGACGCTGCTGATCAGGAGGAGAGAGCTCTCGGATTTTCCTGCATCGCTGGATTTCCCCAGGTGCAAGGTTTCATTGACTGCAATCACGTTGCCCTACATTCTCCCCATCACAACCCAGCCATGTTTCATAATAGGAAGGGTTCCACCCCTTGAATGTTCATCAGGTGTGTGACCACAGGCAGTGACTAATGCATGTCTGTGCCCAGTATCCTGGCAGTAGTCATGACACCTTCATACTGCACCAATCCTCAATCCCCCTGTCTTCGACCCAGACCAATGGGTGTTTGGCTGACTCCTTGGAGTCAGGGGGTATCCCCTCTACATCTGGCTCCTGACTCATGTCAGGAACCTGGGCACACACATGGAGCGCTGATACAATGAGAGTCGCACAAGAATAAGAGCACACATTGAGCAAAACATAGGCATCCTCTAACAAAAGTTCCAGTGCCTGCACCGATCCAGTGGAGTCTTGCAGCATAGCCCTGAGCAAGTCTCTAGATTTGTAGTGGATTGCTGCATGCAACACAACTATGAAAATCAGAGTGGCCAAGCCTTGCAGGCAGAAGAATTACAGAAGGGGACGAGGAAGATGAAGATGAAGAAGGGGACGAGAAAGATGAAGATGAAGAAGGGGATGAGGAAGATGAAGATGAAGAAGGGGACGAGGAAGATGAAGAAGGGGACGAGGAAGATGAAGATGAAGAAGGGGATGAGGAAGATGAAGATGGGACGAGGAAGATGAAGGTGGGGCGAGGAAGATGAAGGTGGGGCGAGGAAGATGAAGATGAAGAAGGGGACGAGGAAGATGAAGATGAAGAAGGGGACGAGGAAGATGAAGAAGGGGACGAGTAAAATGAAGGTGGGGCGAGGAAGATGAAGATGAAGAAGGGGACGAGGAAGATGAAGATGAAGAAGGGGACGAGGAAGATGAAGATGAAGAAGGGGACGAGGAAGATGAAGAAGGGGACGAGGAAGATGAAGAAGGGGCGAGGAAGATGAAGAAGGGGCGAGGAAGATGAAGAAGGGGATGAGGAAGATGAAGATGGGGTGAGGAAGATGAAGAATTGGACGAGGAAGATGAAGATGGGACGAGGAAGATGAAGAAGGGATGAGGAAGATGAAGATGGGGATGAGGAAGATGAAGAAGAAGAAGGGGATGAGGAAGAAGAAGATGAAGAAGGGGACAAGGAAGATGAAGATGAAGATGGGGATGAGGAAGATGAAGATGAGGAAGAAGAAGATGAAGAAGGGGACGAGGAAGAAGGGGATGAGGAAGATGATGAAGAAGGGGCGAGGAAGATGAAGATGAAGAAGGGGATGAGGAAGATGAAGATGGGGATGAGGAAGATGAAGATGAAGAAGGGGACGAGGAAGAAGAAGATGAAGAAGGGGACGAGGAAGATTAAGATGATAAGGAAGATGAAGATGGGGACGAGGAAGATGAAGATGAAGAAGGGGACAAGGAAGAAGAAGATGAAGAAGGGGACCAGGAAGAAGAAGATGAAGAAGGGGACGAGGAAGATGAAGAAGGGGATGAGGAAGATGAAGATGAAGAAGGGGACGAGGAAGATGAAGATGAAGAAGGGGATGAGGAAGATGAAGATGAAGAAGGGGACGAGGAAGATGAAGATGAAGAAGGGGACGAGGAAGATGAAGATGAAGAAGGGGACGAGGAAGATGAAGATGAAGAAGGGGATGAGGAAGATGAAGATGGGGATGAGGAAGATGAAGATGAAGAAGGGGACGAGGAAGAAGAAGATGAAGAAGGGGACGAGGAAGATGAAGATGAAGAAGGGGATGAGGAAGATGAAGATGAAGAAGGGGACGAGGAAGATGAAGATGAAGAAGGTGACGAGGAAGATGAAGAAGGGGATGAGGAAGATGAAGATGAAGAAGGGGATGAGGAAGAAGAAGATGAAGAAGGGGATGAGGAAGAAGAAGATGAAGAAGGGGATGAGGAAGATGAAGATGGGAACGAGGAAGATGAAGATGAAGAAGGGGACGAGGAAGATGAAGATGAAGAAGGGGACGAGGAAGATGAAGATGGGGATGAGGAAGATGAAGATGAAGAAGGGGATGAGGAAGATGAAGATGGGGACGAGGAAGATGAAGATGAAGAAGGGGACGAGGAAGATGAAGATGGGGATGAGGAAGATGAAGATGAAGAAGGGGACGAGGAAGATGAAGATGAAGAAGATGATGAGGAAGATGAAGATGGGGATGAGGAAGATGAAGATGAAGAAGGGGACGAGGAAGAAGAAGATGAAGAAGGGGACGAGGAAGAAGAAGATGAAGAAGGGGACGAGGAAGATGAAGAAGGGGATGAGGAAGATGAAGATGAAGAAGGGGATGAGGAAGAAGAAGGTGAAGAAGGGGACGAGGAAGAAAAAGATGAAGGGGATGAGGAAGATGAAGATGGGGACGAGGTAGATGAAGATGAAGAAGGGGACGAGGAAGATGAAGATGAAGAAGGGGATGAGGAAGATGAAGATGGGGATGAGGAAGATGAAGATGAAGAAGGGGATGAGGAAAATGAAGATGGGGACGAGGAAGATGAAGATGAAGAAGGGGACGAGGAAGATGAAGACGGGGACGAGGAAGAAGAAGATGAAGAAGGGGACGAGGAAGAAGAAGATGACGAAGGGGATGAGGAAGATGAAGATGGGATGAGGAAGATGAAGAAGGGGATGAAGAAGATGAAGATGAAGAAGGGACAAGGAAGATGAAGATGAAGAAGGGGATGAGGAAGATGAAGATGGGGACGAGGAAGATGAAGATGAAGAAGGGGATGAGGAAGATGAAGATGGGGATGAGGAAGATGAAGATGAAGAAGGGGATGAGGAAGATGAAGATGAAGAAGGGGACGAGGAAGATGAAGATGAAGATGGGGATGAGGAAGATGAAGATGGGGATGAGGAAGATGAAGATGAAGAAGGGGATGAGGAAGATGAAGATGGGGACGAGGAAGATGAAGATGAAGAAGGGGACGAGGAAGATGAAGATGAAGAAGATGATGAGGAAGATGAAGATGGGGATGAGGAAGATGAAGATGAAGAAGGGGACGAGGAAGAAGAAGATGAAGAAGGGGACGAGGAAGATGAAGATGAAGAAGATGATGAGGAAGATGAAGATGGGGATGAGGAAGATGAAGATGAAGAAGGGGACGAGGAAGAAGAAGATGAAGAAGGGGATGAGGAAGAAGAAGATGAAGAAGGGGATGAGGAAGAAGAAGATGAAGAAGGGGATGAGGAAGATAAAGATGAAGAAGGGGACGAGGAAGATGAAGATGAAGAAGGGGACGAGGAAGATGAAGAAGGGGATGAGGAAGATGAAGATGAAGGGGATGAGGAAGAAGAAGAGGAAGATGGGGACGATGAAGAAGGGGTCGAGGAAGAAGAAGATGATGAAGGGGATGAGGAAGATGAAGATGGGGATGAGGAAGATGAAGGGGATGAGGAAGATGAAGATTAAGAAGGGAACGAGGAAGATGAAGATGAAGAAGGGGATGAGGAAGATGAAGATGGGGTGAGGAAGATGAAGATGAAGAAGGGGACGAGGAAGATGAAGATGAAGAAGGGGATGAGGAAGATGAAGATGGGGATGAGGAAGATGAAGAAGGGGATGAGGAAGATGAAGAAGGGGACGAGGAAGATGAAGATGGGGACGAGGAAGATGAAGATGAAGAAGGGGACGAGGAAGATGAAGATGAAGAAGGGGATGAGGAAGATGAAGATGAAGAAGGGGATGAGGAAGATGAAGATGGGGACGAGGAAGATGAAGATGAAGAAGGGGACGAGGAAGATGAAGATGAAGATGGGGATGAGGAAGATGAAGATGGGGATGAGGAAGATGAAGATGGGGACGAGGAAGATGAAGATGAAGAAGGGGACGAGGAAGATGAAGAAGGGGATGAGGAAGATGAAGATGAAGAAGGGACAAGGAAGATGAAGAAGGGGATGAGGAAGATGAAGAAGGGATGAGGAAGATGAAGATGAAGAAGGGACGAGGAAGATGAAGATGGGGACGAGGAAGATGAAGATGAAGAAGGGGACGAAGAAGATGAAGATGAAGAAGGGGACGAGGAAGATGAAGAAGGGGATGAGGAAGATGAAGATGGGGATGAGGAAGATGAAGATGAAGAAGGAGATGAGGAAGATGAAGATGAAGAAGGGGATGAGGAAGATGAAGATGAAGAAGGGACGAGGAAGAAGAAGATGAAGAAGGGGACGAGGAAGAAGAAGATGAAGAAGGGGATGAGGAAGATGAAGGGGATGAGGAAGAAAATGAAGAAGGGGATGAGGAAGATGAAGAAGGGGATGAGGAAGATGAAGATGAAGAAGGGGATGAGGAAGATGAAGAAGGGGACGAGGAAGAAGAAGATGAAGAAGGGGACGAGGAAGAAGACGAAGCAGTCTGAGTACCCAACAAAGGTGTCAGAGCTGTCACCAGAGGCTCCATCATTGTGGGGCCCACTGCAGTGTTCATAGAGCTGACCACGTGCTGCATGGTTGACTGCATGGTCTGAATGCTTTGCTGACGACCCCACATAAGCAAAAGCCGGACACCTCTATGATCTCTGCCACTGTGCACAAGCTCTCTGGCAGGCTGCTCAGTGGACTTAAAAGGTCCTGGTGTATAGGGATCAGTCTTTAAATCTTCATCTCTGCCCTGTGCAGTGGGGCTAGGATGCGGCCGTCCCATTCCCCTGCCCTTGCTCCTGTGCACTAGTGCTCGATGAGTCTCCCAGTGCAGATCCCTCTATCCTATTCTTTAATGTACATGGTGACAATCTCTGAGCTGGTGCTCAAAAGTAAGGTCAAGGATGCAGTGCCATCTTCTGTGATGCTTTCTGTCAGCTCCTCATCCTCCGGGCGCTCTACATTGTATTGACCTGTAAAGGAAGAGAGGGATAAGGATTAGGTTTTAGTGTGAAGGATAAGCAGAGACAGAGTGACTGCTGTAAGTAGCTGCTCTTTGTCACGCATAATGGGGGAAATTCTAACCCCCCCAGGATAGGTGGGGGCGGATCGAGGGGGGGGTTACATTTTTTTAAATGGGAAACCTGACCCCGACCCGCCACAAACGTACCTAGGTGGGTTGGGGGCCGGTAACTCAAGTAACCCGCTCTTGAGAGGCAGGTCAGGAATTATAATATTTAAATAAGACAGCGTGCCTCAGATTTTAGAAGCACGTGGATTTAACAGCTGCGGTCCGGGATCCCAGGGCTTGGGAAACCCGACAGCTCTCCCCAGAGGAACCATCACCCCCACCAGTACTCTGAACCCCCGCGATCTGAACTTCAACCCCTGCGATCTGAACTTCAACCCCTGCGATCTGAACTTCAACCCCTGTGATCTGAACTTCAACCCCCACAATCCGAACTTCAACCCCCGCGATCTGAACTTCAACCCCTACGATCTGAACTTCAACCCCTGTGATCTGAACTTCAACCCCCACAATCCGAACTTCAACCCCTGCGATTTGAACTTCAACCCTCACGATCTGAACTTCAAACTCCATGTAATGAAGTTTGGATTGCGGGGTTTGAAGTTCGGTTGGAGAGCGAGTTGCACTCCGGGGACTCCTGCACTACCTGCCTGGTCCTCCTCTTCTGTTTGGCGGTCACCCATTCCCTCTCCCATTCCCTGTTCCTGTGTCCATTTGAATTGGGGCTTGGACTTGAGCGTAATTTGCAGCTGACTCGAAACCTGTGAGTGTAGAAAACAATGAGGAAAATAGTAATAGACTTCAAGAGGACATGAACAGGCTGGTGGATTGGGCGGTCACATGGAAGATGAAATACAACACTGAAAAGTGCGAGGTGATACAGTTTGGTAGGAAGAATGATAAGAAACCAGACACACTAAATGGAATAATTTTAAAGGGGGTGCAAGACCCTAGACCTGGGGGTGCTTGTGCACAAATCATTGGTGGCTGGACAGGTTAAGAAAGCAGTTGTAGTTAATAAAGCATATGGGATCCTGGGCTTTATAAATAGAGGCATAGAGTACAAAAGCCAGGAAGTTATGCTAATCCTATATAAAACACTAGTTTGGCCCCAGCTGGAGTATTGTGTCCAATTCTGGGCACCACACTTTAGGAAGGACATGAAGGCTTTGGAGAGGGTACAGAAGAGATTTACTGGAATGGTTTCGGGGATGAGGGATTAAAGTTACGTAGATAGACGGGAGGAGCTGGGATTATTCTCCTTAGAGCAGAGAAGGCTAAGAGGAGATTTAATCGAGGTGTTTAAAATGTTTAAAAGTGTTAAAAAGTGTTTAGATAGAGTAAATAACAACAGCTTGTATTTATATAGTGTCTTTAACGTAGAAAATGGCCCAAAGCGCTTCACAGGAGCGTTATCAAACAACATTTGACACCAAACCACAAGCTATTATGGCAGATGACTAAAAGCTTAGTCAAAGAGGTAGGTTTTAAGGAGCATCTTAAAACAGGAAAGCGAGGTGGAGAGGTTTGGTGAGGGAATTCCAGAGCTTAAGGCCTTGGCAGCTCACGGACGGCCACCAATGGTGGAGCGATAAAAATCGGGGTGCTCAAGAGGCCAGAATTAGAGGAGCGCAGAGATCTCAGAGGGTATATCTCGGTGGGTAATAAAGAGAAACTGTTTCCAGTCACTGAAGGGTCGATGACCAGATGGCAGAGATTTAAGGTGATTGGCAAAAGAACCAGAGGTGATGTGAGGAAAAACTTTTTTATGCAGCGAGTGGTTAGGATTTGGAATGCACTGCCTGATAGGGTGCTGGAAACACATTCAATAGTAGCCTTTGTAGGATTCACAAAATTGGACTTTGTATTAATAAGGGTCAAATGGCAGAAGAGGCCATGATTTTAAAGACTGTTTTAAAAGAAGCCCAGGAAAAAGGGGCATACAAAATGGCCACCATACCATGTGACCGGCTTATTGGGACATTTTAAAATGGTTCCTGCGCAACCTCAGACAGCTTTGTGGATTCAACCCACAGCAAGTTCTGGAAGCCGTTTCTGAGAGAACGAAACCAGACCCACACGTATGCATATGGATTAGATGCAGATCCAGTCAAGATCGGCCTGGAGACAGAGGCCATCAAAATGTTGACCCAGACAAAAGGGGACAATTTCATATTCATGAGAACAGCACCCAGGACTAGATAACGAGATCAGCAGGACATTAAAAACAATGGAGGTCATTCCAGACCAGAGATGGGCCTTTACCGGCCGTTTAAAACATTAAAAAATATAATAACTACCCCGCTGTGCTCCCAGCCCGCCAAAAGTAAAACAAAGACTAACCTGATTTTGGGCGGGAGACGGAAGTTTCTGGGAGAAAGGTATATCTGGGAGACTTTTCGGCAGTTGGAGGCGAGAGTTTGAATCACAGCCAGAAGAAGAAGCAGGCACTCGCAGGAGGAAGAAGAAAGCTAACATCGAGAAGGCCGTCTCGAAGCCGGCGTCCTGCCCCGGGGAAACACATCGGGAGATCATCAACCATCCCCGGGCCATTGCCGGAACGAGAGGCCATCGACCCAACTTGGGAGAAGAAACAAAAAAATAAAAACCCCAAGAGAAGAAACCTTCCAGCCACCCCGGTTGGAAGGAGAAGAGATAAAAACAAACTGAAGAAGCAATGGGAGCCAGCCCAAGGCTCCTCTGACCAGGGTCGAGCCGACGATCCTCGACCCCACCGACATCCAGGCCCGCCGGTGTCCAGCCGCCCCCGACCCCCACCTCAGGAGAGAGGTGTGGCGCAGCTCGCAGGGGCTCCACGATCCACGTGGAGACGAAACGCCTGAAAGGACCAAACACAGACTCGATTTCAAAACCTTGCACTTCCTAGTGGGATTGGTGAGCATGTCTCTGGCCCTTCACAATCAGATCTAGATAGGTTTTATAAGGGGGTGGATTTAAGGGTACAATTAACATGAGTTGTTGTCCCTCGATGTTCCGTGTGTTTCCTTATTTCATGATGATCTTTGTAGAGTATAAGATGCCTGTATTTGCCTTAGTTAGTACTGTGTCGTTATGATTTGTTTGTGAGTTTTTCCCTCCCATGTACTCCCTTATCTGCTTGCATTTGATTTGATATTTTTCCTTATGCAATAAAATTTCATTTTGTTTCATCAAACTTGGTCTACAAGAGTTTTCTCTACATTGTAGTTCCTGCCCCAAAGTCCAGAGTATAGAATCTAAGGGGCGAGTGGGTCGAACCACTCAAGGTTTTACTGTGCAAGAGAGAGAGGCCTCTAGAGAGAGAAACCTCAGGGACATCTCTCAGGAAAACCCCTTACAGCCTTCACGAGGGAATTGTATAAATACTTGGAGAAAAAAATGCAGGGATATGGGGAAAGAGCGGGGGAGTGGAACTAATTGTATTGCTCTTCGAAAGAGCCGGCGCAGATTTGATGGGCTGAATGGCCTCCTTGTGATTCTATGATTCTATGCTCTTAAACACTTTAATTATATCACCAGTTAATCCTTTATATGTCAAGGAATATTTATCTAGTCTCTGCAACATGTCCTCATAATTGAGCCCTTTTAGCTCCAGTGTCATTCTGGTGAATCTGTGCTGCTCCCCCTCCAAGGCCAATATATCCTTCCTGAGGTGCGGTGCTCAGAACTGAACACAGTTACTCCAGGTGGGGTCTAACCAGAGCTCTGTACAGCTGAAGCATCGCTTCATCCCCTTTGTATTCCAGCCCTCGAGATAAAGGCTAACATATCCCCATTAGCATTTTTAATTAGCTTTTATACCTATCCACTAGCTTTTAGTGATTTCTGTTGTTGGACACCTAAATCTCACTGCTCATCTACAGCTCCTAACTTCTCACCATTTAGAGGCATGTGTATTTGTCTGTGAGTGTGTGCCTGTCTGTTAGTTGATCTGTGCGGCTGTTTATACGCCTGTGTACAGTTCAGTGTCTATGTGTATGTGTGCGAGTGTGAGAGTCTGTGTTTCTGTATGTGTGTCTGTGTTTTCCCTTCCCCTTGTTCCGTTCCTTTCTAAATACTGTTCAGTATCAATGTGCCTGGGCCATTCACCTCCCCAGAAAGTGCTGAATTTTCTGTTTAAATTGATGCATTCTGATTAATTTGATTCCTGTATTTAACAGCAGCAAACAACTCCAGCAAACCCTCAGCAACTGAATCTCTATTTGGAATCATTCACCAGTCCCAGCGACTGCTCCAACTCACCCTACATATCTGTCTGTCTCACTATCCGTCCTCGGTGGGTTCAGATGTTGCAGACCGGCAGTGAAAAATCCAGTGACAGATTCCCACCAGCCCGAGTTCTCCACGTTCTCACCAAATGAAACCTTCATTTACAGGAAGCCGGCTCTGTTTGATTGTTTAGGTCCCGTAACCCCTGACCCTGTATCACTGCTGTCAGAATAATGGGCTGTACTCAGAAATAAAACTTACTGCATTGATCACAGCTTCACATCCGTGTCTTGTTTCTCTTTAGGATCAGAGTGTCCGAGGACAAGGGGTTCAGGGGTGGAATGAGGCTGGGAGACTATTTGGGAATCACAGGAAATGGGAAGAGGAAACCGCTGCAGGGAATCTCTGCAAGTGCCTAATAACACATTCAGAGAGGTACTGAGATAAGAAAGGTGTCTCAGAGTGTCAGCACTCTGACCGTTCAAGGTTCAGGATATCTCAGTTGAACGGGTTTGTTCAGGCAGATTGTAAGTGGACATACATTGCATCAGACCCACAGACCGTCTGATGGGACAGTGTAGAGGGAGCTTTACATTGTGTCTAACCCGTGCTGTACTTGCCCTGTGAGTGTTTGATGGGACAGTGTAGAGGGAGCTTTATTCTGTATCTAACCCCGTGCTGTACCTGCCCTGGGAGTCTGATGGGACAGTGTAGAGGGAGCTTTACTCTGTATCTAACCCTGTACTGTACCTGCCCTGGGAGTCTGATGGGACAGTGTAGAGGGAGCTTTACTCTGTATCTAACCCCGTGCTGTACCTGCCCTGGGAGTTTGATGGGACAGTATAGAGGGAGCTTTACACGGTGTCTAACCCGTACTATATCTACCCCTTGGAGTCTGATGGGACAGTGTAGGGCAGGGATGGGCAATTACTTGGGCTGGAGGGCTGGTTAACAAGTTTTGTTGAGCTGTTGAGGGCCGCACATCAATGTTCCTCCGAAGGTGCGCGGCCGCGGACCAATGGCGAAGTCAGGTGCAGGCCGCTCACCAGCTCCTGCCGCTGGAAGAGATACTGCAAATTTAAAGGGACCGCGCACAAAAAAATAATTAGAGGGAACATTGCCGCACAAATAAAATGAATTGTGTTCACCACAGCTGCCATTAAAATTCATTCTGGCATTTATTGTATAAAGAACCCTTCATGTCGTTTCCACACTTAATACAAATAACAACAACACTTATTAACAGGCTAACCAACATGATGCAGGTTCACCAGTCACTTTGAAAAGTGCTCAGTCTGTTTATTCCAAATGGTCTCAATTCATTCTTATAGCGGAAAATGAGAGATCAACTCTGCTTCCACTGGCAATTATAATCATGGTAGAAGGCACAATCAAGGATCAAATCATTGATACAACCTTTAAAAATTGCATGACCAATGCATCCACTATCTCTATAGCTACCTCTTACAAAACCCTAGGACGCAGGCCATCAGGTTCAGGAGATTTATCGACTTTCAGTCCCATTAATTTCTCCAGTACCATTTTTTACTGCCTATCATTAGCAGCCGATGAGAATCAGCCCATTAATCTCCATGTCCCAAAAGCCATCTATAAGACATTGTTGAAAGAAACCAGAGAGGAGGTGTACAGGGCAAGGGGGACAGTAATGGAAGGTTCATAGAAAATGAGCCCTAATTAAAGGAATAGCCATTAGAATTCAGGCTAGATGGGAGAACGAGGGAAAGAATGGGATTAAAAACTAGGACCGAAGAGCATTTATGAGAGGTGTGGAGATGGGGGTGGGGAGGGGGTCTATTTTGGGAGCGAACAGGCCCTGGTGAGGCCTTACATTTACCAGTGGATCAATGCAGGGAGGTTGACCCCCAGCTTCAACAGATTGTTGGGCGAGAGAGTTCCAGATTTCCACTACCCTTTGTGTGAAGAAGTGTTTCCTGCCTCGTTGCTCACCCATCCCAGGTGCTTGCCAGCTTGCCCACATGCCTGTGCAGAGTTGCTTTCTGTCCCACCTACTCGCCCATCCATTGACCCGGAGAATCTGTGCACTTACCAACCCCACCTGTCTCTCCACCCACACTGCCTCCCATCCGCCCCGCATTGTTGCACTGGTAAATGTGAGGCCTCACCGGTTCCTAATTTTTAATCCAATTCTTTCTCTCGACAGTCGGGATGTTGTCAGGGCCCACAGCCTTTGCTGTGTCCAGTGCGCTCAACCATTTCTTGATATCACGTGGAGTGAATCGAATTGGCTGAAGACTGGCTTCTGTGATGGTGGGGACCTCAGGAGGAGGCTGATATGGATCATCCACTTGGCACTTCTGGCTGAAGATGGTTGCAAACGCTTTAGCCTTGTCTTTTGCACTCACGTGCTGGGCTCCGCCATCATTGAGGATGGGGATATTCATGGAGCCTCCTCCTCCTGTTAGTTGTTTAATGGTCTATCACCATTCATGACTGGATGTGGCAGGACTGCAGAGCTTTGATCTGATCCGTTGATTGAGGGATCGCTTAGCCCTTTCTATGGCATGCTGCTTCTGCTTTTTAGCCTGCATGTAGTCCTGTGTTGCAGCTTCCCCAGGTTGGCACCTCATTTGAAGGTATGCCTGGTGCTGCTCCTGGCATGCTCTTCCACATTCCTTATTGAACCAGGGTTGATCACCTGGCTTGATGGTAATGGTAATAGTAGCTTAATGCCCCTTTAGCCAGCTTTACACTAACAGCTCACCATTCCCTCCTCCACTTCATCAGTTTCACAAAATGGGCCACTCCAGAGTCCAGGATATGGGGAAATGAATCAACATTTACATAGAATTTACAGCACAGAAACAGGCCATTCAGCCCATCAGTTCTGTGCTGGTGTTTATGTTCCACATGATGACTTTAATGGAGAGTGAGATCGGGCGGGTGTGAAACCAACATTGTACCAAATCCCGTCAGTTTCCCGACGGGCGGCTTGGATTAAAATTGCCCCGAGTGTATCTCAATCTGTGCTTAACCCCAGCCAGCCTCAAACAGCTTGCAGTCCTTATATGGACACTCAACCTCGGGCCTGCATCACCCTCCACATTGTGACTGAGGAGGTTATGTCACCTGACATCACAGTGAAAACCATGGCAACACAGAGGGAAGTGGGTTTCACCAGTAGCTGAAGTGCAGATGCTGAAAAGCTCTCGACAAGTAAGGGGCAAGTTTGTTTAAACCTTACCAAAGTCTTCAGAATCTGTGCAAATCCAAATCGTTAGTTAACACAACCCAGTTTTAAACTCATCAGGAACTGTGGTGCTGAAAATCATTTGGTTTCCAGAATATAGTTCGTAAATTGATCCAAATCTGTTGTGATCAATAATTGTTTGTTTACTGATTTATTTTCTTAAATTAATCAAAATATAACTGAAGAGATCATTCTTCCTCACAACATCAGGAAAAAGTCATCGAGGAGACAAAGAGTGACTTCAGACTGTGAGTAAATGAAAGAAGGAAACCTTAGTTGAAAATTACTCCAAGAATTAAAATGGTTTAACAGTGAGATTTCCCTTCAGATTGAACAGGAATAGTCACAGCAATTAAAACAAGGACAGGAAAATAGGACTGAAGAGCCAGGAATGCCTCCTTGCTGCCTCGTTTCCATGGGAACACGAGCAGGCCCAGGACCGGCCCTTTGAGGAAGGCCCAGGTAATCCTGGAGTGATGTAAATGGGTCATTGGCCCTGTGTTCATCGCCTCCCCCTCTTACTGCCTATCATTAGCAGCCGGGGAGAATCAGCCCCTTAATCTCCATGTCTCAGAAGGCATCTATAAGAGATTGTTGAAAGAAACCAGAGAGGTGGTGTACAGGGCAGCGGGTACAGTAATGGAAGGTTCATATAAAATGAGCCCTAATTAACGGAATATCCATTGGAATTCAGGCTAGAAGGGGGAACGAAAGAAGGAATTGGATTAAAAACTCGGAACCAAAGAGCATTTATGAGAGGTGTGGCGGATGATTTTGGGAGACACCAGGACCTGGTGAGGCCTCACACATACCAGTGTGACAAAGCTTTGGTGTCGGGCATGCAAGGAGGTTAGGAGGCAGCGTGGGTGGAGAGACAAGTGGGGGTTAGTAAGTGCACGGCTTCTGTGTGTCGATGGGTGGGCAAATAGGTGGGGCAGAAAGCAATTCTGCACAGGCAGGCGGGCATGTTGGCAAGCACTTGGGATGGGTGAGCAACGGGTTAGGAAGCACTTCGTGGGAATCTGGAACTCTCTTGCCCAAAATCTGTTGCTGGGTGTCGATAGAAAATTTCAAAACTGAGATTGATCAATTTTTGTTGGGCAAGGGTAGTAGGGCTTACGGAACCAAAGAGAGTTGATCGAGTTGAGAAACAGGTCAGCCCTGATCTAATTGAATGGTGGAACAGGCTCAGGGGCTGAATGGTCTACTCCTGTTCCCATGTTCCTTCCTAATACATAATGTAAAAATAGTTGACTAAATTATCAGGATCAGCCATTCCCATTTCATAACTGTCCTGTTACTGGATCCACTCGGGGTCTGTGAGTGGCTCGGAGCCCCATCCAATTGCATGGTCCTAAAGCCACTGCTGCCTAAATTTCCTGCACTAAACCCTGAAGATACATTTTCTGTTCTGGACGGCCAGCGGCAGTGGAGGGCTCTCAACCTCGGGCCTGCATCACCCTCCACATTGTGACTGAGGAGGTTATGTCACATGGACATCACAGTGAAAACCATGGCAACACAGAGGGAAGTGGGTTTCACCAGTAGCTGAAGTGCAGATGCTGAAAAGCTCTCGACAAGTAAGGGGGCAAGTTTGTTTAAACCTTACCAAAGTCTTCAGAACCTGTGCAAATCCAAAATCGTTAGTTAACACAACCCAGTTTAAAACTCATCAGGAACTGTGGTGTTCAAAACCATTTGTTTCCAGAATTCAGTTCGTAAATGATCCGAATCTGTTGTGATCAAAATTTCTTTGTTTACAGAATTAATTTCTTAAATTAATCACATTCTAAGCGAGGAGATAATTCTTCCTCAGAATATCAGGCAAAAGTCATCGAAGAGGACAAAGAGTGACTTCAGACTGTGAGTAAACGAAAGAAGGAATCCTTAGTTGAGAATTATCCCAAGAATTGAAATGCCTTATCAGTGAGATTTCCCTTCAGATTGAACAGGAATAGTCACAGCAATTAAAACAATGCTGTGATTCTCTGCACTAACATCTTTGCGGCCTTCAGTGCAGGTACGCGGAATCACAGAGCCGTGCCTGCGCACCCGATCCTCTTCTGTGCATGGGCGCTGTTTACCCAAGCTCCGCTTGCTCAGTACCCAAGAGTTACAGCCGGCACCCTGGACCACGCTGTCCTCAACTCCGTAAGGAGAAGCTCACTGGATCCGGTGGTGACTCGGCAGGGTGGGGGTGGGAAGAGAGGATCAAAGTGGGAGAGAGAGATGGGGAGAGAGAGAGGTGGGGAGAGAGAGGGAATCGGATAGTGAGAGAGGAGGGGAGAGGGAGGAAATCGGAGGGGGAGAGAGGGGGTATTGGAGGTGAGAGAGAGAGGAGGGGAGAGAGGGAGAGGGAGTGGGAATCGGAGGGGGGAGAGAGAGGAGGGGGAGAGAGAGGGGGTCGGAGGTGAGAGAGAGAGGAGGGGAGAGAGGAGAGGGGAGAGAGGGAATCGGAGGGGGGAGAGGAGGGGAGAGAGAGGGAATCGGATAGTGAGAGAGGGGATTGGAGGGAGGAGAGAGGGAATCAGAGGGGGAGAGAGAGGAGGGGAGAGAGGAGGGGAGAGAGAGGGGGAGAGGAGGGGAGAGGGAATCAGAGTGGGGGAGAGGGAATCGGAGGGGGGAGAGAGGAGGGGGAGAGAGGGGATCGGAGGGGAGAGAGGGAATCGGAGGGGAAGAGAGAGGAGGGGAGAGAGAGGGGGAGAGGAAGGGAGAGGGAATCGGAGTGGGGGAGAGAGGGAATCGGAGGGGGGGAGAGGGAATCGGAAGGGGGGAGAGAGGGGATCGGAGGGGAGAGAGGGAATCGGAGGGGGAGAGAGAGGAGGGGAGAGAGGAAGGGAGAGAGAGGGGGAGAGAGGAGGGGAGAGGGAATCGGAGTGGGGGAGAGAGGGAATCGGAGTGGGGGAGAGAGGGAATCGGAGGGGGAGAGAGGGAATCGGAGGGGGGGAGAGAGGAGGGGGAGAGAGAGGGGATCGGAGGGGAGAGAGGGAATCGGAGGGGGTAGAGAGAGGGGGTGAGGAGGGGAGAGAGGGGGCGAGAGAGAGGGGAGAGGGAATCGGAGTGGGGAGAGGGAATCGGAGGGGGGAGAGAGAGGGGGAGCGAGGAGGGGAGAGAGAGGGAATCGGATAGTGAGAGAGGGGATCGGAGGGAGGAGAGAGGGAATCGGAGGGGGAGAGAGAGGAGGGGAGAGAGGAGGGGAGAGAGAGGGGGAGAGAGGAGGGGAGAGGGAGGGAATCGGAGGGGGGAGAGAGAGAGAGGGGAGAGAGGAGGGGAGAGAGAAGGGGAGAGAGGAGAGGAGAGGGAATCGGAGGGGCGAGAGAGAGGGGATCAGTGCGAGGATAGAGAGGAGGGGAGAGAGAGAGGAAGCGAGAGAGAGGGAATCGGAGGGGGGAGAGAGAGGGGATCGGTGAGGGGAGAGAGATGAAATCAGAGGGGGAATATAGAGGAGATTGTAGGGGGGAGAGAGAGAGGGAATCAGAGGGGGAGAGAGATGTGATTGGAGGGGGAAGCGAGAGGTAATCGGAGGCGGAGAGAGAGGATAAGATGGGTCAGGAACTCGGGGGTGGGTGGGAGAGAAGGTCAGGAACTCGGGGGCAGGGGGGTAAAGAGCATGGCGAGCACAGTGGGGGTGGGGGAAGAACGTGATCCAGGTCTAAAGGGGTGGGGGAGTGAGAGCGAGAACGTGATCCAGATGGCAAGACAGATCACATTCTTCCAACCTCACCCCCTTTACACCCGCACCACGCTCTCCCTCTCCTCCCTCTGGACCTGGTTGATTTCTCGGAAAGTTCGGTGCATGTGTGGAAAGTGTCAGCATTGGACTGGACAAAATCCAGAAGTCATGACAGTGTCACGATTCACTTCATACCCAATAAACCTGTTAACAATCCGTGACCCACACACAATGTCCCATCTATGGGGGTTGGGGATTGGTGGAACAGGCTCAAGGGGCCTACTCCTGTTCCTATGCTCCTTCATTTATTCACATAATTTAAAAATAGTTGACTAAATGATCAGGATCAGCCATTCCCATTTCTTAACTGTCCTATTACTGGATCCACTCGGGGTCCGTGATTGGCTCGGAGCCCCATCCAATTGCATGGTCCTAAAGCCACTGCTGTCTAAATTTCCTGCACTAAACCCTGAGGGTACATTTCCTGTTCTGGACGGCCAGCGGCAGTGGAGGGTACGAGGCAAATCGGAGCCGGGAGAGATGGCCAGTCCGACAGGATTTAGCATGGGATGAGTTTCATTTCAATTTCCTGACAACCTTTTCCCTCGCCTGTCTCTTCCGCGTCTCTGCTCTCAGTCTCTCTCTTCCTTACTCAAAGCTCATCCCACTGGCCTTCATCGAGTTTTCACCACTCACTCACAACCACAACCACTTATCTACTCAGCACAACCCATTCCCCACTCACCAGCAACTTCATTCCCCACTCACCAGCAATCTCTGCGGGACAATGGGTGGCGAGTAGGTGGGGCGGAAAGGAACCCTGCACAGCCAGGCGGGCAAGCTGGCGAGCATGAGGGATGGGTGAGCAACGGGGCAGGAAGCCCTAACACGGGTGGGGAGGCCTGGAAGCTCTTGAAGTAAGGGTGTAGAAGCACTCAGGATGGCCTGTTGGTTTGGCAACTCATAGAATGATAGAATCACACAACAACACAGAAGGAGGGCATTCGGCCCATCGTGCCTGTGCTGGCTCATTGAAAGAGCTGTCCAATTAATCCCACTCCCCCGCTCTTTGCACAGAGCCCTGCAAAATTTCCCCTTCAAGTGTTTTTCCAATTTCCTTTTGAAATTGATTGTTGAATCTGCTTCCACCGACCTTTCAGGCAGTGCATTCCAGATCACAACTCGCTGCATAAAAAATATTTCCGCATGTGGCCTCTTTTGCAAATGACCTTAAATCTGTGACCTCTGGTCCCCGACCCTTTAGTCACTGGAAACAGTTTCTCCTTATTTACTCTGTCAAAACTCTTCAAGATTTTGAACACCTCGATCAGATCTGCTCTTAACCTTCTCTGCACTAAGGAGAACAACCCCTGTTTCTCTATTCTCTCCAATTAACTGAAGTCTTTCATCCCCGGTACCATTCTGGTAAAACTCCGCTGCGGGATTTGGCAGGATATCTGTGGCATTGCACCAGACGGCTAGAAACCCGCCACACAGGAGTGCTGACACTGGCCTCAGGGCAATACTCAAGCCCCAGGCTTATGGCAAAACATAGGCCCCATGGCAGAACATTTCTGGGAAAATTGGAATATATTTAGCAGATTTTTTATGTTTTTACATGTTTGTTGTGTTATAAATTGTGCTGTTTACCTGGGTACCTGGGAGCAGCTGATTAGTTTCTGTGTAGAATTGATTATTGTTATTCTGATTGGTAAGCTATGAAGCACTTGAATTGTGATTTGTTTAAACTTTCTGAATACAATATTAGAGTGAGTGAAGTGTGAGCGTGACACAGACAGTGTGATTCCTGACACATGATACTGGAGGCACTGCGTGGAGGGTCTGGAGGCCCTGGGGAGGGTCTGCAGGCACTGGGGAGTGTCTGGAGGCACTGGGGAGGGACTACAGGCACTGGGGAGGGTCTGGAGGCACTGGGGAGGGTCTGGAGGCCCTGGGGAGTATCTGAAGGCACTGGGGAGGGTCTGGAGGCACTGGGGAGAGTCTGAAAGCACTGGGGAGGGGGCTGGATGTGCTGAGGAGGGTCTGGAGGCCCTGGGGAGGGTCTGGAGGGCCTGGGGAGGGTCTGAAGGCACTGGGGAGGGGCTGGAGGTGCTGAGGAGGGTCTGGAGGCCCTGGGGAGGGTCTGGAGGGCCTGGGGAGGGTCTGAAGGCACTGGGGAGGGGCTGGAGGTGCTGAGGAGGGTCTGGAGGCCCTGGGGAGGGCCTGGAGGGGCTGGGGAGGGCCTGAAAGCCCTGGGCAGGGTCTGGAGGCACTGGGGAGGGTCTGGAGGTACTGGGGAGGGTCTGGAGGTACTGGGGAGGGGCTGAAGGCCCTGGGCAGGGTCTGGAGGCACTGGGGAGGGTCTGAAAACTCCCAGGGTTGGGAGCAGGGAGAGAAGGTCCTAGCTTCCAGCAGCACTAGCAGGGCTGTCTAATTTCAGGAGAAATGGGGATCCTGGAGCACAGGGGGTGTGTTTGACCTCAGGATCACAGGGGGATCCAGGAGAACCAAGTTCTTAACTCTTTCTACTAGATGATTTTGGTCTTGAATTTGGGATGCATGGCCCATGTTTTTCAGGCACTACATGGCCTCCTAAGTCCCCAAAATTTTGGGCAGGAAGCATGCGCATAATTCTGTCCGCTATATTGTGACAGACCAGGCCACCTTACCTCAATTTCCACTGGGTACATCAATGGAGCACCAGATAAACTGGTGGGCTGGGGCCTAGATAGCACGCATGTTGGGGAATCTGCAATCACACGCCACTCCTGTACTCTGAGACACACCACATTCCCCATCACTCACCATCTCCAATCTCACACGCCACTCTCGTATTCTGAGACACACCACATTCCCCATCACTCACCATCTCCAATCTCACACGCCACTCTCGTATTCTCAGACACACCACATTCCCCATCACTCACCATCTCCAATCTCACACACCACTCCCGTACTCTCAGACACACCACATTCCCCATCACTCACCATCTCCAATCTCACACACCACTCCCGTACTCTGAGACACACCACATTCCCCATCACTCACCATCTCCAATCTCACACGCCACTCTCGTACTCTCAGACACACCACATTCCCCATCACTCACCATCTCCAATCTCACACACCACTCCCGTACTCTCAGACACACCACATTCCCCATCACTCACCATCTCCAATCTCACACACCACTCCCGTACTCTCAGACACACCACATTCCCCATCACTCACCATCTCCAATCTCACACGCCACTCTCGTACTCTCAGACACACCACATTCCCCATCACTCACCATCTCCAATCTCACACACCACTCCCGTACTCTCAGACACACCACATTCCCCATCACTCACCATCTCCAATCTCACACGCCACTCTCGTACTCTCAGACACACCACATTCCCCATCACTCACCATCTCCAGTCTCACACACCACTCCCGTACTCTGAGACACACCACATTCCCCATCACTCACCATCTGGAATCTCACACCCACACAAATTCAATCTCACTTCATTCAGAAACTACTTGCTGTATGACATCAACACCTTCAATGACAGCACCCCACCTCCACCATTACCCCACCTCACCCAACATGTAATCTCATGAGATGTCCACCACTACACAGAAAGAAACCTTGGGTCTCGCACACGTCCATCACACACCAGACTCTACACTTTGTAATTGATAAAAAAGAAAGCCAATCATTGGCACAGAGAAGGTGAACCCTAAATATTAAGTTGAGTCCTGTCATGCCAAGTGAAGAAAAATAGACCTCATTAAAATGAATGAAAAGTGCATTTCTAACTCAAAGGGTGATCAACATTTGGAATGATCCACCAGGTAAGGGGATGAATTCAGAATATTGAAGGGGTTCACCATACAGTTGGTTGCTAGGCTGGGAGCTGGTTTTCTGGAGCTAAAGTCAATGGCCTAGAAATTCAGTGGCCTGCGCCACCAGTTTGCGCCCAAAGAGGGCTTTTGCGCCTCTGGCCACAACCACCGCGATATTTAGCGGGGCGCTAATGGCGGCGTTAGCCTGTAGCGCTGCGCCGCCACCGATGATGTCATCGGTGTGCGCAGCGCCCCGCTATCGCCCCGCTGGCCATATTTGGTCGCGCCGGCCGCAAACAGCGACCGGTACACAGGGGCCTACCTGTGGCGGTAGTGGGGCGAGTTAAGGTGGAGGTGCGGCCGGCCGCTTTTTCGGCGGCCGCCTGCCCGCACCTCCGTCCCCGGCCTCCTACATCCCCCCCCCTGCGGCATTGCCGGCTGTTTCCCGAGAGCCCGGCACTTCTCCTTGGTGCCGGGCTCATTTGCTGGCACTCGCGAGCGGGGATCGCGCTGTTGCAGGCACCTCCCCCTTAACAGTGGGAGGAAGGCCTGCAGTACCGCAGCCTGCCGTGCCGCAGCGGGTGGCGCTGCGGCTCTTTGCGCGCCGATATTCAGTTTCAGCGCCCCAAGCGGGGCGCCGAAACCCTTGTTTAGCGGCCGGCTTCCACTTGGGGCGCTGAAACTGAATATCCCGATGGCGCAAGTGGCTCCGCGCACAGCGGTAATTCCGGCGCCCAGGCGAGCTGGGCGCCCCAACTGAATTTTTAGCCCAATGCGTCAAATGGTCTTTTCTTCTGTCCTTATACCCCTGCTGCAGTGATATTACAAATTGCAGACAAATCCACCGAGACCCCAAGAATGGCGCAAGAACCAGGTAGAAAAATTGACGCTTTCTTGATGGCTCTGTTAAAGAGACTGGTCGATGATGATGACAACACTCGACGAGAAACATCCCAGACGATATGCAGACTGGGCCAGCAGTGGCCAGAATATGTCCTCCTCACTTGCCGTCGCTACCTCTGGCAATGTGTCTGGCTCCCGGATGATCAGAGCACAGTCATTCTGAACACCGTGGAGATGATCGTCCAAGACAAAGTCAGCTTCATTCAACACCATGTGGCTGACTCTCTCATCGTTATGGCTTCCCTCAGAGCGACCACGCTGATCGAGGCACAGAAGCTAAGCCAGGAAGCTGCATGTAACCTCCTGGTCACCATTGGCTTAGGATTTTTACAAAAAGTGCTGGCAGTTACACTGGAAGATATGAAGAAAGGGTATCCATCCCATGTTTACATGGTCAAAACACTGATAAGGCTTTTATCAGCCCATGTCAATGAGATGGTACCTTTAATAAAGCCCGTCCTGGAGATTATGATTCCAGTACTGAAGAAGGTCAAGCTAGACTACCATAAAGCAGTGTTTGCCACAGCACTGGGCGCGTTTACATCCAAGAACATCCTACTCTACGTGGATGATGTAGAGAAGCGCCCACAGACAACAGTGACTAAAGAATCCTTCGCCAATGAGATGAACATTGCTTATGATTTGCTTTTCAATAAGTGGCTTGAGAAGGAGGAGTCTCCATTAAATATCATAATAGTGGAAGCTCTGGGCTACTCCACCACATTGATGCCCAAAGACAGCCTAGAGGTAGAACTGCCAAGGTTAATTCCTGGAATCCTGGATCTGTACAAATTTCAATCCCAACACATTGCTATCACCTGTAGTCTGTGTCAGATTGTAGCTACTGCTGTCAATATGGGAAGCAAAAGTCTGAGAACACAGATGGAGGGTCTGCTTAGCAACTTGCAGGAACAGTTTTGTATTCCAGTGGATTGCGATAACCGGCTCGCTGCAGAGCATCGCAATCGGATCCTTGGCTGCTACACTGTTCTGGCCCAAGCACATGCTGACTCACTGATGGAATTCCTTCTCCCCCAGTTGGAGACCAACAATCCACAAACTAGACTGGGAACACTAAGTGTCCTCAAGCACCTCATCAGGGCTGTCCCTTCACAGCTGGAAAGGAGGAAGGCCCAAATTGTGGCTGGTTTGAAACTAACGCTTCTAGACAACAACAACAATGCCAAGAAGCTGATTGTGGAGACAATTGGTGCCATGGCTCATGAAGGTTACCTAGATCTAGAGGGAGGAAGAATAATGGTGGAGTTTATCCTGAAATAGTATGTTCTCTCCACAGACTCAGGGTGTCAGAAGCAGTGATCCCCCAGACCCCCAAGCTTAACCTGCCGTGAGTTACTTCCCTTCCCGTGATAGGCCGACTGTCCCCGAGTAATCAACTTCATCTCCGCGATCTGAACTTCAACCCCCGCGATCTGAACTTCAACTCCTGCGATCTGAACTTCAACACCCGCGATCTGAACTTCAACACCCGCGATCTGAACTTCAACTCCTGCGATCTGAACTTCAACACCCGCGATCTGAACTTCAACTCCTGCGATCTGAACTTCAACCCCCGCAATCTGAACTTCAACTCCTGCGATCTGAACTTCAACACCCGCGATCTGAACTTCAACCCCTGCGATCCGAACTTCAACCCCCGCGATCTGAACTTCAACTCCTGCGATCTGAACTTCAACCCCCGCGATCTGAACTTCAACTCCCGCGATCTGAACTTCAACACCCGCGATCTGAACTTCAACACCCGCGATCTGAACTTCAACACCCGCGATCTGAACTTCAACACCCGCGATCTGAACTTCAACACCTGCGATCTGAACTTCAACCCCTGCGATCTGAACTTCAACACCTGCGATCTGAACTTCAACACCCGCGATCTGAACTTCAACCCCCGTGATCTGAACTTCAACCCCTGCGATCCGAACTTCAACCCCCGCGATCTGAACTTCAACTCCCGCGATCTGAACTTCAACCCCCGCGATCTGAACTTCAACTCCTGCGATCTGAACTTCAACTCCTGTGATCTGAACTTCAACCCCCGCGATCTGAACTTCAACTCCTGCGATCTGAACTTCAACCCTCACGATCTGAACTTCAACCCCTGCAATCTGAACTTCAAGCCCACTGATCTGAACTTCAACCCCTGCAATCTGAACTTCAAGCCCACTGATCTGAACTTCAACCCCTGCAATCTGAACTTCAAGCCCACTGATCTGAACTTCAACCCCTGCAATCTGAACTTCAACCCCTGCGATCCGAACTTCAACCCCCGCGATCTGAACTTCAACTCCTGCGATCTGAACTTCAACCCCTGCAATCTGAACTTCAACCCCCGTGATCTGAACTTCAACCCTCACAATCCGAACTCCAACCCCCACAATCCAAACTTCAACACTCATGATCCAAACTTCAACCTGTGCAATCCGATGCCAACCCACAATCTCCCCCCTTCCCCGTGATCCCTTCCACTTGCAATCTTTTGCCCCCCGTAATCTCTCCCTCCCTCCCTCTCTTCCCCCTCTCCGGTCCTCAGCCTCAGCCTTCTACCGCAGGCCTTCCCGCCTGACAGCCGGCCTGCCTCTGCATATGGCCAGCTGCTGGGTGGGAAATGGAAGAAAAAATTCAAATGAGGTCCTGCTGTTAAAAGTCAACCCTGCTCCCTCCCCACCTCCCCATAAATGTCGGGGCCAATGTGTGAGAGTGAGCTTTCAATATGAAAGCACAGAGTGAAAAATAGTCCAGAACCCTGCATGCTGCACTCTGAAGCTTAGCCACTCACAACACCCCTGACGCGACCCATCCTCACAATCTCCATGACTTGCTCCTAGAGTGGGGAGAGAACCTGAATGGATGCTCTGCCTTCTCCTGTCCTCGCCTCCTCTCTATTATTGTTCACCAGCTTTACCTGCAAGAAAGAAAGGGAGAGTGTTAGTAGTCGCCTAGTGAGATGATTTGAAAATGTGCTCGTCAAGGGCAAATAGTGGTGCTGGTGTGTGATGGGTGGCAGAGATGTGAGGAGGTGAAGGCAGTACTCGTGAGGCAAGTAGGAGGTGCAGAGTGTGCCATTTGGAGCAGAAGGAGTGAAGTGCGCTGCAGTGAACGGGGGAGAGTGCTGGTTCTCGGAGCAGGGAAGGGTGGTGAGTGCAAGGGTTTAAGGTAGTGCAGGGCTAGACAGAGAATGAGGAGATTGCAGTTAGGAGTCTTACCTGAGCAACCCTGGTCATGTTATTAAACTACTTCCTACATTTGAGCCAGGTCCGTGGTGCGATGCTTCTGGTACTGGTGCCCTCTGCCACCCGTGCCCATTGCTGCTGAGCAGATTGGCAGGATATCGTCCTACCACTTGGTGGGAAGAGGACATCCCTCCTCCTACTGACCTACTCCAGCAGGATCTCCACTGCAGTGTTGGAAAAGCGAGGGGTCTTTAGCTGCCTTTATGTTGCCTGCAGCTAAAGTGCAGGCTGGCTTTAATTAATGGCAGGAACGCTGGGAATTGAAGGCCTCGATTAGGTGAGCTGCCAATCAACAACAGGACTAGCAATGGCAGCTGAGCTAATTCATTATAATGAGAGCCCCTGACCAATTGACCAGTCATGTCCTGCCCAAGTGATTAGGCAAGTCTTGCCGACGTCAACCCACTTCTCGGCCTGAAAATGGGCCTACAAGAATTTCTACCCCTATGTGTTTTATTGTAAAAATTTGTTGTGGGAAAAATTGGGTGAGTAGCACCACCTGTTAGCGCCTAAAGAGGCAGTCAGTGGCTGTAGCGCCACTGGCTGCCTCTCCCGCGATATTCAGCAGGGGCGCTAATGGTGGCGTTAGCCTTTTGTGCTGCGCCGCCACCGATGACGTCATCGGTGTGCACAGCGCCCCATTCGCGCCCTGATCACAATATTTGGTAGCGAACGCCGCTGTAGCGCCGTTCGCTACCCGCGCCCGGTTCACGGGGCCTTGCTGCGCCGGCAGAGGCGCAAGTTAAGGTGGAGGTGCGGGGCGGCCGCTTTTTCGGCGGCCACCTGCCAGCACCTCTGTCCCTGGCCTCCTGGTCCCCCCCGCCGCGGCATTGCCGGCTGTTTCCCGAGAGTCCGGCACTTCTCCTTGGTGCCGGGCTCTTTTGCCGGCACTCGCGATCGGGGCTCGCGCTGTTGCAGGCCCCTTGATATACCTATCAATTCATCCAATGAAAAGCGACGAGTTAAGAAAGTAACTATAGGTTTTTATTGGCTAAATAACAGAGCCCACCCTCGTGGGTGATCGGATACAACAAGGAGGAATGCCAGCCAGTCGACTACCTTTATACCTGGGCAGGTAGGTGGAGTCACGGGCGGAGTCAGCAGTGGTCAGCCCAGGTATAGCAGCGTGACAAGAGGCGACCTCGTATAGTGATACAACAGTGTGAACAGTGATAACCATAGAGTAACGATATAACAGTGATAACTATAGTGTAACGATAGTGAACGATAAAAGTGGTTTACCACATTCACCCCTTGTTTAGATTTGAGTCCAGCGGGGCGAAGTGTACTACCAGTTCTGCTATGTCAGTCTGTCCGGAGGCCTCGTAAGCCTTTCTGATCGTCGCAGCGGCGGTGTTGCATTATCCGGTGTTAATGCAGGTGTCTGCGTGGTCGGCGAAGGCTCGTGGGGTTACGGCATGCCGTCTACCTGGGCTGGAATTGGGGGGGTGGTGGGGGGGGGTGAAGGTGGTGTCTCCGGAGTGCCCGAGGGTGCGAGGTCTCGTAAGGAGACTGTGTCCTCCCGCCCGTCTGGGTATGCCACATAGGCGTACTGGGGGTTGGCGTGCAGGAGGTCCACCCTCTCGACCAGGGGGTCCGTTTTATGGGCCCTCACGTGCTTTCGCAGCAAGACGGGCCCCGGAGAGGTCAGCCAGGTTGGTAGCGTGGTTCCCGTAGTCGACTTCCTGGGGAAAGCAAACATTCGTTCATGGGGGGTGGCGTTGATGGCAGTGCAAAGTAGTGACCGGGTGGAATGCAGCGCTGCTGGGAGGACTTCCTGCCAGCGGGAGGTTGGGAGGCCCTTAGACTTTAAGGCTAAGAGGACGGCCTTCCATACCGTCGCGTTCTCTCTTTCCACCTGGCCGTTCCCTCGGCGGTTGTAGCTGGTGGTCCTGCTTGCAGCAATACCTCTCGCTAGTAGGAACTGACGGAGTTCCTCGCTCATGAAGGAGGAGCCCCGGTCACTATGTATATAGTTTGGGAACCCGAACAAGGCGAAGAGGTCGTTCAGGCATTTAATGACCGTGGTACTGGTCATGTCTGGGCAGGGGAAGGCAGAGGGGAAACGGGAGTACTCATCAACAATGTTGAGGAAGTACACATTACGGTCAGAGGACGGGAGGGGCCCCTTAAAGTCGATGCTCAGGCACTCGAAGGGGCGGGTGGCCTTGATCAGGCTTGCTCTGTCCGGCCTAAAGAAGTGCGGTTTGCACTCGGCACAGGTCTGGCAGTTCCTGGTCATGGTCCTGACCTCCTCGATGGAGTAGGGCAGGTTGCGGGCCTTAATGAAGTGGTAAAGTCTGGTGACCCCGGGGTGGCAGAGGTCGTTGTGGAGGGTCTGAAGTCTATCACTTTGCGCGCTGGCGCATGTAATTCGTGACAGAGCATCGGGGGGTTCGTTCAGCTTACCTGGCCGGTACAAGATATCATAATCATAGGTGGAGAGCTCGATTCTCCACCTCAAGATCTTGTCATTCTTGATTTTGCCCCTCAGCTTGTTATTAAACATAAAAGCGACCGAACGTTGGCCGGTAAGGAGGGTAAATCGTTTGCCTGCCAGGTAGTGCCTCTAGCGTCGTACCGCCTCCACAATCGCCTGGGCCTCCTTCTCGACCGACGAGTGTCGGATCTCAGGGCCCTGTAGGGTCCTTGAGAAGAAGGCCACCGGTCTCCCCTCCTGGTTAAGGGTGGCGGCTAGGGCGAAGTCGGATGCATCGCTCTCGACTTGGAAGGGGATGGACTCATCCACTGCGTGCATTGTGGCCTTGGCAATGTCTCCCTTAATGAGGGAGAAGGCTGCGCACGCTTCCTCCGTAAGGGGGAAGGATGTGGACTTCATGAGGGGTCTGGCTTTGTCCGCATAATTGGGCACCCATTGGGCATAGTAGGCGAAGAGCCCCAGGGTTCTCTTCAGTGCCTTTGGACAGTGGGGGAGGGGTAGCTCCATGAGGGGGCGCATTCTTTCGGGGTCGGGGCCGATGACTCCGTTCTCTACTACACAGCCGAGGATGGCAAGGCGCGAGGTGTTAAACACACATTTATCCTTATTGTAGGTGAGGTTCAGCCGTTGGGCCGTACGGAGGAATCTCTCCAGATTAACATCGTGGTCCTGCCGGTCGCGGCCGCAGATGATGACGTTATCTAGATAGGGGAACGTGGCGTGCAGCCCGTTCTGGTCAACCATCCGGTCCATCTCCCTTTAGAAGACCGGAACCCCGTTGGTGACGCCGAAGGGAACCCTAAGGAAGTGGTAGAGGCGGCCGTTCGCCTCGAAGGCTGTATACTGGCGGTCCTCAGGGCGGATAGGGAGTTGGTGATAGGCCGACTTAAGGTCGATGGTGGAGAATACCCGGTACTGCGCAATCTGATTGACCATATCAGATATGCGGGGAAGGGGGTATGCGTCCAGCTGGGTGTACCTGTTTATGGTCTGGCTGTAGTCGATGACCAGGCGGTTTTTATTGCCGGTCTTAACGACCACGACCTGGGCACGCCAGGGGCTGGTGCTCCCCTCGATGATGCCCTCCTTCAGGAGACGCTGCACCTCAGAGCTAATGAAAGCTCTGTCCCCGGCGCTGTACCGCCTGCTCTTGGTAGCGACAGGTTTGCAGTCGGGGGTGAGGTTAGCGAACAGGGAAGGTGGCGGGACCTTGAGGGTGGATAGGCCGCAGGTGTTACGCGGTGGGCGGTTTAAAATCTGCTGGTTGTCGACTGTGAGTGGGGGGCGGGGTCCGCCGTATGCTAGCGTGACGCTTTGGAGGTGGGATTGGAAGTCTAGGCCTAGTAGGATGGCAGCGCATAGCTGGGGCAGGACGAGGAGTTTAAAATTTTTATACTCCGTACCCTTAACCGACAGGGTCACAACACAGTAGCCGCTGATGTCTGTGGCGTGTGACCTCGATGCCATCGAGATCCGGTTGCGCGTTGGCAGGACAGGGAGGGAGTAGTGGCTCACCGTGTCTGGGTGGATGAAGCTCTCCGTGCTTCCGCTGTCGAACAGGCAGGTCGTGGCGTGGCCGTTCACTTTGATGTCCATCATCGACTTGGACAGGTGATGCGGGCGGGCCTGGTCCAGTGTGACGGAGGCTAGTGTATAGCTGAGCGAGTTGTTGTAGTCTGCGGTTGAGGCGGTAGTCGGGTCTAGAGGCACGGTGGCGGTCGGGCGTGGTGGGTAAAATGGCGTCTCCCACGAGGTTGGACAAAATGGCGGAGAAGATGGCTGCCCCCATAACTCACATGAGGCACTGCTGGTGTCGGTTGCCTGTATCAAAGATGGCCGCCCCCATGACTCACATGTGGCGATGCTGGCCTCTGTTGCCTTGAAGGAAGATGGCCGCCCCCACAGCTCGCATGAGGCACTGCTGGCCTCTGATGACCCACCTCTGCAGGCCTTAGCGAAGTGGCCTTTCTTCATGCAGTTTGAGCAGGTAGAGTTCCTGGCTGGGCAGCGCGACCTCGGGTGTTTCGCCTGGCCGCAGAAGAAGCAGCCGGCGGCCCGATCGCGGGGGTCTGATGTCGCAGCCGGTACTGGGGGTGGCGGTCTCGATCGGGTCCAGGACGCCGACGCTGAGGTAGGTCCCAGGGGGGTTGCTGCGGGGGGTATCGCGGTCGGGGTCGGTCCCAAGTCCCAGGGTCGCGAGTTACAGTACCTTGAGTATGCCTCGAGGTCCTGATGGGCCACCTCTAGAGAGAGAGCGAGGGCTGCAGCTTTGTCCAGGTCGAGGTCCCTTGCTTCCAGTAGTCTTTGCCGTGAGTAGTCGGACCGCAGGCCTTTCACGAAGGCATCGTGGACATTGTCTTCAGTATTTTCTGCCGCCGTTACCGCTTTAAAGTTACAGTCTCTGCCGAGTGCTTGTAGCACCCGTAAAAATTCCTCCACGGGCTCTCCTGGCTGTTGCGGGCGGGATCTTAGGAGGTGTCTGGCATACATGGAATTTACCGGGGTTTGGTACTGTCTTTTCAGCCGGTTGATGGCGTCCTCGTATGTTTTAAGGTCCCGGATGAGTGCGAATACTTTAGGGCTCACTTGGGCGTTCAGAACTCTTAGCATAGATTTCTGAGGCACGCCGGATTCTCCCAGGTAGGCTTCGAAGCAGCTCAGCCAGTGTTCGAAGTCGAGGGCTGAGTTTGCTGCCTGTGGGTTTAGGTCCAGGTACGGTGGTCTGAGGGCTCGCAGCCAGGCCGGCTGCTGTGGCTGTTGTAGCTGGGCGTCTGGCTGGTCGCTTGGCTGGTCGTTTGACTGCTCAAGTGTCGACATTTTAAAATTTAGCCAATAAAATTGATATACCTATCAATTCATCCAATGAAAAGCGACGAGTTAAGAAAGTAACTATAGGTTTTTATTGGCTAAATAACAGAGCCCACCCTTGTGGGTGATCGGATACAACAAGGAGGAATGCCAGCCAGTCGACTACCTTTATACCTGGGCAGGTAGGTGGAGTCACGGGCGGAGTCAGCAGTGGTCAGCCCAGGTATAGCAGCGTGACAAGAGGTGACCTCGTATAGTGATACAACAGTGTGAACAGTGATAACCATAGAGTAACGATATAACAGTGATAACTATAGTGTAACGATAGTGAACGATAAAAGTGGTTTACCACATTCACCCCTTGTTTAGATTTGAGTCCGGCGGGGCGAAGTGTACTACCAGTTCTGGTATGTCAGTCTGTCCAGAGGCCTCGTAAGCCTTTCTGATCGTCGCAGCGGCGGTGTTGCATTATCCGGTGTTAATGCTGGTGTCTGCGTGGTCGGCGAAGGCTCGTGGGGTTACGGCATGCCGTCTACCTGGGCTGGAATTGGGGGGGTGGTGGGGGGGGGTGAAGGTGGTGTCTCCGGAGTGCCCGAGGGTGCGAGGTCTCGTAAGGAGACTGTGTCCTCCCGCCCGTCTGGGTATGCCACATAGGCGTACTGGGGGTTGGCGTGCAGGAGGTCCACCCTCTCGACCAGGGGGTCCGTTTTATGGGCCCTCACGTGCTTTCGCAGCAAGACGGGCCCCGGAGAGGTCAGCCAGGTTGGTAGCGTGGTTCCCGTAGTCGACTTCCTGGGGAAAGCAAACATTCGTTCATGGGGGGTGGCGTTGATGGCAGTGCAAAGTAGTGACCGGGTGGAATGCAGCGCTGCTGGGAGGACTTCCTGCCAGTGGGAGGTTGGGAGGCCCTTAGACTTTAAGGCTAAGAGGATGGCCTTCCATACCGTCGCGTTCTCTCTTTCCACCTGGCCGTTCCCTCGGGGGTTGTAGCTGGTGGTCCTGCTTGCAGCAATACCTCTCGCTAGTAGGAACTGACGGAGTTCCTCGCTCATGAAGGAGGAGCCCCGGTCACTATGTATATAGTTTGGGAACCCGAACAAGGCGAAGAGGTCGTTCAGGCATTTAATGACCGTGGTACTGGTCATGTCTGCGCAGGGGAAGGCAAAGGGGAAACGGGAGTACTCATCAACAATGTTGAGGAAGTACACATTACGGTCAGAGGATGGGAGGGGCCCCTTAAAGTCGATGCTCAGGCACTCGAAGGGGCGGGTGGCCTTGATCAGGCTTGCTCTGTCCGGCCTAAAGAAGTGCGGTTTGCACTCGGCACAGGTCTGGCAGTTCCTGGTCATGGTCCTGACCTCCTCGATGGAGTAGGGCAGGTTGCAGGCCTTAATGAAGTGGTAAAGTCTGGTGACCCCGGGGTGGCAGAGGTCGTTGTGGAGGGTCTGAAGTCTATCACTTTGCACGCTGGCGCATGTAATTCGTGACAGAGCATCGGGGGGTTCGTTCAGCTTACCTGGCCGGTACAAGATATCATAATCATAGGTGGAGAGCTCGATTCTCCACCTCAAGATCTTGTCATTCTTGATTTTGCCCCTCAGCTTGTTATTAAACATAAAAGCGACCGAACGTTGGCCGGTAAGGAGGGTAAATCGTTTGCCTGCCAGGTAGTGCCTCCAGCGTCGTACCGCCTCCACAATCGCCTGGGCCTCCTTCTCGACCGACGAGTGTCGGATCTCAGGGCCCTGTAGGGTCCTTGAGAAGAAGGCCACCGGTCTCCCCTCCTGGTTAAGGGTGGCGGCTAGGGCGAAGTCGGATGCATCGCTCTCGACTTGGAAGGGGATGGACTCATCCACTGCGTGCATTGTGGCCTTGGCAATGTCTCCCTTAATGAGGGAGAAGGCTGCGCACGCTTCCTCCGTAAGGGGGAAGGATGTGGACTTCATGAGGGGTCTGGCTTTGTCCGCATAATTGGGCACCCATTGGGCATAGTAGGCGAAGAGCCCCAGGGTTCTCTTCAGTGCCTTTGGACAGTGGGGGAGGGGTAGCTCCATGAGGGGGCGCATTCTTTCGGGGTCGGGGCCGATGACTCCGTTCTCTACTACACAGCCGAGGATGGCAAGGCGCGAGGTGTTAAACACACATTTATCCTTATTGTAGGTGAGGTTCAGCCGTTGGGCCGTACGGAGGAATCTCTCCAGATTAACATCGTGGTCCTGCCGGTTGCGGCCGCAGATGGTGACGTTATCTAGATAGGGGAACGTGGCGTGCAGCCCGTTCTGGTCAACCATCCGGTCCATCTCCCTTTGGAAGACCGAAACCCCGTTGGTGACGCCGAAGGGAACCCTAAGGAAGTGGTAGAGGCGGCCGTTCGCCTCGAAGGCTGTATACTGGCGGTCCTCAGGGCGGATAGGGAGTTGGTGATAGGCCGACTTAAGGTCGATGGTGGAGAATACCCGGTACTGCGCAATCTGATTGACCATATCAGATATGCGGGGAAGGGGGTATGCGTCCAGCTGGGTGTACCTGTTTATGGTCTGGCTGTAGTCGATGACCAGGCGGTTTTTATTGCCGGTCTTAACGACCACGACCTGGGCACGCCAGGGGCTGGTGCTCCCCTCGATGATGCCCTCCTTCAGGAGACGCTGCACCTCAGAGCTAATGAAAGCTCTGTCCCCGGCGCTGTACCGCCTGCTCTTGGTAGCGATGGGTTTGCAGTCGGGGGTGAGGTTAGCGAACAGGGAAGGTGGCGGGACCTTGAGGGTGGATAGGCCGCAGGTGTTACGCGGTGGGCGGTTTAAAATCTGCTGGTTGTCGACTGTGAGTGGGGGGAGGGGTCCGCCGTATGCTAGCGTGACGCTTTGGAGGTGGGATTGGAAGTCTAGGCCTAGTAGGATGGCAGCGCATAGCTGGGGCAGGACGAGGAGTTTAAAATTTTTATACTCCGTACCCTTAACCGACAGGGTCACAACACAGTAGCCGCTGATGTCTGTGGCGTGTGACCTCGATGCCATCGAGATCCGGTTGCGCGTTGGCAGGACAGGGAGGGAGTAGTGGCTCACCGTGTCTGGGTGGATGAAGCTCTCCGTGCTTCCGCTGTCGAACAGGCAGGTCGTGGCGTGGCCGTTCACTTTGATGTCCATCATCGACTTGGACAGGTGATGCGGGCGGGCCTGGTCCAGTGTGACGGAGGCTAGTGTATAGCTGAGCGAGTTGTTGTAGTCTGCGGTTGAGGCGGTAGTCGGGTCTAGAGGCACGGTGGCGGTCGGGCGTGGTGGGTAAAATGGCGTCTCCCACGAGGTTGGACAAAATGGCGGAGAAGATGGCTGCCCCCATAACTCACATGAGGCACTGCTGGTGTTGGTTGCCTGTATCAAAGATGGCCGCCCCCATGACTCACATGTGGCGATGCTGGCCTCTGTTGCCTTGAAGGAAGATGGCTGCCCCCACAGCTCGCATGAGGCACTGCTGGCCTCTGATGATCCACCTCTGCAGGCCTTAGCGAAGTGGCCTTTCTTCATGCAGTTTGAGCAGGTAGAGTTCCTGGCTGGGCAGCGCGACCTCGGGTGTTTCGCCTGGCCGCAGAAGAAGCAGCCGGCGGCCCGATCGCGGGGGTCTGATGTCGCAGCCGGTACCGGGGGTGGCGGTCTCGATCGGGTCCAGGACGCCGACGCTGAGGTAGGTCCCAGGGGGGTTGCTGCGGGGGGTATCGCGGTCGGGGTCGGTCCCAAGTCCCAGGGTCGCGAGTTACAGTACCTTGAGTATGCCTCGAGGTCCTGATGGGCCACCTCTAGAGAGAGAGCGAGGGCTGCAGCTTTGTCCAGGTCGAGGTCCCTTGCTTCCAGTAGTCTTTGCCGTGAGTAGTCGGACCGCAGGCCTTTCACGAAGGCATCGCGGACATTGTCTTCAGTATTTTCTGCCGCCGTTACCGCTTTAAAGTTACAGTCTCTGCCGAGTGCTTGTAGCACCCGTAAAAATTCCTCCACGGGCTCTCCTGGCTGTTGCGGGCGGGATCTTAGGAGGTGTCTGGCATACATGGAATTTACCGGGGTTTGGTACTGTCTTTTCAGCCGGTTGATGGCGTCCTCGTATGTTTTAAGGTCCCGGATGAGTGCGAATACTTTAGGGCTCACTTGGGCGTTCAGAACTCTTAGCATAGATTTCTGAGGCACGCCGGATTCTCCCAGGTAGGCTTCGAAGCAGCTCAGCCAGTGTTCGAAGTCGAGGGCTGAGTTTGCTGCCTGTGGGTTTAGGTCCAGGTACGGTGGTCTGAGGGCTCGCAGCCAGGCCGGCTGCTGTGGCTGTTGTAGCTGGGCGTCTGGCTGGTCGCTTGGCTGGTCGTTTGGCTGGTCGTTTGACTGCTCAAGTGTCGACATTTTAAAATTTAGCCAATAAAATTGATATACCTATCAATTCATCCAATGAAAAGCGACGAGTTAAGAAAGTAACTATAGGTTTTTATTGGCTAAATAACAGAGCCCACCCTCGTGGGTGATCGGATACAACAAGGAGGAATGCCAGCCAGTCGACTACCTTTATACCTGGGCAGGTAGGTGGAGTCACGGGCGGAGTCAGCAGTGGTCAGCCCAGGTATAGCAGCGTGACAAGAGGTGACCTCGTATAGTGATACAACAGTGTGAACAGTGATAACCATAGAGTAACGATATAACAGTGATAACTATAGTGTAACGATAGTGAACGATAAAAGTGGTTTACCACATTCACCCCTTGTTTAGATTTGAGTCCGGCGGGGCGAAGTGTACTACCAGTTCTGGTATGTCAGTCTGTCCAGAGGCCTCGTAAGCCTTTCTGATCGTCGCAGCGGCGGCGTTGCATTATCCGGTGTTAATGCTGGTGTCTGCGTGGTCGGCGAAGGCTCGTGGGGTTACGGTATGCCGTCTACCTGGGCTGGAATTGGGGGGGTGGTGGGGGGGGGTGAAGGTGGTGTCTCCGGAGTGCCCGAGGGTGCGAGGTCTCGTAAGGAGACTGTGTCCTCCCGCCCGTCTGGGTATGCCACATAGGCGTACTGGGGGTTGGCGTGCAGGAGGTCCACCCTCTCGACCAGGGGGTCCGTTTTATGGGCCCTCACGTGCTTTCGCAGCAAGACGGGCCCCGGAGAGGTCAGCCAGGTTGGTAGCGTGGTTCCCGTAGTCGACTTCCTGGGGAAAGCAAACATTCGTTCATGGGGGGTGGCGTTGATGGCAGTGCAAAGTAGTGACCGGGTGGAATGCAGCGCTGCTGGGAGGACTTCCTGCCAGTGGGAGGTTGGGAGGCCCTTAGACTTTAAGGCTAAGAGGATGGCCTTCCATACCGTCGCGTTCTCTCTTTCCACCTGGCCGTTCCCTCGGGGGTTGTAGCTGGTGGTCCTGCTTGCAGCAATACCTCTCGCTAGTAGGAACTGACGGAGTTCCTCGCTCATGAATGAGGAGCCCCGGTCACTATGTATATAGTTTGGGAACCCGAACAAGGCGAAGAGGTCGTTCAGGCATTTAATGACCGTGGTACTGGTCATGTCTGGGCAGGGGAAGGCAAAGGGGAAACGGGAGTACTCATCAACAATGTTGAGGAAGTACACATTACGGTCAGAGGACGGGAGGGGCCCCTTAAAGTCGATGCTCAGGCACTCGAAGGGGCGGGTGGCCTTGATCAGGCTTGCTCTGTCCGGCCTAAAGAAGTGCGGTTTGCACTCGGCACAGGTCTGGCAGTTCCTGGTCATGGTCCTGACCTCCTCGATGGAGTAGGGCATAAGAACATAAGAACATAAGAAATAGAAGCAGGAGTAGGCCAATCGGCCCCTCGAGCCTGCTCCACCATTCAATAAGATCATGGCTGATCTGATCCTAACCTCAAATCTTCTATCACTCTGCATCCACCCGAACCCATGTGATCTCCCGGGAGAGGCGAAAAACCAGATAAAGACCCAATGGCCAATTTGGGAGAAAAAAATCTGGGAAATTCCTCTCCGACCCATCTAGGTTGCAGGCCTTAATGAAGTGGTAAAGTCTGGTGACCCCGGGGTGGCAGAGGTCGTTGTGGAGGGTCTGAAGTCTATCACTTTGCACGCTGGCGCATGTAATTCGTGACAGAGCATCGGGGGGTTCGTTCAGCTTACCTGGCCGGTACAAGATATCATAATCATAGGTGGAGAGCTCGATTCTCCACCTCAAGATCTTGTCATTCTTGATTTTGCCCCTCAGCTTGTTATTAAACATAAAAGCGACCGAACGTTGGCAGGTAAGGAGGGTAAATCGTTTGCCTGCCAGGTAGTGCCTCCAGCGTCGTACCGCCTCCACAATCGCCTGGGCCTCCTTCTCGACCGACGAGTGTCGGATCTCAGGGCCCTGTAGGGTCCTTGAGAAGAAGGCCACCGGTCTCCCCTCCTGGTTAAGGGTGGCGGCTAGGGCGAAGTCGGATGCATCGCTCTCGACTTGCAAGGGGATGGACTCATCCACTGCATGCATTGTGGCCTTGGCAATGTCTCCCTTAATGAGGGAGAAGGCTGCGCACGCTTCCTCCGTAAGGGGGAAGGATGTGGACTTCATGAGGGGTCTGGCTTTGTCCGCATAATTGGGCACCCATTGGGCATAGTAGGCGAAGAGCCCCAGGGTTCTCTTCAGTGCCTTTGGACAGTGGGGGAGGGGTAGCTCCATGAGGGGGCGCATTCTTTCGGGGTCGGGGCCGATGACTCCGTTCTCTACTACACAGCCGAGGATGGCAAGGCGCGAGGTGTTAAACACACATTTATCCTTATTGTAGGTGAGGTTCAGCTGTTGGGCCGTACGGAGGAATCTCTCCAGATTAACATCGTGGTCCTGCCGGTTGCGGCCGCAGATGGTGACGTTATCTAGATAGGGGAACGTGGCGTGCAGCCCGTTCTGGTCAACCATCCGGTCCATCTCCCTTTGGAAGACCGAAACCCCGTTGGTGACGCCGAAGGGAACCCTAAGGAAGTGGTAGAGGCGGCCGTTCGCCTCGAAGGCTGTATACTGGCGGTCCTCAGGGCGGATAGGGAGTTGGTGATAGGCCGACTTAAGGTCGATGGTGGAGAATACCCGGTACTGCGCAATCTGATTGACCATATCAGATATGCGGGGAAGGGGGTATGCGTCCAGCTGGGTGTACCTGTTTATGGTCTGGCTGTAGTCGATGACCAGGCGGTTTTTATTGCCGGTCTTAACGACCACGACCTGGGCACGCCAGGGGCTGGTGCTCCCCTCGATGATGCCCTCCTTCAGGAGACGCTGCACCTCAGAGCTAATGAAAGCTCTGTCCCCGGCGCTGTACCGCCTGCTCTTGGTAGCGACGGGTTTGCAGTCGGGGGTGAGGTTAGCGAACAGGGAAGGTGGCGGGACCTTGAGGGTGGATAGGCCGCAGGTGTTACGCGGTGGGCGGTTTAAAATCTGCTGGTTGTCGACTGTGAGTGGGGGGAGGGGTCCGCCGTATGCTAGCGTGACGCTTTGGAGGTGGGATTGGAAGTCTAGGCCTAGTAGGATGGCAGCGCATAGCTGGGGCAGGACGAGGAGTTTAACATTTTTATACTCCGTACCCTTAACCGACAGGGTCACAACACAGTAGCCGCTGATGTCTGTGGCGTGTGACCTCGATGCCATCGAGATCCGGTTGCGCGTTGGCAGGACAGGGAGGGAGTAGTGGCTCACCGTGTCTGGGTGGATGAAGCTCTCCGTGCTTCCGCTGTCGAACAGGCAGGTCGTGGCGTGGCCGTTCACTTTGATGTCCATCATCGACTTGGACAGGTGATGCGGGCGGGCCTGGTCCAGTGTGACGGAGGCTAGTGTATAGCTGAGCGAGTTGTTGTAGTCTGCGGTTGAGGCGGTAGTCGGGTCTAGAGGCACGGTGGCGGTCGGGCGTGGTGGGTAAAATGGCGTCTCCCACGAGGTTGGACAAAATGGCGGAGAAGATGGCTGCCCCCATAACTCACATGAGGCACTGCTGGTGTCGGTTGCCTGTATCAAAGATGGCCGCCCCCATGACTCACATGTGGCAATGCTGGCCTCTGTTGCCTTGAAGGAAGATGGCCGCCCCCACAGCTCGCATGAGGCACTGCTGGCCTCTGATGATCCACCTCTGCAGGCCTTAGCGAAGTGGCCTTTCTTCATGCAGTTTGAGCAGGTAGAGTTCCTGGCTGGGCAGCGCGACCTCGGGTGTTTCGCCTGGCCACAGAAGAAGCAGCCGGCGGCCCGATCGCGGGGGTCTGATGTCGCAGCCGGTACCGGGGGTGGCGGTCTCGATCGGGTCCAGGACGCCGACGCTGAGGTAGGTCCCAGGGGGGTTGCTGCGGGGGGTATCGCGGTCGGGGTCGGTCCCAAGTCCCAGGGTCGCGAGTTACAGTACCTTGAGTATGCCTCGAGGTCCCGATGGGCCACCTCTAGAGAGAGAGCGAGGGCTGCAGCTTTGTCCAGGTCGAGGTCCCTTGCTTCCAGTAGTCTTTGCCATGAGTAGTCGGACCGCAGGCCTTTCACGAAGGCATCGCGGACATTGTCTTCAGTATTTTCTGCCGCCGTTACCGCTTTAAAGTTACAGTCTCTGCCGAGTGCTTGTAGCACCCGTAAAAATTCCTCCACGGGCTCTCCTGGCTGTTGCGGGCGGGATCTTAGGAGGTGTCTGGCATACATGGAATTTACCGGGGTTTGGTACTGTCTTTTCAGCCGGTTGATGGCGTCCTCGTATGTTTTAAGGTCCCGGATGAGTGCGAATACTTTAGGGCTCACTTGGGCGTTCAGAACTCTTAGCATGGATTTCTGAGGCACGCCGGATTCTCCCAGGTAGGCTTCGAAGCAGCTCAGCCAGTGTTCGAAGTCGAGGGCTGAGTTTGCTGCCTGTGGGTTTAGGTCCAGGTACGGTGGTCTGAGGGCTCGCAGCCAGGCCGGCTGCTGTGGCTGTTGTAGCTGGGCGTCTAGCTGGTCGCTTGGCTGGTCGTTTGGCTGGTCGTTTGACTGCTCAAGTGTCGACATTTTAAAATTTAGCCAATAAAATTGATATACCTATCAATTCATCCAATGAAAAGCGACGAGTTAAGAAAGTAACTATAGGTTTTTATTGGCTAAATAACAGAGCCCACCCTCGTGGTTGATCGGATACAACAAGGAGGAATGCCAGCCAGTCGACTACCTTTATACCTGGGCAGGTAGGTGGAGTCACGGGCGGAGTCAGCAGTGGTCAGCCCAGGTATAGCAGCGTGACAAGAGGCGACCTCGTATAGTGATACAACAGTGTGAACAGTGATAACCATAGAGTAACGATATAACAGTGATAACTATAGTGTAACGATAGTGAACGATAAAAGTGGTTTACCACACCCCTCACCCTTAACAGTGGGAAGAAGTCCTGCAGTACCGCAGCGTGCCGTGCCGCAGCGTGTGGCGCTGTGGCACGTAGCGCTGCGAAATTCACTTTCAGCGCCCTAAGAGGGACGCGGAGCGCCTTGAGCCGCGCCCCGTCTCCCTCTAGGGGCACTTCAACTGAATTTGCGGCGATCGCTAATACGGCGATCGCGGCGCAAATTCCAGCGCCCAGGCCAATTTCTAGGCCGTTGTGTTTTACAGAAGTACTAAGTTAAAAATCATTTTATAAATGCCTTTAAAGCATTTCTGTTAATTCTAAGTTTTCTAATGAATAGAAAATTCAGCACCGAATGAGCTAGAGCAGATGTTTCTCTCTAATTAGACTCATCCAATTGTGTTTAATTTGAAGGAGTTCTCCTTATTACGTTAAGTGTTTGACCACTGCAGCATAACAGGTTCCAGCACTTGGGGAGGCAAGCTCATCGTGGCAATGCTAATATACAATTACCAAAAAATGCACCTGTCTGGCTGTTTATTTTTGAAGGCATTTATTACAAATGCTCTGCTTCAGTATAACAGACAGATGGGTACAATCACAACCTTTTGTAGCTATATGTTCTGTTATCGCAATGTGTCATCAGAACCGGTCACTTGATAATGGCAAGCGCAGCACTGATGAAATATTGTGGAAATAGAAATATTACATCATTTATAGAAAATACCATTCCTTCCAATCTAAAACAGGTAATTTTAGATACGTATATAAAATGTATTCTAGTTATTCTGCTAAAGAGCAATAGCGTCACAGCAGAAATGTGCCTTCAGCATCCATGTCTCAATGATCTTTATTCGTCTTTTGCCTCTCCGTTACCTCTACCATACTTACATAATGGGGGAAAACCTGCAATTTTCTTAGCTATCCTTTGATGCCTGTATTTTACAACTGGGTTTCTATTTACATATTTCAGGTTTGCTCTTTCTGCTTCTCCTCATCCTCATGCTGGCTCTGTTTCTCCTCCCTGATGGCCTCATTCACATTGTTCTCTCTCTTCCTGCGGTCTGCCTTGCTCGTGATCCCACTCTTCCAGCTCGCGTTGCTCTTGTACTTTCACTGCCCGAAGCGCCCGCTCTCTTAATTGTAACTTATGTTCCTTTAGTTGAAACTCACTCTTTGTTGCCTCATTTTTCCAGTTAATTGAACGGACTCAATTTCTTTGCCTACCTTTTTTGATCCGGTTAACATAGAAACATAGAAACATAGAAGATAGGAGCAGGAGTCGGCCATTCAGCCCCTCGAGCCTGCTCCGCCATTCAATGCGATCATGGCTGATCATCCAAATTCAGTACCCTGTCCCTGCTTTTGCCCCATATCCCTTGATCCCTTTAGCCTTAAGAAAGATATCCAACTCCTTGAATATATTTAATGAATTGGCCTCTACTGCCTTCTTTGGTAGAGAATTCCACAGGTTCACCACTCTCTGGGTGACGAAATTCCTCCTCCTCTCTGTCCTAAATGGCTTACCCCTTATCCTTAGACTGTGACCCCTGGTTCTGGACTCCCCGACCATCGGGAACATCCTTCCTGCATCTAGTCTGTCTAGTCCTGTTAGAATTTTATAAGTTTCAAAGAGATCCCCTCTCATTCTTCTAAACTCCAGCGAGTACAAGCCCAATCGACCCAATCTCTCCTCATACGTCATTCCTGCCATCCCAGGTATCAGCCTGGTGAATCTTCACTGCACTTCTTCCATGGCAAGAACATCCTTCCTCAGATAAGACGACCAAAACTGCACACAATACTCAAGGTGCGGTCTCACCAAGGCCCTGTACAACTGCAGCAAGACATCCTTGTTCCTGTACTCAAACCCTCTCGCTACGAAGGCCAACATACCATTTGCCTTCTTAACCGCCTGCTGCACCTGCATGCTTACCTTCAGCGACTGGTGCACAAGGACACCCAGGTCTCATTGCACTTCCCCTTCTCCCAATCTATTGCCATTCAGATAATAATCTGCCTTCTTGTTTTTGCCACCAAAGTGGATAACCTCGCATTTATCCACATTATATTGCATCTGCCATGCTTGTGCCCAATTACCCAACCGGTCCAAATCATACTGGAGTTTCTCGGCATCCTCCTCACAGCACACACGCCCACCCAGCTTTGTGTCATCTGCAAACTTGGAGATATTACATCTAGTTCCCTTGTCTAGATCATTAATATATATTGTGAATAGCTGGGGCCCAAGGACCGATCCCTGCAGTACCCCACTAGTCACTGCTTGCCACTTGGAAAAAGACCCGTTTATTCCAACTCTTTGCTTTCTGTCTGCCAACCGGTTCTCTATCCAAGTCAATACCTTGCCCCCAATCCCATGTGCTTTAACTTTACATGCTGATCTCTTATGCGGGACCTTATCGAAAGCCTTTTGAAAGTCCAAATACACCACAGCCACTGGTTCTCCCTTATCTATTTTACCAGTTACATCCTCAAAAAATTCCAGTAGATTAGTCAAGCACGATTTACCTTTTGTAAATCCATGTTGACTTTGTCTGATCCTGTCACTGTTTTCCAAGTGCTCTGCTATTACATCTTTTAAATATTTTAAAATATCACTGTTTCTTTTTAGTCCATTTTAAATTTTAAACACTTTGTTCAACAAGTCCTCCCAGAATCTCACCGCTGCCTCAAATTGTTATAAGTTTCGGGATTACACTCAATTTTCCCTCAGATTCAATGGCAGCAATCGTTCCCATAAGCAGACCCCATGTTCCCTATGATCTGTAGTTTTCCTTTGCTGCCCAATATCTACTCATCCCTGTGGGATGTCCTGAGCTTGTGAAAGGCACTTTCTTTCTAATAACTCATGGGGAATTAATGATTCAACAGGCACCACTAGCACAACTGGCTGTCCAGATGAGATGAAGAAATTAATGCACCAGTGAGCCTATCAGTAATGTCACTGCAAGCTATAGGCGGGTGACAATGCGTAGTTATAATCTACTCTGCCCACACACATTTAGAATAGCATCCCTGGTAGAGTAGCAAGAGTGCTACTTGTGAAAATTGAGAACTTCGCTCTCCCAATGGGGACTTGGGCAAGGGAATGGGCAGCTTCTGGTCACTTGGAACCCGTACCAAGCATGAGTCATATCATCAGGAGAAGAGGAACAGGGAGAAGTGAGGAATTAAAAAGTTGGTGATGGCAGGAACAAAATATTAATTCTACTGTTAACAGTTGAGGCATACAAGTTGTTGCAATCGTTGCATTGGTAAAGAAAGAAAGACTTGCATTTATATAGCACCTTTCACGACCACCGGACATCTCAAAGCGCTTTACAGCCAATGAAGTAATTTTGAAGTGTAGTCACTCTTGTAATGTGGGAAACGTGGCAGCTAATTTACGCACAGCAAGCTCCCACAAACAGCAATGTGATAATGACCAGATAATCTGTTTTTCTTATGTTGGTTGAGGGATAAATATTGGCCAGGACTCCCCTGCTCTTCTTTGAAATAGGGGGATCTTTTACATCCACCTGAGAGGGCAGACGGGGCCTCGGTAAGCCACTAGTAAATGTTTATACTAAATAACTTTTTAATACCTTTGTTTCCCTCAAATCACATTTTGGATGGGTTATAAATGGCCATAATTAAACATGTTATTCTACATGTGTAAGCTTTCTGATATTTGAAAAATAGGGACTAATTTTCACCATCACTGCTTGGGCAGTAATCTGGCACCTACCCATTATAGAACACACTCAATTTCCATCTCCACTGAAGGTGAAACTTATCCCTATTATTTCTAAATACTTTTCTATTACACAATTTTTTTTCAAGTTCAGGACTCACTCAAAACCAGAAAAAGAGCGAGTGAATTCATCCCAAGATTACCCCAATAGGTTTGCTTTATTCGACCTTATAGAGGATTGGGCGGTGCAGTGGTTCAGAACATTATCCTTTATTCCCTGGGACATGGATTTGAAACCAGCACAGATCAATGGAAGTCTAAGGCCTAGAAATTCAGTGGGCTGCACCACCAGTTAGTGCCTTAAGAGGGTGCTAAGTGGGTCAGAAGCCACTGGCCATGCCTCCCGCTAAATTTAGCGGGACGCTAATGGCGGCGCTAGCTGTTAGCGCTGCGCCGCTACCGATGACGTCATCGGTGTGCGCAGTGCCCTGCTACTGCCCCGATCGTGAAATTTAGTAGCGCCCCCTGCTTTAACGCCGGTTGCAATTTGCGACCGGCTCAGGGGGGCCTACCTGCGGCGGTAGAGGTGCTGAGGTGTGGGGCGGCCATTTTTTTTGCTGGCCGCCTGCCAGCACCTCTCCGCGCCACCGTCCCATGCCTCCTGAACCTCCCCCCCCCCGTGGAGTGCCGGCTGTGTCCCAAGAGCCTGGCACTTCTCCTCGGTGCCGGGCTCTTTTGCCGGCACTCGCGATCGTCGACCGCGCTGCAGCAGGCCCCTCCCCTTTAAGAAGGGGAGGAAAGCCTGCAGTACTGCAGCACGCCATGCTGCAGCATGTGGCGCTGCGGCACGTTGCGCTGCGATCTTCAGCTGCAGCGCCCCAAGAGGGATGCGGGGCGCCTCGAGTAGCGCCGCGCTTCCCTCTGGGGCGCTCAAAGTGAATTTGCGGAGGGCGTCCACGGCTACTTCCGGGGCGGTACTTCCGGTGCCCTGGCGATGCTAGTGCCCCAAATGGGGCGCCACTGAATTTCTAGGCCTAAGGTTCCTAAATCAATGTGGGTCTTAACTCCATTCCCAGTAAATGGAAGTCTATACCACAAAACTGCAAATAACTTAGTAGCTGCATACAATGTAGAATAGGTAAATATCACACGGGTGCACTAAAGTATGAGCCTAATGTTAAGGTCCATTGTTAATGCTGTGTAAAAGGACTGTCAGTCTGTGTCTAATATGTTACAACGTCATTTGTTCAAAAACCAATTATCCAGTAATGCAAATCAAGCAATTTACAGGAAACTTTGTGTTATCCGGAGGCTAAATGTCCGGCAAGCTCGAGCCACCGGCAAAAATCAGGAGCCATTTCGTTAGTTTTTTTTTCTTTTCGTTGCTTTTTTCTCAACAGTCAAGCTCTGCAAGGTCTCGCTGAAGCTGTTGCTAAGCTACAGAGACGCTACAGAGACGCTTGCAAGGTACGGCCGACTGTTTAGAAGCAACAGGGTTTGTTGCCAGATACGGAGCTCAAAATCTCCATATGTTTCAACATTAGCGCTGGTTTGTCCGGCAGTTTTGATGGGATGGCAACAGCTCGGTCCCGTCGGTGCCGGATAGCACAAAGTTTCCTGTAAATAAAACACTATAGGGGCAGCATTTTACATGATTTCAATTTGAATTTATAGATAATTTGAATTAAGAAATTTTGAATTAGAAATAAACTGTATTGGCCTGGGTGTGCTTTATGTTGATCCTGGAAAAAAATATTCTTAGTATGTATCACGATAAACACAAAAATCACCCCCTAAAAATAAGAACTAAATAAGAACTATTCTTCTAAATCTGTTTGAAACTGAAAGCTACATGGGTTCATTGACTCCCATAATGAATTGTATTCCTTTACCTGGGTAATTAGCTGCTAATTAGCCTGGCTTCACTGAGCAACTGAGGGCAGGAAAACAACTGCCTAGGTGTGACTAGCCATTTTATAGATGTTGGTTTGAGTGATGACACCTTTCACTTAATAGCTATTATTAGCTGTGATCATATTCTGGAATTACATACCGTGATGCTGAGCTTTATTGTCAGTTTTAATGCCCTACCTTAGTCTTATTTAAAAATATTTAAGTTTTGACATGTGCCTATTTAGAAGATCATTCATAGGTTTTTATGAAGTGTTGACTTTGCTCAGTAACTAACATGGAAAGTAGGGATGACTAGCAAACTAAATTAAAATCCAAAGTTATCCGCATGTGGGTTTATTTCTAAATATCTGAAGTGCAGAAATTCTGACCATTTGTGTTCAGATACCGCGACCTGTTTATAAATGACAATGTACCTCTACAGAGTAGTACAATGCCCTCCTTAACTTGTGTAACACCATTCTCCATATCATGCCCTTCCACCACTTCGGGCCAGGCAATGTCCCTTTGTGAAATAACAACAGAAAATGCTGGAAATACTCAGCAGGCCAGGCAGCATCCATGGAGAGAGAAACAGAGTTAACGTTTCAGGTCTGGGACCCTTCATCAGAACTGGAAAAAGCTGGAAATGTAACAGATATTAAGCAGGTGCAGAGACAGGGGGGTGGGGGAGGGGGGGGGTGGGGTGGGGTTTAGGAGGGGAGGAAGGAATTGAAAGAACATACTGTGAAAATGTTGCAAATGGGAATGGCAAAATCATACTGCATGAAAAATGGGAGCAGGGATTATTATCTGAAATTGTTGAACTCGATATTGAGTCCGGAAGGCTGTAAAGTGCCTAATCGAAAGATGAGGTGCTGTTCCTCGAGCTTACGTTGAGCTTCATTGGAACAGTGTAATAGGCCGAGGACGGAGAGATCAGAGTGGGAATGGGGCGGTGAATTAAAATGACAGGCGACCGGAAGCTCAGGGTCACCCTTACGGACTGAACGGAGGTGTTCCGCAAAGCGGTCGCCCAATCTGTGTTTGGTCTCCCCAATGTAGAGGAGACCGCATCGTGAGCAGCGAATACAGTATATGTCCCTTTGTGCACTGCTGCTCAGTATTTCTTGGAAATAAAGCTAAGCACTCTTTCAATATTAAAAAAAAATGATAAGCTCTTATACTTCCCAGTCAAGTGATAATGTTTACATCCTTCATGTACATTAGTATGGTATGCATCCAATTTTCTGGTGATCTAAATATCACAGGTCTGATCTCTTGTAATCTGTGGATTTCTAAAATGAGGCCTAGGTTCCCTTGTACACTGGGCTGTATTATTGGGATCAGTCCTTGGCTTCAACTATATCATAGAATAGAATCATAAAATGATGCAGCACAGAAGGAGGCGATTCGGCCCATCGTGCCTGTGCCGGCTCTTTGGTAGAGCTATCCAATTAATCCCACTCCCCTGCCCTTTCCCCATAGCCCTGTAAATTTTTCCCTTCAAGTATTTATCTAATTCTCTTTTGAATGTTACTATAGAATCTGCTTCCACCACCCTCTCAGGCAGTACATTCGAGATCACAACAACTCGCTGTGTAAAAAAAATATTTCCTCATGTCGCCTCTGGTTCTTTTGCCAGTCACCTTAAATCTGTGCCCTCTGGTTACCGATCCTTCTGCCACTGGAAATAGTTTCTCCTTATTTACTCTATCAAAACCATTCATGATTTTGAACACCTCTATCAAATCCCCTCTTAACCTTCTCTGCTCTAAGGAGAACAACCCCAGCATCTTCAGCCTCTCCACATAACTGAAGTCCCTCATCCCTGGTACCATTCTAGTAAATCTCTTCTGCACCCTCTCCAAGGCCTTGTCATCCTTCCTAAAGTGTGGTGTCCAGAATTGGCCAAAATATTCTAGCTGAGGCCTAATATAGGTTTAACATAACTTCCTTGCTTTTGTACTCTATTCCTCTACTAATTAAGCCCAGGTTCCCACATGCTTTTTTAACAGCCTTCACAACTTGTGCTGCCACCTTCAAGGATTTGTGTACATAGACCCCCAAGTCTTTCTGTTCCTGCACCCCCTTTAAAGTTGTAACATTTAGTTGTTGTTGCCTCTCATTCTTCCTACCAAAATATATCACTTCACACTTCTTTGCATTAAATTTAATCTGCCATATGTCTGCCCATTTCACCAGTCTGTCTATGTCCTCCTGAAGTCTGATACTATCCTCCTCATTGTTTACTACATTTCTGAGTTTCGTGTCATCTGCACACTTTGAAATTATGCTACATCCAAGGTCTATGACCAAGTCCAGGTCATTAATATAATACAAAAAGAGCAGTGGTCCTAATACTGACCCCTGGGGAATACCACTGCAATGGCTTCCCCACTCAAGCCTGAGTTAAAATTGCAGTCTGGGCCCGATGACATCGTCAGACCCCAAATAACATATTTAAAGAAGACCCCACCAGCTTCAGGCAAGGTCTTTGCTGCTTGCTTAGAAAAGCAGGTTAATATCAGGCAGTATTCATTATTGTTTCTCCTGTTGTGGAGCAGAATAATTTTATGGGGATTTCATAGAATCATAGAATAGTAGAGCACAGAAGGAGGCCATTCGGCCCATTGAGTCTGCACCGACTCATTCGAAGAGCAATTCAGTTAGTTTCACTCCCCCACTCTTTCCCTGTATCTCTGCAGTTTTTTCTCCTTCAATATTTATCTAATTCCCTTTTGAATCTGTATCAGGCAGTGCATTCCTAACCACTCATTGTGTAAAAACGTTTTTCCGCATGGCGCTTCTGGTTCTTTTGCCAATCACCTTAAATCTGTGCCCTCTGGTTATTGACCCTTCAGCCAATGGAAACAGTTTCTCTCCATCCACTCTATCTAAACACTTCAGAATTTTTAACACCTCTATCAAATCTCCTCTTAGCCTTCTCTGCTCTAAGGAGAACAAGCCCAGATTCTCCAGTCTATCCATGTGACTGTAATCCCTCATCCCTGGAACCATCTCTTCTGCACCCTTTCCAAAGCATTCACGTCCTTCCTAAAGTGTGGTGCCCAGAATTGGACACAATACTCCAGCTGGGGCTGAACTAGTGTTTTATATAAATTCAGCATAACTTTCTGACTTTTGTACTCTATACTTCTATTTATAAATCCCATATGCTTTACTAACTGCTTTGTTAACCCGTCCTGCCACCTTCAAAGATTTGTGCACAAACACCCCCAGGTTCCCTTTAAAATTGTACCATTTTGTATGTATTGCCTCTCCTCAATCATCCTACCTCACACTCTTCTGCGCTGAATTTAATCTGCAATGTGTCCACCTATTCGACCAGCCTATGTCCTCTTGAAGTCTATTACTATCTTCCTCACTGTTTGCTACACTTCCAAGTTTCATGTCATCTGCAAACTTTGAAGTTGAGCCCTGTACCCCCAAATCCAAGTCATTAAAATATATGCAGCTGGAATTCAAGATGGCAGCTGCATAGAATCATCAGCACATTTGTATAACCTCAATTATAAAATACTGCGTTTAGGTTAATATCCCTTATTTCACTCTTTCCATATTAAACTATTTATTTATGAGCTCTTATTGTAGATGTAGGAACAGTCCCAAGCCTCTTTATGCAATGTTTTGAAGAATCTCGTAAGTATTTTAACAGCATATTCAGGTAGAAAATATTCAGATCCTAATGGGTAGGGTAAAGTCCACGATCGACCAAATTGGATGTGGTTCATGGGAGGATTGGGTTTGATGGGCTGAATGATATTTTCTCATTCCATGCTTACTTGTATTTTCTTCCGTTCTTGCTGACGCTATACTGACTAATGAGGGTAACTTTTCCTTTCTGGGTGTCCAGTGGGTGCACTATGAAAGGCAGCTTCATATCTTTTCACCTCCCTCACCACCAGCCCACCCAGCCCCTCAGACCATCTGCATGACCCAGAGGAACTCCAAGATTAGTGGCTGGGCCGCGCACCTAAAAATTAAGAGCAAATCTGCAGCTAAGCATTGGGCCTTCAAAGTCTGGGCCTTTTGCCTGCTGAAGGAAATAAGCAGCCAAATGGTCCCAAATCGCAAAATGCTTCCTGGAGGGCAGTGGGGTAGTTAAATTATGAATAAAACCCTGTCTGCCAGTCTTTGGCCTGCACACACTCAGAACACTCCAGTGGGCAGGGGCCTGGGGGAGGAAATGGCGCCAATTTTAATGGCATCCCTACACTGAGGTGGCCAATAAGTGGTGTCATGAAAATAAAGCAGGAGTTTGGGAATGCTCCCTATTCTTGCCAGTAGATAGGAAGCATAAAAGGGGAGAGAGGGATGATGTTTTCTGACTCTTGTCTCTTTTTATTTTACCTCTAGGGCTGGATTTTCATTGAGGAGGCGGGTAGGAGGCGGGACTACAACTTTTGGGGTTGTAGTCCCGCCTCCATTGAGTTCTAGCCAACCCATGCGATTTAGACTTGATTGACCTTGTTGAGCCTGCCCAGCGGGCTCAGCAGGCCAATTAAGGGCCACCCGGCAACAGGTGACGTCACAGATTGAAATTTCATCTGTCAAGACCTTTTGACAGATGAAATATCAGCGTTTTACAGCTGTTTGAAGTTGTCAAACACTGACAATCTGTACTCCAGGTTAATTCCTTCCTCTCAGGATGATTTAGAGATCTCCCCGGAACAGAAAGCAGAGGCTGCAGATTTTGACAGCTGGCGGCCATTCTGCTTTCTGTGCCGGTGAGATGAGGGACTCCTGAGACCTGAACGAAGGAAGGCTGTAAAGGTAAGTAAAGGTTAGTAGAACTTCTTTAAACACTTTACACAGACCAAACACACTCACCTCTGCACTCATGCACCCATCACTCACCTGAACACCGGACATCTCAACCCCTCCAAGCCCTTCATCCCGACGGCCCACCTCGCTAACTTGGCGTGGTTTGGAGCCGTCGGGAATCCCACATTTCAACAATGAAAATAGGGATTGGCTAAAAACTGCCTGTTAACTACCTGTTAACAGGCAGTTAATTGGCACTTATCCCCTTCCCGCCTCGGGGAGGCGGGTCCCAGTGCGGGGCGCGTACCCGCCTCCTTTGAAACTGGCATGGAGGCGGGATGGGGTCGGGACACCTGATTTCGGGATTTTAAACCCCCACACGCCTCCAATCCCGACTCCACAGCCCAATGAAAATCCAGCCCCTAATCTCTGCGTTTTATATCTGTATCTCAACTTGATAAATTCAATGCAGAATGTAATGTGTCATCAGAATAGGTCATTGGCCCTGTGCCCACTACAGGCACAAGCCCAGTTGCGTCTCAGATGCGAAGCCCCAGGAAGTCCTAGAAAAATGCCATGCGGGGAGAGCTCTGACATAACGGGTCTCCACTCCTTTTCCCTCTGCCCTGCACCTAGCGAATCCAAATTTACCCAGGCACAGGGCAGAAGTAAACCTCTGCTCTGATGTCAGTCGGTCATGCTACTTTGACCGCTGTAACACAAGAAGCTTTCCAGCTAACAAACTACATGTGTAATGTAATGTTCTTTCAGCCCTGCTCAATCAACAAGCTCAGAAAGAACATTTGATGCACTGTGCTTTGTCCTGGCCTTAATATAGTTTCACAAAGTTATTTATTGATCTTGATCTGAACTGCAAATTACTGACTATTTCTTTACCATCAACTAGCAGCAGTATGATTGTTTTGAAGTGCTGCATGTTGTGATCACCATTCCTGAAAGCACTGCACTAATACTTGCAATAGCTTTCATCCTTTGATTCTTTGATTGTAGCCCAAATTACTGAGAGTAACCTCAAGGAATACACAATAGACATATCTTTAACATCTCCACTCATACTTCAATATACCCACAATTATATGGTTCTTTAGCTTCTGCACCACTTTCTGCATCGTAATTGATATTTTTCTTCATATCAGGCACATTAGCCTCCTACTCAACACCTTCTCTTGATTTAATTGTCTCTTATCCTCTTTGCCATCCTCTCTGCCTTTCACATCCAGTGAGTGATCAAGTTCCCCATCCCATCTTCAGCACTATAATATTGGTGCAGCCTCTTGCATGATTTCTATTGCCCTTATTTTCCATATTTATATCCTTTGTCGCAAGCCTGCAAATGCAAAAAGGTGTTGTTTATATTTTCTCAGATTATGAGTGTAGGGGGCGATTTTGCCAGCCCTGGGAAGGTGGGTTTGGAGGCGGGACTGCCGGGAAAATGGCACAATCTGGGGGTGGGTAGCCATCCCGCCCCCAACCTGCCTTCGTGCCATCTTCCCAGGAGGCGGGTGCCCGACCCGCGCCGGGTCCCATCTCCTGGAGGCGGGAAGGGGATTACAGCTACTTGACTGCCTGTTAACATGTAGTTCACAGGCAGTTAAGAGGATTATCCCCATTTTTCCATCATTGGTGCGGGCTTCCCGACGTTGGGAAACCCTGCCAGGGTCAGCGAGGCGAGCAGTGGGTCTGCGGGGCTCTGTGGGGTCCAAAAGTGCACTGTAGAGGTGAGTGATGGGTGCAAGTGTGGAGAGGTAAATATGTGAGGTGAGTGAAAAGTGATAGAAAAAGTTTCCTTACCTTTGATTCTTCCTGCAGGCTTCAATCATTGGGGATGCGGAGGCTCCGGCATCTCAATGGCAGAGATGACAGCATAGCTGCTGCATTCTCCAATGCAACAGCCATCTGCTTTCTGCTCAAAAAATAGGTTTGGTGAGCCTTGAGTGCAAGAACTCACCAAACAACAGAGAATGTCAGTGTTTGACAGCTTCTCAAAGCTGTCAAACGATGACAATTCATCTGTCAAAAATTTTTGACAGATGAAAAGTCATACACTGACGTTCTCTGTAACTGGCTTACCCTTAATTGGCCTGCTATGCCCGCTGGGCGGGCTCAACAAGGTCAATCAAGGGAAAATAGCGTGGGTTGGCCACAAGTCGATGGAGGCGGGACTAAAACCTGACAAGCAGCAGTCCCACCTCCAACGCGCCCCCATTGCCAAAATCACCCCCATATCTGTTATCGCAACTGTCTGTAAATAAGATCACAATTTTGACCATTTTTATTCTGTCATTCACAGGAAACAGTTATTCTCAGCAAAGTCTAAAACTACTTTTAACACTTTAATAGCTGTTCATAAACTGACAATTACAACAGACTCCATGCATGAAATATAGCTTTGCATCAACTTATCAATACTGAATGTACAACGAAATGATGAACTCCTTATCTGTCCTCTCCTTTCCCCCAACTGTTAAAGAACCTGTAATGCCCTTTATGTGAAGAGGTAACATAGAAATATTTCTGCTCAGTGACTGAATGAAAGCTAAATTTCAAAATGATTTTGCAAATGCATCTGTCTCTGTAAACATATGAATTGTGCTTTTCCATTCGATTACAACTTTTTGCACAGATTTCATGGTTTTTTTCAGTTACAGGGTATGTTCATGATCCATCTCACTCCTTATAACTGAGACAGTATTTTACTTTTGCATTTCATCAAAAATCAGAAAATTAAAATGAATATAATCGCCGCAAAATTCAGCACCTTAGTGCGGTAGTTAAGGCGGCTGGTTTTGAAAAAAAATGGCGTCCGCCTTGCTTCTGCTCATGTGCGGCGCAGCCCGCACTGTTCGCCAAATTGGTGAGGGCGATAGCACGGACAGGATGTGTGCGCGCTGGCAGTGTGAAAGGTAGGCACACAAAAATGCAAAAAAAAGTACAGATCTAGACGAATGGGAGAGATACAAAGAACAGCAAGCGGTAACAAAACAGATAGTAAAAGCTAAAACAATGGAGTATTAAAAGAAACTTGCAAGGGATATCAAAATCAACACAATTTTTTTTTACAATTATATTAGGAAAAGAGGGTTGTCAGGGGCAATGTGTACCCCTTGAAAACTGATAACGGTGATACTGTCAATGAAAATAAGGAAATTGTGGACATATTGAGTAATTACATTGTGTCAGTATTTACAGCAGAGGAAGAGGATAGCATGTCGGACATCCCAAGGAAACTAATATTGAATCAGGGACAGGGACTCACCAAAATTAATGTAAACAAATTAACAGTAATGAAGAAAATAATGGCACTAAAGAGTGGCAAATCCCCAGGACCAGATGGTTTCCATCCCAGGGTTTTAAAAGAAGTAGTTGAGAACATTGTAGATGCCCTAACTACAATCTTCCAAAGTAAAGCTCTCTTGATTCAGGAACCATTCCTTTAGATTGGAATATTGTGCATGTCACTCCACTATTTAAGAAAGGTGAGAGAGGGAAACCAGGGAATTATAGACCAGTTAGCCTAACATCTGCTGTCGGGAAATTACTAGAGTCTATGGCCCGGATTATCTGGGGCCCATGACCGCGTATGCGGTGCGTACGTGACCGTAAGTGCACCGCACATTCCGGGTTTCCACATGCGCTGCACATGCGCGAAAACCCAGAACTTGCAATCTGTCAAGTTTCAGCTTGACAGATCCACCGCATCCCCGGGGAGTGGACATTTGCTGGCGGAGCTCAACTACTGCCGTGAAACTCTTAAGCCTGGTTAAAGCAGGCGTAGGGCCTTCTTTTACCAGGGTAAGAATTAAAATAAATAGTAAAATAATTTCAAAAAATTATTTAAACATAAAAAAACTTTAAAATTAGTTATAGGTTATTTTAGCCCTTTAAACTGTTGAAATTTATTTTTCAAAAATTAAATTTTTGTTTTAAATGTTTGATTTAATTGTATTTTAATTAATTTTGAACATGTAATGATTTATTTTTATTTAACTGGTGTGTAATTGTGTTTTTTAGGGGGTTCCTATTCATGCTTATTGCGATTCCGTACGTAAATGGAATCCCTACAAGCATAATGGGGATCCACTTTTTGATTGGTTGGCCTGGCCCACGTGATCCCAGGGGTGCTTGTGAACCGCGTGCGCCCCTGGGATACGTGGGCCTTTACGCATGTGTACGCGTAGAGGCCCAGGAGCACGAGTCTACGAACTTCTAGGACCATCGGGTAGGTTTGTACTTTTCTTGCGGTTCGGAGACATTCGCCCGTGGGAAACCTCCGACTGCAAATTCAGGCCCTATAATCAAGGATAGAGTGACTGAACACATTGAAAATTTTCAGCTGATCAGAGAGAGCCAGCATAGATTTGTAAAGGGTAGGTCATGCCTGACAAACCTGATTGAATTTTTTCAGAGGCGACTAAAGTAATGGGCAGGGGTGTGAAGGAATAAGCAATATACCTATTCAGAAAAATACACCATTCTATAAAAGAATTCTGACTTTATTAAAACATGACAAACTGGGCTTCAAATTCTAAAAACCTAACAATGAAAAAGCTGTAAACAGCATACAGGCTATTGAGATAAGATAAGTTGTTGACACTGAGGTTGAGTGAGAATGAAACAGTGAGTGTAGAGATTGCATAGCATAGATACTTAGAAGGAGACAAAGATGGAGTGAGGTTGCAAGACCAAGGGCCCCTCCCTGTGTGTTGTCAGTTGTTTGCATAGCATCACAGTGATAGGGAGTGTGATGGCTGCATAGTTGAATAGTTATGTGAATGTGACCATAGAGAGAAAGGGAATGGGTAAGGGTGCATGGATGTCAGTGTCAAGTGGGATGTGGAGGAAGAGATTGCTAAAGCTGAGTGCTGGTGAGGAGAGGCAATGGGGATCAGATTGAGGGTGATGGGAAAGTCATACTCACTTTTTCAGTGCGCTGAAGGTCATGAAATATTTTCCTGCACTGTATCCAGGTTCTGCAGGTGACTCCCAAGGAGTTGACCTCCTCAGCTACCTGCATCCACACTGCCTTGGTCTGAGTGGGAGGCCTCTTCCTCCCTGATAAAGGGAAGATCACCTCCCTGTTGGCCCTAACCCCATCCATTAATGCCTGTAGGGCCACCTCGTCAAAGCAAGGAGCTGATCTGGCCCGCCCGCTTGTCATTTTGGCTGCAGCTCCCTCACACTGCACAGTCAAGAAGCTTGGCAGTCTGCAGAAGAAGCATGGCTTGCTGTGGACCTTAAATGCAGCAGCAATGATGACATAATCGGAGGGGGCTTTCAGTCATGACAAACCCATTTGCAAAGGCTTCCCACACATTGGAAATCAACTGGCCAATTTAGTTAAAATTGCATCAAATCCCACATCCATTTAGATTCGTGTGGGAAACACGAAATTCGGATAACACGACACCATCCCGCACCTGAGTTAAAATCCCCCCCAGAGAGTAGGGATAATGGGCAGGTACTCTAATTGGCAGGATGTGACAAGTGGTATCCCACAGACCGGAGAGGCAGCAGACCTGCGAGGGATCACCAGAGGCGGCGGAGGATAAAAGGAGCAGCCTGAGGCAGCGAGGCCCAGAGCCCTGAGACCGGAGAGGCAGCGGACCTGCGAGGGATCACCAGAGGCGGCGGAGGATAAAAGGAGCAGCCTGAGGCAGCAAGGCCCAACCAATCCAGGTTCTGGGAGAGAGGTAAAAAGTAATCCAAGTGTGACGTCAGCAGGAAGCAGGTAAGTGATTGGTTGGTGAGTATTTCTCTCTTTCTTTAAACTTTAACTCCGTTTTATAGTTTCTAAGGTCTCTCTGGTGTAGCGGGGACTGTTGGTAAACTATTTAACTGTAGCGTAATTAGTGGGATTGATTGATTTAATTTAAACTCAATTAATTAAATGGTAAGTCATGGCAGGACAGCCCGGCCCTGTGATCTGCTCCTCCTGCGAGATGTGGGAACTCAGGGACACTTCCTGTGTCCCTGACAACTATGTGTGCAGGAAGTGCACCCAGCTGCAGCTACTGACAGACCGCATTGCGGTGCTGGAGCTGCGATTGGATGCATACTGGAGCGTTCACGATGCTCGGGACATTGTGAATAGCACATTTACGGAGTTGGACACACCGCAGGTAGAGGTTGGGCAGGAAGAAAGGGAACGGGTGACCAACAGGCAGAGTACTAGGCGCAGGCAGGTAGTGCAGCGGTCCCCTGCGGCCATCCCCCTCTCCAACAGATATACCACTTTGAGTACTGTTGGGGGGGATGGCTTATCAGAGGAAGGCAGCAGCAGCCAACTTCCTGGCACCAGGGGTGGCTCTGCTGCACAGAATGGGAGGAAAAAGAGTGGTAGAGCTATAGTAATAGGGGATTCAATTGTAATGGGAATAGATAGGCGTTTCTGCGGCCGCAAACGAGGCTCCAGGATGGTGTGTTGCCTCCCTGGTGCAAGGGTCAAGGATGTCTCCGAGCGGCTGCAGAACATCTTGGAAGGGGAGGGTGAACAGCCAGTTGTCATGGTGCATATAGGCACCAACGATATAGGTAAAAAGTGGGATGAGGTCCTAAAAGCAGAATGTAGGGAGTTAGGAGGTAACTTAAAAAACAGGACCTCAAAGGTAGTAATCTCAGGATTGCTACCAGTGCCACGTGCTAGTCAGAGTAGAAATAGAAGGATACTTCAGATGAATACGTGGCTAGAGGAATGGTGCCAGGGGGAGGGATTCAAGTTCCTGGGACATTGGAACCGGTTCTGGGGGAGGTGGGACCAGTTCAAACCGGACGGTCTGCACCTGGGCAGGGCTGGAACCAATGTCCTAGGGGGAGTGTTTGCTAGTGCTGTGGGGGAGCGTTTAAACTAAAATGGAAGGGGGTTGGGAACCTGAGCAGGGAGACAGAGGAAAGGGAAACGAGGATAAAAGCAAAAGATAGGAAGGAGAAAAACAAAAGTGGCAGTCAGAGAAATCAACGGTTTAAATCAAACGTGGCCACAGTAAATAATAATTCTAATAGGTCTAAGAGCGTTAAAAAAACAAGCCTGAAGGCTTTGTGTCTTAATGCGAGGAGCATTTGTAATAAGCTGGATGAATTGGCTGCGCAAATAGAGGTAAACGAATATGATTTGGTTGGGATTACAGAAGCGTGGCTCAAGGACGGCCAAGACTGGGAACTCAACATCCAGGGGTATTCGATATTCAGGAAAGATAGGCAAAAAGGAAAGGGAGGAGGGGTAGCATTACTGGTTAAAGAAGGGATTAACACAATTGTAATGAAGGATATTAGCCCTGATGAGGTGGAATCTGTATGGGTAGAATTGAGAACTACTAAGGGGAAAAAAACATTAGTGGGAGTGGTATATAGACCTCCAAACAGTAAGGCGGAGGTTGGGGATGGCATTAAAAGGGAAATTAAAGAAGCGTGCAATAAGGGCACAGCAGTCATCATGGGTGACTTTAATCTACATATAGATTGGGCTAACCAAATTAGTAACAATACTGTGGAGGAGGAATTCCTGGAGTGTTTACGGGATGGTTTCCTGGACCAATATGTCGAGGAACCAACCAGAGATCAGGCCATCTTAGACTGGGTATTACGTAACGAGAAAGGATTAATTAGCAATCTTGTTGTACGAGGCCCCTTGGGTCGGAGTGATCATAATATGATCGAATTCTTCATTAAGATGGAGAATGAAGTAGTTGACTCAGGAACTAGGGTCCTCAATTTAAATAAAGGAAACTACGATGGTCTGAGGAGCGAGTTGGGTAGGATTGATTGGGGAATGGCACTCAAAGGGTTGACGGTGGATAGGCAATGGCAAACATTCAAAGACCAAATGGATGAACTACAGAAGTTGTTCATCCCAGTTTGGCATAAAAATAAAACAAAAAAGGTGACTCAACCGTGGCTGACAAGGGAAATTAGGGATAGCATAAGATCCAAGGAGAGGACATACAAATTGGCCAGAAAAAGCAATAATCCTGAGGATTGGGAGCAGTTTAGGATTCAACAAAGGAGGACAAAGGGATTAATTAAGAAAGGGAAAATAGAATATGAGAGTAAGCTTGCAGGGAACATAAAAACTGACTGTAAAAGCTTTTATAGATATGTAAAGAGAAAAAGATTGGTGAAGTCAAGCGTAGGTCCCTTGCAGTCAGAATCGGGGGAATTTATAACGGGGAGCAAAGAAATGGCAGACCAACTAAATACATATTTTGGTTCTGTCTTCACAAAGGAGGACATAAATAACCTCCCAGAAATACCGCGGAACATAGGGTCTGATGAAAGGGTGGAACTGAAAGAAATCAGTATTTGTAGGGAAATGGTGTTAGGAAAATTGATGGGACTGAAGGCCGATAAATCCCCAGGGCCTGATAATCGACATCCCAGGAAGTGGCCCTAGAAATAGTAGATACATTGCTGGTCATCTTCCAGAACTCGATAGATTCTGGAACAGTACCCATGGATTGGAGGGTAGCTAATGTTACCCCACTATTCAAAAAAGGTGGCAGAGAAAAAGCGGGGAATTATAGACCGGTAAGCCTGACATCGGTAGTGGGGAAAATGCTAGAGTCCATTATAAAAGATGTAATAGCAGAGCACTTGGAAAGCAGTGACAGGATCGGACAAAGTCAACATGGATTTAGAAAAGGTAAATCATGCTTGACTAATCTACTGGAATTTTTTGAGGATGTAACTGGTAAAATAGATAAGGGAGAACCAGTGGATGTGGTGTATTTGGACTTTCAGAAGGCTTTCGATAAGGTCCTGCATAAGAGGTTAGCGTGCAAAATTAAGGCACATGGGATTGGGGGCAAGGTATTTACTTGGATAGAGAACTGGTTGGCGGACAGAAAGCAAAGAGTTGGAATAAACGGGTCGTTTTCCGAGTGGCAGGCAGTGACTAGTGGGGTGCCGCAAGGATCGGTCCTAGGACCCCAGCTGTTCACAATATATATTAATGATCTGGACGAGGGAATTGGATGTAATATCTCCAAATTTGCAGATGACACAAAGCTGGGTGGGAGGGTATGCTGTGAGGAGGATGTCATGAAACTCCAGTACGATTTGGACAAGTTGGGTGATTGGGCAGAAACATGGCAAATGCACTATAATGTGGATAAATGTGAGGTTATCCACTTTGGTGGCAAAAACAGGAAGGCAGATTATTATTTGAATGGCATTAGATTGGGAGAAGGGGAAGTGCAAAGAGACCTGGGTGTTCTTGTGCACCAGTCGCTGAAGGTAAGCATGCAGGGGCAGCAGGCGGTTAAGAAGGCAAATGGTATGTTGGCCTTCGTAGCAAGAGGGTTCGAGTACAAGAACAAGGATGTCTTGCTGCAGTTGTACAGGGCCTTGGTGAGACCGCACTTTGAGTATTGTGTGCAGTTTTGGTCACCTTACCTGAGGAAGGACGTTCTTGCCATGGAGGGAGTGCAGTGAAGATTCACCAGGCTGATACCTGGGATGGCAGGAATGACGTACGAGGAGAGATTGTGTCAATTGGGCTTATACTCACTGGAGTTTAGAAGATTGAGAGGGGATCTCATCGAAACCTATAAAATTCTGTCAGGTCTGGACAGACTAGATGCAGAAAGGATGTTTCTGATGGCTGGGGAGTCCAGAACCAGGGGTCATAGTCTAAGGATAAGGGGTAAGCCATTTAGGACTGAAATGAGGAGGAATTTCTTCACCCAGAGAGTGGTGAACCTGTGGAATTCTTTGCCACAGAGGGCGGTGGAGGCCAGTTCATTAAATATATTCAAGAAAGAGTTGGATATCTTTCTTGAGGCTAAAGGGATCAAGGGATATGGGGAGAAGGCAGGGACAGGGTACTGAATTTGGATGATCAGCCATGATCTCATTGAATGGCGGAGCAGGCTCAAAGGGCCGAATGGCCTACTGCTGCTCCTATCTTCTATGTTTCTATGAGATCGGTGTTGGGGCCTCAACTATTCACTGTATTTATTAACGACTTAGATGATGGGATAGAGAGCTACATATCCAAGTTTCACGATGACACAAAGATAGGTGGCATGTAGGCAGTGTAGACGGAAGCATAAAATTACAAAAGGATATTGATAGATTAAGTGAATGGGCAAAACTGTGGCAAACAGATTTCAATGTAGGCAACTGTGAGGTCATCCACGTTGGACTTAAAAATGATAGATCAGAATATTTTCTAAATGGTGAAAAGCTAGAAACAGTGGATGTCCAAAGAGACTTAGGTGTTGTCGAAGTCTCGACTCCCGAGTAAGACTCTTTAAACACAAAGTATCGTTAAAGACAGGCTTTATTTGCTTGCAAGGGAAGAGTTGTGTAGTCAAGGGCTACATCAGACCTCTTCAAAGTAATACAGGAGTTGTAGTATATTTATAGAGTATAGAAGCAAAACAGGCTTTCTATGCCACATGACATAGTACTGAATCATAACTGATTACAAAGGCACAGACCTTGCGAATTATTGAAACAACGTATTCCGGGCTGCGTTAGAATAACGAACGGAAATACCTTGGGATAAGATTAACTAATCCTTTATTATGGGATCTCTCTGTTCCCTCTGTTCTCTCACTGTACCAACTAGGCCTGTGGGCCGATGTTTACCTTATCATGTCCTTGGCTGTTTGTTTGGTATAATGAGGCTCCTTGTTAAGCTTATCACAAACAAGGAGTACGTATATAGCATTCCTAAATTATCTCGTTCCCTAGAGACTGGTTAGTGAATCATGCTGTCGGCCATTTAAGTTTTTATTCTATGCCCAGGAAGCCATTTTGTGTCTAAGTGAGAAACTGTACTTCCACATTCTTCCCTTTTGTCCTTACTAGGACAATATAACTGAAATTAACCTCTTCCTATCGGTCCTCGTACTAAATTTAGATTTTAGCCAAGGATACCGACTTCTTTTCCGTTTGGAACCATCCCCGGGATTTACCTGTATTGATGGTTGACCTTGTTTAAGATCGTCTTTCTTCTTTGTCTAGTCTTAGTGTTTGGGCGTGTGTTCTTGTAGGGTTTAATTATGTTTGATTTGATTTCAGGTTTATGTCTTTGTATAGTTCTGCAGCTTATATTAGCCTGCAGTGTTCTAATTTTCCTGCAGCTTATATTAGCCTGCAGTGCGGGTGCCACTATGCACTTTCTAAAAGATAGGGAACAGCAGCTTATAGAGGACTAATTCATGGCCCACACAGTTTATAACTAACCTGTGGGGTTCTCCTAAGCACAAGTGCTTCTATGTAAGCCCCCAAAGTGCGGACCAAGTGATACACAAAGTCGACGACACTGGCTTGTTGTTGAAAGGAGTCCTCTCTCTTTTTCCTAGCCTGCAGTTCCTATTTAAATGGAAAATGTGTTTTGCAGAAAGAGGAGAGCATGTGGAGTATATATATGTATATATTTTGCTTATCACCCATTCTGCTGTTTCAGATGTATTAAAGGGAACCGATCTTCGGGGAATTCCCCCCGTGGTGTGAATAAGCACATGGGCACAGACCCAACAACTGGATTTACCAACAGCTTTAGCATATTCGTAAGACATGTACAAAAAAGTATTCACGTGTAATTCTCGTTTCTTTTGGGATCTTTCTTCATCTCCTTGGCATATTAGACTCAGTAGTCCGATTAGTATACAAAATATAAGTAACGCCTTCATTGTTGGAGTCTTTCAAAATTCAATTGTCTCTATTCAGTGCCTTCTTGCAGTGGGATGCGTGAATCCAGGAAGATCTTTCCTTGACCTTTACGGCTGTGTTTGTTGTTAGGAGCACTTGATATGGTCCTTCGAAGCGTGGTTGCAGACCGTTCTTCCTTTTAAAAACCTTCACGTAGACGTCGTCTCCAGGTTTCAAGTCATGGCGCTTTCCCTCTGCTGGACTCGTTTGAGCTTCCTTTACCTGTTGGTGAAAGCTGGAAATACATTTAGTTAATGCAATGCAATAGTTTAGCATAGCCTCGTCCATTTTATGAATGTCCATTTGTTTCACCATAAATGGTGCTGAGAATGGCAGTCTTAGGGGTCGTCCCATAACAATCTCATGTGGAGACAGTCCATTTGTCCTGTTAGTTGCTGCTCGCATTATCATCAATGCTAAGGGTAATAGTTCGACCCATTTAAGTCCAGTTTCATTGCAAAGTTTAGAAAGTTTATTCTTCAGCACTCCATTATGTCTTTCCACCAGTCCTGCGGATTGTGGATAATAACTGCAGTGAAAATGCTGGTTAATCTGCAAAGCTTTACATAGTTCTTTTATAATTGCTCCAGTGAAGTGCGATCCTCTGTCGCTTGAAAGCTGCATAGGTATTCCAAACCTTGGTATGATTTCTTTTAACAAGCACTTTGCTACTGTTACAGCATCATTCTTTTTACATGGGAAGGCTTCGACCCATCTTGAAAACATATCTATAATTACTAACACATACTTAAATCCTAAACATGGCGGTAATTCAATAAAATCCATTTGTAAATGTACGAAAGGGCCTGATGGATTTGGGTGGGAGGCAGCCTGTACTTTCTCTGTCTTGCCTGGATTCATTTCCTGGCAAATGGTGCACCTTTCACTAATTTGTTTTGCAATTGCCGAAATACCTGGTGCATACCATGTTTGATTAATATAGTCTGCCATCCCCCCTTTGCCCGCATGCGTGAACACATGAACGCATCGGGCAATCCATGGAAGTAAAGATTTTGGAGCCACCATGCGGCCGTCATGGTGAACCCATACCCCTTCAGGCGTTTTAAAGCAAAAATCCCTTGCCCAACTTAACACTTCGTCCGAGTTAGCCTGTGACTGAAAGGCTAAAACATCATTAATAGAAGGTGGGTCATTATCTGATTTTTGTTGACGCAAAACAAAGGCTGAGACCAGTGGCCCTGTGTCCGACAGAGCGGCTGATTTAGCAGCTCTATCTGACCACTCGTTACCCAGGGATATCTGATCCTGACTACCTGTATGAGCCTGACATTTAATAACTGAAATCTTAGTGGGACACACTAGAGCCTTCAAAAGATTATTGATTTGCTCAGCATTCTTAATAGTTGATCCTGAGGAAGTTAGAAATCCCCTTAATTTTCAGACCTGTCCATAATCGTGAGCAACTCCAAAAGCATACCTGGAGTCGGTATAAATGTTAACAGTTTGATCAGTAGCCAATATACAAGCTCTGGTAAGAGCGAAGAGTTCTGCTTGTTGCGCTGAAAATGATTGAGGTAGTGAGAGCAGGAGGCAGAGGGTGATGGTCGAAGGTTGCTTTTGTGACTGGAAGCCTGTGTCCAGTGGGGTACCTCAGGGATCGGTGCTGGGTCCCTTGTTGTTTGTGATCTACATAAATGATTTGGATGAGAATGTAAAAGGTATGATCAGTAAGTTCGCAGATGACACGAAAATTGGTGGGGTGGTAAATTGCAAGGAGGAAAGCCTCAGGCTACAGGACGATATAAACGGGTTGGTCAGATGGGCGGAAAAGTGGCAAATGGAATTTAACCCTGAAAAGTGCGAGGTGATGCATTTTGGACGGACAAATAAGGCAAGGGAATACACAATGAGTGGTAGGACCCTAGGAAGTACAGAGGGTCAGAGGGACCTTGGTGTACATGTACATAGATCCCTGAAGGCAGCGGAACAGGTAGATAAGGTGGTTAAAAAGGCATATGGGATACTTGCCTTCATTAGCCGAGGCATAGAATATAAGAGCAGGGAGGTTATGATGGAGCTGTACAAAACGCTGGTGAGGCCACAGCTGGAGTACTGTGTGCAGTTCTGGTCGCCTCACTATAGGAAGGATGTGATTGCTTTGGAGAGGGTGCAGAGAAGATTCACCAGGATGTTACCTGGGATGGAGCGCCTCAGCTATGAAGAGAGGCTGGACAGGCTGGGGTTGTTTTCCTTGGAGCAAAGAAGGCTGAGGGGGGACCTGATTGAGGTGTACAAAATGATGAGGGGCATAGATAGGGTAGATAAAGAGGAACTTTTCCCCTTAGTAGGGGGGTCAATAACAAGGGGGCATAGATTCAGGGTAAGGGGCAGGAGATTTAGAGGGGATTTGAGGGGGAACTTCTTCACCCAGAGGGTGGTTGGAATGTGGAACTCAATGCCTGAAAGGGTGGTAGAGGCAGGAACCCTCACAACATTCAAGAAGCATTTGGATGAGCACTTGAAATGCCATTGCATACAAGGCTATGGACCAAATGCTGGAAAATGGGATTAGACTGGACAGGGATGGATGGGTGGTGCAGACACGATGGGCCGAAGGGCCTCTTTCTGTGCTGTAAAACTCTATGACTCTATGACTCTATGACTTCCACAACTGAATGATCATCTGAAATGGCATACCCAGCCCTAGGTGATCCCTTGTCATCCCTAAGGGCTGACCCGTCTACGTAGTACGCTAAGTCACTATTGGAGATAGGAGTTTCTGATAAATCTGTTCGGGGCTTAGTCACCAATTGGGTGATCATTTCGCAGCAATGTGGAGTTCCGTCTTCTTCTGTGGGTAGCAGCGTGGCTGGATTCAAGGCTGAACATCTTTGAATTAGGAGATTAGAGTTGGATAATAACTCAACCTCATATTTACTGCTGCGGGCTGACGTCAGATGTTGAGTGGCACATTTTGTCAATAGCACCTCAACTGAATGTGGCACAAATAAAATAGTCCGGTGATTGAGCGTGATACCTTGAGCTTGTTGTACAGCATAATAGGCAGCAGCTAGAATTGGCAGGCATCCAGGCAGGCCGCATGCAACGGGATCCAATTGAGTAACTGTCTTTTATAGTCGTGTCTTTTCCCGTGCCTTCATAAAAGGCAGTGCAATGCAGATTCATGTGCCAGCTGTTCTTGTAAAAGGCACATAGTACATCTATCGGTCGGAACGTGTATCTGCAGTCCCTTTTCTGAACAAATTATTGTTGCCTGCATTTTGCACAACAAGTCTCTCCCTAAAAGGTTCATGGGGGCGTCGTCTGATAACAAAAAAGCATGTTGGCCAGAAAAATTATCTGCTCGTACTTGTAACGGTTGTGACCATGTCAGAGTCTGTGAGACACCAGAAAGTCCTATGCAGGTAACATCCTTGTCAGTGCATGGAATTCCTGTAGCGTATTGTTTTGTCAATAGTGAGGTTGTGGCTCCTGTGTCGATGAGAAAAGGGGCTTTCTTGCCTTGCATATTTATGGATAGATATGGCTCATCTCTAGAATTTAGCGATACTAGTGGTAATTGGAGAGTGTGGGTATTGTTCGGGGCCGTTTCTCCGTGTCATGCTGAATAATTTTGCCCTGGGTATCCGAATTGTCCTTCCGTATTTTGACCTCCCCAAGGATTCCCTGTTGTAAAACCTGTCTGCGGACGAGTGTGAACCTGGGCTTGGGTATTTACATTGTTTGGGGCTACTCCCCATCCTTGATTCTGCTGCTTGGGGAACGGGCAGTTGGACTTCCAGTGTCCGATCTGACCACAGTTAAAACACGGAGAGTTTGTGCCTCTTCCGTTCCACTGGCCTCTGCCAGTCCCTTCTCTACTATTTCCTCTAAATCCGCCTCTGTTATACCCTCTACCTCGTCCTCTGTAGTGGCCCTGATAATAAATAGTAGTCTGGGGGTCGGGGCTGGAGAAGCTGCTTGCTCCATTAACAAAGAAACTTTATTCTTTTGATCTTTATTCCTTTCCTGTATTCCTTTCAAGATTTGTGTCAATTCAGGAATGGTTTTATGTCTCCAGTCAAGGCAAACTAAAGTCAACGGTTCCTTAAGTTCTGTTCTGAGGCCGTTTACAAGGGCGTTAATTAAAGGGATTTGGTAATTTTCTTTTGTCATACCCGAATGCTGTCCCATAACTGCTTCCATTCTTTCTATATAATCCTCAACGTCTTCATCCCTTTTCTGAGTTGTCTCAATTATCTTATCTAGTGTTGATTATATTCTCCTGACTTACAGCACTGGGGTCGGGTGATTCACCACCCGCTGCGCCTTGTTGTTGCACTTCGTATTCAGGAGGCGGGGCTGGTCTTCTGAACCATCCCTCATCCTCGTCGCCACTGGAATGAGTCGTGGGCATGGGAGGATATTCACAGGGAGGAGCGGTAGGCTTCGGGTTTTGTCTTAAAGGCATTAGCGTAACCTTTTCTTGTTTAATCAATTTATTCATTAGATCTCTTTTCTTATTTTTGTTCTCAATTTTACTAGCTAATATGCTGTGTTCCTTACGTTTTTCTGCTTCCCTTTTCCAATCTGAGAAGGCAGACCAATTTACTGACTTTGCACCCCTTCTCCTTGGGTCTCTGCCTGCTAGGCAGTTTTCTAGACACGTGATTCTATCTAGATTAAATGTACCATCCACGGGGAAAGGGTGTCTGTCTTTCTTGGTCCATCTAGCCCACTTAGGTAAATCATTTATGGATATCTGACCATAGTAGGTAAAGACATAACAAGCGGGAGTTCCTTTTTTTTCTGGGATCTTGCTCTGTGCAGCTCCCATCTTAGTTTGTATGTTTTTTTTTTAACTAGGCTCTCTTCTTCTAGATCGCAAGTTTCACCCCTTACCCCCTTACGATTATTACTGACTGTCCAAAGGACCACAAGTGATGAAAAATAACAAGTAGTGACAACAGTCAAAGAAATGATAAGCAATGCAGCTGCCCAAACAGGCAAACAGACCAAATATTCAGACATTTATCTTATACTTTAAACTAAACAAATAGTCAATTCTCAGTTTGCGTTATACGCCACTACAAACTGAGTCCTTAACTTTTAACTTATACTTTATGTGAAAGTCTTCTGTCTTAATGTTGTCAACAATCAACAAACAAAACGGAAAACAATGGTCACGATAATTCTTAACCTCTATGTTCATATAAAATCCTTATGCTTTAATGCGAGGGGCTTGAACCCTCGTAGAAGGTATCTCAACAGAGAATAATCCTGGACCTGATAATACAGATCTTAAAAAATTACAGTGACAATTCTCAAATGATACTTTCTGCCGCGGGACTCCGCCCCGGCTCAAGGGACCCACCCTTGATACTGCAGTTTTAACTTGGTACCTTATCTGTCTGGGACTCAGCCCTGTCGACTTTCCTCTTGCCTTCTTTGCCCGATACTTTTTTTTCTTTAAAGACTTGAGTTGTCAGTATTCTCCTCCTTTCAGTGGTCAACAATAAAAGAAGCAAAGGTTACAGGATTCAACTCAAGTCTAAAACATGAGTCTTAACTAGATCGCAGTACTCTCGTCGGAAGAAACAGACCACACCAACTTAATATCTAATGAGAAATCCTTTTATGTGATAAAGCATCACTGTGGCCATTCAGGATCTGTCATTAGAGATTCACGATGTCCTTGTCCGTGACTTACCGAAAGGCAGCAAGCGATCTCGGTGGAACCTCCAAGTAATACTGTCGAAGTCTCGACTCCAGAGTAAGACTCTTTAAACACAAAGTATCGTTAAAGACAGGCTTTATTTACTTGCAAGGGAAGAGTTGTGTAGTCAAGGGCTACATCAGACCTCTTCAAAGTAATACAGGAGTTGTAGTATATTTATACAGTATAGAAGCAAAACAGGCTTTCTATGCCACATGACATAGTACTGAATCATAACTGATTACAAAGGCACAGACCTTGCGAATTATTGAAACAATGTATTCCGGGCTGCGTTAGAATAACGAACGGAAATACCTTGGGATAAGATTAACTAATCCTTTATTATGGGATCTCTCTGTTCCCTCTGTTCTCTCACTGTACCAACTAGGCCTGTGGGCCGATGTTTACCTTATCATGTCCTTGGCTGTTTGTTTGGTATAATGAGGCTCCTTGTTAAGCTTATCACAAATAAGGAGTACGTATATAGCATTCCTAAATTATCTCGTTCCCGAGAGACTGGTTAGTGAATCATGCTGTCGGCCATTTAAGTTTTTATTCTATGCCCAGGAAGCCATTTTGTGTCTAAGTGAGAAACTGTACTTCCACAGGGTCCATGTACATAGATCATTAAAATATCATAGACATGTACAAAATATTACCCAAAAAGCTAATGGAATGCTGGCCTTTATATCCAGAGGCCTAGCATACAAGGGGGTAGAAGTTATGCTACAGCTATACAAAGCCCTGGTTAGACCACACCTGGAGTACTGTGAGCAGTTCTGGGCACCACGCCTTAGGAAGGATATATTGGCCTTGGAGGGAGTGCAGCGTAGATTTACCAGAATGATACCCAGGCTTCAAGGGTTAAATTACGAGGACAGATTACACAAATTAGGGTTGTATTCCCTGGAGTTTAGACGGTTGAGGGGTGATTTAATCGAAGTTTTCAAGATATTAAGGGGAACTGATAGGGTAGCTAGAGAGAAACTATTTCCACTGGTTGGGGATTCTAGGACTTGGGGGCATAGTCTAAAAGTTAGAGCCAGACCTTTCAGGCGTGAAATTAGGAAACATTTCTACACGCAAAGTAGTAGAAAATGGTAGAAGTTTTGGAACTCTCCTCCGCAAATGGCAATTGATACTAGGTCAATTGTTCATTTTAAATCGGAGATTGATAGATTTTTGTTAACCAAAGCTATTAAGGGATATGGGACAAAGGCAGGTATTTGGAGTTAGGTCACAGATCAGCCATGATCTCACTGAATAGTGGAACAGGCTCGAGGGGCTCAATGGCCTACTCCTGTTGCTATGTTCCTATAAATAGGTTCCCAATACTCATTGTTGAGTCTCACATATGAATAATGACCACATGGTGGGGGGCACTGAAGGGTGCCTGGGAACCCCACTCCAGCAAGGAGTGAACACCTTCAAGATAGGAGGGAAGAAAAGAAAGATTGGCCGAACAAAATTGGTGAGGAAAGAAAAAGCCTGCTATTAGTTGGGCGCCAGTTTGTATCTCATGTAGCGTATTAAAGCATTAAAAGGGTGGTCGAATAAACATTGAAACTGCATTGAACAAAAGTTGTCACCTGTCTCAGACTAAGCAGGGGAAAAGATCTGTTTGCTGTGACCACCAGTTTCACCTGCTTTCAGCTCAGGGACTCTGAGTGTACCTGCTTTCAGCTTATTGGGGAGTGACACAGATAGTTGACATGCAGATTTCTGCAGCTCACATCATCCTGCATTCCTGGCTGAAAGAAAGTGCAATGAATGTGGAGAGAAGAACTAAACTGAGGATCATAGAACTGTAAAAATATCAGACTATATTTTCCTCTCTTTGTTAATGTTCACCAGAAAAACAATGTGAGTAAAAAGTGAGAAACCTTTTCGCTAACATTAAAAAAGGGAAAAAATATACCCAATGTGTCAATATCTATGTCGAGTACTGTAAAATATCAATTGGCTAGTGAATAGGATATGCTTTATTTTCAAAAGTGGTCCAAGTAGACAATGTTTTATGCCCCAGTTCTAACATCAATTCTCACCTGAACAACCAAAATAAAATAAGTAGAGGTTCTCCATCTTGTCTTCTCAAGTATCGAAAGTATCAGGATACTGCTTTCAACACCTGAAGTAAATTAGTGTTGCATCTTAGTGCCACAAGGGTAAAGTGAAGCAAACGTTTCAATGAGTCAGCAAGCTTCTTAAATAAAACATGCTCTATCGATAGAGTTACATTACCAGTCTGTTTGTGTTGTTTTATGGAGGGACAATAATCCTCTCATGTGTCATGTACGAAGTAAAAGTACTTTCCTCCCTCAAACAAAGCTTCAGTTGGAAGGGTATTGAAAAAATATACACAGAATTGGTGCCTCGAATTTCTTCCCTCCTTCCTGAAGGCACTGAATTTTGTTGCGGTCCAGTTCCACTATGATCTGCTGCCTCATTGCAGTGGCCATTATTAATGAGTGAGCTTACACAGTGAGTGTTGGTGGGCTATTCAACTATAGGGGAATTACAGCTAAGCTAAACCATGTTCGCACCCATCTCCTCATATTCTGGGCTGGATTTTGTGAATGGAGGCAAGTTGGAGGCGGGACAGCTGCTTGTCGTGTCAATGTCCTGCCTCCATCCTCGTCTGGCCAACCAGAGGGAATTTCCCCTGATTGAGCTTGTTAAGCCCACCCTGTGGGCTCAGCAGGCCAATTAGGGAGAAAGTCACTGACAGATCACGTCAACAGTCGGGCGTGCTATCTGTCAAGACTTCTTCAAAGAAGAAATGTCAGTGTTTGACAGCTCTGTGAAGCTGTCAAACACTGACATTCTCTTTAGTTTGATGAGTCCTTGTGTTGAGGACTCATCAAACCTTTCAAATTTGTAAATTTCACATGGCTATTGGAACGGAGGTTCCAACAGCCATTCTGTGAAATTGGCAAGCAGGATGTCAGCTCTCCCGATCCACCGCGGTTAAAGGCTGCAGGAAGAAAACAAGGTAAGTGAACACATTTTAAAACTTACCACTCCACACTTTCACCCATCACTCACCTCAACACCTTACTTCCAGGTGCCTCCGACTGCCACAGGCCTCCTCCAAGTCTCCTACACCCCTACCTGTTAACAGGCAGTTAAAAGGATTAAATGCCTTTCCAGCCTCCAGGAGACGGGACCCGAAGTTGCACATCTTCCCGCCTCTTGGCAAAAGGGCACGGAGGCGGGATGGGGGCGGCTTTGCCATCCGTCCCCACTTTCTCCGAGTTTACCGGCTGTCCCACCTCCATGCCCACCTCCTTGGGGCTTGGAAAATCCAGCTCATACACTTTCCAGCCAGAAATTTCTTGTTTAAAAGAAATTGATGTTCTTTTCAGTGTTTTATATGTATGGCTTCACACAATGATATGATTAGTATTACTTAACTGTATTAATAAATAATATGTGTTTCATGAGTGCTACAGGCTTAAGAACAAAAGAACATAAGAATGTTTATACAGATCTGGTATTGAAAGACCTGAGTGTCGAAGTATGAACCTATTAAAGGTCTGTATGCTACTACAGTAAGTTTCAAAATGAGACCTACCATTTTAGAGGTGCCTCCTAGAAAGAGCTCCTGTTTAGAGCCCAGGGATAATTGATTTTATCCTAGTCCTTTCAATACAGATGTGCTGTGATGTAAAGCAAGTGATCTCTTGTGGGTGCAAAGTGGTTTCAGTCTTTGATGCTGCAGTTATTGTATAAATGCAGCCTAAATCAGAGTCAGGAGCCCAAGCTGACATCAGAATAAAGCATAGTTGCGAACCCTTAGGAGGAGAGAGTTTCACTCCACTTCACTTCAAAGTCAGTTTGGACTCTAGACACAATTTACACCTCAGAGCATTAGCAGGTGCAAAGCCAAAGGCCCTTTGCAGTGACTTGTGGTGCGAATGCAGATTTAAGAATGCAATTTAGAAATTAGTTGAAAATTCTCAGGGGGGAAAATTTGGGTTGCTTTCCGCCCGGGCGTGGGCTGCTAACGCCTCCCTCGAAATTCAGCAGGAGGTTAGCGGCGGCGGTAGCGCCCTGTGGCGCTGCGCCACTGGCGATGACATCATCGCTGTGCACAGCGCCCCGCCTGCAAACTTCCCTTGCGCCCCTTGACCTATCGCTGGACGATATGTCCGACCGGTTCAGGGGGCGTTTTGGCAGCAGCAGAGGCGCAAATTAAAGGGCAGGTGCTGGACGGCCATTTTTCTCATGGCCAACTGCCAGTACCTGCTCCTTCTTACCTCTGTGTGCGGGGTGCCGGCCGCGACCACTCAGCCCGGCACTCCTCTTGAGTGCCGGGCTGTTTTCCTGGCACCCTGGTCCCCGGTGGTCCAGCAGGGCCCCGGCTAGGCCCCATCCCTTTAATCAGGGGAAGAGGCCTGCAATGACGTGACGCTATGTGCCGCCGTACATGGCGCTGTTGCACGTAGCACCGTGAAATTCACTGGTAGCGCCCCAAGAAGGAGGGGGAGCACTTTCCACCTCCTGCTTGGGGCGCTACTACTGAATTTACGGCGCAGGGGCACTAACTTTTTCGGGGCGGCAAAATTAGAATTTTTCCCCCTCAGTCTTTATGAAAAATGTTGAATCACTAATAAACTTTATTTTGGGCAGTGGATACTTCGTAGGGATCTTCCCACTCTTTCTTCCCCAGCTCTGCATCATCAGGGCACAATGACATTAAAACAGCTGAATTCAAATGAATAATTTCTGAGCCCTTCAATGGGGAATACCTACCCACAGCCAATCTGAAATTGTCACCGACTATGGTGGGATACTCAGAGTGTACACAACCCATATGAAAACACTTGCTTGCCCCGATGCTTTTAGAACCAATATATTGTGGATAAAGTGACCCAGATTTTCCTGGGAGTTGCATCTACATGGTGGGGACTCTTAAACAGCACAAGAGAAACAGGAAATGATTGAGTAAGGGACATATGGCATTAATTATGCCACTCTATATAGTCCTGGGCCTTTTGCGCTGTTACCTCGCTGAGAACAGTGAGAAGCGACTTATCATAGCCCCGCCTCATTAAAATCAATGGCGATCGTGATTTTACTGGATTGGCACCAGTTTTCACACTGCTGCCATTTAGACTCAAAAATAATGGCGCCGATGGCCTGGCAGTAGTGGGGTTTATTGCTTCTAGATCGGTCCCTTTAAATATATTTCTTATGCCCACAAAACATATTTAATCCACTTCAGAAAGCAGGTAGTAGTGCTGAACGGTTGTTTTTCAGACTGGAGGGAAGTATACAGTGGTGTTCCCGGGGTCGATGTTGGAACCACTGCTCTTTCTGATATTTTAAAATGAGCTGGACTTGGGTATACAGATTGCAGATGACACAAAGCTTGGAAGTGTAGTAAACAGCGAGGAGGATGGTAGCAGACTTTAGGAGGACGTAGACAGGCTGGTGAAATGGGCAGACATATGGCAGATGAAAGCTAATGCAGAGAAGTGTGAAGTGATGTATTTTGTAAGGAAAAATTAGGTAAAATAAATTAAATGGTACAATTTTAAAGGGGGTGCAGAAACAGAGTGACCTGGGGGTTTATGTACACAAATCTTTGAAGGTGGCAGGACAAGTTGATATATCTGTTAAAAAATGCATACGGGATGCTTGGCTTTATAAGTAGAGGCATAGGGGGGCGATTTTGCCAGCCCTAGGGAGGTGGGTATGGAGGCGGGACTGCCGGGAAAATGGCAGAATTTGGGGGCGGGTGCCAAACCCGCCCCCAACGCGCCTCCATGCCATCTTGCCAGGAGGCAGGTAGCCGTCCCGCGGCGTGTCTCATCTCCTTGGAGGTGGGAAGGGATTAAAGCCAATTAACTGCCTGTTAACAGGTAGTTAACAGGCAGAAAATAGGATTATCCCCCTTTTGCCCTCACAAGTGCGGGCTTCCCGAAGGCTCCGAAACCCGCCAGGTCAGCGAGGCGAGTAGTGGGTCTGCGGGGGTCTGAGGGGTCCAAAAGTGCGCTGTGGAGGTGAGTGATGGGTGCAAGTGTGGAGAGGTGAGTATCTGAGGTAAGTGCAAAGTGTTAGAAAAAGTTTACTTACCTTTGTTTCTTCCTGCAGGCTTCAGTTGGTGGGTATGCGGAGAGTCTCACACCTCCGCGGTAGAGATGACAGATGGCCGTTGCATTCTCCAATGCAACACCATCTAATTTCTGCAAAAGAAAGAGGTTTGATGAGGTCTGAAATTCAAGACCTCATCAAACTACAGAGAATGTCTGTGTTTGACAGCTTCACAGAGCTGTCAAACGATGACAATTCATCTGTCAAAAATTTTTGACAGATGAAACATCATACGTTGGCGTTCTCTGCAACCGGCTTTCCCTTAATTAGCCTGCTGAGCCCGCTGGGTGGGCTTAACGAGGTCAATCAAGGGAAAATAGCATGGGTTGGCCAGAAGTTGATGGAGGCGGGACTGAAACCTGACAAGTGGGAGTCCCGCCTCCAAAAGCTCCCCATTGGCAAAATCACCCCCATAGAGTACAAAAGCAAGGAAGATCTGCTAAACCTTTATAAAACACTGGTTAGGCCTCAGCTGGAATATTGGGCTGGATTTTCTCAATGGAGGCGTGTTGGAGGTGGGACTGCTGCTTGCCTGGTTTCAGTCCCGCCTCCATCAGTCTCTGGCCAACCAGTGGGATCTTCTCCTGATTGACCTTGTTAAGCCCGCCGGGCGGGCTCAGCAGGTCAATTAGGTGGAAGTCAGTGACAGAGCACGCCAACGTATGACGTGTCATCTGTCAAGAATTTTTGAAGCTGTCAAACACTGACATGCTGTGTAGTTTGATGAGCCCTTGTGTTGAGGACTCATCAAACCTTTCTACTTTGTAGAAATCAGATGACTGTTGGATCCTCCTCTCTTAAGGTGCAAACGTCAGGGAGTGAAGCGCTACCTCAGAACGCTACCGAAGCTCAGGCGATGTCAATTACCATGGAAGGAAGACAGACTGGCGCCAAAACTCCTTAGGACAGCGTTAAAACCAAATATTTTGCTGACAAGAAAAGGCAGTAAGCGCGCGCCTTTAAATAGCTCTCTCCCACCCCCTTCCCGACTTGAAAACGTTCCCCTCTACCTGTCGTTCCTAACAGCAGGCACTAAGGCGGTGGGGGCGTGACTCAATATCTAGTCTGGGGTGCTACCGGGGCGTAGCACACTTGACTGATGTCACAATCTGCGGGCGCAGGAGATCACGGCGGTAGTGTATCGTGCCGCCGCAAAATGACTGGTCAATTTCACGAGCGGCGTTAACATTGCCGCGCCCGGGCGCTAGTTGCTTTGCGCCCCGTTAGCGCCTTCTTAGGGTGCTAACAGGAGGCGCAAAGCAACCGAATTTTTCCCCCTAAGAAGGGTTTCGATAGAGTGGATGGGGAGAAACTGTTTCCACTGGCTGCAGGGTCGATAAACAAACTACACAAATTTAAGATAACTGGCCAAAATTCCGGGGTGTTGGGGTGAAATGCTGAGCATTTTTTTTTTTTTACACGGCGAGTTGTTATGATCTGGAATGCACTGCCTGAAAGGGTGTTGGAAGCAGATTCAATAGTAACTTTCAAAAGGGAATTGGATATATACTTGAAAAGTAGAAATTTGCAGGGCTATGGGGAAAGAACAGGGGAGTGGGGCCAATTGGTCAGCTCTTTCAAAGAGCCGGTGCAGACACGATGGGCCGAATGGCCTCCTTCTGTGCTGTATGATTCTATGATTCAGCAACAGCAGCTGGGCCGGAAACATTGCACCCACAGCTCGAAGCAGTGTTTAGCGAGTACAACAGTGAGTAGAACAGTGAGTACAACAGTGAGTAGAACAGTGAGTACAAAAGTGAGTAGAACAGTGAGCACAACGGTGAGTAGAATAGTGAGTAGAATAGTGAGTACAACAGTGACTAGAACGGTGAGTAGAACGGTGAGTAGAATAGTGAGTAGAATAGTGAGTACAACAGTGAGTAGAACGGTGAGTAGTACGGTGAGTAGAACAGTGTGTAGAAGGGCATATAAAGTAGCCAAATCTAGTGGGAGGATAGAAGATTGGGAAGCATTTAAAAGCCAGCAAACAATAACTAAAAGATTAATTAAGAAAGGGAAGATAGATTATGAAAGTAAACTAGCAAAAAATATAAAAACAGATAGCAAGAGTTTCTACAGCTATATAAAAAGAAAAAGGGTGGCTAAAGTGAACGTTGGTCCCTTAGAGGATGGGGCCGGGAAACTAGTGGTGGGGAACATGGAGATGGCAAAGACGCTGAACAAATATTTTGTATCAGTCTTTACAGTAGAGGACACTAAAAATATCCCAACACTGGACAAACAGGGGGCAATGGGGGGGGGAGGAGCTAAAGACGATTAAAATCACTAAGGAGATGGTACTCAGTAAAATAATGGGACTTAAGGCAGATAAATCCCCCGGACCTGATGGCCTACATCCTAGGGTCTTGAGAGAAGTGGCGGTAGGGATTGTGGATGCATTGGTGATTATTTTCCAGAACTCCCTGGACTCAGGAAAGGTCCCGGCAGATTGGAAAACTGCTAATGTAACACCCTTATTTAAGAAGGGAAGTAGACAAAAAGCTGGAAACTATAGACCAGTTAGCCTAACATCTGTGGTTGGCAAAATGTTGGAGTCCATTATTAAGGAAACAGTAACAGAGCATTTGGATAAACATAATTTAATAGGACAGAGTCAGCATGGTTTTATGAAGGGGAAGTCATGTTTGACAAATTTGCTCGAATTCTTTGAGGATGTAACATACAGGGTGGATAAAGGGGAACCAGTGGATGTAGTGTATTTGGACTTCCAAAAGGCATTTGACAAGGTTCCACAGAAAAGATTACTGATCAAGATAAGAAATCACAGGATTGGGGGTAATATACTGGCATGGGTGGAAGTTTGGCTATCTAACAGAAAACAAAGAGTTGGGATAAATGGTTCATTCTCGGGCTGGCAATCAGTAACTAGTGGTGTTCCGCAGGGGTCAGTGCTGGGACCCCAACTCTTTACAATCTATATTAACGATTTGGAGGAAGGGACCGAGTGTAACATATCCAAGTTTGCCGACGATACAAAGATGGGAGGGAAAGCAGTGAGTGAGGAGGACATAAAAAACCCGCAGAAGGACATAGACAGGCTAAGTGAGTGGGCAGAGATTTGGCAGATGCAATATAATGTTGGAAAGTGTGAGGTTATGCACTTTGGCAGAAAAAATCAAAGAGCAAGTTATTATCTAAATGGAGAGAAATTGCAAAGTGCTACAGTGCAAATGGATCTGGGGGTCCTGGTGCATGAAACACAAAAAGTTAGTATGCAGGTGCAGCAGGTGATCAGGAAGGCCAATGGAATCTTGGCTTTTATTGCAAGGGGGATGGAGTATAAAAACAGGGAAGTCTTGCTGCAGTTATACAGGGTATTGGTGAGGCCACACCTGGAATACTGCGTGCAGTTTTGGTTTCCATATTTAAGAAAAGATATACTTGCTCTCGAGGCGGTTCAGAGAAGGCTCACTCGGTTGATTCTGGAGATGAGGGGGTTGACGTATGAGGAAAGGTTGAATAATTGGGACTCTACTCATTGGAGTTCAGAAGAATGAGAGGCGATCTTATCGAAACATATAAGATTGTGAGGGGGCTTGATCGGGTGGATGCGGTGAGGATGTTTCCACTGATGGGTGAGACTAGAACTAGGGGGCATAATCTAAGAATAAGGGGCTGCCCTTTCAAAACTGAGATGAGGAGAAACTTCTTCACTCAGAGGGTAGTAAATCTATGGAATTTGCTACCCCAGAGAGCTGTGGAAGCTGCAACATTAAATTAATTTAAAATGGAGATAGACATTTTCCTAGCAGATAAGGGAATTAGGGGTTACGGGGAGAGGGCAGGGAAGTGGACGTGAGTCTAGATTCGGATCAGCCATGATCCTATTGAATGGCGGAGCAGGCCCGAGGGGCCATATGGCCTACTCCTGCTCCTACTTCTTATGTTCTTATGTTCTTATAGTGAGTACAAAAGTGAGTACAACAGCGAGTAGAATAGTGAGTAGAACAGTGAGTAGAACAGTGAGTAGAACAGTAAATACAAAAGTGAGCACAACAGTGAGTACAGCGGTGAGTAGAACAGTGAATACAACAGTGAGTACAAAAGTGAGTAGAGCGGTGAGTAGAACAGTGAGTAGAGCGGTGAGTAGAGCGGTGAGTAGAACAGTGAGTAGAGCGGTGAGTAGAGCGGTGAGTAGAACAGTGAGTAGAATGGTTCCTTACTTGCCTGAAGTGACGGTTGTTAGTGTGTAGTACTACTAGCCTAAATAACCATTATTCATGTGTGACACTGGGGAGGGTGGGGTTGGGGGGGATTTTAAACAAACCCGTCTGTTGGGCAACCGATGAGCTGGTTTCAAACCCCACCCAATATTACTTCAATGGAGAGTAAAACTGGCGCTCCACCAGATCCTGTGGGTTTACAATTACCCCCCTGAGCATCAGCAGGCTTTTAGACATGGGGGCCTAGAAATTCAGCAGAGCAGCACCCATTTTTCAGGCTCTAAATGGCCTCCTAAGCCTTCAATATGGCGAGCAGATGGCCGATGCTCACTTGTCCCGCCATATTGGTAAAGACAAAAAAATCATCACGTAATGCCCACGTCTGAAACTGGCTGCAGGCCCCTAACGCCTGTTTGAGGCCCTCACTGCATAATTGGTTTGCCCTGAGCCGGTGGCACTCAGGAAAACCAGGTCTACTTATGGCCTAATGGGCACAAGATAAGTTTTAAAACTATACTCACCTGAATGCCGCACCCTCCCCCACCCCACGCCCTGGCCACAGCTCCCTCGCCCACCGCCCCCCCCCCAACCCCCCACCCCTCTGGCTCAATGGAAGTGAAGCCCGAGGTCTTATATCAGGGACACCTTAGACTTCACCATTCAGGCGCAGGGGATGATCCCTGTGATTCCCACGTGTCCGAATTTTTAGGTCAGCCAGTATAACAACCAATCTCTGGCAGGGTGAAGATTTCCTCTGTGAGTTAGGTGCAGCAAAATTTTAAACACATTTGTGAACAGTTTTTGATTTCAGTACAACCAGCGCATGCTCTACTATGAGCACAGTGATTTGGGTCTCCATTGTGGTACAGTGCATTGAAACTACAAAGAGCATCACTTCGCACATGCAGAATTCAGTTGTGCCACCGATGAGTGGAGCTGCACGAACGTCCCCAGTTCCTGGTATAGTTGGCTTAGTGCAGCACATGGTTGTGGTGATTATTTATTCATCCATCCTAAGCATGCTTCCGTTAACCCCTATCTACACTCCTTACTTTGCTCGTCCTTTAGGGAATAATTGATCAATTTGCTCCCAAAGTTTCCCAACATTGGTTCTTCTGAACGACAAATGAAAATCCCACGGGAGTCAGCAGTGAATACATCAACAGCCGCAGATTCGGTCAATAAACAAATGAGTCAGATCAGGTAACAACAGGTAAAATACAATGTTGCAATGATCACCTGCTGCGCTGCTGAACTCTAACCTTACAAAATGGATTGTAGGAGACAGACGACATGCAGGTGGTTACTGGCTTTCAGTCAATGAGATGGATAATACTTTCAGTCTCATATTATATCAAACACAAGATCTACTCAAACAGATGTTTTGTGATGGATTACACAGTGGGCCCCATCTTCACCTGGATAGAATCTAATTATAGATTGACATTTTAAACCTTTTTCAATTTGTGTTCTGTCTGATAAGCTTGTGTTTACAGAAGTAGATAAACCCTGTGAGGTCACAGTACTATTACAATATTATTTATGCAGTAAAAAGACAGATCTACTCTGCTCAGGATAATGGCCCTGGACTCGCAATGGCTCAGCATGTTTCTGCAATCAGTATAGAAACATAGAAACATAGAAGATAGGAGCAGGAGTAGGCCATTCGGCCCCTCGAGCCTGTTATGCCATTTAATGAGATCATGGCTGATCATCCAAATTCAGTACCCTGTCCCTGCTTTCTCCCCATATCCCTTGATCCCTTTAGCCTTAAGAAATATATCTAACTCCTTCTTGAATATATTTAATGAATTGGCCTCAACTGCCTTGTGTGATAGAGAATTCCACAGGTTCACCACTCTCTGGGTGAAGAAATTCCTCCTCATCTCAGTCTTAAATGGCTTATCCCTTATCTTTAGACTGTGATCCCTGGTTCTGGACTCCCCTGCCATCAGGAACATCCTTCCTGCATCTAGTCTGTCTAGTTCTGTTAGAATTTTATAAGTTTCAATGAGATCCCCTCTCATTCTTTTAAACTCTAGCGAATATATAAGCCTAATCGACCCAATCTCTCCTCATACGTCATTCCTGCCATCCCAGATTTCAGTCTGGTGAATCTTCGCTGCACTCTCTCCATGGCAAGAACATCCTTCCTCAGATAAGGTGACCAAAACTGCACACAATACTCAAGATGTGGTCTCACCAAGGCCCTGTACAACTGCAGCAAGACATCCTTGCTCCTGTACTCAAATCCTCTCGCTATGAAGGCCAACATACCTGTATCTGAGCCAAATTGACCAGAAATGTCCCAGTTTGATCCCCATTCTTTGATAGGTTAGTTGATCTCAGCCAGGATAGAAGTAGATGTATTGCACATGATGACTTGAGCAGCCTGGCTTCAGAGGGTAAAACTGGGCAGATTCCTGTTTATGGTCGTTATCCAGGAACTCATGCCATAAATACATTTGTGTGGAAGTGGGATGAGGGCTTGATCAGGCTTGTATTCCCTTGAGTATAGAAGATTAAGGGTTGAGCAAATTGAAGTGTTTCAGATGATTAATGGAATTGATAAGCTAGATAGGGAGAAACTAATTCTGCTGGTGGAGGAGTCCAGATAAGGGGCATAACCTTAAAATTAGAGCTAGCACCTCTTCACACAAAGGGCAGTGGAAATCTGGAACTCTCTCCCCAAAAAAACTGTTGAGGCTAGGTCACTTGAAAATTTCAAAACGCAGATTGATAGATTTTTGTTAGGCAAGGGTATTAAGGGTTACGGAACCAAGGTGGGTAGATGGAATTAAGATACAAAACAGCCATGATCTCACTGAATGGTGGAACAAGCGCGAGTGGTCTGAATAACCTACTCCTATTCCTGGGCTCGATTTTCCAAGCTCCGAGGAGGCGGGTTTGGAGGCGGGAGTGGTGGGAAAATTGCAGAATCGGGGGGCAGGAACCCATCCCGCCTCCGTGCCAATGTCCCAGGAGGCTGGGTATCCGACCTGTGCTGGGAGCCGCCTCCCCAAGGCGGGAAGGGGATTAGTGCCAATTAACTGCCTGTTAACAGGTAGTTAACAGGCAGTTTTTTGCCTAATCCCTATTTTTAACCCTGAAGTGTGGGCTGGCCGACGGCTCCGAACCACGCCAAGTTAGCGAGGCGGACTGTCGGTCTGCAGGGGTTGGAGGGGTCGAGATGTCCGTTGTGCAGGCGAGTGATGGGTGCGTGTGTGCAGCGGTAAGTGCGTGAGGTAAGTGTAAAGTGTTTTAATAAGTTTTACTTACCTTTACTTTCTCCTGCAGACTTCCTTCCTTCAGTTCTCGGGAGTCCCTCAGCTCACCGGCACAGAAAGCAGAATGGCCGCTGAACTGTCAAAAGCTGCAGCCTCTGCTTTCTGGTCTGGAGAGCTCTCTAACTGAGTCTGAGTAGAAGGACTCAAGTTAGAAGACAGATTGTCAGTGTTTGACAGCTTCACAGAGCTGTCAAACGCTGATTTTTCATCTGTCAAAAGCCCTTGACAGATGAAATGTCAATCACTGACGTCACCAGTAACCAGGTGTCTCTTAATTGGCCTGCTGAGCCCGCTGGGCGGGTTTAACAAGGTCAATCAAGGGAAAATAGCGTGGGTTGGCCACAAGTCGATGGAGGCGGGACTACAACACAAAAAGTGGGAGTCCCGCCTCCAAAAGCTCCCCATTGACAAAATCCAGCCCCCTGTGTCTGAGGAACTGGCGATAGCATCATGGGTAGAGACCAAAATAATGTCTGGGTTCTAAATGTGTCTTAGAACCCAAATTTAAATATAATCATTAGACTCATGTCTGTTTGTGGTGGGAGCTCTGGTCACTTAAATCAGAGCCTGTTCGAAAATCGAACGGGACTCAGGTGGGAAACCAGCGGTGAGTTTTTTTTCTCTATTTTCAATTTGCAACTGCTCGGTTCCCATTGAAATACTGGGTGGTTAGGAGACCAAAATTCCCCCCCCCCCCCATTGGTGCAAAGCTGAAACAGCTTCTCACTTACTTTAAACTTGGAGTATAAATGCTCCAAAAGATATTTAAGTTTCCACTCTGGAGGTCAGTTTCAGTCATGTGTTGTTTTTTTTCTTTGCAGGCGTAGAGGGGGTGGGGTGGGGTAGTGCATAACGGGCGATAGCGAATCGGCAGTCCGTTATGCAACCCGTCCGATTCTCTTTCCCATTGACTTCAAAATCGGGCAGGGTGTAAAACGGGCTGCCGATTCGCCATCACCCATTTTGCACTACAGACCAGGGTCAATTTCACCCCTGGAGTGACTAAGACTGGCGGTGCCTGGTTTAAGTACAGGCATCATGTGATCATATCATTGATCTCCAGCCCCAAGATGTCAATATCTTCACAACAGACAGTGCTTGTGTAATTCATCATTTCCTATAATCAAGTGATGTTTAACATTTCTGGGGAGAAATTTCCAGCCCCAGATCAAATTCTCTTCCATTTATCCTTAAATCCTTGTTTTGTCTGAGTCTTTTTCTTGGCTGCCATGTGCTTGAAATTCAATGATTTTTCTCAGTGGATGTCCTGAGGAATTGAACTGCGCTTCATAAAGGCAAGTTATTTTTTTTCTTTCACTCAGTATCAAAGAATATTGTTGAGAATTCCAAGGTAGTCATAGCTGATGGCATTGAAAGTGCTCCAGTACATAGACGGTGCACATTATACAAACAGGAATCCTTCACCAAAGCCGCTCATCAGTCTTTCCTCCCAACCTCTCTTCCAATTTAAAAAAAAGTGAATAGTAGGAGATGCACACTGAATCTGACAGTCTCCTGAACATTTCTTTTAAAGATAATGGGCAAAGAACTTAAGTGGAGACTTGCGAGACACACTGAATATTCCAAGCCTCGATTATATTGATTTTAGTGCATTTTATGAATGGCAGGAGGTGATAGATAATGTGCACTTATATACTGAGCATGCACACCCAAAATCATTAAGCCTTTAAGAAATGCAAGACTGTAACTTGGATATGTGTCACTATTTATTGCCTTAAATGGAATGCTATTGTTTCCAGCATGGCGGAAGTGAAGAACACAACCATCTATTGGTAACATATTTACAATTAGTAATGAAATGTTTACTTGCTGGGATGTATTACTCCCTATTGTATACATCAAAAGAGGGTAAGAGTTAAATACCATCCCTTTGTTCTTAAAGGTCTGTGCAGACATTTTGATGTGATGGCTGCCATGGGAACCACAAAGCACAGCAACTATGTGACATGATCACAAGTGTAACGTTTGCATTTCCTACACCAGTCATCCTATGGGCTCTCCAAGGGAAACTGCCAGTGCAATGCTGAATTATGTGCAGTGTTTGGTTGTGGAATGTCCAATTGTAATTACTTTGAGACCTCAACAGACCTATTTTCCTTAGGGCAACAACAGAGACTCATCCATTCAGAATGGACTGAATTCAAAACACGAAAGGACAACACTCCATCCAATCCTTTACTAGTTACCCAGGCCTCCCTTTTACTGGAAATTAGAAGTACACTATTTTGAATTAACATTGTATCAGCTTATATGTAAATAATTTAGCGTGCTCATGAAAAGTCTCTTAAAATAATCGGAAAAGTACTGTACATCCTTTCAAAAATGAAAATAGAATTTAGTAGCCACAGGGCAGTGAACAATGATTACTTGAGGGCTATATCTTCGCCCTGCTATTAATTTGGCAGAAAGATTGGTCTGAGTATAGACTATAGCGAGATTTGTGGGTTCAGTTTGAGTGTTCCACTTAGAAAATGGGATCGAGCCAAGCATAGCACAGGTCGGAAATGTAGAGCTACTGGGGAAAAGTGCATCCTGGATATATCCTCATTGAACCACAGATCATTTTAGGATTGGCCTCATGTCCTTTAGGAATGTGGCAGAAATGTAGTTAGTTCGATTGGTCAGTTTGTCTTTGTCTATTCTATTCTTGTTGGCCTGGAATTTAGCCCCCTTCACCCAGTGAGAATGGTGCGTGAGAGAGGTTAAAATTTGAAAACTCTACCTCCAGCTCCGACCCGCTGTGTTCCCAGCCATTCATAATTTTTATGATGGAGAATCATGCCATTGGGGAGGCTCCCGCTCAAAGCATGTGGGGGCCTGCTTAATATTGAAAAGACATAATATTAATTTGAAGAGGTCAAGGTAAGTCTTTATAAATTACTGTTCCCAGAACTCTTTGTGAGCCAGGAGGAGCAGGAGTGCTCCCACCAGGCCCCCGAAGGAGTCCCAGGGCCTCCCCCGCCCTGGCCTCCTCCCGATCGCTGTTTACCCCCTCCCCAGCCCTGGCCTCCTCCCGATCGCTGTTTACCCCCTCCCCAGCCCTGGCCTCCTCCCAATCGCTGTTTACCCCCTCCCCCGCCCTGACCTCCCCCTGATCGCTGTTTATCCACTCCCCGCCCCCCTCCCCAGCCCTGGCCTCCTCCCGATCGCTGTTTACCCCCTCCCCCGCCCTGGCCTCCCCCTGATCGCTGTTTATCCACTCCCCGCCCCCCTCCCCAGCCCTGGCCTCCTCCTGATCGCTGTTTACCCCCTCCCCGCCCCCCTCCCCAGCCCTGGCCTCCTCCCGATCGCTGTTTACCCCCTCCCCCGCCCTGGCCTCCCCCTGATCGCTGTTTATCCACTCCCCGCCCCCCTCCCCAGCCCTGGCCTCCTCCCGATCGCTGTTTACCCCCTCCCCCGCCCTGGCCTCCCCCTGATCGCTGTTTATCCACTCCCCGCCCCCCTCCCCAGCCCTGGCCTCCTCCTGATCGCTGTTTACCCCCTCCCCGCCCCCCTCCCCAGCCCTGGCCTCCTCCCGATCGCTGTTTACCCCCTCCCCCGCCCTGGCCTCCCCCTGATCGCTGTTTATCCACTCCCCGCCCCCCTCCCCAGCCCTGGCCTCCTCCTGATCGCTGTTTACCCCCTCCCCGCCCCCCTCCCCAGCCCTGGCCTCCTCCCGATCGCTGTTTACCCCCCCCCCGTCCCCCTCCCCTGCCCTGGCCTCCTCCCGATCGCTGTTTACCCCCTCCCCGTCCCCCTCCCCTGCCCTGGCCTCCTCCTGATCGCTGTTTACCCCCTCCCCAGCCCTAATTGCATCCAGACTCCTCCTCCTATTGACTGCCAGGAACCCTCCCCATAGGTCCCTGGCAGTGACCTCCAGCCGCCAAATTCCTGTTCCCGCCCACTGGCCAGGTGATGAATCCGGTCAGGTTGTGGCAGGACTATGGATACTTTTATTTAAATGAGGCCCTGTCTTTAACAACTGTGATTATATTGAACCCCAATTCATCAACTGGTTAAATATATATTAATGTGCAATTTCATATGAAAATGGGCTAAAATAATTATTAATGTAAAGAAAACACAAAGGCCTAGCAATTGGTCTGCGTAGCACCTGTTTTTTGGGCATTACTTGGACTACTAAGGCCCCCAATATGGCCAGCAGGAAGCGGCGCACATGTGCGGCCAGAAGTGCGCCACCCACCATATTGGATATGGACAAACAGGAGGCGTCCTTTACCCATGCCTGAAGACCCTTTGCACATGCAAATAAGGGGCTTAACACCTGTTTGAGGGCCCCTCTCCAAGATTGGTTTACCCTGACGCACACCTTTGTGGAGGTCAGTAAGCTTCACCTCACAAGGTGAACCAGCCACCACTGGAACGCAAGGTTCCAATTGTGGAAAAGGAACAAGAACTCGGTTTAGGGAGTCTTCACCCTTGACCCTGCCCCTGGCCTGTCATTTGCCTTGTAAGGGGTAGGCCGGGCTTTCACCATTTTGCTGGGGGTAATGCTGGCCTCCCAGCAGAGTTACAGTGGGAGGCCACAGAATCCCCTCAGGAAAGAGTGTCAACAGCCTATACAATGGCACAGGGGATGACAGCCAAGCCTGATCCCTGTCATCCACACAGGGGCACTAATCAGTAAAGGTCACTGGAGAGCGGTCAGAAACAGGAACATTGGCTGATTTTTATTTTGCTCCCTCACTAGCCCAGAGGAGCTGTGGCTACTTGCATCACACCTCCTGTTGCTTTGGTACAGTATAGAACTGGGACCTTTTGATTTGTGTGGCTTCTGTTATGTTAGGCAGTACCTTTACCCACTAGGCCACCAGGGCAGTTGGCCCATAGTACTGTTGGTGTGCATCTGTTTTACCCTATAAAGCAAAGCTACTAAAATGTACACTTTGGGGAGATAAAACATTTTATTAGTGCTTTTGTTGAAACACAAAAATGATTCCTGTGTGCCCCTTGCTTTGAAAGAGAGCAGAACCTTATGCATCTCTGTCCTTTTTACCTTGCTTCTTTCCTGAACTCGCCTGCCAGTTAGTCAAAAGTGTTTTTCTCTCCCTAGGTAGCAGTACCAGTGTCTCTCTCTCTCCCTCTCCGAATCGGCAAGCTCTCTAAATTACAGCAAGCCAGGCCAGCTATTTTCCACTTGACAGTGACTTGGCACTCAGAAAATAGGGTTCTGTCTCTTTTATGTGTTAATATAGGAACACACTACAAACCCACTGCTCCAGTTGGGCAAGTTAGTGCAATAGCGGAGCGTCATCGGCTTTGCTGTTTGCAAATGACTACTTTTTATTGTCTCTGAATGGACAGACCTCCAACAGCTTTGATCATGTAAGCTCTGTCACAGGCAGTAAAGAATTTGCTTATTAGAAGGTAGTAGTGATTTATTTGACTGCTGTGATGTAAAGTCACTTTTCAATATACAACAAATTCTTCAAACACTTCAACTGAAAATAACTTTTTATCGAAAGAAAATTCCAGATGTTCAAAAAATATTCTCTTAATGAGGGTTTGTTTCATGAAAAATTGTTGGCAAATCTTTTTTGCTTGGGGAGGGAGAAGAACTGGACAAATTCAGCCTCATTTTCATTACAATGGCATGTTGCTCAAGTGACATAATGCTACATTTCATTTGACGTAATTTATATCATCACTCTGCAGGCTTAGAAGTAAATGAAAAAAGATTTGCCAAAGACATTTTACTGATGATGGTGCCTCTTTAATATATGGACACTGTGTGAACAGTAGTTTGCTGCAGTCAATTGTTGCACTCCTGGAGTGCTAACTGCTGCTGCCACTTGCTTTAGACAAGGAAGCACTTTAGTTCTTTGCTTCCTGTTGCTGGTTTTTTGTTCCAGTTGGTTTAGCCCCAGCTGAGCATTTCAAGCCATTTAATCCTTCAGACAATTTAGTTACTAAACCACAGGAGGGCCTGCCTTCAGTACCTAGAATGGTCTAACCGTCTAATCCCACCACAAATAAATCATAAAGATTACAGCTGTCAGTTGCCGAATTGATAGTTTGCCATTTTAATTAGTACCCAGTGATTTAAGTTCCTCCCAATACTCACTTTGGATATAATAAAAGCCAATGTTTATTAAAATTAATAAAAATTATGTATTCTTCATAATATGTGCCTGATATTTCCCAAACATCGCAATCCAGTTTTCTATTATTTGGGCGGAGTGACAATTTTCTCCTCTCTTCCCTGAAGAGACTGACTGTGGTTCCATGGGCAGAAGCTACAGCCCTCTCATGCCTCATCCTATCGGCCATTCTTCATGGCCGAGTCTACGCAGTGAATATCAATCGACTATTCAACTCAATGGGCATCGCTGCTGAGCCCAGCCCTGTCCTCACCCAATGTCCACATGCACGCACTGAACCTGAAGAGTCACTAGAAAAAGACCAGGAGCAGGAACTCTCCCTGATTTATTTCTCTTCCTAGCCCAGGGCACTGCAGCTTATTGCAACAACCCATTGCTGCCCTGGTTCAGCTAACTGACCACAATCCAGGAATAAAACCTGCAACCTTCTGGTCTATATGGCTCTGGGAAATGGCTTTACCAACTTGTCCAACAGGGAAAAACAAATCTGTTTCTTCTCAGAACAATTGATTCTAATATAGAGCAGAGTTCAAGTTATTTCAGGCATCTATCTGTGTACTTAACACAAATAAAATTAACTTAAAGAAACTTTGGACCAAATTATTTTATCTGTAGAGTACACTTTGAAGGAATCTTATTTAAATGTACTTTCTACTGCCTATAATTGCATCATTTGCGAGCTGCCAGCTGAGACTCTACTAGAAATATGGTAATGGCACATCTGTCCAGTCCCTGTAGGTAATTTTCACTTTGGGTAAATGTGTACAATGGGCAATATCGGATCATCCACCCGTAATACGTCTCTCCCAATGATCATTTCCACTGGCTTAGAAATGAAACTCAGGAGAAATGTATGGCAGGCGCCCGTTTTCCATTTTTACCCGAAATCAAAATTTACCCCCAACCCCCCTCCCGCCTCTCCCCTAGTGGAAGGGATAAAGCAGCCTGTGGGAGGGGTACATCCATCTCTGGTAGTTGGGTGGGCAAAGTGATAGGAGGCCTTGTGGTAGTAGTGTGTTCAGTTCCTGATCATCCAATGTTCATTTATCCTCCAATTATTCCCTGATATTTTCCGATGTTGGTATCGTCTGCATGACTCCCAAAACAAGCGCTCTACTCAGAGCTCCGACCTGGCAAGAGAGCCCCAGGTGGGCAGAGGAAACACTTCAAGGACACCCTCAAAGCCTCCTTGAAAAATTGCAGCATCCCCACCGACACCTGGGAATCCCTGGCCCAAGACCGCACAAAGTGGAGGAGAAGCATCCAGGAAGGCGCCGAACACCTCGAGTCTCTTCGCCGGGAGCAAGCGGAAGCCAAGCGCAGGTAGCGCAAGGCGCGCACGTCAACCCAAGTACCCCACCCACCCGCCCCTTCAACCACCGTCTGCCCCACCTGTGACAGAGACTGTATTGGACTCATCAGTCACCTGAAAACTCATTTTTAATGTGGAAGCAAGTCATCCTCGTTTCCGAGGGACTGCCTAAGAAGAAGTTATTTTTACTGCTTTTCTAACCTGATTAAATATTTATCCTATGATTCAGCTTTTCAAATGGTAGTTGAATGTGACAGTCAAATATAACTTATTTGCTGAAGTAAAGAAACAATCTTCCTTTGTTTGAGTATATTACAGTTTTAGATCAATTAAGATTTCTTCAATATGACTGAACCAGCACTAGGAGGCAGACAGCAGAGGGATGGAGGTTTTATCCTCTCTTTCTCCTCCATCACTGGGTGATTGATCACAGTTAAGTTGCTATCAGTCGGTGCCTGTGCTTCCAATTGGTTCCAGCGGGGGCAAGATAGGGAAAGTTGCTGTTCACCTCCTAACAGCTGGCTGAATACTGGTGGGACCCTGGGAGTAGGTCATCCTCTTAATCAGCCCGCTTGGACCAGCGCGAACAGTACGGAGAGGAAAAGGTGAAGTAAAGGAATTTACTACACTCAAAAAAAAAACACAGCTGGATTTAAATGTGTTCTTTATATGAGTGTTAGTGTTTTGTACTGTGCGCAGAGATCTGGATAATTAGATTTAGCTTTGTGAAATAAATTGAGCTCCGCATGATGGCACCTACAAAACATCTTAACCACAACAAAGCAACTCCAGACAACCGAAATTGTCCGATCCACTTTCTCAGCAATAAAAGTAAAAGAATGTTCTGGTCTGATCTGAAATGAATCTGATTGGTCAAGCAAGTTACTCTATTCACATGCCAACTTGGCCCTGGTGTTCTATGTTGTGAAAGAGGAGAAAACAGCAGTTGGTTTCGAATCAGACAGCAGACGTGGGCCTAGTTCTAACTGCACGGATTTGCAGCTTCTGTGAAATCCCAACAGCAGAGCAAACAGATTTGTGACATGTACGCAGCGCATTTTAATGTGAAGCAGCCACACAAACTCAATGCAAAAACTGAAATCTCACAAATAAAAGCAGCTTAATTGTTTCAGCTGCCACTTGTTTGCTTGTGCAAGGTGCAAGGACACTAATTGGCATGTTTTAATAACTTTTAAATATAATTTTTTTAATTTACTAAGAAACTGACTACTGAACAATGTAACAGTAAATGGTTCTGTATAGTTTTTTTAAAGTCATTTTCAGTTATTTAAAATCAGGTATGAGTGTAAAACCTGATTCACGAAGTGGAGTGAGAGAAGAATTTGTGCCGCTAGTTAGATGGAAAGGTTTTGTGCTTACAGTGAACCACAAACGGTGACTGCAACTGTTTCTCATTCTGATTAACAAATTCTGCCATTGCAGTCCACTTCTTCTGTTCACCATATAAAATGTAGAAAAACTGTGCCTGTTATTGTCTGTGAGAACACGATTTACCTGTCTGGAACTTCTGAAAACACCTGATTGAATAACCTCTTGTAGCCAAGGTTCATGAGTGGTAACAGACATTCAGAAAGAAACGAATGGATAATTTTCTAAATCTTCTTAACCTTGCCAATTTTCTTGCTAATTTTTCTTCCCATCTCCTCCCTCCATTCACATCCCACCCCTGAAGCATATTGATTTTTTGCTCTGATAGGTTTCTATGGGTGTTGGTGCTCCACTAGTATCTTAATCAAGTTACTACTATTCCTAGTTGAATCTTGAAAGTGAGTGTTAGTGACTGTGGGCACATCGCTGCCAAGCCCAATACTGTCTTCGCCCGATGCCCATATGCAGGCACTTCTGGCAGGACTGTTAGAAATTAGGGTATCCAAAATATATGGGGTTATGCGAATGAAATTGTGACGTGAATAAGACTGTGTTTACATGACTGTATTAGAACTTGAGACAAAAAAAAGTCTCTTCAGACTACTATTAGAATAATTAGATAGATGCTTAGAATCTGCTTGTGTTTTGGTTCTCTGCGGATGTTATAGCATTCCGCATTGTGACAGTCATAAATAATCTTGTTTCGAGGCTAGCTATCTGCCGTTTGTAAGTTAGGATTTTGACTTTGTTTTATATATCTTTAACTTGACCAACTAAGGCTCAACGCCTACATTTCTTCCATTACTGCTAATAACCATACTATAATGCTAAGTTAGGATTTTGACTTTGTTTAACAGAGCTGCTTTAAAATGTGTAAGTTAACCAGTGTGTGAGAATAGAATAGAGGATATCTTTGGGAATTTAATGATTCATTCCATGGTACAATATTCTGATAATGGAATGAAATAGATAGGTTTGCATAGCTAAAGCTGCATGAACAGTGTGAACATAAATAACTGATAACAAGCAGCTACGAACATCTGAAGGCCGAGAATGGCGTGTCTGACTGAACTTGGGAGGATAAGGACAGGAGAGAAAAGAGGAATTCAGATGGATGGGCCTTCAGAATGTATAAACAGGAAAGACAAGTGAGGGAAAAGCATGAGACCCCTTAGGGGAGGGTTTTCATCTGAAAGTTAAGACAAAGAACTCGACATACCATTGGGCACCTTGGTTTAAGAAGAACCCTTACAGGCTAAATGGTCCTGTCCATATTGTACATCAGGCCCACCCCTAAAAAGGGAATAAAAGCAAGACCCGAAAAGTTCTTCGTACAAACGGTGGAGGGGAGAGCGAAAAAAGAATGGGGTTGGTCTAACACTCTTCCGGGAGTGGACCCATTCTTGGAGGTTCTAGACGAGAGGAAGAAAGGCCGTAAGCCAGAGAACTCATCGTACACACCAGCCATCTGTCCAATCAGGACCGGTACCAGCTGCTTGTCACGGTCGTATGTTTTTGCTGTATTACTAGTGTGTTATATTCCATCTTAAACTCTGATTAAACACAATATTCCCACCATATTGGTTTGCAGTCGATCCTGCTTATTTGAAAGACCAGAGATAATCTAATCTCTACAGGACTCCTGTAATGATAATGAGCAGCAGCTCTTGCTGGGTCTTATTTAAATTGTACATGGTCAAGGCATTAACAGGCCAGCAGAAACCAGGCAACATTTGAGCATCTACTCAGCAGCATTCTATGAAATAGATTTTAAAAAAAATTTAAATCGTGAATGACTGACTGATCTGACATCAGGGCTCCTGTGTAGAATCCAGCTCAGTTCATGCATTTGGCCCTCATGATGTGTCAGGAGCTCCAAGGAGGCAGGAGCCAGAATTTTGGGCATCAGCAGGTAGTCGAAAGTGTAGGGAGAAGCGGCAGCAGGGCAGAGGTTGTAAGGGGGCAAGGGGTGGTGGGGAGTGCTGAGCGGAGGGTGGTGCATACTTTATGTGCAGGCTCCCAGTGTCCTTTGCACTGACTGGCTGCACTGAAGGACACGAGGAATCGTTGGCTTGTTGCAGACCTCAGGCCTCCATGCAAAATAATATGGAGAGTGGGCTCAGCACAGCGGTCACCTGTCATTGGGACTGTTCGTCCCCTCAGACTTTTTGACTGTTTAAGTACTGGGGAAGTTCTCCAGAAGCTTTAGTTGCGAGCTCCATGGATGAACTGAAGCTTGAGTCGCGTACGTACAACATCGCACTATGAAAGACTGTTTGGTCCAAAATACTGCCATTTATTCAACAGTGTAGGAGGTGCATTCGAAAAAGAGTTCACCAACCCCTTATGGACTGATACTAGTTTTATTGGTTAAGTTTTGTTTTGTTTTATTGCGCTGGTTTATTCAGCACAATTCGCCTGAAATCGGCCAAACCCGCGCCAAAGATCGAGGAATTTTAAGTGCAAATTAGGTCCAGCACAAATCGAGTTTCCGCGATCTTTTGAGCAAGTCTAAAAAACATTACGCTGGAAACTGGCCACCCACCCAGATTGAATTAATCGCCATTGCGAGTTTCCGCTAATTGCGCCCATTTGTGGGCCTTCGAGGAGGCTCTTATACATTAAGCCTTTTTTTTTTAGGTGCAAGGACACCAATCGGCATGTTTTAATAACTTTTAAATATAATTTTTTTAATTTACTAAGAAACTGACTACTGAACAATGTAACAGTAAATGGTTCTGTATAGCTTTTTTTAAGTCATTTTCAGTTATTTAAAATCAGGTTATTCACAGGTGGTGGACTAGACACTCTGATTATTTTGTCGGGATAAACCCATTTTCAGCTGTATTAATTAAACTGCATCGGGTTACCACTCTTAAATATACCAAGGAATATAATACAATTTAAAAAAAATTACATTCTAAATGCTGCCCGATTGCACTGGTTCATGGAAGATTAAGTCCACCGATTTGCAAATGAGTGTGAGTGGAAACTTGAGCAAAAAATCCACTTCTTAAAACTAGCGCAATATTGAGCTCAACAGTGTAAGAGGTGCATTCGAAAAAGAGTTCACCAACCCCTCGGCACCGGCTTCGGACACAACAAAGGCACACCCAGCCCAGTCGACCCTGTAAAGTCCTCCTCACTAACATCTGGGGGCTTGTGCCAAAATTGGGAGAGCTGCCCCATAGACTAGTCAAGCAACAGCCTGACATAGTCGTACTCACAGAATCATATCTTTCAGCCAATGTCCCAGACTTCTCCATCACCATTCCTAGGCATGTCCTGTCCCACCGGCAGGACAGACCCACCAGGGGTGACGGCACAGTGGTATACAGTCGGGAAGGAGTGGCTCTGGGAGTTCTCAACATTGACTCCAGACCCGACAAAGTCTCATGGCTTCAGGTCAAGCATGGGCAAGGAAACCTCCAGCTGATTACCACCTACCGCCCTCCCTCAGCTGATGAATCAGTACTCCTCCATGTTGAACACCACTTGGAAGAAGCACTGAGGGTAGAAAGGGCACAGAATGTACTCAGAGAGGGACTTCAATGTCCATCACCAAGAGTGGCTTGGTTACATCAGTACTGACTGAGTTGGCCGAGCCCTGAAGGACATAACTGCCCAGTCTGGGCCTGAGACAGGTGGTGAGAGAACCAACACGAGGCAAAAACCCTACTTGACCTCGTCCTCACCAATCTACCTGTCGCAGATGCATCTGTCCATGACAGTATTGGTAGCAGTGACCACCGAACAGTCCTTGTGAAGTCCATCTTCACACTGAGGACACCCTCCATCATGTTGTAGGCATAAAAGGGAGCTCTTGAGCAGATAAAAAAATATAAGGAACGTCATAGTAGGTGGAGGGCCCGGGTGGAGGGGGGAACTGTGAGTTGATGCTGGTGCTGGTAAGAGATCTGGGAGTGTTGTTTTCTTTCCAGGGGCAAAGGCTGAGGATAGCTGGAATGGAGATTAGTGAATGTGAATGTTGAGACAGACATGGAAGCAATCAATGATTGAAACCTAAGAGATGGCAACGCCTTATGTAATGGCAAGATCAAAGGGATGACCATGGTTGTGCACGGGGGGGTTATTGTACAGGGTGAGTTTGAGCGAGGACAAGAGTACAGAGGAGTTGGACGAGAAGAGGCAAGGGAAATTTAGGTGTAGGTTGAAATCATCAGGGTAAGGAGTCGCTCAGTGCAAAAGTGAGAAAAATAGAGAGGAAGCTATTCACTAAACTCGCTAGGCCACTGGGGGAGCTCTATGCTGCTTCAGAACATCAGCGTCTGCAGTGACTCGAGCCATGGTAACACAGGAGCACTCGCCTGCAGGCTCACAGTTCTATTATGTGCTCTGCACAATCATCATAAACATAAATTACGAGCACATTCTGGGAAGTGCTGCTCTGCTCTCAATGGCTGAGATTGAGTACACAATCTATTGTGATGCAAGACTTAAACAACATGGGGACAATGGAGAAAAACTGAAAAGACACTGAGAAAAAAGCAGAGGGAATTAGAAGACAAATCCAAACAACAGGGAAGAAAGCATGAGGGCAGCATTAGAACTGTTCTCAGGTCACTATAGATAGGACATCACTAGAGATAGGGGGCCCGAATTTCCTTGGACTTACTGCCACTGCGCCACTGTATTTTTGTTGCAAGTGCAGCGGAAACTCCTTCTCCTGGGCCCACGAAAAACAGCAGCCTGTTTGAGGCCCTTCCCAGGATCAGCTCGGTCATTGGGAAAGGAAAAAAATAAGTGGGAAAATAAGCATCTCATTTAATTCCTCACACTAACAACAACAATGTGTATTTATATAGCGCCTTTAATGTATTAAAACATCCCAAGGCGCTTCATAGGAGTATTGATTGACAAAAAATTTGACACCGAGCCACATAAGGAGAAATTAGGGCAGGTGACAAAAAATTTGGTCAAAGAGGCAGATTTTAAGGAGTGTCTTAAAGGAGTAAAGAGAGGTAGCGAGGCAGAGAGGTTTAGGCAGGGAATTCCAGAGCTTAGGGCCTAGGCAACAGAAGGCACGGCCACCAATGGTTGAGCGATTATAATCAGGGATGCTCAAGAGGCCAGAATTAGAGGAGCGCAGATATCTCGGGGGGTTGTGGGGCTGGAGGAGATTACAGAGATAGGGAGGGGCGAGCCATGGAGGGATTTGAAAACAAGGATGAGAATTTTGAAATCGAGGCATTGCTTAACCAGGAGCCAATGTAGGTCAGCGAGCACAGGGGTGATGGGTGAACGGGACTTGATGTGAGTTAGAACACAGGCTGCCAAGTTTTGGATGACCTCAGGTTTACGTAGGGTAGAATGTGGGATGCCAGCCAGGAGTTCATTGGAATAGTCAAGTCTAGAGGTAACAAAGGCATGGATGAGGGTTTCAGCAGCGGATGAGCTGAGGCAAGGGCAGAGACGAGCGATGTTCCGAAGGTGGAAATAGGCGGTCTTAGTTATGATGCGGATATGTGGTCGGAAGCTCATTTCAGGGTCAAGTATGACACCAGGGTTGCGAACAATGTGGTTTAGCCTCAGACAGATGTTAGGGAGAGGGATGGAGTCAATGGCTAGGGAACGAAGTTTGTGGCGGGGATGGAAAACAATGGCTTCAATCTTCCCAATATTTAATTGGAGAAAATTTCTGCTCATGCAGAACTGTATATCCGACAAGCAGTCTGACAACTTAGACACCGTGGAGGGGTCGAGAGAAGAAGTAGTGAGGTAGAGCTGGTGTCGTCAGTGTACATGTGGAAACTGACGCTGTGTTTTCGGATGATGTCGCCAAGGGGCAACATGTAGATGAGAAATAGGAGGGGGCCAAGGATAGATCCTTGGGGCTTATTTACTTAGGCAGTCCCTCGTAACCGAGGATGACTTGCTTCCACATTAAAAACGAGTTCGCAGGTGACTGATGAGTCCAATGCGGGACCTACAGTCTCTGTCACAGGTGGGACAGACGGTGGTTGAAGGGGCGGGTGGGTGGGGTGCTTGGGTTGACGTGCGCTCCTTGCACTGCCTGCGCTTGGCTTCCGCTTGCTCCCGGCGAAGAGACTCGAGGTGTTCGGCGCCTTCCCGGATGCTTCTCCTCCACTTTGTGCGGTCTTGGGCCAGGGATTCCCAGGTGTCGGTGGGGATGTTACACTTTTTCAAGGAGGCTTTGAGGGTGTCCTTGAAGTGTTTCCTCTGCCCACCTGGGGCTCTCTTGCCGTGCTGGAGCTCCGAATAGAGCGCTTGTTTTGGGAGTCTCGTATCGGGCATGCGGACAATGTGACCCGTCCATCGGAGCTGATTGAGCGTGGTCAGAGCTTCGATGCTGGGGATGTTGGCCTGAGCAAGAACACTGACGTTGGTGCGCCTATCCTGCCAATGGATTTGCAGGATCTTGCGGAGGCAGCGTTGGTGGTACCTCTCCAGTGCTTTGAGGTGCCTGCTGTACATGGTTCATCCTTGGGGCACACCAAAGATAACGATGCGGGAGCGGGAAGAGAAGCCGTTGCAGGTGATTCTCTGGTTACGATTAGATGGATAAGAATGGAACCAGGCGAGTGCAATCCCAACCAGCTGGATGACGGTGGAGAGGCGTTGGAGAAGGTTGGAGTGGTCAACCGTGTCAAAGACTGCAGACAAGTCAAGAAGGACGAGGAGGGATAGTTTACCTTTGTCACAGTCACAAAGGATGTAATTTGTGACTTTGATGAGAGCCGTTTCGGTACTGTGGCAAGGGTGGAAACCTGATTGGAGGGATTCAAACATGGAATTGCGGGAAAGATGGGCACGGATTTGGGAGGTGACAACACGTTCAAGGATTTGAGAGGAAAGGGAGGTTGGAGATGGGGTGGTAATTTGCAAGGACGGAGGGGGTCAAGGGTTGGTTTTTTGAGGAGTGGGTGATGATGGCAGATTTGAGGGAGAACAGGACAGTACCTGAGGAGAGAGAACCGTTAACAATGTCAGCTAACATGGGAGCCAGAAAAGGAAGTTGGGTGGTCAGCAGTTTGGTGGGAATAGGGTCGAGGGAGCAGGAAGTGGGTCTCGTAGACAAGATGAGCGCAGAGAGGTCATGAGGGGAGATCGGAGAGAAACTGGAGAAAGATGAGAATTCAGGGCTAGGGCAGGGGGGAACCTTAGAGGAAGTTTGGCCCAGTGGGCTAGGGGAAGGAAGGGAAGTGGCAGAGGCAGCTGAACAGATGGTCTCAGTCTTAGAGACAAAGAAGTCCATGAGCTCCTCACACTTGCTGTCGGAGGTGAGGGTGGAGGAGACAGGGGAGAGGGGTTTAAGAAGATGGCTAGCAGTAGAGAATAGGAACCGGGGTTTATCTTTGCATTTGAGAATGATTCTGGAATAATGAGCAATTTTGGCAGACAAGAGCAGGACCCGATAGTGCTTTATATGGTCCAGCCAGATCTGGCGGTGAATGGCTAAACCAGTTGTCCACCATATCCGTTCAAGTCTGCGTCCCTTGGACTTAAGGGAGCGGAGATGAGGGCCGTACCAGGGGGAGCAGCCAGGGTGAGAGAGAGTAATTGTTTTAATAGGGACTAGGACATCAAACGTGGTGGGGAGGGTGTGGTTGAGCAGATTGGTAGCTGCAGAAATGTCATGGTGAATGGAGGGCCAAAGACTGGACAGTTGGGATTTCATAAGTGCAGTTGTAAGAGAGATGGGAGAGAGTTTTTCCAGGGGCGGACACAGAAGGAAGTAGAGTTGGTGGGGGGGGGGGGGTGGGGGGGGCGGCGTTGGTTGGAAGGGGGATGTGAGTGGAGAGCGATACGAGGAAGTGGTCAGAGATGGCCTTATCTGCGATTGACACGATGGGAGTAGTGAGGCCACGAGTGATGGCAAGGTTAAGGGGGTGGCCGTGAATATGGGTTGGGGACTTTACATGGAGGGAGAGATTAAGGGAGGAATGGAGGCTAGTGAACTCAGAGGAGAGAGAGCATGATGAATTGAGATGGACGTTGAAATCACCGAGGACAAGAAGTTGTTTGGTGCAGGGCTGAGGGAGAACAGTGAAGATATCTCTGTAATAAAATGCTATGGTACTTGGGTGGGCGGTAGAGAAGAAGAATTTTAAATGAAAGGGGTGGAATAAGGTGAGATGCGCAAAGGAGGAGAAAGTGCCAGAGGAGTAGGGGGACAGACCAAAGTGTGATTTGGTGATGAGAGTCACACTGCCACCACGATGGTCTGAACGAGGCAAGTGGTGGAAGGTATAGCCTGACGGGGAGACTTCATTTAAGGGTACAGTGTCATCACCCCTCAGCCAAGTGGGGCCTTGATGTCGATGCAGTCATCCATGATAAGCTCATGGATGGCAAGGGCCTTGTTCGCAAGTGAACGGACATTCTGGAGGGAGATGTGGAGAGGGTCGGTGATGACTGCCCCACTACCAGCGTCCACAGGGTCAGCACTGGGGGGGGGATGAGTTGGATGGGGAGGAGATTGGCAAGATTTGCCCCCAGTGGGCGCGCTGGGCAGGAAGGTCGGCGAGAGCGTAGGATGGGACAGTTGGGGTTGCTGCTCGCAAGGTGGCAGCGACGAGTGCCTCCATGGGCCCTTCGTAGGATGCCAAGAGAGGCACAGAGGGAAGTTGTTGGCTTATCTAAGAGGGAGTCAAGCCTGGGGCGGCGGCAGGAGTGTAGGAATGTTGAAGGGTAATGAAGGATTGGGGTAGGGATTTGGGAGGGCAGTGTATCCGAGAGAGGAGAAATGAAAGGAGGCACGATGACTGAAGAGAACGGTCAAGGAGGGATTGAGAGAAAGGAAAAGAGGGGGAAAAAGGAGAGATGTATTGAATGGCTCGGATCCGGAGCGGCAGCCAAAGTGTGCGCGTGAATGGACATGGGAAAAGCTCAGGTTACTTAGGCCTGTTTAAATATAATAATTAATGGAATACATATAACAATTGCACAAAGTTTTCATATCAATCAGGACAGTGCAGGAACATTGATATAAGTTTTAACGTGGTGCTTCCAGAGCTGGCATCTCAACCCATTCAGTTGTATGTTCCCCACCAGGTGCTGATTTAAGGAGAAACATCTAGGGGGATATTTTTTACATCCAGTTCTACCTCAGCACTACCTCTCTCAACAAGTCCACTGCTTCTGTGTTGTTCTGCTTGTCCAACATCCAGTCTTGGATAAGCCGAAATTTCCTCCAATTAAACATTTGGAAGACCGAAGCCATTTTCTTCAGCCCCCGCCACAAACTCCATTTCCTAGCGATTGATTCCGTCCCTCTCCCTGGTCACTGTCTCAGGTTGAACCAGACTGTCACAACTTGGCCATCCTATTTGACCCCGAGCTGAGCTTGTGACCCCACAGCCTCTCCATCACCAAGACTGCTTACTGCCACCTCCGCCCCAGCTTCGGCCCATTTGCTGCTGAAACCCTCACCCATGCTTTTGTTACCTCCAGACTCAACTATTCAATTGCTTTCCTGGCCGGCCTCCCATCTTGCACGCTACATAAACTTGAGCTCATCAAAAACTTCGCTATCTGTATCCTAACTCATACCAAGTTCCGTTCACGCATCACCCCTCTGCTCGCTGACCTACATTGGCTCCTGGTTCACCAATGGCTCTAATTTATAATTCCCATCCTCATGTTTAAATCTCTCTATGGCCTTGCCCCTCCCTATCTCTGTAATCTCCTCCAGGCCTACAACCCTCTGAGAACTCTGCCTCCAAATCTGGCCTCTCGTGGATCCCCCACTTCCTTTGCTCCACCATTGGTGGCTGTGCCTCCAGCCAACTAGGCCCTAAGTTCTGGAATTCCCTCCCCAAGCCGCTCCACCTCTCCCTCCTCCTTTAAGGCCCTGCTTAAAACCTACCTCTTTGACCAAGTATTTGGTCACCTGTCCTAATGTCTCCTTCTTTGGCTTGGTGTCAATTTTTGTCTGATTATGCTCTTGTGAAGCACCTTGAGGTGCATTACAGCGTTAAATGTGCTATTTGTTGTTGTTGTTTCAGCGGGAGCAGCAAATTGGTGGTTGCAAATCGGTCCTCTGATTGTCCTTTCCATTGACTTGAATAGATCGTTCACCCAACATCACAGAATCACAGAAACCCCACAGTGCAGATAGAGGCCATTTCGGCCCATCGAGCCTGCACCGACACATATCCCACCCGATCCCCGTAACCCCTACACCAACACATATCCCACCCTATCCCTGTAACCCCACGTATTTAATCCCCCTAACACTAAGGGTCAATTTATCATAGCCAATCAACCTAACCTGCACATCTTTGGACTGTGGGAGGAAACCGGAGCACCCGGAGGAAACCCACGCAAACACGGGGAGAATGTGCAAACTCCACACAGACAGTCGCCCGAGGCCGGATTCGAACCCGGGTCCCTGGCGCTGTGAGGCAACAGTGCTAACCACTATGCCACCATGCTGCCCTGCCCCAAATCCCAGGGATGTGGACATTAATGTATTGGAGGGTGTGCGTCCATTCTTTCCTTCAGGATTGGGTATATTCAAAACAGAAGTCGATAGATTTCTGACGAGTAAGGGCATCAAGGGATATGGTGATAGGGCCGGTGAATGGAATTGAGGCAGAAGATCAGCCATGATCTTATTGAATGACAGAGCAGGCTCGAAGGGCCAAATGGCCTACTCCTGCTCCTATTTCTTAAGTTCTTATCAGCAGCCCACACAGTGTAAGTGGTATGATTTACGAGCAACAGGTAGCCACTCCATGGTGGGCAAGGCAAAAGGCTGGTTTGGCCAAAGATCCTTGGATGTAACCTTATGTACAGCTGCTCCTTCGATGGAGGGCACCAAATCACATGACAACCGATCTCTCGGAGATGAATTGCTGTTTGATTTTCTTCCTGGTGGGGCCCACTTGCAGCCCAGAACAGCGCCTATACTTGTTTTCTGCAGGCTTCCATACCGCAGGGCCTTACACATCCCCAAAGTGAAGGCTGGATGTGGGACACAGGCAGAAGAATTCGTTCCTTCAGGATTTGCTGTCGATGCATTGAGGGAGCAGGAGCCCAGCGGAGACTGGTTCCACTCCAACCTCCAGATCTTCCGTTCTCCCGACGGCAGAATTCCACCCCAAGGAGAAATGGAATACATGGTCTATTGTATTTTTAAAAACTGCTTGTATTTGGAAAGTTGCCAAGGACATTCCAGGACGTAAACGGTTAAAATAATTATTACTTAAACGTAATCTGTTCTTTGTAACCTCAGAGGTGAAAAGCCACAGAAACAAAACCACTATTGAGTTAAGTAATCAGCAACTGTCTGTCAAAGCCGCTTTGTTTTCTTGTATGGAGGGAAACTGAGTGAAAAAGGAGGCAAAAACTTCCCAGGTGCCCCTCCCCCTCTCCTCAGTATTTCCCTCCACATTGTGGAGGCAAAGAAAGCAGCGGGATTGACTTGTACAACCCTTTTTACTACAGCCTTTTGTTTACTTCATTGCTCCTTCCACAGACCACCATCTGAGTCATTAAAGCTCACAGACAAATTCCTGGCTGTTGGCCGGGACTGGCTTTCAGTGAAGATAATCACATGAAAGGGATTTGTGGGATGTGTACTTATTGGCTCACAGTGGTTCACTGATCAATGCTCCTGCTCCACGCTAGGTATAGTTAAAGGAGTATATGATGATAAATTGTTACACCAAATTCCTTACAAGTTAAGTTGTTTTGATTCATTTCTTTGTCTTTCAGACCTAGATTGTAATTTATTTTCACTGGTACCAAAGAAACAAAAATTGCTAGAAACAGCAGAAATATAAACTTTATCGGTACAATATCAAAATGCAAACTTTTTCCCAGATTTCTCCACAACTCGTCCTGGGTACAGATCCATAGGCCTCAACTCTAGCACCTTGTCCAACTGTCTATTCTTCTTGCAGCCTCCTATACAATGAGTGCAGACAAGCAATTCCACCATGGAGGGCATCACAACTGAGCATGATCGGTCTCACTCGACATCCAGTTCGGTCAAAGGTTAGCGATCAGGGGCGGGAGCCCTGTCCTGCATTTCCCCCTCCCTCTCACAGGGTTTCTGAGACCACAAGTGTAGTGGTCCCAGCTAATTTCACACAGAGTAACAATCAATCCCAGGGCCCTCTGGTCTGCATACCACACTAGTACCCAATCATCAAAAGCACTGTTACACCTCCGCTTGTTTAGTTTGGATTGCTGGCGAGGGTCTACAGTCAATGCCACTGGGATAAGAGAGTGGGATTAAGCAGTGTAAACACAGGGAGCCGGTACACGGATGCTGGACTCCTGCCATCGAAGTAAGCGAGGACAATGTAAAATCTGCCGAGGGAGCGAAAGCTTTTTGTAAGTACCCTCATATGGGACTAGTCAGTACACCAGAACAACAACTGCACCTTAGAGGAAACATTCTGCAGAAATGACTATAAATAAATCATTCACCGATGTTTTGGATGAGGTGATCAGTGATTAACCATTAAACTTTTCACCAAGCAATTATTTTAATTATGTTTTGATGTCTTTTCACCCCCTCCTCCCAATTTTCTCCTCTTATCCCCCTTCATGGTTTCAAGAGGCTGACCCTCCCTGGGGCGCAATTCCATTGCCCCTCCGGTATCCTGCCAAATGATCGTTCTTTCTGTGTGAACTTTAGCTGTGAGTATTGGCAGGTTATTCCAACAAGCAGGCAGCACAGCCAAGCTGCATCCAGTCCTTACCCGATGTTCATACTCGCGCACTTTTCAGCTGCAGTCACTGGAAAGCAAAGAGGGACTAATTTTAGCACCCTTACTGCTACCTGGTTAAGATCAGTTAACTAGGCACAGCTTGGGAAGACTATCTTCTGGCTGTAAAAAGCAGCGATCCAAACTCGAGCCACTCTCAAAAGAAACATAGGTCTGAGCCCGCACTTCCCTTTGAGTGTGGCTTAGTACGTACTGGGATGCTGATTCGCTGAATTTTCCTAGGGGCTAGAAATTCATTATAGCCAAGGAATGGGCGGTGTTTAGACTAAAAATGATTAAGTAGCACTAGTTGAAAATCATCTAGACTGCATGCAAAATTCGTCCTCGCTCATTAAAATGATTGCAGTCATGATTCTCATCTAAAAACCCAAGCTCATTGGCGTTACACTGAAAAGACGGACCAATATCAGGTGTAGTCTAAATGCAAGTAATGATTGCCACAGGCTTTTTTCACTGCTTAAAGGAGAGGTCCTTTGTTGCTGCAGCACCTCATTCTCAGCATTGTTGGGTGTGCAGCTGCCTCAACAACCATAAGAAGAAGAACAAAGAGAAGGAGCACTTATTTACAAATGCTGATGGCAGATCACCGCCCCAGGAGAGAGCCCGGGGGTTTTCCCATGAAGCTTTGGAGACATTGGTTTTAGCGGTGGAGAGAAGGCGGGTGGTCCTGTACCAACTGGCAGGAGGCCCTTGCCACAAGTCTGCCATATTATGTGGAAGGAGGTGGCGCACCACATTACAGGCAGCACTGTGGTCCGCAGGTCCCACACCCAGTGCAGGAGAAAGTTTAACGAGCCCACACGGTGGTCAGGGTGAGTGAAGGCTTCAACAAATGCTACATTCCACCATCTGTACCACAAACTTCACACACTGCTCAATGCACCACACCCCCAGCATTCACCCTCCAACAATCGCTACCTAGCAATACTCACACCCACATCTCACTCCTTGCACACAATGACAGCTATTCAAATATGGCAGGCACAAGGGTCATTAGTTATTAGAATTCATGTGATATGTGTGATATGTTTATAGATACATTTATTAATGGTGTTTGGACTATTTTGTGGTCTCTCATTTCACCTTTGCACCCAGGAGGACACTGTGATATGGCATGAGACAGAGATTGTATGATGGCGATGTGGTGAGCTACGGGGATCTGGGGTTTCATTCATGTGAATTGGAGTCTGATGAGCAAGTCATGGACAGCCCATCCAGAAGGCTGATTGTCTCACTGCCTCCGTCCTCCCTCCTGTTCCTCCTCCTCCTCCTCCTCCTCCTCGTCCTCTTACCCCTCCTCCTCCTCCTCGTCTTCCTGAGGTAATCCAGCAATCCTGCAGCCCCCATGACTGTGAAGAAGTGTGGTGAGCAGAAGCCTTTAACAAATAATGAGTGACTTCTGCACTTGAATCAACACTGCCTGTCACCTAAAAAACTTGAAATAACTAAAGAGAGCTGTTTCAGTTGCAGGAAGCAGCAAACAGGCACTGAAACTGCAAAACCCTGTCAGGTGCAGCTGATTGGGGATGGTGCCTTTAAATAACACTGCTGCAGCCTGCTTTCTGCTTGTAGACACCAGCTCTCCCTGTCGTTGTTCTGCGCTGCCATTAAGGTAAGTGGCTAAATCCAATATTGGAGATTGGGCATCCAGTGAGCATTGCACACCCACTGACGCCACGCTCTCCATCATGGCGAGCTCCTTGGCAATCGAGGTTACCAGCAGCGCTGCCAGCACCACCGATATGTCGTTACAGCTGTCAATGGCATTTCAACGCCATCTCCTGGCGCTAATGTGTGGCACAAACCACATGAATTTTTCCCCCACTAAGGCCGTGATTTTGCTGACCGAGGCAGGTCCGGGGCGGCCAGGGTCGATAGCGCGGTCCCAGCCCGCTGCCTGTTCCAGCCCGCACTCTCCAAGTGATTTTATGTTGACTAGGCAGGCCAATTAAAAGGAAGCGGGTCTGATGATGCCATTTGATGACACGTCATCAGCCGGTTTCTTTAAAGGGGCCATGTCCAAATTGATTTTGACAGTTGTACTGTCAGTGTTCTACAGCATTGAGGTGCTGCAAATACAGACAAGCACTGCACAAAGGTGCATGACTGCACTCAGGCTCTCCCATGACTCCCTCCATATGCTTATGGAGGGAGTCACAGCACACCGGGAGGTTCTCTTCCCTTCCAATGGGCGGATGACACCTCCCCAGGAGATCAACACAGCCTGGTTGCACATTGCACAGGAGGACACAAGCAGGGATGTCATCAGGAGGACCGGGCTGCAGTGGTGCAAACCTTTCCATGGTCTCAGTAGATCACGAAACATTACTGCCAAGCCACACTCAACCTCATCCTGCTGTGCCACTCATCACATCACCATCACTCTGCCTACCCTACCCTACTCCTGCACATCTTTACTCACACCAACTTACCTTGCACTGTTATGTTCATTAATAACTAGACATTCTTATTATGAACAGCTAGCTTCTAGCTAGTCATTTATTCAGTACACGTTCTCTAGGTACAGCATCTGTAGAGATCCAGCATGTGTACTTCTGTGTGCAGGCAGCCATCTTGACTACTGCCTTGTGGGTAGCCTAGTGCATCGTGGGTAGTGTAGTCTTAAACACATACAACTATATACACAGCAATACAGCTCTACGGCTCCATCTAGTGTACCACTCTAGAATGACATGTTATTGATCATTACATCCCCCTTTATTTGAGGTTAACAAAATAAATATCAATCAACTTTCAAGAAAAACGATAAAGATGATATCAGTAACACTTGTTAGTGCTCTATAAACATAAACATTTTCACAACAGTCAATACATTTTCAATATAGTTTTTCTTTGCACTCAAAGATTAAGTCTATCGGGCTTTTTTACTTCACGTGTGGATCTTCTTAACACAGGTAAGTCTGATGTGTTTGCATGAGATTGTTCTGGTGGTGACTGACAAGATTCAGTTGCGGCATTGTCATCAATCTGCTGTTGGATAGTTTCTTGTGTTTTTAGGAGGGAACGGCGGTTCCTCCTGAGAATCTGTCCTTCCTCAGTTCTAACAGTGTATGACCTTGGTTGTACTTCCTCAAGAACTGTAGCTTTCCTGTTCCATGCATCTGGATCCTCAATCCTGACAACATCATCCCTTGTCAATGGTTTTAGAGTTTTGGATGACTTGTCACAGTATGATTTCTGTTTCAGCTTTAACAGTTGAAGTCTCTGTCTCAGTTCCTTACTTTGCTGTTCTTTTGCACAGCAGGGTAGCGTGGTGCGCAACTTGCGACCCATTAGGAGTTCAGCAGGTGAAGAACCAGAGTCTAAAGGTGAGGCTCGGTAGCTCAGCAGGGCAAGATAAGGATCAGACTTGCTTTCTGTTGCTTTCTTCAGTAGCCGCTTGAGAACTTGAACACCTTTCTCTGCCTTACCATTCGACTGAGCATACAGAGGACTGGATGTGATGTGCTGAAAGTCATACTGTGCTGCAAACTGTTGCCACTCCTTACAGTTGAAGCACGGACCATTGTCGCTAATGGCAATCCTGGGAATTCCATGTCTGGTGAAGATGGATTTCACATGCATTATGACACTGCTTGCTGTGGTGCTTGAGAGCAGCGCCATCTCAGGATAGTTAGAATAGTAGTCAATCACTATTAGATATTCTTTACCATTCAAATGAAAAAGGTACATACCAACCTTTTGCCATGGTGCTGTTGGTATGTCAGCTACTATCATTGGTTCCTTTGTTTGTTTTGGTGTTTCTGACATGTCTCACATTTGCCTATCATGTTCTCAATGTCCTTATTTGTGCCAGGCCAATAAACAGTGTCTCTTGCTCTCCTTTTGCATTTTTCAATTCCGAGGTGTCCCTCATGAATCCTTTTGAGCATGTCTTGACGTAGAGCCTGTGGAATGACTATTCTGTTCTGTTTTAGTAATAGTCCACTTGCAACACTCAATTCTGACCTTATGCGAAAGTATTTTGGACAGGAACCTTTTGGCCAATCATAATGAATGTTTTCTATTACTGTTTGTAACACTGTGGCCTAGAAATTCAGTGCCCTTAGCACCGATTTTGCGGCGCTAGAGGGCCTAGCGCTGCAATTGGTGCCGGTTCCTAAATTGCCTGGGGCCCTTCCGCGGCGGTAGACCGGTAGCGCTGCGCCGGCACCGATGACGTCATCGGTGTGCGCAGCGTCCCGGTTGCCGTGGTAACCCGGCCCCAAGCCGAAATTCAGTTGCGGCCGCCTCGCCAGTGGCAGCCGCAACTAAGACTCCAGCAAACGAGTGTTGCCGGAGTCTGCGCCAGCGCTTTAAGGAGGCGCGGCGGCCGGCCGCTTTCCCGCCGGCCGCCTGCCCGCAGCTCCCTCCCCGGACTTCTCCCCCCCCCCCCCCCCCCCCGGAACAGATGCAAGCCCGGCACTTGTCCGAGGTGCCGGGCTCATTTTTGAGGAGATTTGCGCGGGCCGCGGCCGGGTGCAGGCAGCTCCTCCTTAACGGAAGGAGGAGGCCTACACTTCCCGAGCCTGCCGCACCGCAGCGGGCGCCGCAGCGCCGGAATAGCGCCGCAATGCGGCGCGTTGCGCCAGTTTTCAGGCGCTAAAACCCTTCAGTAGCGCCGGCAGCCGTTTGGGCGCGGCGCTACTGAATTTTTGGCGCGCGCAAAGGGACTTAGCGCCGGCGCTAACTTCCGGCGCTAAAGCCCTGGCGCAGCGCAAACTCAATTTCTAGGCCTGTATCTTTTACTGTTTCTTCTGCTATTAGCTTTGATTTTGTGTCTGACACGGGCAGCGCAGCAGTGACCATACTCACATGAACATCCACGTCTTCTTCAGTAGAGCTCACATGACTCATTGTGGGTGCTCGGGATAGTGCATCTGCTAACACTATGTATTTGCCTGGTGTGTAGATCAGTTCAAAGTCATATCTTTGCAGCTTCATCATGAGTCGTTGAATCCTTGGAGACATCTCATTCAGATTTTTTTTAATGATGGCAACCAGTGGGCTGTGGTCTGTCTCAACTGTGAAGGTGGGAAGTCTATATATGTAGCCATGAAACTTTTCTAGTCCAACTACCAAGCCTAGACATTCCTTTTCAATCTGGGCGTATCGACACTCAGAATCAGTCATAGACCTGGAGGCATAGGCAACAGGCTTCCAATCTTCACCCTCTGCTTGTAGCAAGACCGCGCCTGGGCCATCTTTTGATGCATCCGTTGAAACTTTGATTCTCTTTGTCGGGTCAAAGAAAGTGAGTACAGGTGTGGTTGTCAGCACTGTTTTAAGATTCATCCACTCTTGTTCATGTCTTTCTGTCCATGCGAACTCATTTGTTTTATGTAGCAGGTCTCGCAGACAGGCTGTCTTGGCTGACAAGTTAGGAATGAACTTTCCAATGAAGTTTATCATCCCCATGATGCGTAGCACTCCTTTTTTGTCAGTGGGTCGGGGCATGTTGAGTATGGCATTTACTTTTTCCATATCTGGCTCTATTCCTTTACCAGATAGATTATCTCCTAGGAAAGTGACTTCCTGGACGCCAAACTGACACTTGGCTTTGTTGAGCTTCAGTCCATTCTGGCATATGCTCTGTAGCACTTTAGTCAGTCTCTCATTGTGTTCTTTCAGTGTGGAGCCCCAGATGATGATGTCATCAACATAGACCCGAACTCCTTCCAGACATTCAATTATGTGTTCCATCACTCTATGAAAGATTTCAGATGCAGATATTATCTCGAAAGGCATTCTGAGGAAACAATACCTGCCAAATGGTGTGTTGAAGGTACAGTATTTGGTGCTCTTTTCATCCAGTTTTAGTTGCCAAAATCCTTGTGAGGCATCGAGCTTTGTGAAGTATCTGGCACCTGACATTTCACTGGTGATTTCTTCTCGCTTGGGAATCTGGTAGTGTTCACGTTTTATGTTTGCATTTAAGTCCTTTGGATCCATGCATATTCTTAGATCATTGTTCTTTTTCTTCACACATACCATAGAGTTAACCCAGTCTGTTGGCTCTTTGACTTTCCTGATGACTCCTAGTGTGGTCATTCTGTCCAGTTCCTTCTTGAGCCGGTCACGCAGGGGTGCTGGAACTCTTCGTGGAGCATGTACCACTGGCTGAGCATCCTCCTTTAGCTGGATCTTGTAAGTGAATGGTGGAACTCCAAATCCTTTGAACACATCCTGGAAATTACTCACTACAGAATCCACTGAGTCATCTGGTCTGCTTATGGCACAGTTTATACGGTAGACTCTCTTGACCAGTTCTAAGTCCTCACAAGCTTTATCACCCAGTAGTGAATCAAGTCCTTCAGCCACAACAGAAAACATGAGATGATGCACTGTCTTTGACTGTCACTTTAAGTCTGCATACACCTAAGCTATCTATTTTCTGTCCATTATAGCTCTTCAGTAGTACTGACTTTTTCTGTATTTTGGGCTTTTCTTTGATGTTTTAATGTCACTCATACTGATTAAGTTTGCTTTTGCCCCAGTGTCTAGCTTCAATGTAACTAATACCCCATTTACCTGCAGTGGGATCATCCATTTGTCCTCTTTTACTGCATTAATTTTATGTTCAGCATTGTCCATATCTGAGGGCTGCACATTTTCTGTATCATTTTTGACATTGTCACATGACACCATTCCTACAAAAAATGTCTCACTTAAATCAGTGTCCTTAATCATATTGACTTGTTGCCCTTTCTTTGTTGTTACTTTTGAAAAGCATTGTTTGGCAAAGTGATTCTTTCCATGACATTTTGTGCACATTTTTCCAAACGCTGGGCATTGTCTTAACTGGTGTTTGTAACCACAGCATTTACAATTAAAATTTCCTTCCTTCCGATTGCTTTTCATTTCTGTTCTGCCCATATTTCTTCCCCTTGTAGGACACAGCACTGACAGCAGCACTTACTACAATCGCATCATTATTGATTTCACTGAAAGTCTTTGCGTGCTGTCGAGCTAGCTCACTGGCTTGGCATATTTTCACAGCATTTTCCAATGTCAGTTCGGTTTCTCTCAACAGATGTTCCCTGACCTTTTTATCCTGAATACCAAACACAATCTGGTCACGAATCATGGATGCTTTCAGTTCAGAGAAATTACATGTCTATGCTTTCAGTTTCAGATCGGTCACAAAGCTATCAAAAGTCTCATTTTGCTGCTGTGTCCTTGAACGGAACACATATCTTTGATAGGTTTCATTCTTTTTGGGAGAACAATGTGTATCAAATTTCTTTAGCACATCGTCTAATTTTTCTCTGTTCTCCTCTGGATTGAATACAAATGTATTAAATACCTCTATCGCCTGTGGGCCTGCAACCGTGAGCAGCAACGCTATTTTCCTTGCATCTGGCTTCGTACCGAACCCGATGGCAGCAATGTAGAGTTCGAATTGTTGTTTGAAAGTCCGCCAATTGTAGTTAACATTTCCCGTGAGATTCAAAAACTCCGGTGGCTTCAAATTCTCCATGTCGCGTTTCACAATTTTGAGCAGATCTTCACCAATCCTGGTACCATGTTATGTTCATTAATAACTAGACATTCTTATTATGAATAGCTAGCTTCTAGCTAATCATTTATTCAGTACACGTTCTCTAGGTACAGCATCTGTAGAGATCCAGCATGTGTACTTCTGTGTGCAGGCAGCCATCTTGACTACTGCCTTGTGGGTAGCCTAGTGCATCGTGGGTAGTGTAGTCTTAAACACATACAACTATATACACAGCAATACAGCTCTACGGCTCCATCTAGCGTACCACTCTAGAATGACATGTTATCTACATTATCACATTCCCATTTCACTAGCCACCCCTCACACTCACCCTCATCCTAGTCCAATCATACCAACTAACAACACAAAAGGGTAGGCACTTGGGTGGTTTAGCCAATGTTCAGGTGAAGTTTCTGGTAATGTGCTGTCATACAGTGAAATCTTTATTTTTAACACTTCGCATTCTTGGACAGATTTGTGTGTACCTTTGGAAGTGGCTTAGTGAGTTACAGTGACTGGTGAGACATAATGGTACTGATATACCTATCAATTCATTCAATGAAAAGTGACGAGTTAAGATAGTAACTATAGGTTTTTATTGGCTAAATAACAGAGCCCACCCTCGTGGGTGATCGGGTCCAACAAGGAGGAATACCAGCCAGTCGACCACCTTTATACCTGGGCAAGCAGGCGGAGCCATGGGCGGAGTCAGCTGTGGTCAGCCCAGGTATAACAGTGTGACAAGAGGTGACCTTGTGTAGTGATACAACAGTGTAAACAGTGATAACCATAGTGTAACGATATAAACATAGTGTAATGATAGTGAACGATAAAAGTGGTTTACCACATTCACCCCTTGTTTAAATTTGAGTCCAGCGGGGTGAAGTGTACTACCAGTTCGGGTATGTCAGTCTGTCCGGAGGCCTCGTAAGTCTTTCTGATCGGCGCGGCGGCGGTGGTGCAGTGTCCGATGTTAATGCTGGTGTCTGCGTGGTCGGCGAAGGCTCGTGGGGTTCCGGCATGCCGTCTACCTGGGCTGGATTTGGGGGGGTGGTGGGGGGTAACGGTGGTGTCTCAGGGGTGCCCGAGGGTGCAAGGTCTCGTAAGGAGACTGTCTCCTCCCGCCCGTCTGGGTATGCCACATAGGCGTACTGGGGGTTGGCATGCAGGAGGTCCACCCTCTCGACCAGGGGGTCCGTTTTATGGGCCCTCACGTGCTTTCGCAGCAAGACGGGCCCTGGAGAAGTCAGCCATGTTGGTAGCGAGGTTCCCGTAGTCGACTTCCTGGGGAAGACAAACATTCGTTCATGGGGGGTGGCGTTAATGGCCGTGCAAAGCAGTGACCGGATGGAATACAGCGCTGCCGGGAGGACTTCCTGCCAGCGGGAGGTTGGGAGGCCCTTAGACTTTAAGGCTAAGAGAACGGCCTTCCAGACAGTCGCGTTCTCTCTTTCCACCTGGCCGTTCCCTCGGGGGTTGTAGCTGGTGGTCCTGCTTGCAGCAATACCTCTCGCTAGTAGGAACTGGCGAAGTTCCTCGCTCATGAAGGATGAGCCCCGGTCGCTATGTATATAGTTCGGGAACCCGAACAAGGCGAAGAGGTCGTTCAGGCATTTGATGACCGTGGCACTGGTCATGTCTGGGCAGGGGAAGGCAAAGGGGAAATGGGAGTACTCATCAATGATGTTGAGGAAGTACACATTACGGTCAGAGGACGGGAGGGGCCCCTTAAAATCGATGCTCAAGCGCTCGAAGGGGCGGGTGGCTTTGATCAGGCTTGCTCTGTCCGGCCTAAAGAAATGCGGTTTGCATTCGGCACAGGTTTGGCAGTTCCTGGTCATGGTCCTGACCTCCTCGATGGAGTAGGGCAGGTTGCGGGCCTTAATGAAGTGGTAAAGTCTGGTGACCCCGGGGTGGCAGAGGTCGTTGTGGAGGGTCTGCAGTCTATCAATTTGCGCGTTGGCGCATGTACTTCGTGATAGAGCATCTGGGGGTTCGTTCAGTTTACCAGGCCGGTACAAGATATCATAATCATAGGTGGAGAGCTTGATTCTCCACCTCAAGATCTTGTCATTCTTGATTTTGCCCCTCAGCTTGTTATTAAACATAAAAGCGACCGAACGCTGGTCGGTGAGGAGGGTAAATCGTTTGCCTGCCAGGTAATGCCTCCAGCATCGTACTGCCTCCACGATCGCCTGGGCCTCCTTCTCGACCGAAGAGTGTCGGATCTCAGGGCCCTGGAGGGTCCTTGAGAAGAAGGCCACAGGTCTCCCCGCCTGGTTAAGGGTTGCAGCTAGGGCGAAGTCGGATGCATCGCTCTCCACTTGGAAAGGGATAGACTCATCCACCGCGTGCATTGTGGCCTTAGCAATGTCTCCCTTTATGAGGGAGAAGGCTGCGCACGCTTCTGCCGTCAGGGGGAAGGAGGTGGACTTCATGAGGGGTCTGGCTTTGTCCGCATAATTCGGCACCCATTGGGCATAGTAGGCAAAGAGCCCCAGGGTTCTCTTCAGCGCCTTTGGACAGTGGGGGAGGGGAAGCTCCATGAGGGGGCGCATTCTTCCGGGGTCGGGGCCGATGACTCCGTTCTCTACTACGCAGCCGAGGATGGCAAGACGCGAGGTGTTAAACACACATTTCTCCTTATTGTAAGTGAGGTCCAGCCGTTGGGCCGTACGGAGGAATTTCTCCAGATTAACATCGTGGTCCTGCTGGTCGCGGCCGCAGATGGTGACGTTATCTAGATAAGGGAACGTGGCCTGCAGCCCGTTCTGGTCAACCATCCGGTCCATCTCCCTTTGGAAGACCGAAACCCCGTTGGTGACGCCGAAGGGAACCCTAAGGAAGTGGTAGAGGCGGCCATTCGCCTCGAAGGCGGTATACTGGCGGTCCTCAGGGCGGATAGGGAGTTGGTGATAGGCCAACTTAAGGTCGATGGTAGAGAAAACCCGGTACTGTGCAATCTGATTGACCATATCAGATATGCGGGGAAGGGGGTATGCGTCCAGCTGGGTGTACCGGTTTATGGTTTGGCTGTAGTCGATGACCAGGCGGTTTTTATTGCCGGTCTTAACGACTACGACCTGGGCACGCCAGGGGCTGTTGCTCCTCTCGATGATGCCCTCCTTCAGGAGACGCTGCACCTCAAAGCTAATAAAAGCTCTGTCCCCGGCGCTGTACCGCCTGCTCTTGGTGGCGACGGGTTTACAGTCGCGGGTGAGGTTAGCGAACAGGGAGGGGGGCGGGACCTTGAGGGTGGATAGGCGGCAGGTGGTACGCGGTTGGCGGTTTAAAAGCTGCTGGTTGTCGACTGTGAGTGGGGGGAGGGGTCCACCGTATGCCAAAGTGACATTTTGAAGGTGGGATTGGAAGTCCAGCCCTAGTAGGACGGCAGCGCAGAGCTGGGGCAGGACGAGGAGTTTAAAATTTTTATACTCCGTGCCCCTAACCGACAGGGTCACAACACGGTAGCCGCTGATGTCTGTAGAATGGGACCTCGACGCCATCGAGATCCGGTTGCGCGTTGGCCGGACAGTGAGGGAGTAGTGGCTCACCGTGTCTGGATGGATGAAACTCTCCGTGCTTCCGCTGTCGAACAGGCAGGTCATGGCGTGGCCGTTTACTTTGATGTCCATCATGGACTTGGACAGGTGACGGAGGCTAGTGTATGGCTGAGCGAGCTGCTGTAGTCTGCGGGTGAGGCGGTGGTCGGGTCTGGAGACAAGGTGGCGGTCGAGTGTGGTGGACAAAATGGCGGTGCCCACGACATTGAATAAAATGGCGGAGAAGATGGCCGCCCCCACAACTCACATGAGGCACTGCTGGCGTCGGTGGCCTTGATCAAAGATGGCCGCCCCCGACTCACACGAGGGGATACTGGCATCTGTGGCCTTGATGAAAGATGGCCGCCCCCACAACTCGCATGAGGCACTGCTGGCGTCTGTGGCTCTCCCCCTGCAGGCCTTCGCAAAGTGGCCTTTCTTGTGGCAGTCGGAGCAAGTCGCGTTTCTTGCAGGGCAGCGCGTCCTTGGGTGTTTCGCCTGGCCACAGAAGAAGCAGCCGGCGGCCCGATCGCGGGGCTCCGATGTCGCAGCCGGTACCGGGGGTGGCGGTCCCGATCGGTTCTGGGACGCCAACGCTGAGGTAGGTCCCAGAGGCGGCGGTGCGAGGGGTATTGCGGCCGGGGTCGGGCCCGAGTCCCAGGGTCGCGCAGCACAGTACCTGGAGTACGCCTCGAGGTCCCGATGGGCCACTTCCAGAGAGCGAGCGAGGGCTGCAGTTGTATTCAGGTCGAGGTCCTTTGATTCGAGCAGTCTTTGCCGTGAGTAGTCGGACCGAAGGCCTTTCACGAAGGCATCGCGGATATTCCCTTCAGTATTTTCTGCAGCCGTTACAGCTTTAAAGTCACAGTCCCTGCCGAGTGTTTGTAGCGCCCGTAAAAATTCATCTACAGACTCTCCTGGCTGTTGCGAGCGGGATCTTAGGAGATGTCTGGCATACATAGAATTTACCGGGCTCCGGTACTGCTCTTTCAGCAGGTTGAGGGCGTCCTCGTATGTAGCAAGGTCCCGGATGAATGCAAATATTTTAGGGCTCACCTGGGCGGTCAGAACTCTTAGTTTGGATCCCGGAGGCACACCGGATTCTCCCAGGTAGGATTCGAAACAGCTCAGCCAGTGTTCGAAGTCGAGGGCTGAGTTCGCTGCCTGTGGGTTTAGATCCAGGTACGGCGGTCGGAGGGCTCGCAGCCAGGCCGGCTGCTGTGGCTGTTGTAGCTGGCCGTTTGGCTGGTTGTTTGGCTGCTACGATCCACTCATTTCAAAATTTAGCCAATAAAATTGATATACCTATCAATTCATTCAATGAAAAGCGACGAGTTAAGATAGTAACTATAGGTTTTTATTGGCTAAATAACAGAGACCACCCTCGTGGGTGATCGGGTCCAACAAGGAGGAATACCAGCCAGTCGACCACCTTTATACCTGGGCAAGCAGGCGGAGCCATGGGCGGAGTCAGCTGTGGTCAGCCCAGGTATAACAGCGTGACAAGAGGTGACCTTGTGTAGTGATACACTATGGTTATCACTGTTTACACTGTTGTAACGATATAAACATAGTGTAACGATAGTGAATGATAAAAGTGGTTTACCACAGGTACCAACACCCCTCCCCCCGCCATGGTGGTGAGAGTGAAAGGAATGGCTTGGGCATTGTAGGGATGCTTTGTGGTATTGGTGTGGGGTGGTGCCAACCTGGCGCATCATGCAGCAATAGATTGGGAGAAGGGGAAGTGCTACGAGACCTGGGTGTCCTTGTGCACCAGTCGCTAAAGCAGGTCCTCCGATCTTCGGGTAAGCATTCTCCAAGGCAGCCTTCGAGACACACGACAACGCAAAATCGTAGAGCAGAAACTGATAGCCAAGTTCCGCACTCATGAGGACGGCCTCAACTGGGATCTTGGGTTCATGTCATGCTACATGTAACCCCACCTGACGTAGGGTCATCCAGACTCGAGTCGTCATTGGCTTGTTCTCTCTACACAGATGCGGCCGGACCTGCTGTGATTTCCAGCAAAAAAAATGTTTTTTCGTCTGTTTTTTGTTTTTCATACAGACCCCAGCATCTGCAACATTTGACCCCTTGTGACCCCACCTCATTGTTCTTTGATGTAATGTTTTCCTGACTGACCTGTTTGGACACCATTCACACCTTTGATTGCTGTGATTATCTCTCTGCCGAGGTGTGATAAATGGCAGTTAGAAAGATTACCTGTAATCATCTGGCATTATTCTCTGACTATATAAGTTGTGTCTTTATGCATCTCTCCACTTCACCTGACGAAGGAGCAGCGCTCCGAAAGCTTGTGATTTCAAATAAAACTGTTGGACTATAACCTGGTGTTGTGTGACTTCTTACATTTGTCCACCCCAGTCCAACACCGGCATTTCCACACCATTCCTTATTGATATAATAGTTAATTTGAAAAGCTACATTTTCTTGTATTGGCAAGCTGCGGCCTTTGCAGCTTGTACGGCCTCATCAAAAACCCTTGGTGGCAGCAGGAATGATGGTAACGGTGCATCTGTGTGCCATTCGTGTCATTACAACCCCATTTCAATATAAATGAGAAGCCCAATTATGGGGCTAAAACACCTTTTCATAGAAAAACATTGTTGAGAAGGCTGAGTGCAGGTGCAGTGGCAGTATAGTACTATAAAAGAAAATCAGGCCTAATATATTAATAAGAATTGTTTGGCACAGAAATAGCAGAATGGAGATAAATGTATGCTATCATTGGGAAAGTGCATTGTCAAGTAAGAAAAAATGGCAGTCAGCCTCCATTCAATTCCTTTCACCTTGGGAGAATAATTACTGGTACAGTGTATTAAATAGGCTTTCACAAATTAGGAGATCATCATGTTACTGCCATCATGCCCAGTGAAACTCTTGTAATCTTACAAAATATAATAAATCCTACAATCATTACAGAATATTTCTGCTCAAGTTTATCAATTGCGTATCTATTGCACATCCCTATAAATTCACTAAACCTTTTACTTCAGATCAGAAGAGTTCTATATTCAAATTTTAAACTAAACGATTTGAGGAAACACGTGCGCTGAAATAAAAGTAAAGGTTTAATAATGGACAGACACTGAAATCTGAGAGGAACAGTCACAGAGCCATCTTAGAAATATTTATTGCAGTGAGCCTTAATTAGGTTTTGTGTAGTTATAATTGATTGCGCTTTTCTACCTCTCTCTCCTGGATCCCTATTTGGTCTTACGAAGCCTACATTTAAGCCTGCATCTGCCTCTTCCGCCCCGATACAACATCACACCTGCCCAAGCATGATTTATTAAAAGCAAGAGGATTTTCCCTTAATGGCTTTTTGTTTGTCCCTTGCTTTGTTGCCTAATTCCACTCTGCTGTCATAATTTAGCTGGCAGATGCTGTACTTTCACCTGCTTGCAGACTTAGTCAATTTTCCTAAAAGCTTACAAAATGCCATTCAATAGGCCTTCTTTTTACTGGGGTAAAGCCAGTGGAAGGCATCTGACTTATCTTAGTGCCCTCTACAGCAGCTGAGACTGATTCTACATTCACACTTAGGATTTACACCATCTCTCTCTATAAGTGATGTCAAATTGCCACGGTGCAAGTGTTTATTTGAGTGTCACCATATGAACATTTAAAGAAAAGAACATAAGAAAGCATGAAATAAATAAAGGACTTTTGGGCCATCAAGCCCGATCCTACCCTTATGATGTATATAATTTACCCTCTCATGCCCCATGTACTTAATCTCTTGCGAGAAAGTTCTACAAAATTTGACCTCAAAAGGTTATCCAGTAAAACTTCAGAATATCTACTAATATCTATTAGCACAACTTTAATGTTCAACAATAGTTTCTTTGTTTCCTACAGTTGATGGTCTAGATCTTGGCAGGGCAGAACTTCCACCCACAACAAGACTATGCCAGTGTCCCTCACCCAAGTTCCTAGGGCCAGGGCCACTTAAATCACCTTGGCAGGCTCCCCAGAGTCTGCCTGGGGGTGGCTGGAGATTGGCCTCTGAGACGTGCCGCAGTGTCGCATGGTCAGCAGCCACAAAAAGGCATATTTTTCTTTTCCATACTACAGAGAATTTAATTGATTGCCATACAATCAAATCAACTTCCTTTGGGGGATTTAAAATCGATAGTAACAACACTGGATATGAAGGACACACAGACACCCATCATGCCTAGCATTTCTAAAGCACAAATGACGGGCAATTTGTTGTATGATGCTGTCATGTTTCAGGATTTTTAGGGGGCTAAATTCGGTTGATTTGCACCTCCCGGTACAGCCCTAAGAGGGCGCTAACGGGGCGCAAATCAACTAGCGCCCGGGCGCGGCACTGCTAACACGTCCCACAAAATTCAGCGGGAGGTTAGCGGCGGCACTAACCGTTAGCACCGCGTGGCGCTGCGCCCCGGCTATAATATTGGGTGGCGCCCCCCGACTTACCGCCAGACGCTATGGCCGCTGGGGTCAGGGGGGCCTACCTGCGGCCGGGGCGGCGCTAGTTAAAGGGGAGGTGGCAGGCAGCCATTTTTTGTTGCTGGCCATCTGCCAGCACCTGCCCCCGAAGCTGCCCCCGGCCCCCGTGAAGCCCCCCCACCCCGTGGTGTGCCGGCTGCTCTCCATGAGCCCGGCACTCCTCCCAATCCCTGCCGGCCCAGCTGGGCGCCATGGATGCGCTACGCCACGCCCCTCCCCTTTAATAAGGGGAGGAAGGCCTGCAGTACCACAGCGCATGGCACTGCAGCACGTAGCGCTGCGATATTAGCTCGCAGCGCCCCAAGAGGGATGTGGGGTGCTTCCAGTAGTTCCCCTCCTCCCTCTCGGGGCACTACCTGGGAAAATCGGCCACGGGGGCACTATCTTTTTCTGAGAGAAAACTGGGAATTATAGACCGGTAAGCCTGACATCGGTAGTGGGGAAATGCTAGAGTCCATTATAAAAGATGTAATAGCAGAGCACTTGGAAAACAGTGACAGGATCGGACAAAGTCAACATGGATTTACAAAAGGTAAATCATGCTTGACTAATTTACTGGAATTTTTTGAGGATGTAACTGGTAGAATAGATAAGGGAGAACCAGTGGATGTGGTGTATTTGGACTTTCAGAAGGCTTTCGATAAGGTCCTGCATAAGAGATTAGCGTGTAAAGTTAAGGCACATGGGATTGGGGGCAAGGTACTGACTTGGATAGAGAACTGGTTGGCAGACAGGAAGCAAAGAGTTGGAATAAATGGGTCTTTTTCTGAGTGGCAGGCAGTGACTAGTGGGGTACCGCAGGGATCAGTCCTAGGACCCCAGCTATTCACAATATATATAAATGGTCTAGACGAGGGAACTAGATGTAATATCTCCAAATTTGCAGACGACACAAAGCTGGGTGGGCGTGTGTGCTGTGAGGAGGATGCTGAGAAACTCCAGTATGATTTGGACAGGTTGGGTGATTGGGCAGATGCATGGCAGATGCAATATAATGTGGATAAATGCGAGGTTATCCACTTTGGTGGCAAAAACAGGAAGGCAGATTATTATCTGAACGGCAATAGATTGGGAGAAGTGGAAGTGCAACAAGACCTGGGTGTCCTTGTGCAACAGTCGCTGAAGGTAAGCATGCAGGTGCAGCAGGCGGTTAAGAAGGCAAATGGTATGTTGGCCTTCGTAGCGAGAGGGTTTGAGTACAGGAACAAGGACGTCTTGCTGCAGTTGTACAGGGTCTTGGTGAGACCACACCTTGAGTATTGTGTGCAGTTTTGGTCGCCTTATCTGAGGAAGGATGTTCTTGCCATGGAGGGAGTGCAGCGAAGATTCACCAGACTGATACCTGGGATGGCAGGAATGACGTATGAGGAGAGATTGGGTTGATTGGGCTTATATTCGCTGGAGTTTAGACGAATGAGAGGGGATCTCATTGAAACTTATAAAATTCTAACAGGACTAGACAGACTAGATGCAGGAAGGATGTTCCCGATGGTCAGGGAGTCCAGAACCAGGGGTCACAGTCTAAGGATAAGGGGTAAGCCATTTAGGACAGAGATGAGGAGGAATTTCTTCGCCCAGAGAGTGGTGAACCTGTGGAATTCTCTACCACAGAAGGCAGTGGAGGCCAATTCATTAAATATATTCAAGAAGGAGTTAGATATATATCTTAAGACTAAAGGGATCAAGGGATATGGGGAGAAGGCAGGGACAGGGTACTGAATTTGGATGATCAGCCATGATCTCATTGAATGGCGGAGCAGGCTCGAGGGGCCGAATGGCCTACTTCTGCTCCTATCTTCTATGTTTCTAAATTTACCCCTGAATCTTTTTTTTACTTCACTTTAAGGATTTGAGAATAGGTTACGTTTAAGTGTTGTGTTTTAAAACAAAGTGAGCTTGTACACATTTAAAAACCACTGAGTTGGTGGGGGCATGTGGGAGGAGAGTTGCTCTTTTAATCAACCAACTGTCCTTATTGTTGTCTGCAATGGCTGGGAACATTATGCAATTTGTTATCTTGTCTCCAATAACCAGATTTATTATGGCGAGGAAAATTCTATTCATGTGAGCCCAGCATGTGATGTCTACTGAGAATATACTCTTAGAAGCAGAGGTCGTTGGATTGGTTGACAGGCCGACTGGTGAATCCCTGACTAGGGCAGCAATTGAAGACTCAGCCCTCTCACTTGCTGGGAACCTAGCGAGAAAAGGGAAACAGAGAGGCTGGGACAGTCAGTGTGGTTTTAAAGAGGAGACTGCAGCGGTTTGTGTAGATCGCCACTAAATAAGAGAGTTTGACCTCGACGAACTATAAATAAGTTGTTTATTTACAGGAACAGGCTAATTACAGCAGGTAAGATAGCAGGTAAGATGGCTGATTGTAGGAGCACCGTGGTGTAGGTCTTGTCCCAGCGGGGACTCCACGAGGACTGAGTTCGCAGTCCTGTGGGGAGCGTGATGACATCATCGCGTTTGTGTTGTGACGTCAACACGTTGTTCGCGTTTCCCGCGCTTAGGGCATCATGTGATGCGTGTCGTTGCGTCGCTGGCTGTTGAGGCCGAAGTCGGGAGGCCGGGCTGTGCCGGTGCTTGCCGCGGGAGCGGAAGATTGCGTCGCTCCCGTCGGCTGGCCGTTGAGGCCGTAGACGCTAGGCCAGGCTGTGCCGGCGCACGCACATCACGTTGTACGTGACGTGACGTCAGCGCGCTAGGGCACGTCTTAAAGGGGCAATGGCCCCAACAGGTAAGTTAAAAGGGCAACGGCCCCAAAAGGTAAGTTAAACATACAGTAAGGTAAGTTAAAGGGAATTATGTGTCTCAATGTAAGGGACAACTGTGGTACCGCCACATAGGCCCCCCCAGAATTCGCTTTAACGAAAGTCCAAGGATGAGATGGTCTGACGAGCTGGTGGTCACGGCGGTCATGCTGTCTCGACTTGGTAGGCGAGGTATGAAGATGCTGCTCGTGAGTGGATCCTTACGCGCGTCGTGGCGAATAAAACGTATCCGTCAGGCGAAGGACCGTGGAGACGTGCGAAACAGCAGGCCTTGTCAGAGTGACGGGCAGGTTGGGCGGACGCGGGTGATGTCTCCGTTGATGTTGAAACAAGTCCTTGTTCCGACGAAATCTGCAGGAACGCCGACGGGCGATCCAGGAGGACTTGACTGGTGAGGTCGGTGAACTCGCCGACAGGTGAGTGAAACCTTCGGGAGGCTGGAACGCATGGAACGGTGCGTGCCATTGTGCTACGACGATAACACAACGGAGGGTGAAGAGTTGCTGCGTTGATCAGTGATCGGTGAGGCCAGCAACTTTCACGTGGTTGATCGCGGCCGCAGGATGCCCGTTGGACCCGTCCTCGACGTGTGCATCTTCAGTAGACGTTTGCTAAAGGGAAAACTGGATAAAGGGCAGCAACGGTCCAGGTTGTTGTTGCTTTCAGGCGGGGTAAACTCTGCCTGGAGGGCGGCAACACTTGAAACTGTTGTAGATTTAGGAGAAAACAGCCGGGCGGGCGGCATGCTTTTGTTCACGCCGAATCGTGTAGTAGGTAACACAACCAGCAGGCTGAAGGGCTGGTGCGTCGTCGGTGGAGAAGGAGTCGTCGGTGTTCACGAGGGATGTGTCCTCGTGCGCGAGGAGTGCGTCCTCGTGTTTTGCGGGGGTGAGTCCTCGTGGTATCCCCGCGGGGCGCGCTCCGATCTTGTGGGCCCGAACATGCTGTACCCCACGCTTGGAGAGATGTATACTTGCTGTTGCTTTAGACGTAGAGGCGGACGATCCGTATGGCGGTAGAAGAGTCGAATACGGAGACCGCGAACACGTGCGTGGTCTGTGCCGCATCGATGTTCTCGGCGAACGGGGCTTCTACCGTCATAAAGCACGAGGGAGACTGTGGCTCCCTGGATTGCGGTAGCGACAGCAGAACGGCTGATGCTTCCATAGCGTGCTTCGTTTGTGAAAGATGTTCACAAACCCACCAATTGTAGCGCTGGTGGACGACGGTTGCCGTTGGTCGTGCTCTACCTCTGTGAAATCGTTCGTGAAAAACGGGCTCACCTCCAAGCTGCGCTTCCGTTGCGAAGACGTTCGCAAAGACGGGGTCGCTTGTGGTGGAATTGGTGTTAGGCAGTTGCTGTTCCATGGTTGTTCGTCGGTTGTGCGTTGGTCGTCTTGTGGGAAGACGAGGGTCAGGCTGCGCGTTGCTACCGTGAAAATCGTTCACGGATACGGGTTCACCAATTGTAGCGTAGGAATTGATGAGCTCCCGTGCTCACGTCGTTGGGTCACCAATGTAGCGGTTTGTGTAGATCGCCACTAAATAAGAGAGTTTGACTTCGACGAACTATTAACAAGTTGTTTATTTACAGGAACAGGCTAATTACAACAGGTAAGATAGCAGGTAAGATGGCTGACTGTAGGAGCACCGTGGTGTAGGTCTTGCCCAGCGGGGACTCCACGAGGACTGAGTTCGCAGTCCTGTGGGGAGCGTGATGACGTCATCGCATTTGTGTTGTGACGTCATCATGTTGTTCACGTTTCCCGCGCTTAAGGCATCACGTGATGCGCGTCGTTGCGTCGCTGGCCGTTGAGGCTGAAGTCGGGAGGCCGGGCTGTGCCGGTGCTTGCCGCAGGAGCGGAAGATTGCGTCGCTCCCGTCGGCTGGCCGGTGAGGCCGAAGACGCTAGGCCGGGCTGTGCCGGCGCACGCACATCACGTTGTACGTGACGTGACGTCAGCGCGCTATGGCGCGTCTTAAAGGTGCAATGGCCCCAACAGGTAAGTTAAAAGGGCAACGGCCCCAAAAGGTAAGTTAAACATACAGTAAGGTAAGTTAAAGGGAATTATGTGTCTCAATGTAAGGGACAACCAGTGGTACCGCCACAAGACTGCAGGGTGCAAGTCTGGACCCAGGCATTTATGCTGAAATGCAGACGGTCAAATTTTGCAGTTAGAAATTATTTAGAAAAAAAGGTAATGCCAAAAACAAGCAAATCAGCCCATGAAAGTGACAGGGTGCATGGTTTTTTAAATAATTTTTCAAGGAGAGAACGGGGAATTGCTTTGACAGTCACTCTGTATGTTTTCAGGTTGGCAGGCTGTAATTAGTGGAGTACCACAAGGATCAGTGCTTGAGCCTCAGCTATTTATAATCTACATTAATGACTTAGATGAGGGGAATGAGTGTAATGTATCCAAGTTTGCTGCTAATACAAAGCTAAGTGGGAAAGTAAGTTGTGAGTAGGACACAAAGGGCATGATCTTGCCAGGCCTGGGGAGGTGGGTATGGAGGTGGGACTGCCTGGAAAAAGGCAGAATTTGGGGGTGGGTGCCCAACCCGCCCCCAAGCCGTCTCTGTAACATTTGCATATTGAATTATCATTGGCCTGCAGGCACCTGTAAGGAATACCTATTATATTCACATGTGATCACATGCTGAGTTGTCATTGGCCTGCAGGCATCTGTAAGGACTACTATTGTTTTGAAGACCCAGGCAAGGGGTCCTAATGCCGGGCTTCCCCCACTGTGCTGCTATGAATAAGATGACAGACCTAATGCTTAATAAAAGAGTTAAACTGCAATACTCTGTTGTCCTGCAAGTTATTATTTTGGTACAAAGTGTGCAAAACAAGACATGATGTCAGAACAGGGATTGAAAATGGACATTGTTGGAGCGCCCTTGCCTTGAATCGATTGGGAATCTTTGAACTTACATAGAGAATGGCACAAGTTCAAACAACACATGGAGTTGATGTTCTCGGGTCCACTGAAAAGCAAAGGGGAGGAAGAAAGATGCAGCTACCTACTCCTGTGGATTGGAGAAAAAGGGAGAGACATTTTCAACACATGGTCTCTCACCGCGGATGAAGCAAAGGTACTGGAAAGTTATTTTGATCGTTTTGAATCATATGAAATGCCCAAGACAAATACGATATTCGCTAGGTACAAGTTTCAGGAGAAAGTACAAGGAGCTAGTGAGTTGTTTGAACAGTTCGTGACTGAGTTAAAACTGCTGGTAAAAGACTGTGAATATGCAGATAAAGATGAGATGGTCAGAGAGTGCATCGTGTTTGGAATACATTCAGCTAAAGTGAGAGAGAAACTTTTGAATGTTGGGTCCGGGCTAACGCTGGACAAAGCTATGGACATAGCTAGATCGCACGAGATAGCCCAAGCACAGTTGAAAACCATAACTGGCGCCACAAGCAGCTCGCGTGAACAGACAGTGCACGCAGTTAATAGACACACACCAAAGAACACCGCCCAGAGAGCGTGTTTCAGAACAGAAAGAACAGAGATAGTTCTAAAAATGAGCGACACAGACGTAAAACGCTTCAAAAACTGTGGATATTGTGGAAACAAGGTGCATGGGGAAAAGGAGCACTGCCCTGCCAAAGGAATGTAAGAAATCACACAACACCAGGTTATAGTCCAACAGCTTTATTTGAAATCACAAGCTTTCGGAGCGCTGCTCCTTCGTCAGGTGAAGTGGAGAGATGCATAAAAACACAGCTTATATAGTCAGAGAATAATGTCAGATGTTTACAGGTAATCTTTCGAACTGCCATTTATCACACCTCGGCAGAGAGATAATCACAGCAATCAAAGGTGTAAATGGTGTCCAAACAGGTCAGTCAGGAAAACATTACATCAAAGAACAATGAGGTGGGGTCACACGGGGTCAAATGTTGCAGATGCTGGGGTCTGTATGAAAAACAAAAAACAGTCAAAAAACACATTTTTTTGCTGGAAATCACAGCAGGTTCGGCCGCATCTGTGTGGAGAGAACAAGCCAACGACGACTCGAGTCTGGATGACCCTACATCAGGTGGGGTTACATGTAGCGTGACATGAACCCAAGATCCCGGTTGAGGCCATCCTCATGGGTGCGGAACTTGGCTATCAGTTTCTGCTCGACGATTTTGCGTTGTCGTGTGTCTCGAAGGCTGCCTTGGAAGACCTTCAAAGCATCCTACACGCTCTCATCCCACGTACTCCCCACATGGGAGACTTCTACTGCCTCCCAAAGATACACAAAGCCAACACACCCGGACGTCCTATCGTATCAGGCAACGGAACCCTGTGTGAGAACCTCTCTGGATACGTCGAGGGCATCTTGAAACCCATCGTACAGGGAACCCCCAGCTTCTGTCGTGACACTACAGACTTCTTACAGAAACTCAGCACCCACGGACCAGTTGAACCAAGAACACTCCTCGCCACGATGGACGTCTCGGCACTCTACACCAGTATCCCCCACGATGACGGCATCGCTGCGACAGCCTCAGTACTCAACACCAACAACAGCCAATCTCCAGACGCCATCCTACGACTCATCCGCTTCATCCTTGACCACAATGTCTTCACCTTCGACAACCAGTTCTTTACCCAAACACACGGAACAGCCATGGGGACCAAATTCGCACCCCAATACGCCAACATCTTCAGCACAAGTTCGAGCAAGACTTCTTCACTGCACAGGACCTCCAACCAATGCTATACACCAGATACATCGACGACATTTTCTTCCTATGGACCCACGGCGAAGAATCACTGAAAAGACTACACGATAACATCAACAAGTTCCATCCCACCATCAAACTCACCATGGACTACTCCTCAGAATCGGTTTCATTCTTGGACACACGAATCACCATCAAAGACGGACACCTCAGCACTTCACTCTACCGCAAGCCCAAGGACAACCTCACGATGCTCCACTTCTCCAGCTTCCACCCTAACCATGTTAAAGAAGCCATCCCCTATGGACAAGCCCTGCGAATACACAGGATCTGCTCAGACGAGGAGGAACGCGATGGACACCTACAGACGCTGAAAGACGCCCTCGTAAGAACGGGATATGACGCTCGACTCGTCGATCGACAGTTCCGACGGGCCACAGTGAAAAATCGCATAGACCTCCTCAGAAGACAAACACGGGACACAACCAACAGAGTACCCTTCGTCATCCAGTACTTCCCCGGAGCGGAGAAAGTATGCCATGTTCTTCGCAGCCTTCAACATGTCATCAATGACGACGAACACCTCGCTAAGGCCATCCCCACGCCTCCTCTACTCGCCTTCAAACAGCCGCCTAACCTCAAACAGACCATCGTTCGCAGCAAATTACCCAGATTTCAGGAGAACAGTGACCACAACACCACACAACCCTGCCACAGCAACCTTTGCAAGACATGCCAGATCATCAACACAGGTACCACCATCACACATGAGGACACCACCCACCAGGTACATGGTACATACTCATGTGACTCGGCCAACGTTGTCTACCTCATACGTTGCAGGAAAGGATGCCCCGGAGCATGGTACATCGGCGAGACCATGCAGACACTGCGACAACGGATGAACGGACACCGCGCAACAATCGCCAGGCAGGAGTGTTCCCTCCCAGTCGGGGAACACTTCAGCAGTCAAGGACATTCAGCCTCCGATCTTCGGGTAAGCATTCTCCAAGGCGGCCTTCGAGACAGACGACAACGCAAAATCGTCGAGCAGAAACTGATAGCCAAGTTCCGCACCCATGAGGATGCCCTCAACCGGGATCTTGGGTTCATGTCACGCTACATGTAACCCCACTTGACGTAGGGTCATCCAGACTCAAGTCATCATTGGCTTGTTCTCTCCACAGAGATGCGGCCGGACCTGCTGTGATTTCCAGCAAAAAAATGTGTTTTTTGTCTTTTTTTGTTTTTCATACAGACCCCAGCATCTGCAACATTTGACCCCTTGTGACCCCACCTCATTGTTCTTTGATGTAATGTTTTCCTGACTGACCTGTTTGGACACCATTTACACCTTTGATTGCTGTGATTATCTCTCTGCCGAGGTGTGATAAATGGCAGTTAGAAAGATTACCTGTAAACATCTGACATTATTCTCTGACTATATAAGCTGTGTTTTTATGCATCTCTCCACTTCACCTGACGAAGGAGCAGCACTCCGAAAGCTTGTGATTTCAAATAAAGCTGTTGGACTATAACCTGGTGTTGTGTGATTTCTTACATTTGTCCACCCCAGTCCAACACCGGCATCTCCACATCTGTCAAAGGAAGGCAATGTGCTAAATGTGGTAAATGGAACCACTTTGCTAAAGTTTGCAGGACTGTTTTTGGAAAGCAGTACTCACAGTGAGTGACAGCCAAATGCCAGATAGAGAGCTAAATGCAGAGGAACTGTTTATTGATTATGTGTTGCAGAAAAAACAGATTTCAGAGACTGAGCAAACCTTTGCAGATATTGAGATAGGAAAACAGGGCACAGAGCTTAGGTTTAAACTAGACACTGGAGCTCAGGTTAATTTAATTCCTCTGAGTGAGTATCACAGCTTGAAGGATGAGTGTGAGCTACAGCCCATCAACAGCTGTGCTGGTGACTTGAAGTTGTCAACCGGAGTGTTGCGGTACTCAAGGAGACTGATGTAGGGGTCCCTTTTTTTCCGCTTTGGCTTTGTCCATGAGTGTTTTTGCAATCTGGACAGTTTTTTCAGCAAGGCCATTACTTTGAGGGTAATGTGGGCTTGATGTGACATGTGTGAAATCCCATGCCTTGGCAAACGAATCGAACTCTTTTGATTTGCATTGGGGGCCATTGTCTGAGACTAAAGTCTCTACCATGCCATGCATGGCAAAGGCTGCCTTTAGCTTGTGGATCACAGCTGCAGTTGTGGTGCTCAGAAGCTTGTCCAGCTCAAAAAATCTGCTGTAGTAATCAACAGTCACTATGTAGTCCTCGTTATTCCATGTGAACAGATCCGTTGCCGCGACCTGCCAGGGCCTGTCTGGGATACGGTGAGGTATCATGGGCTCTTTGACATTTGATGGGTGGCGTTCTAGACAAATGGAACATTTTCCGACAATGTCCTCAATGTGTTTGCACATTCCGGGCCAAAACATAATGTCACGTGCTTTTTGTTTGCATTTTTCCATGCCCATATGTCCAGCATGAATTTTTGTCAACATCTCTTCTCTGAGACTGGTTGGAATGATGATTTTCTCCCCTTTGAAGACGATTCCATTGATTTGTGACTGTTCATCTCTGTGGTTCCAGAATTCAGATATGCTCTGAGTGCATTTCCTCCTTTCCTCAGGCCATCCTTTGTGTATGACTTTGCTCAGCAGTGTGAGTTGTGCATCTTTCGCTGTTCCTGCTCGGATCTCCTTCAGTTTTGAGTCACTCACAGGTAAGCTGTTGTACACCATGTGCACCTGCACATCCATGCCTTCACTGAGGCTGCTGTCCTGGTAGCTAAGAGACTTTCTGGAGAGCGTGTCTGCAACAGGAATGTCTTTGCCTGGACGGTGAATGATTGTGAAATCATACTTCTGTAGCTGAAGGATCATTCTCTGTAGCCTTGGTGGGGCTGCGGCTAGTGGTTTCCTCATGATTAACTCGAGGGGCTTGTGGTCGGATTCCACAATGACTTGTTGGCCATAGACGTACTGGTGGAAACGCTTACATCCAAACAGAATTGCATATAGCTCTTTCTCGATTTGAGCATAGTTGATTTCACTGTCTGTGAGAGATCTGGAAGCGTAGCCGACGGGCTTTCCTTCTTGCAGTAATACTGCACCTAGTCCATACTTTGACGCGTCCACTTGTAGTCTGAGGTCTTTGTTGGGGTCGAAGCAGGCAAGAACTGGTCCTGGTTCTCTGGTGATTAGGTGTTTCATTTTCTGAAATGCTGTGTCATGTTGTTTGTCCCACAGGAACTCATTGGATTGTTTGAGCAACTGACGCATGGGTGCATTGATTTCGGAGAGGCTTGGGGCAAACTTGGCTAAGTAGTTAACCATGCCTAGTACTGTCTCTAGCTCTGCGCGGTTCTTTGGCAGCTCCATCTTCTTGATGGCGGAGATTTTCTCTGGATCCGGCTTAATGCCATCAGTTGAGAGGCGATGCCTGAAATAACTGATCTCGGTGGATCCAATTATGCTTTTCTCGGGGTTGAGCCGGATACCTTTCTCCCATGATCTTTGTAGCATCGCACGGAGGTTCCTGTCATGTTCCTCTCTATTCCTGCCATAGATGAGGATGTCGTCTACAATTGCGACTACTCCATCAAGGCCTTCATAGGTTTCGTCGATCGTCCGCTGGAATTCATCCTGAGCTGAGATAAGACCAAATGGTAAACGCAGAAATCGGTAGCGTCCAAATGGTGTGTTGAACGTTGTTAGCTTAGATGACTCTTCCGTGAACTTGATAGTCCAGTATCCTGATCGTGCATCCATTACACTGAAGTAACGTGCTCCCACTAGCTTGGGTGTGATGTCATCTAGCATTGGTAGAGCGTAGTGAGGGTGTTTGATAGCCTTGTTCAAATCTCTGGGGTCAAGACAGACTCTGAGCTTGCCTGTACGTGGTTTCTCAACCACTACTAATGCGTTGACCCACTCTGTCGGTTCTGTTTCCTGGACGATGATTTCTGTATTCTCCATGCTCTGCAGCTCCTCCTTCAGGTGACTACGTAGAGCAAGGGGTATCCTTCTCGGTGGGCAAACCACAGGGGTTGCTGTTGGGTCAAGGTGAATAGTGCATTCACCTAGAAATAGTCCGATTCCTTTGAAAACATCAGCAAACTCCTCCATGACTGTCTGCTTCTCAACTGGTGCTGTCAATGATAGCACTAGCTTGACGAGGTCCATGTCTAAACATGCCTTTAGACCTAGCACTGGAGGTGCTCGAGTGTCAACAATGTAAAAGTCCAACATCATGTCGCTTTCTTTGTACTTGCATTTCATCACGCATGTGCCTTTTACAATGAGCTGCTCACCCTATTATTTTTGTACAAAGTGTGCAAAACCAGACTGGAGGTGGGTAGACGTCTCGCACCGGGTCCCATCTCCTTGGAGGCAGGAAGGGATTACAGCCATTTAACTGCCTGTTAACAGTCCGCGCCACAGTGCCCACTATCGTATTGGTTAGGACGCCCTGTAGTTGTCCACGGTGCCCACCTGAGACAGGCATTAGGACCATTGCCTATGCAAATCAGGGGCCTAACACCTGTTTAAGGCCCCTTTGCCAAATTTGATTGTGACTGACCACATCATGCACAGGACTTACTCGCTGCCCTCGTTAGGCAGCCCAGCTGGTCAATCTCGCTTCTTCCTTTCGAGCCTGCTCTGCCATTCAGTAAGATCATGGTTAATCTTCTACCTCAATTCCACCTTCCTGGAGTATTCACATATCCCTGGACTCCCTTAGTATCCAAAAATCTATCGACCTCTGTCTTGGATATAATCAATGACTGAGCATCCACAGCTCTCTGGGGTAGAGAATTCCAAAGATTCACAACTCTTGGAGTGAAGAAATTTCTCCTCATCTCTGTCCTAAATGGCCGACCCCTTATTCTGAGACTGTGACCCCCGGTTCTAGACTCCACAGCCAGAGGAAACATCCTCCCAGCATCTACCATGTCAAGCCCTTTAAGAATTTGATATGTTTCAATGAGATCACCTCTCATTCTCCTAAACGCCTAGCCTATTCAATCTCTCCTCATCGGACTGATTCCTGGGATGAGGGGATTGTCCTGTGAACTTTTGTTGCACTCCCTCGAAGGCAAGTATATTCTTCCTTAGGTTAGGAGACCAAGACTGTACACAGTAGTCCAGGTATGGTCTCACCAAGGCCTCAAATAATTATAGTAAGACTTCTTTACTCTTATACGCCAATCCTTTTGTAATAAAGGCTAACATACCATTTGGCTTCCTAATTACTTGCTGTACCTGCATGTTAACTTTCAGTGATTCGTGTACAAGAACATCCAGGTCCCTCTGAATACCAACATTTCTCAGTCTCTCACCATTTTAAAAATATTCTGCTTTTCTGTTTTTCCTACCAAAGTGGATAACTTCACACTTCTTCACATTATATTCCATCTGCTATGTTATTGCCCACTCACTTAACCTGGCTAAATCCCTCTGCAGCCTCTTTGCGTCCTAACAGCTTACTTTCCTACCTAACTTTGTATCTATGGCTTGTATGTGCACTAGTTGACTGCCATGTTTGCCTGCATAACAGTAACTACACTTAAAACGTTAGTCATTCTATCTGAAGTGCTTTGGGGCATCATCAGGATGTGAAAGGCCCTATATAAATTAATTTCTTTCTTTGTCCCCTTGGACTATGGAGGGAAAAATTAGCCAAGGTTCCTGCCCATGATTGCCATCCAGTGACCTCATCTGGAAGGTGCACATGTATGGATCTGAATTGAGGACAAGATCTGCCTCTGTAATAATGTCCTCCACATTTGAATAGCATGCCAGGTTCACACGTGAAGAATAATCTTGGGGCTCACACCATGGAACCATGAAAGCCTTCAGAAAAGGAAGTGAAAACTACAAAAAATTGAATAGTGAATTAAAAGCAACAACTCAGCACAAACAGGTGTTGTAGGAAAAATGATTCCTCGGAAACTAGACTTTGAGTAAGAGAGACAACTTTATTAAATGACAGAGCTCTGGGAGAAGCGTCTGCAACCACACGGTCTGCGAGAGCACCTTCTCCCTGATTGTAGTACGTGCCGAGCTTATATACAATTCCAAGAAGTTGGTTTTAGATCATTTACATTCATCCAATCAATTCGTTTATTAGCGCATATTGTTATTTTCCTCCAGTCAGGAGTTTACACACTTGTGTTGCCAATTCTGCCTCTTCAGGTCTTCGTTCCGTCTTGTTCCCCGGCGGAATGTGATTAGTTCGATAATAGGATACAAGTGATTAGTTCGATGATAGGATACCAGTGAACCTTGTTAGTCCTCAGTGATTCAATTAGTCCCAGTCAGGACATGAGATGAACTTTGTTCCAGCCATGCGTAAGCGTGGCATGCCTCACTGTGCAGTGATTCAATTAGTCCCAGTCAGCGAATTTGTTGTTTGTGTCTTTTCCAGCAAAATCTTGTCCAGCAATCTTGTCCAGCAAAATTTTATTCTAACATAGGAAAATAAACTTTCTGTTCCCCATGGCTTAGTGTTACACCAGACAGTGTTCTAACTCACTGGGGGAAACATTGACTTATTACCAGGAATCGGCATGAAATCCATGATGCATTGAATATTCGTGCCCAAAGCTCGAGGCCTGGTGCTCGCTCCAAATTGGACCTCGAGCCTCATCTCCATAATATAGGCGAGCTGCAGATGTCAACTGGGTGCCCGCTGCAGCTTGCCGCTCTGGGCTTTCCCATAATCGTCCGGCTTGGACGCCAAGCTGGCTCATAGGTAAGTCCTTTAAAGGATCCCTGGTTAGACTGCCACAGACCTGGAAAAATTGAGTGGAACATTCGTGGACCATCCTAATTTTTGCTCAATTTGGCAACGGGATCCTGAAATAGACATTAGGCTCCTGATTAGCATATACAAAGGGTTCTAACGTCTGCTTTAGGAGGGTGTCCAAAGCACTGAGAAGTCACCGGTTGGCGCACTTCCAGGGGGGCATCGGGTGCGGGAGATTTCACCCCAAAATTGGTCCCTCTATGTCCATTTCGTGCTCAAGAAATATGTGCGACGGGGACCAATTTCCCCCCCCTCCTCCCCCACTCTTTTCCAATACCTCAAAACACTGTTGCTAAGATGTAAACCCTGTTGATGGGGTTTACCTTGGGTTTCTCTTCCACCTAAGTTACGGGGGCTGATCAGGAGAACCCCCAAGGAGATTTCCGATGTATATTTATTACTCTGCAGTGATGCAATCTCCTTTAAGATAATTCTTGGAACACAGGAAAGAACCATTTGGTTATTAAATTGTATTGTACATTACCTTCTCATTAAGTGTGTGCAGTTATTTTCATGCTTCAACCTGATTTTTATTTTAAGAATTCCAGCTGAAACACAAAAGGAATAATTGCCTGGTTAATCTGAGTAAACGTGAAATAAAGTGGTGTAGGAACGGAGGTTCCTAACGAAAAGACTGAGTTCGACTCCGGCAATCAAAATAACGAACTTTAATGGAACAAAACAGGTTTTAACTGAAAACTGCTGGAATACATCGAATACAGGTCTGCTCTCTTTGAAGGCTCCACGAGGACTGCTCCTCTGGTCTGAAAGCTGGCGTCATGACGTCATCACGTTCTTCCCGCCATTGGGGGATCACGTGACTAACGGCATGATGTAATCACGTTGAAACCGCGCTGTAAAGGTAACTAGACATAGTACAGTTAAACAGTGTAATTAAAGGTACAGACACAGGCAGTAACTACATTGCTGTTAAAGGAATTATGTACAACTGCTCTGAGTCCTTTGGTGGCTCCGCCACATGCGCCCCCCCCCCAGAATTGTCTTTAACAGGAAAAGTGAGACGAGGAGGAGGTCTGGCAAGTCTGTCTGATCGACTTCGATAACCTGGCAGAGGAAGTTGATGATCGATGGTCGAGCTGGCAGGCGATTGTGGTTGAGCAAGCGCGGCGAGCATGGTCGAATTGGCGGGCGGCTTTGGTTGATCTGGCATGGCGGCTGCGGGCGGTCGGCCACGTTTCGGTGGTTGAGCGACGATGACTGGGCGGTCCAGGTCCAGGTGAGCCGGCTTCAATCGGTCCACCAAAATGTGATCCGGCTTTCCTCCGATGTCAACCGAAAAGGATTTGTCTCCTGGTTCGATGACGTGGAAAGGACCAGTGTAAGGGGGCTTGAGCGGATCCCGGTGAGCGCCATGGCGGATGAATACATACTCAGCATTCTTCAGTACTGCTGGCACGTGGGAGTTCTGTAAGCCGTGATTTGATGTAGGCACCGGAGCGAAGCATCTGGCCGCTTCCTGGTGGCTAACGAGTTGCTGGGAGGCGGACCATGGCTCTGTGGGAGAAGGGAGGAAATCCCCTGGTACTCGGAGAGGCTGGCCGTAGACGAGTTCGGCTGAGGACGATTGCAGGTCTTCTTTGGGCGCCGTACGAAGACCCAAAAGGACCCATGGAAGTCTGTCCACCCATCCTGCACCTTGAAGACTGGCCCGAAGGGCAGCTTTAAGCGACCTGTGGAATCGCTCACAAAGGCCATTCGCCTGTGGATGATAGGCGGTGGTGCGATGAAGTTTGGTGCCGAACCCCTGAGCTACAGCGTTCCAAAGCTCCGAGGAAAATTGTGGCCCACGGTCGGAAGAGATGTCCGCCGGTACCCCGAAACGGGCAACCCAACAGGAGATGAAAGCACTAGCAACGTCTGCCGAAGTGGTGGAAACCAAAGGAATTGCCTCTGGCCACCTAGTGGTGCGGTCCACCATGGTGAGGAGATGCGTATAACCCTGAGAAGGCGGAAGCGGCCCCACAAGGTCCACATGCACGTGGTGGAAACGACGCTCCGGAACAGCGAACGTAGCCACTGGAGCTTTAACATGATGCTGGACCTTGGCCTTCTGGCAGACTACCCAGGTATTAGCCCAGTCACAGACATCGAGGTGCATACCTTTCCAGACGAACTTCGCCGACATAAGCCATTGTGAAGCCTTCATCCCAGGGTGCGACAACCCGTGTATGGCATCAAACACCTTCCGGCGCCATGCGACCGGCACGATAGGTCGGGGAACGTCCATGGAGACGTCGCAAAGGAGCGTGGCGCCTGTGGCCTGGAAAGTGATGTCGGTCGCTTGGAAACTGGAGGGGACGGTTCTGTATGATTGGACCTCAGAGTCTGAGGCCTGATCTGCAGCCATGAGGGTGTAGTCGATCCCCAGGTGAACTGCGTGGACCATCGCACGGGAGAGGCAATCCACCACCAGGTTGTCCTTACCAGACACATGCTGAATGTCCATGGTAAATTCGGAAATAAACATCAGTTGACGTTGTTGACGAGCGGTCCACGGTTCGGCGGTCTTGGCCATGGCGAACGATAGAGGCTTGTGGTCGACAAAAGCCGTGAAGGGATGTCCTTCCGATAAGAACCGGAAATGGCGAATGGCTAGGAAAAGGGCCAGTAACTCCCGATCGAAGGTGCTGTATTTTTTTTCATTTTTCCGTAGTTGACGGCTGAAAAACAGCAGCAGTTGCCACGTGCCATTGACCCACTGCTCTTGCACTGCGCCGATGGCGTAGTCTGACGCGTCCATGGTAAGGGCGATGGTGGCACCTGGAAGTGGGTGCACCAGCATGGTTGCATTGACCAAGGCGCTCTTGGTGTTGACGAACGCTGTTATGTATTGTGTGTTCTATTGTGAGTTCTCCTCCCACCTGTGGTGGCGCTGTCACAGGAGATAAATGGTTGGGTGTTCTCTGTTAAGTTTAGCTCTCTTTGTTCGGAACTTGCCAGAACTTCCTTTCCTTCCAATAAAGCACTTCATGTTTGAATCTCTGAGTTCTGAGTCCTAAATTGTGTCTAGGTAGAAAGGTACCGACACAACAAGTGGCAACGAGGAGCGGACGAATCTGCGTACGTTACGGGTGCAGTGAGTAAACAGAAAATTTAATTTGAAACGTGAGATGGCTACTATATTAGGAAACATCGGTGATTTTGATGGAAATGTGGAGCAATGGAGCGCTTATACAGAACGTTTTGACTATTTTGTATTGGCGAATGCGGTGGCAAATGAAAAGGTCGTGCCTACCTTTTTGAGTGTAATCGGGCCGAAGACATTCAATTTACTTTGCAGCCTCGTGCAATCAGATAAGCCAGGAACTAAAACATATAAGCAACTAGTGGAAATTCTTGGAGCACATTTTTCACCAAAACCTCTGGTTATTGCTGAGAGATTTAGATTTCATAAACGGAATCAAGAGGAGGGGGAATCAGTGACGATGTTTATTGCTGCTTTAAAAAGGTTGTCGGAACACTGCCAGTTCAAAGAGGTGCTGAATGACACCATTAGAGACAGACTTGTGTGTGGTCTGCAAAATGCAGCCACACAGAAGCGCCTTCTTACTAAGGACAACCTTACTCATGAAAAGGCCATTGAAGTTAGTGTCTCCATGGAGATGGCAGAAAAGGAGGCTCACCAGTTGAGTTCAACAGGGAGAGTTCACAAGGTGTCGTCTGAGCCTATAGGTGCGCGGAACGGCACATGTTACCGTTGTGGGAAAACGGGCCATCACGCTAATGACTGCTGGTGTACGGAGCTGGAATGCCGAAATTGTGGCAAAAAGGGTCACATTGAACGCGCCTGTAGAGGTAAAAAAAGAACAGACAGAGCTGGGAAGCATGGAAGCAAAATGTCTGTATTTGGACAAGAGAGGAAAAAGAGTGTTCATTCAGTGCAGTATGATGGAACAAGCAAAACAGAGGGGAGCGACACCTCTGAGGAGGAAGAGGTGCACATACTGACGGTTGCAGGTGATTTAAATGGCTACTGGGTGTCACCACTGGTGGAGGGACAATCAGTGCGGATGGAGGTGGACACAGGCGCGGCTGTGTCCCTTGTTTCAGACACTGTCTACAACAAAATGCTAAAGCATCTTACCCTTCAGCCAACAAACATTGTGCTAAAGACGTATACCGGCGAACCTGTGGCCATGAGAGGCGTCATTGAGGTGACAGTTAAATTGAATGGACAGACTGCAAAACTGCCACTATATGTGGTAAAGGGAAATTACCCATCGCTACTGGGACGTGCGTGGCTAGAGAAAATCACGCTGGACTGGCCTGCAGTCCGCATGATGTCAAAAGGGGAGTCAGGTCTGACTGCAGTGTTAAACAATCATGCAGAACTCTTCAATGGAGTCCTGGAGCCTGTGAGCATGAGCAAATGGGCCACACCCATTGTTCCTGTCCTGAAAAAGGATGGATCTGTTCGAATCTGCGGGGATTTTAAAGTGACTATTAACCCGGTGCTTTCTGCGGAACAGTACCCTCTTCCCCTCATTGATGATCTTTTTACGGGCCTGGCCGGAGGGCAAAAGTTCAGCAAAATAGACTTATGCCAGGCTTATCTACAAATGCATGTCGATGACAAATCAAAGGAGCTGCTGACAATTGTGACACACAAGGGGCTATACAGGTACTGCCGCCTTCCGTTTGGAATTACGTCGGCCCCTGCTCTATTCCAAAGGGCAATGGATCAGATTTTGAGTGGACTGCCAGGAGTCCATTGCTACCTGGACGACATCCTTGTCACTGGGACAAATGAGGAGGATCATCTTCTGAACTTGGATGCGACACTATGACTGAAAGAGTACGGACTCAGAGTTCGTAAAGACAAATGTGAATTCTTTCAGTCTTCAGTTGAGTACCTGGGGCATGTGATTGACGCTACTGGCCTGCACAAGGCGCCGTCAAAGGTCAAGGCGATCGTGGAGGCCCCAGCACCCCAGAATGTGAGCCAGTTACGTTCATTTCTGGGGCTACCTAACTACTATGGGAAGTTTATTCCAGACTTAGCAACATTGCTGAAGCCATTACATCAGTTGCTATGTCAAGGCAAAATATGGAAATGGACTGAACTGTGCAACGAAGCTTTCGCCCAAGCAAAGAAAGCATTGCTGAAATCGGAGGTCCTGACACACTTCGACCCAAAGCTACCCGTGCAGCTAGCATGTGATGCATCACCATATGGTGTGGGAGCAGTCATATTCCACATCATGCCTTCGGGTGAAGGGAAACCTATCGCCTTCGCATCACGCACCTTGAACAAGGCCAAGAGTAACTATGCGCAGATCAAGCGCGAGGCCTTGGGAATCGTTTTTGGAATTCGAAAATGTCATCAGTACCGTCCATTGACTTCAATCTTCGGGCCCCACACCGAATTCCATCTCTCGCTGCAAGCAGGATGCAAAGGTGGGCTTTACTGTTGTCAGGACACACATACGACATCAAATATCGCAAATCAGACTTGCACGGCAATGCAGACGGCCTCTCGAGACTACCCTTGCCTGTTACTCCCCCAGAGCCTCGTCAGATAGACATCTTCTACTTTAGACAAGTGGAGGGAGCACCTGTCACTGCAGTTCAGGTGCGAAGGTACACCCGCAACGATCCAGTCCTGTCTGAGGTAATGGACGATGTCATTCGAGGGAGAGCTATAGGAGATTCTCCTAGTTTGAAACCTTACGTTTCAAAAAGAAATGAGCTCTCCGTCCAGGCAGGTTGTCTTCTTTGTGGACGCCGTGTCATCATTCCGCCACCTCTGAGGGAATCTATACAGCAACAACTTCATACAGGCCACAGTGGGATGGTTCGGATGAAGGAAATGGCAAGAAGCTACTTCTGGTGGCCAGGTCTCGGTGGGAACATTGAGGAGAAAGCCAAAACATGTTTCCCATGTCAAAGGGTCTGGAATGTTCATCAGCTGGCAACCCTACACCCCTGGGATTGGCCTGCAGAAGTGTGGCAGCGAGTACATGTGGACTTCACCGGTCCTTTCGAAGAGAAGATGTTTATGGTGGTTGTGGATGCTCGTAGCAAGTGGCCGGAGGTCGCTGTGATGAGGTCTACCACGGCAGAGAAAACAATTGAGAAACTTGGTGAGATGTTCAGCCGTTATGGCTCACCGGAACAACTCGTAAGTGACAACGGTCCACAATTTGTATCACAGGAGTTTGCAACTTTCCTGCATGTAAATGGTGTCCAACACATCAGGTCTGCGCCCTATCATCCCTCTACTAACGGCCAGGCAGAAAGGTTTGTGCAAACTTTGAAGCACGCCTTGAAGGCATCGCAAGGTCAGGGCTCAATCCACCAACGTCTGAACAGCTTCCTGTTGTCCTACAGGAACGAGCCGCATGCCACAACCAAAACTTCCCCCGCTTCGCTCATGATGAAGAGGCAGTTGCGGACAAGTGTTGACTTACTCAAACCTCCAAGGGCAGAACAGGTTGTCCATTGTCAACAACAAGCTCAAGTTGAAAAGAGAGAGAAAAGAGCCAAGGAGAGACGGTTTCACCCTGGAGAGCACGTCCTAGCTCGAAACTACAACACTGGACCGAAATGGGTTCCTGCTACGGTGATCGCGCAGACGGGCCCTGTGTCTTACATGGTTGAGACTGCTGAGGACGTCGTCTGGAGAAGACACACAGATCAACTGTTGCTAGGAGCAGAGACAGCCACAGAGGCTCCAATGGCTGGTTGGCCTGAACTGTTTCTGGATGATACCGCAAACCAGCGTCCTTTGCCACAGTGCTCTTCTCCAACACAGGACGTCAAAGAGACTGTTCCACCTGTGCAAACTCCTGAATTTCGACTGACACAGGCGCCTTCTCTATCTAGGCCTGTGTCAATGCCTACTGCTGTGGAAGCCAGCGATGACCGCCGGTATCCTGTCAGAGAGCGGCGGCCTCCAAGACGCTTGGATCTGTAGGCTTAGTGACTTACCCACAAGACTGGGGCAGAATAAACCCCAGGGTAAAGTCAGGGTTTGAGGCAGTCTACCTCTACCCTAGGTTCGTTGAGTGCATTGAAAGTAACTTACCTGTTGAGGAATAATGTGGACCTTCCATTTAAGAGGGGAGGAAATGTTATGTATTGTGTGTTCTATTGTGTGTTCTCCTCCCACCTGTGGTGGCGCTGTCACAGGAGATAAATGGTTGGGTGTTCTCTGTTAAGTTTAGCTCTTTTTGTTCAGAACTTGCCAGAACTTCCTTTCCTTCCAATAAAGCACTTCATGTTTGAATCTCTGAGTTCTGAGTCCTAAATTGTGTCTAGGTAGAAAGGTACCGACACAACAAATGCCTGGTCCATCTTGGCTGTCCAGCTGATTGGATCCTTACCGGACTTGTCCTTGAGGGCCCTGTACAAGGGTTGCATAAGCTGAGCCACCTTAGGGACGAATCGGTGATAGAAGTTGACCATCCCCAGGAACTCTTTGTGGTAAACCACCGTTATTGTTGTTCACCGTTGTTGTTGTTGCACACTGTTGTATCTATGCATGCCTCAGCTGGCTCCGCCCCTGGCTCCACCCACATGCCCAGGTATAAAGGTGACTGCTCTGCAGCCCCCTGCCTTCTTGGAAACCAGTCAACCACGAGAGGCATGCTCTGTTCTTTGTTAATAAAAGCCTTTTAGTTACTCTCCTAACTCTCCGTCTTTTATGAGTAATTGATAGCGCATCAATTTTATTAACAAAAACAAAATGTCGGCACCAAACGCTGAGCAGCAGGCGCTGCAGCAAAGGACGGCACCAAACGCTGAGCAGCAGGCGCTGCTGCATGCCCTCAGACCAACATGCCTGGACCTAGACCCTCAAGAGGCGGGTTCATCTACCAAGTTCGCACAATGGCTGCGTTGCTTCGAAGCTTACCTGGAAGCCTCAGCCGTGACACTAGATGGAAACAAACTAAAAATCCTGGCCTCCAAGGTGGGCCACCAAGTCTACACACTCATCCAGGACACGGCTACCTACGCGGCGGCTATCGATCTGCTAAAAGGACAATACACACGCCCGGTAAATACGGTTTATGCCAGACACCTCCTGAGATCCCGCAAACAGCAGTCCGGGGAATCGGTGGAGGCATTCCTACGGGCACTACAGATACTCGGCCGAGCCTGCAATTGTAAAGAGGTATCGGCCGCGACACACACGGAGGGACTTATCCGAGATGCTTTCGTTGCGGACCTCAAGTCCGACTACTCCCGGCAGAGACTGCTGGAGAAGGGCAAAATCGACCTGAAGAAGGCAATGTCCCTCGCGCTCTCGCTAGACGCGGCCCACCGGAATATGGACGCATTCTCCCCTAACCGCTCCGCACCGTGGACGCCGCAACCTTGGGTCATGGGACCGCCACCCCCGGCACCAACTGCTGCAGCGATGTCCGAGGGCCCGAAATGTTACTTTTGTGGCCAGGCAAAACACCCCAGAGCACGCTGCCTGGCGAAAAACACTACCTGCTCTGGCTGCGGGAAGAAAGGACACTACGTCAGCGCCTGCAAAGGTAAAACCGCTAACGCCAGCAGCGCCGCGTGTGAACCGTGGGGGCAGCCATCTTGTCCGCCATCTTGGACACCTCCAGCCGCGTGGGGATCGGGATCATGGGCGCAGCCATTTTGTCCGCCATCTTGGACGCCTCCAACTCCAATCGCGGGTGACCCGGAATCAACCACCGCCTCGTCTGACGACCACAGCGACTCGCTCGACCATACGCTGGCCTCTGTGACGCTGGACCAATCTCTCCCTCACCAACTGTCCAGGTTCATGATGGACATTACGGTAAACGGCCGCGCCACTACCTGCCTTTTCGACAGCGGGAGCACGGAGAGCTTTATCCACCCCGACACGGTGCGCAGTTACTCTCTCCCGGTCCTGCCAACGCGCCATCAGATCTCTATGGCTTCCAAATCCCATTCAGCAGACGTCGGTGGCTACTGTGTAGTGACCCTTTCAGTAAGGGGCACAGAATACAAAAATTTTAAACTTCTTGTCCTGCCCCATCTCTGCGCTGCCGTTCTACTGGGGTTGGATTTTCAGTGCCACCTTAAAAGTGTCACATTAGCGTACGGCGGACCCCTCCCCCCACTCACAGTCTGCAGCCAGCAGCTTTTAAATCGCCCGCCGCGCACCATTTGCAGCCTCTCCATGCTAAAAGTCTCCCCCCCCCTTGTTCGCTAACCTCACCCGCGACTGTAAGCCCATCGCTACCAAAAGCAGGCGGTACAGTGCCGGGGATAGGAGCTTCATTAAATCCGAAGTAGCAAGACTCCTGAAGGAAGGGATTATTGAGGGTAGCACTAGCCCATGGCGAGCACAAGTGGTGGTAGTGAAGACTGGCGAAAAACAGCGCCTAGTTATTGACTACAGCCAGACGACCAATCGCTACACCCAGTTAGATGCATACCCACTCCCCCGCATATCTGACATGGTCAATCAGATAGCACAATACCGGGTGTTCTCGACGATTGATCTGAAGTCGGCATACCACCAGCTCCCCATCAGGTCTGAGGACCGCCAGTACACAGCTTTTGAAGCTGACGGTCATCTCTACCACTTTCTCCGAGTCCCCTTCGGCGTCACCAACGGGGTTTCGGTCTTCCAAAGGGAGATGGACTGAATGGTTGACCAGAACGCGCTGCAGGCCACCTTCCCCTATCTAGACAACGTCACCATCTGCGGCCACGACCAGCAGGACCATGACGTTAACCTAGAGAAATTCCTCCGTACGGCCCAGCGGCTGAATCTAACATACAACAAGGACAAATGTATGTTTCGCACCACGCGCCTCGCCATTCTTGGCTGCGTAGTGGAGAACGGAGTCATCGGCCCCGACCCCGACAGAATGCGCCCCCTTATGGAGCTCCCCCTCCCCCACTGCCAAAATGCACTGAAGAGATGCCTAGGGTTTTTCTCTTACTATGCTCAGTGGGTGCCCAACTATGCGGACAAAGCCAGACCCCTCATCAAGTCCACCTCCTTCCCCCTGACAGCAGAGGCATGTGCTGCCTTCACTCTCATAAAAAGAGATATTGCGAAGGCCACTATGCACGCAGTGGATGAGTCCATCCCTTTCCAAGTGGAGAGCGACGCATCCGACTTCGCCCTAGCTGCAACCCTTAACCAGGCGGGGGAGACCCGTGGCCTTTTTCTCAAGGACCCTCCAGGGCCCCGAGATTCGACACTCCTCTGTCGAAAAGGAGGCCCAGGCCATTGTGGAAGCGGTGCGACATTGGAGGCATTACCTGGCCGGAAAACGATTTACCCTGCTCACTGACCAGCGTTCAGTAGCTTTTATGTTTAACAATATGCAGAGGGGCAAAATCAAGAACGACAAGATCTTGAGGTGGAGAATTGAACTCTCCACCTACAATTACGATATCTTGTACCGGCCCGGGAAACTCAATGAGCCCCCAGATGCCCTATCACGTGGTACATGCGCCAACGCGCAGGTTGATAGGCTGCAGACCCTCCACAATGACCTCTGCCACCCGGGGGTCACCAGGTTCTTCCATTTCATCAAATCCCGTAACCTGCCCTACTCCATCGAGGAGGTCAGGACCATGACCAGGAACTGCCAAATCTGTGCCGAGTGCAAACCGCATTTTTATAGGCCAGACAGAGCAAGCCTGATCAAGGCCACTCGCCCCTTCGAGCGCCTGAGCGTCGATTTTAAAGGGCCCCTCCCCTCCTCTGACCGCAACGTGTACTTCCTCAACATAATTGATGAGTACTCCCGTTTCCCGTTTGCCATCCCTTGCCCAGACATGACCAGTACCACGGTCATTAAAGGTCTGAATGACTTTTTCGCCTTGTTCGGCTTCCCTAGCTATATCCATAGCGACCGGGGCTCATCCTTTATGAGCGACGAACTCCGTCAGTACCTGCTCACGAGAGGTATTGCTACAAGCAGAACCACCAGCTACAACCCCCGGGGGAACAGCCAGGTGGAAAGAGAGAACGTGACGGTTTGGAAGGCCGTCCTCTTAAACTTAAAATCTAAGGGCCTTCCGACCTCTCGCTGGCAGGAGGTCCTCCCTGCGGCGCTCCACTCCATTCGGTCACTGCTTTGTACGGCCACCAATGCCACCCCCCATGAAAAAATGTTCACTTTCCCCAGGAAGTCCACATCGGGGACCTCGCTACCGACATGGCTGACGTCTCCAGGACCCGTCCTACTGCGGAAGCACGTGAGGTCCCATAAAACGGACCCCCTGGTCGAGAGGGTGAGCCTCCTCCACGCCAACCCCCAGTATGCTTACGTGGCGTACCCGGACGGGCGGGAGGACACAGTCTCCATATGAGACCTCGCACCTTCGGGTGCCCCTGAAACACTACCATTGCCATCCACCACTACCCACAACCCAACCCCTGTAGACGGCATGCTGCAGCCCCAGGACCCGTCATTGACCACCCAACCACTCAATGAGATGCCAGAGTCAACGTTGGATGCTGCACCATCACCGCCGCCACCACGACGATCAGGACGGCATACAAGGCCACCTGATAGACTTACTTACATGAACCTTTAGTACACTTCACCCCGCCGGACTCAATTTTAAACAAGGGGTGAATGTGGTAAACCACCGTTATTGTTGTTCACCGTTGTTGTTGTTGTTGCACACTGTTGTATCTATGCATGCCTCAGCTGGCTCCACCCCTGGCTCCACCCACATGCCCAGGTATAAAGGTGACTGCTCTGCAGCCCCCTGCCTTCTTGGAAACCAGTCAACCACGAGAGGCATGCTCTGTTCTTTGTTAATAAAAGCCTTTTAGTTACTCTCCTAACTCTCCGTCTTTTATGAGTAATTGATAGCGCATCACTCTTGCAGGGCCTTGACGGTTGGCGGGCGCGGGAAAGAGGTAACCGCTTCCACCTTCGTCATTAAGGGGACGGCGCCGTCCGATGTTATGCGGTGTCCCAAGAAATCGATCTGCTGCAGGCCGAACTGGCACTTGGCCGGGTTGATGATTAAACCGTGCTGGCTGAGGCGCGTAAAGAGGGTACACAAATGGGAGATGTGCTCTTCTTTGCTAGCACTGGTGATGAGAATGTCGTCAAGGTAGACAAAGATGAAGCTTAGGTCTCGGAGCACGAAGTCCATAAAGCGCTGGAACGCCTGTGCCGCATTCGTCAAGCCAAACGGCATCCGCAGGAACTCAGAGGCCGAAAGAGGTGATGACTGCGGTTTTCGGGACATCTTGCGGGTGCACGGGAACCTGGTGATACCCCCGGACGAGGTTAACTTTAGAAAAGATTGAATTTCCCGCCAAATGGGCCGAGAAATCCTGAATATGCGGAATCGGGTACCGATCAGGAGTGGTGGCGTCGTTCAGGCTTCGGTAGTCACCGCATGGCCGCCAGCCGCCGCCCGGTTTCGGAACAATGTGGAGAGCGAAGACCAGGGACTATTGGATCAGTGAATGATCCCGAGCTGCTCCATTGTGTCGAACTCCGCTTTCACAGCCGCGAGCTTGCCGGGTTCGAGCCTTCTAGCCCGCGCATAAACCGGGGAGCCAGTAGTGGTGATATGATGTTCAACACCATGCTTCGTGGCCGAGGAGGAGAAAGTGGGCCTTGTCAGCTCCGGAAACTCTCCGAGGAGCCGAGTGAAGTCATCCGGAGGAGGGAAAGCGCAGGCAATAGAGCGCGCCACGGTGGCACCGTGGTAGCACGGAATCGAGTGGAAGGTGGCCGCGTTGATCAACAGGCGGTGCCGGACATCGACGAGGAGGCTGTTGGCACACAGGAAATCCGCCCCTAGGATGGCCTGTGAGACTGTGGCCGTGATGAATTCCCAACAGAAGCGCTGACCGCCGAAACAGACTTGGACCCGCCGCTTTCGGAAAGTTCGAATTGCTGCGCCATTAGCCGCTACGAGGGAAAAACCGTGGTTCCCAGCCTGCATATCGAGCTTCGACGCAGGTAGAATGCTACACTGCGCCCCGGTGTCACAAAGGAAACGTCGACCCGATAGGGAATCGGTGATTTCAAGAAGTTTCCCCGTAGATCCGACGGCCATCGCAACCGCGGAGCGCCCGTTAGACCCGGTCCTTCTTCACCAGGAATGCTGCAGGAGCTTTGTTTTGTTGGGGGGCGAAAAACTGCAGGGGGGGGGCGGCAGCGTCGTGCTTTCGCGCCAAAACGGGCATGGTAGGAGCACCAGCCCGCTGCAGGAGGAGCTGGAGCCGCACCTGTGGGGGATGGGTGCCTTGTGGCCGCGCAGCACTGCTGGGTTACAGTGAAAATCTTATCGGCTTCGGCAGCAAGCTCGGCGCTGTCTGTAATGTCGGATCTGGCTAGGGCAGCCTGTACCTGCTCCGGCATTTGGTAGAGGAAAAGCTCCTGGAAGAGGAAGCATTCCGGTTCGGCACCCAAGAGCATGAGCATTTGGCTCCTGAGCTTGGACGGTTTGGAGTCCCCAAGGCCAGGCATCGTGATGAGCTGGCGAGTGCGCTCTGACTTCGAGAGCCCGAAGACCTGTAGCAACCGTGCCTTTATCGTATCATACTTGCTGTCAGTAGGAGGACTACCGAGGAGGCTGACGATCCGTGAGGCAGTTGCACTGTTGAGGGCGGAGGCCACGTAGTAATAACGGGTCTGATCTGCAACGATGTTCCTGATGGCGAACTGGGCTTCAGCCTGGATAAACCAGGTGTCTGGTTGTTGCTCCCAGAACTGTGGCAGTTTCAGAGTCACGGCGTTCGTGTCCATGCTGGAGATCTTCCGCGAAAACTGTTCACGAAAGTCGGGGTCACCAATGTAGGAACGGAGGTTCCTAACGAAAAGACTGAGTTCAACTCAGGCAATCAAAATAACGAATTTTAATGGAACAAAACAGGTTTTAACTGGAAACTGCTGGAATACATCGAATACAGGTCTGCTCTCCTTGAAGGCTCCACGAGGACTGCTCCTCTGGTCTGAAGGCTGACGTCATGATGTCATCACGTTCTTCCCGCCATTGGGGAATCACGTGACTAACGACATGACATCATCACGTTGAAACCGCGCTGTAAAGGTAACTAGACATAGTACAGTTAAACAGTGTAATTAAAGGTACAGACACAGGTAGTAACTACATTGCTGTTAAAGGAATTATGTACAACCACTCTGAGTCCTTTGGTGGCTCCGCCACAGTGGATTCATTAATGAAGTGAATCTGTTACTGGCAAATTTAATAAATAGCTTATAATTCATTATATCCAAACAACCTCCCCACCTCAAAACACTAACTACAGGTCATTTTTTATTTCTTCTCAATATCACTGAACTGATTAGAGGCAAATGATAGGAATATGTTGTTTAAGTTTCAGGTCGGCCTTAGAAATTATCATGAATAAAGTGGTGCTGGTCACTCCCAAAAGCGGTCTGAGCGCTTTACATTCAGGAGTGTGCCTGTACTGCCCAAAGTCTAATTATAGGATAGCGTTACCCAGAGGCGTAACAATAAGGACACCCTAGTTAACGGGACAGGATATTATGATCAAGAAATTGGATTGCTGCACGCGCGTAAAGAGGTCTGCCGGCCTCATTTGGTTGAGGAAGGAAGGTTGACCGGAACACTGAGAGAACTCCCTGATCTTCTTTGAATAGAGCCATGGGATGTTTTCCATCCACCCGAGCTTTAGATCAACAACACATCTGAATGACCGCATCTCCAACAACACTGCACTCCAACAGTACACACTGCAGTGTCAAAATGGACTATGTGCTCAAGTGCTGGAGTGGCGCTTGAACCCACAACCTTCTGTCCCAGCACAGTAATACCAACTGAGGCCAATTATAGTCCCTCTATAGCTGCCCTGGTTGAAATCAACTAGCTCAGCACAGACTGGGAAGAAAACCTGTGGCACTTTGGCCTGTATATCTCAATTTTGTACTGGATGATACCTTTACTCACTCAGGATTGCTGCTTAGTGAACTATCCAATCGATGCTCAATTCTAGATTCTCAGAATAGGGTCTACTCATAATTTGAAGTAATTTACCGTTTGTAAAAAAAAAACCTGAACGATTCAATAAGTTGAGTTAAGTAAATAACATGGCAAAGTGGGTATTTAGTGCTAAAAAGGATTTTAATTATCAGAAAATTTGAACTAAGCAGCTCTGAATGAAGAGGATTGTAAAGTGTTTACTCGTTCGCAGCTCATGCTCCACTTCAATTCATTTGGCAATAAAATGTGAAGTATAGTCCTAGGGGGAGAAATTTGGTATCGCCCCATTTGGGGCGCTATTATCGGCCAGGCGTAAAGTTTAGCGCCCAGCGCTAATTATCGCCTCCGATTGCAAACTTGGCCTCTATCGCTCCTGGAGGTGATTTGAGTGCTAAATCAGGCGCTACACACATGTCTTAAGGCACTGACATTGAGGAATGAGGCGCTACCTCAGAGCGCTGGCGAAGCTTAGGTGATGTCAGTTAGCAATGGAACACAGACAGGTTGGCGCTGGCCAGTTCTTAAAGGGGAGGGTCAATGTTGCTGTCCAGCCACACCCTGCTCATTGCAGCCTTGAATCTCGGCCTGGAGAGACCTGTACATCAATTGTGCTGGTACTACCGATGGATAGGCCCAGGGAAAAAGCTTCGCACTTAGGAACCTCAAAAGTGGTGCTGAGGGCCAAAACTCCTTAGGACAGTGTTAAATCTTTCCAGACGCGCCTCTCCCTCTCAACCTACGTGTACCAAAAATTTTGCTGACAAGAAAAGGCAGGAAAGGGCCGCCTTTAAATAGCGCTCCCCCAGTCCCTTCTCGACTGCAAAACGTTCGCCTCTACCTGGCGTTGCTAGCGGCAGGCGGAAAGGCAGGGGGCGTGACTCAATATCCGGTCCGGGGCGCTACAGGGGTGTTGCACGCTCGACTGATGTCACGATCTGCGGGCGCAGGAGATCGTGACGGTAGTGTTTAATGCTGCTGCAAAATGTCTGGTCAATTTTGCGAGCGGTGCAAACATCGCTGCGCTTGGGCGCTAGTTGCTTTGCGCCCCGTTAGCGCCCTCTTAGGGTGCCAACGGGAGGCGCTACTCAACCGAATTTTTCCTCCCTAGATTTTCTAATTGTTATTTTAACATATACCATAATTCATTTAAATTAATCGAGAAGACAAAGGCAAAAGTGAGCGCACGAAACAACATCCTGAATAAGCTCACTAACACAAGATGGGGAGCAAGCCCGAAAACATTGCAAACCAGTGCACTTGCTCTTTGCTATTCCACTGCCGAATACGCCTGCCCTGCATGGGAAAGGTCTACTCATGCCAAGAAGATGGATGCCGTTCTGAATGCAAGCTGCCGATTTATCACAGGTTGCTTAAAACCAACAAACACCAACAGCCTATATATCCTGGTGGGTATCGCTCCCCCTGATATAAGAAGAACGGTAGCCAGCAAGAAAGAGCGACTCCGTCAAACATCAGATGAGAGGCACCCTCTGCATTGTCATACACCTACACCCAGCCGCCTAAAGTCAAGGAAGAGCTTCATGAACAGTGTTGTTCCATTACAATCAACCTCATCTGAAGCCCGCATCGCCTTGTGGAAAGACCGGCTCGCCAGTCTTGAACAACCCCCAGCGATGGAAATTTTACCTGATGAAAGCCTTCCCCCAGGAGCTAATTGCAACTGGGCAACCTGGAAGTGCCTTAACAGACTTAGGACCGGTGTAGGTTGCTCAAAGGTGTCATTAAGCAAATGGGGATATTCAACCAGCCCGACAACTTGTGAATGTGGAACTGAGGCACAGACTATGCAACATCTCCTGCAATGCCCATCGTTTGCACTATTGCAGATCTTGCCGAATTCAACAACAAGGCGCAAAAATGTGTCCAGTTCTGGCTGGGCTATGTATAAACTGTCCGTGGACACGATAAGAAGAATTTAAATTAGCACTTCTGTTAAAATAATGCTGATTGCAAAATCTAGACTATAGATTCAAGATCCTGAACTTTTAAGTGTTGCAGTTGAACAATTTCTTGCCACCGGTATTTAAAAAATTAATTGGTGAATCACGAAAAAACAACAGCATTCCTTACAGACCAAGAAACAAAAATACATTTTCCCCACAGGTGACATTATTCCTACTTGCAGATGTAAATTGAGTTCGCTTCATGTTTTGTTGCTACACCAATTTTGGAAAACAAAATTAGCCTTTAAACAAATACAACTTTTGCATCCCCCAGAATTAAGGTGCTGAGATAAATGCAAAGAAAAATTCTGCAGCCCTTGGCTTGCTTCTTTCTGATGTGCATCTGCTGCTGTAAGCTTATGGTTTGTGCCAATTGAAAATAAATGAGCAAACATGACCCAGAACTGCTGACTAACCATCTCTGGTAAGAGTCTGAAAAGCTTTTATTTAAAGCAAGTTGTCGAAAGGCGCTCAGCATTAAACCTGAATGGTGTACAAAATGTGGCTACAGTTTTAGCACAGAGAGGAAGTGGCCCACTTTTTTAAAAACTGCTTTTGTAAACAATAAAAATCATTTGATGAAATATTTCAGGAAATTAAAAGGAATCTCAAGCATGAAATGTTTTGTCACAAGAACGCAGGAGGTAATATTCACTGCAGCACCTGTTCTTAAAAATACAGCCAAATATAAGGGTTCAGCAAAGTAAACGATTAAATGGATCCAACTGGGGTTAATTAACACTGATTAGTTCTGCTGGGTATTACACCTGGCCACGACAGCTTGTAAATCAGGACCTGAGTGGCCCAGGAGGCTGGTAGAGATAAAGGATGGAAAATGGACAGGCCCTTGGTTAAGCAATAGGACTCGGTGTAGGCAAGAAGGTACTGAAGGTTACACCTGCAGTATGAGTTGAAACTTACCTTTTAAGTGCAGCAACAAGCATTGAGTGTTTGCAGAAAGCACAATGGACGAATATTTTATGGTGAACAGAGAAATCACCTAATTCAAATGGGGTTAAACAAATCAAAGGGTTCAGATAATATTGTTCATTGTGATTATATTTAAATAGAAATTATTCTGTAGTGTGCTGGGGCTCCCGAAGCTATGGATTTTGCACCATTTATATTAAGGATGGATTCCACAGCTAGGGTTACCAACTCTGGTTGGATGTATTCCCAGAGGTTTCATGACATGACCTCCCGCCTTCACCCGCCCCGACCCCACACTCCCACCATTGGTTACCTGACATGTCTATCTTGTGGTGCACCGCTTTCCCATACCAAGTGTAACCTTTTAGTACACACTAACAAACGAGTAAACTGTAACTTCAAACATCAAATAAAACTTAACAAATTAAATTAAAATTTGGTTGCCGGGGGTGATGATGCACCCCAGCCCCCTGCGGTGTCCACCGGTTGCGGACGGCCTCAAGCGTGCCGGCGGACACCGCGTGCTCCAGCTCCAGGGCTGCCCGGGCGCGAACGTGGCCGCGGAAGAGAGGCAGGCAATCGGGCCGAGCGACCCCCCTCGACTGCCCGCTGCCTGGACCAGTTGATGGCCACTTTGGCCAGGCCCAGGAGCAGTCCCACGAGGAGGTCCCCCGATCTGCCCATACCAAGTGTAAAGTGATTGGACTCTTCATTACTTAATTGGATGATTCTTGACTGTCACTCAAATAGCCTTTTTCCCCATCTCCAATATTTTATAACTAATAAACAAAAGTGTTCAAAGAAAGTAAAAGGAAAAGTGCCCTGGAAATTAATCTTTAATTCCTGGAGACTCCAGGACAATCCTGGAGGGATGGCGACTGTACCCACAGCACCAGGGGTAACAAACAACTGCTCAACCTCTGGAGGCAGATGTGCTGCTTCATGTACTTTCCATGTTACCATAAAAGGTGAATGGGAAGTTCAAGTGATTTGTAAACAGTTAAATCCTGCAGTTAGCTTTTAACTTTCTCGTAGGCACTTTTCATAATGTGTACCACTGAAGGCTTTACCATCAACCCCTTGCTACAGCCAAGTCCTTATACTACTTCAAGATCATCGTAGAGAGCAGGATTACTTCCAATCTCTTCTCCACTATTAAACGTCTCCTCCAAATATCTCGCACTGCACCCTCCATTCTCACTGTGGACGCCAAGGGCTGGATTTTCCTCTGCTATCTTGCCCATAATCTGGTGGGATGGGGTAGAAAAAGGGGCAAAATTGGGCAGTAAGGCCCACGAGCATCTCACCGCCTGACCTGAATGTCTCTCCTGTCGCCCCTGCTGGGATCGCAGCTGGCCACTCTTCCACTGCTTCCCACATGCAAATACCAGCAGAAGGGGCTGGTCCCAAGTTCCTTGCCCCTTCCTCTCTAATGATTGGACTCCCTTCTCTCCCACCACTCCATTTTTGGCCCCCCAATCAGGCTGCTGCTCCACCACAGCACTGAGACTACACTGCTTAAAGTCACCAAAGAGGAGTAGCCATCTAATTTAAATGGCAAAGACGTCCCAATGACATGCACACCATTTTACCAGTGGGCCAACCAAGGATCACACAGTTTCAGATCCGCCTGTGAAAGTTAGCAGCAGGCAGTATCTACAGGAGGCCCAGGTAAGTTTATTTTTTTTGTGCTTCTCCTGGCCCCACAAGGATATCTTTGGCCTCCCCAGCCCCCAGATTTCCCCCTCCACCGATCAGGAACTCTGCCAATTCACCGCTCCCCACCCTCACTTACCCTGCCAGTGACCATTTCTATGGGTCCCCCGGTGAGCTTCCAATCCAGCCCACTGGCAGTGACACATTCCCGCCAGCTTTGGGCGGGAGTCAGTGTCGAGGCAGGCTGATGAGACCCGAGAGTTAAAATCTCCCAGGCCTCACTCTTCAGTCTCTCGGAAATATTCCAAAGTATTTCACATGCAATGAATTATCTTGAAGTGCAGACACTTTTGTTATGCAGGCTAATGCAGCAGACATGATGCATACAAGATCCCACAAATAGTCACAAAATGAATGGCCCGTTAATGTTTTCTGTGGCATAGCTTGAGGGAGGAATGTTGATCGGGACAACTTCCTGCTCAGCTTAGCGTGCTCATTGCCTACATTACAACAGTGACTACACTTCAAAAGTACTTCATTGGCTGTAAAGCACTTTGGGATATCCTGAGGTTGTAAAAGGCGCTACATAAATAAAATTCTTTCTTTTTCTTTTATCATGGCACCGATATTGACAGGGGCAGGTTTCGTAAGCAGGGCGGGGGTGGGGGGGAGGAACTTTGGTCGGGATGTGTGCGTCTTTTTTTTCTACAGGATTCCCACCTGGAAGTCAGCCTGATTGACAGGCTTAGCTCCCAGTCGGCCAACTCCCAAACCTGCTGCTGGGCTAGTGGGAGCGTGGGGAGTGGGGTGTCCCAATCCTGGGCGGGGGGTCTTTGGATGACGGGGAGATGCGATGTCAGGGAAGAAGGCAAGCTTGATGGGCTGCGAGAACGCACTCCTGCTCCTCCTGGTCCACAAGCAGTGCTGTAAGAGTTCTTACCTTTTCCCCGAAGCTGTCCTCGCCTTCCTTGAGGTGCCGGGTTTCCCGAGGCTCAGAAATCCTGGCCAGCCAGAGTTAAACTTGTAAGACAGGTTAAATGTGGGGCTCCCAGCCTCGTTATCATATTGAAATGGTGAAGCAGGTTGGCCGGTCGCCCCCTGTTCCGTCTCTGTGAAACCTGGAATTGGAGGGGTTGGAGGCAGTTTGGGGTTGGGTTTGAGATTTCTTACATCTCGCCCGACCCCAACCCACCCATTTTTGGGGGTTAAAAATTACCCCCATATTTCTCTGGTGTCTTAACAGAGGTTTTAACCTATTTATTTATCTGTTAAAATAGCAGCAAGAGGAGATTGATATGAGCACATTAAACATTTATATATTAACATTGCTCATAGCAGTTTCCAGGTTACAAGCACTGAACCACCATATAATGAATATTTTTGTTACTGTGCCTCTCCATGATGAACAGAAACCTTTGCTAGGTCACAGAAAGAGGTGGTGAGCATAGAGAGAGACCTTTACTTCCTGTGTAAAATTGTTCTGCCATTTTATTAAAGGGTCAATTGCATTCAAAAAAGGTCTGATTGCCCCAAATCTAGATTATGACAAATATCCATTAAAAAAAAATCCAGATTTAGATTTTAGATTTCAGGTTCATCAGTCAATCCTAGTATATATTGTATTTGACGTATGTTGTAATGATATTGCAGCAATCTTGAACTGAGTGAACTAGAAATTCAGCCGTGCATTGCCCTTTTTCAGATACTAAGTGAACTTTTAAGCCTCCAATATGGTGGGCAGGAAATACACGCTCATTACGAGCCAGAAATGCGTCACCTGCCATATTGGTAAAGGCCATAAAATCGGAGTGCAGTGCCCAGGCCTGAAACAGATGTTAGCCTCTTTGCATATGCAAATAAGGGGGCCTAATGCCTATTTGAGGCCCCCTCTGCAAGATTGGTTTGCCCTGAGGCAGTCAGCGCCTGGTCACCCCTTTCCCGGTCCCACTTATCTGAGGACGCTGCTGGTGCAGAAACATTACTGCAGTCCTAAACATAAGAAATAGGAGCAGGAGTAGGCCATTCGGCCCCTCGAGCCGACTCCGCCATTCAATAAGATCATGGCTGATCTGATCTTGGCCTCAACTCCACTTTCCTTCCTGTTCCCCATAACCCTTGACTCCCCTGTAGCTCAAATATCTGTCTATCTCCGCCTTGAATATATTCACTGACTCAGCCTCCCCAGCTCTCTGGGGTAGAGAATTCCAAATATTCACGACCCTCTGAGAGAAGAAATTCCTCCTCATCTCTGTCTTAAATGGACGACCCCTTATCCTGAATCTAAGCCCCCTAGTTCTAGATTCCCCCGCGAGGGAATATTACAACCAACGCATCCACTATCTCTGTAGCCACTTCTTTTAAGACCCTAGGATGCAGGCCATCAGGTCCAGGTGGGGATTATTCGACAGTCTGCTCTTGAAAAGTGGTATGCAGAATATGAAAGTGGATGGCAACTGGTGTCCCCAGAAGCGAAATGATAAGCTTCCTAACCTCAGAGGTTGTTTATGAGTGGGATCAGCAGGCAAAGCACTAGCTTTGCTTCCCTCATCAGGCGTTCTGTTTTTAATTGCACACTGAGCACAGAGCATTACACTCTCTAGGGATGGGATGTATAGAGACGAGGCCTCAGGGATCTATTTCAGATCTGTGCAACTCAAAGAAAAATAAAGGCCAACAAATATGATGCTTAAGAGTCTGGGTCATTATCACCCAACAACAAGCAATACCACCTGCAATATGTTTGCTAACAAAGTATTTTTAATGTCCTAATAATTACAGTTATAAACTACAGCAAGTTTATAATGTGTTTGTCACTGTGGAGCTAATATGCTGGTTTATTGAACCATATCCCAAATGAACATGATAAATATCTGTGTATTGCTGTAACCCTTTGCTCAATTACTTTTTTCAGTTTCCAAAGTACACAATATATGAACTATAATTTTGGTAAAATAATGATATGATTAATTCCCTTGTTCATTAAAAATAGTAGCTATTTATCTATTGAAAACACTGAGATATATTTTGAAATCTCTCATATTATGGTTTAATGACCATTTTCACTGGTTCCAGTGAAATTTGTGAACTCAGAGGAGCTAATCATAGAATCAGAGAACGATACAACACAGAAGGAGACAATCCGCCCATCGTGCCTGGGCCGGCTCTTTGGTAGAGCGATCCAATTAATCCCACTCCCCTGCTCTTTCCCCATAGCCCTGTAATTTTTTTCCCTTCAAGTATTTATCCAATTCTCTTTTGAATGTTACTATTGAATCTGCTTCCATCAGCCTTTCAGGCAGTGCATTCCAGATCACAACAACTCACTGTGTAAAAAAAATGTTTCCTCACGTCACCTCTGGTTCTTTTGCCAATCACCTTAAGTCTGTGTCCTCTGGTTACCGACCCTCCTGCCACTGGAAACAGTTTCTCCTTATTTACTCTATCAAAACCATTCATGATTTTGAATACCTCTATCAAATCTCCTCTTAACCTTCTCTGCTCTAAGGAGAACAATCCCAGCTTCTCCAGTCTCTCCACATAACTGAATTCCCTCATCCCCGGTGCCATTCTAGTAAATCTCCTCTGCGCCCTTTCCAAGGCCTTGACATCCTTCCTAAAGTGTGGTGCCCAGAATTCAACACAATACTCCAGCTGAGGCCTAACCAGTGTTTTATAAAGGTTTAGCAGAACTTCCTTGCTTTAGTCCTCTATTAGTAAAGCCATTGATCCCACATGCTTTTTTAACAGCCTTCTCAACTTGACCTGCTACCTATGTAAAGTCCCAGTAAATGTTGTATCTGTTAACAGCTTCAAAAAAAGCCTTTGTAAATACTAAGATTAATTACATTTAGAGACACAATGGGGGAAAAATTTGTGTTTTCCAACAAAGTTGCCGGCAGTTAACGGCCGCTGGAAATGGCCGCAACGCTAACGGAGTGAAATTGGTCTGGGGGGGGGGTGGGTGGGCATGGAGATAGGTGGCACAGCGCTCACCTACCATGCAACGCCGACCTGGTGGCATTGCTGGAGGATCCAGGACGGAGTTCCTGTCCAGGTCCGGCATTGCAGCTTCCCGCAGTTTCTGTGAGCGAAGCTGTGGAGCTCGCAGGGAATTGTGGTAATAAGAACATAAGAAATAAGAGCAGGAGTAGGCCATTTGGCCCCTCGAGCCTGCTCCACCACTCAATGAGATCATGGCTGATCTTCTGCCTCAACTCCATTCACCGGCCCTATCGCCATATCCCTTGATGCCTTTACTAGTCAGAAATCTATCGACTTCTGTTTTGAATATACCCAATGACTGAGCCGCCACAGCCCTCTGGGGTAGAGAATTCCAAAGATTCACCACCCTCTATGTGAAGAAATTTCTTCTCATCTCAGTCCTGAAAGGCCTACCCTTTATCTTGAGGCTGTGGCCCCTGGTTCTAGACTCCCCAGCTAAGGGAAACATTCTCCCAGCATCCACCCTATCAAGCCTTGTAATAATTTTGTATGCTTAAGTGAGATCCCCTTTCATTCTTCTGAATTCAAGAGAATATAGGCCTAGTTTACTCAATCTCTTCTCATATGACAGTCCCGCCATCCCAGGAATCAATCTCGTGAACCTTCGTTGCACTCCCTCTATGGCAAGTATATCTTTCCTTAGGTAAGGAGACCAAAATTGTACACAGTACTCCAGGTGCGGTCTCACCAAGGCCCGATATAATTGGAGTAAGACTTCTTTACTCCTGTACTCAAATCCTCTTGTAATGAAGGCCAGCATACCATTTGTCTTCCTAATATCTTGCTGTACCTGCACATTCACTTTCAGTGGCTCATGTACAAGAACACTCAGGTCCCTTTGAGCATCTGCATTCCCCAATCTTTCACCATTTAGGAAATACTTTCTGTTTTTTCTACCAAAGTGGATAACTTCACATTTATCCACATTATATTCCATCTGCCATGTTCTCGCCCACTCACTGAGCCTGTCGAGATCCCCTTGAAGCCTCTTCACATCCTCTTCGCAACTGACACTGCCACCTAGCTTTGTATCATCAGCAAATTTGGAAATGTTACATTTAGTCCCCTCATCCAAATCATTGATATAGATTGTGAATAGCTGGGGCCCAAGCACCGATCCTTGTGGTACCCCACTAGTCACAGCCTGCCATCCTGAAAAAGACCCGTTTATCCCTACTCTTTGTTTTCTGTCTGTTAACTAATTCTCAATCCATGCTAGTGTATTACCCCCAATTCCATGTGCCCTAATTTTGTTCACCAACCTCTTGTGTGGGACCTTATCGAAGGCCTTCTGAAAATCCAGATACACCACATCTACCGGTTCCCCTTTGTCTACTCCACTAATTACATCCTCAAAGAACTCCAATAGGTTTGTTAAACAGGATTTCCCTTTCATAAATCCATGTTGACTCTGCCCAATCTTACTATTAGTAAGAGGGCTGAGATTTAAAGGGGCCATGCACACTGGACTAACACAAAATAAAATGCAGTGAATCAATACATTTTTCAGCCCTTTCTGCCTTTTAAAAAATGTTCAACATTTAAAAGAAGTTCCAAATGTGAATATTCAGCTGTTAAAGCTGGAATTACCTTCCTGACCTCAACAAATCAGAAAACTGCCTCAGCATTAACACAAATGGCTCAGCAATCCAGTGAAGGGGCACCGAGGGTCTCACACACAGCACTCCAGCTTTGTGCAGGGGGTCAACATTGCAAAAGCGGCCCTCTACCCACAGGAGACAGGAGGCCCACCAGAGAGAACGATAGAGAGTACATCACTAAGGTCATCACTGCCAGAAGTGTCGCCCCCCACCACCTGGCTCCAGTGCCCAAAGAAGCTACATGACCTCAGACCACTGGCCAAGGTCAGTGAATGTATCTTCAAAAGCCATCTCCTACCAACTGCACCACTAGCGTCACACACTGCTCAATTCACAACCCCCATTCACTCAGCTACCAACAATCTGCACCAATGTCGAGGCACATCTCCCATTCTTAGCCTCACCTCACCCCCTTGGAGGAGACGGTGCAGGCCATTCTTGGCAGGGGCATGGCTGAGCCCTTGACCAGCGGCGCGGCTGAAAGGATACAAGATGCTGGTATCCTCGTACGTTATCCTCCTTCTGGCTTGCACCTCCTGCTTTCCCACCCTCCCATCAGCACAACTCCACCCTTGTGCCTTCCTCATTTCACACACCCAAGAAATGCAGCCTGCCCAGCCAGTGGGTCAACAAGAAGAGGCAGCATGCCCAGCCAATGGGACCGCAGGCAGATGATTCCATCCCGGATATCCCGGCCACAAAGGGGCTGTCTGCGGTGCATCCTTCTGTCATGATTCCTCCTCTTTGGCTTCCTCCTCGTCTGCGTCTTCCTCTTCCCTCTGCAAGCGGATGCTGTAAATGTGAAATGACAGCATATAATGCTGGAAATACTCAGTTGGTCAGGCAGCATGTCCACCTGAGACGTGAACTCTGTTTTTTCTCTCCACGGATGTTGCGTGACCTGCTGAGTATTCGCAGCATATTTTGTCTTCTCAAAGGCCTTCATTTACCATCTGAGCCCTTGAAAGCATCCAGCAGCACTCCCTACACACTTAAGAAAACTTTTCACATCTATTGCAGCAAGCCACCTATTCAATAAAATCAAAAAACACAGTCCAAACCCTTAAATTCAAACTTACCTGAATGATGTGTGTGTCCTTTTAAGAGGTCCAGACATCGCCACTGTCAACCTGCTTGCACGCCGAGTTAACCTGGCATGCTTAGGAATCAGCGCCAGTGTTGAAGTTCGCATTGGTGACGTTAAGTTGGCGCTGCACGCCGATTGACGTCACCACGTCGCCATTTTTTTTCCAGGGCACTGCCAGTTACCAGTAGCCATGGTGTGGAGATGCCGGAGTTGGACTGGGGTGGACAAATGTAAAAAGTCACACAACACCAGGTTATAGTCCAACAGCTTTATTTGAAATCACAAGCTTTCGGAGCGCTGCTCCTTCTTCAGGTGAAGTGGAGAAATGCATAAAGACACAGCTTATATAGTCAGAGAATCATGTCAGATGTTTACAGGTAACCTTTCCAACTGCCATTAATCACACCTCGGCAGAGAGATAATCACAGCAGTCAAAGGTGTGAATGGTGTCCAAACAGGTCAGTCAGGGAAACATTACATCAAAGAACAATGAGGTGGGGTCACAAGGGGTCAAATATTGCAGATGCTGGGGTCTGTATGAAAAACAAAAAAAGACAAAAAACATTTTTTTTTTTTTTTTGGGCTGGAAATCACAGCAGGCCCGGCCGCATCCATGTAGAGAGAACAAGCCAATGTCGACTCAAGTCTGGATGACCCTGCATCAGGTGGGGTTACATGTAGCGTGACATGAACCCAAGATCTCTGTTGAGGCCGTCCTCATGGGTGCGGAACTTGGCTATCAGTTTCTGCTCGACGATTTTGCGTTGTCGTGTGTCTCGAAGGCCACCTTGGAGAATGCCAAACACACGGAACAGCCATGGGGACCAAATTCGCACCCCAATACGCAAACATCTTCATGCACAAGTTCGAGCAAGACTTCTTCGCTGCACAGGATCTCCAACCAACGCTATACACCAGATACATCGACGACATTTTCTTCCTATGGACCCACGGCGAAGAATCACTGAAAAGACTACACGATAACATCAACAAGTTCCATCCCACCATCAAACTCACCATGGACTACTCCTCAGAATCAATCTCATTCCTGGACACACGAATCTCCATCAAAGACGGACACCTCAGCACTTCGCTCTACCGCAAGCCCACGGACAACCTCACGATGCTTCACTTCTCCAGCTTCCACCCTAACCACGTTAAAGAAGCCATCCCCTATGGACAAGCCCTGCAAATACACAGGATCTGCTCAGACGAGGAGGAACGCGATGGACACCTACAGACACTGAAAGACGCCCTTGTAAGAACGGGATATGACGCTCGACTCGTCGATCGACAGTTCCGACGGGCCACAGCGAAAAATCGCATAGACCTCCTCAGAAGACAAACACGGGACACAACCAACAGAGTACCCTTCGTCGTCCAGTACTTCCCCGGAGCGGAGAAACTACGCCATGTTCTTCGCAGCCTTCAACATGTCATCGATGACGACGAACACCTCGCTAAGGCCATCCCCACGCCTCCACTACTCGCTTTCAAACAGCCTCCTAACCTCAAACAGACCATCGTTCGCAGCAAATTACCCAGCTTTCAGGAGAACAGCGACCACGACACCACACAACCCTGCCACAGCAACCTCTGCAAGACATGCCAGATCATCGACACAGATACCATCATCACACGTGAGGACACCACCCACCAGGTACATGGTACATACTCATGTGACTCGGCCAACGTTGTCTACCTCATACGTTGCAGGAAAGGATGCCCCGGAGCATGGTACATCGGCGAGACCATGCAGACACTGCGACAACGGATGAACGGACACCGCGCAACAATCACCAGGCAGGAGTGTTCCCTCCCAGTCGGGGAACACTTCAGCAGTCAAGGACATTCAGCCTCCGATCTTCGGGTAAGCATTCTCCAAGGTGGCCTTCGAGACACACGACAACGCAAAATCGTCGAGCAGAAACTGATAGCCAAGTTCCGCACCCATGAGGACGGCCTCAACAGAGATCTTGGGTTCATGTCACGCTACATGTAACCCCACCTGATGCAGGGTCATCCAGACTCGAGTCGCCATTGGCTTGTTCTCTCTACACAGATGCGGCCGGGCCTGCTGTGATTTCCAGCCAAAAAAAAAAAAAATGTTTTTTGTCTGTTTTTTTGTTTTTCATACAGACCCCAGCATCTGCAATATTTGACCCCTTGTGACCCCACCTCATTGTTCTTTGATGTAATGTTTCCCTGACTGACCTGTTTGGACACCATTCACACCTTTGACTGCTGTGATTATCTCTCTGCCGAGGTGTGATTAATGGCAGTTGGAAAGGTTACCTGTAAACATCTGACATGATTCTCTGACTATATAAGCTGTGTCTTTATGCATTTCTCCACTTCACCTGAAGAAGGAGCAGCGCTCCGAAAGCTTGTGATTTCAAATAAAGCTGTTGGACTATAACCTGGTGTTGTGTGACTTTTTACAGTTACCAGTAGCGCAAAGCAGGAGAGGAATATGGCGGCCGCCGTGGGACCTGCCACCAGATGGTGAAAGAACGGCTGCTGCCATTTTGTCGTCATTTCATGGCACTATGGAGTGGCGGTAAGTAGATGAATTTCTAGCCCAACAACTTTACCTCGAGACTTGACTATTCCAACTCACTTCTGGCCGGCCTCCCATGTTCCACCTTCCGTAAACTTAAGGTCCTCCAAAACTCTACTGCCCATGTCCTAACTCGCACCAAGTCCCATTCACCCATCACTCATGCTCGCTGACCTACATTGGCTGTTAAGCAACACCTCGATTTTAAAATTCTCATCTTGATTTTCAAATCCCTCCATGGCTTAGCCCTTCCCTATCGCTGTAATCTCCTCCAGCCCCACAACCCCCGAGATATCTATTTTAATTGCACCCCACCCGGTCCGGTTTCTGCTAGGTGGGGACTGTTAAAATCGGGGCCTGTGATCCTAATTTGCTGCAGATTTTATCAGTTAATGGGGTCAATTTTCTGGCAGCCGTCGGGCAGCTTTTCATGCAGCCGGGGGCCGAAAAATCGCCGAAAAAGCGGGTCACTGGCGGGACTGGCCGTCGGAACAGTAATGATCAATTATCACCTTGTTTAAGCCGATTTTAGGGTGCCCTTGTGACTTTCAGGGGTTCCCCACGCAAAACACGCCTGCGGGGAACCCCGCTGCTGAGACCTGGCGTGAAGCTTGCCGGCTTGCTTGCTGTCAGCTGCAGGTCAATCGGAGAAGCTGCAATTTAAAGGGACAGCACTTGTATGTTGAAGGACCTTGTTGTTGCAGGTTTGGGGCTACTTCTTCAAGGCTTGGGCACAGCTGTGGAAGGTTGGAGCCTCACACACTTCTCCAATACGATCTCCTGGGGAGCCCCTCTCGCCACCCTCACTCAGCGCTTCCTCAGCAGAGGCATCTACGAGAAGCATGGGATGCCTTTTTTTCCTTCCCTTCTTGCCATTAGAGGATCTCCAGCAGCAAAGGCGGCAGCAGCAAAACCAGGAACAGCAGGATGAGCACCACGAGCACCAGGCTGCTGCTCACTCACCTGAAGCTGCACAGGCCAGAAGGGGCCAGCGCTTGGAAGTGGCTTGAGAGCACCTTGCTGCGCTTTAGGGGGCCATGGGGACCCGTTTCTGCACTGGCAGTCCTACTCAGAAGGACTTCCATGAAGGTCTGGTTTCTCTGTTCAATAGATGGCCAACGCTGCTCAAGAGATGCCATTCTCTTATGAGCACTCACCATGTTTTCCGTACCCTGGCGAGTTATCTCCTCCATGGAGGTTGCCAACCTTTCCATGGTGATGCGTTCATGCGCCAATGACTCCACAAAGGCTCTGCTCATGGTCGCTATGGACTCCTCCATCTGCTCCACACTCGCAGCGACCCGGGAGACAAAACCTGCCAGAGACTCCTGCATCTGTGCATGGAGATCCATCACCTCTTCTCTTACGGATGGACCCAGAGGCAGAGGGCCGACATGCAGCACAGCTGAGCTGAGCTGGCAGAGTCCTGCGCCCTCCAACGAGGACTCTCCACTGCTGTCCCTGTCTCCAGAATCTGCTGAGGCTCACTTGTGAGCTGTGAAGCACCAGGTGACAACACTACTCTATGTCTCGAAGGTCCCCCCGAGGTGTGAGTATCTGCGCTGGTGCTGGGTGCCCTTACTTCTGCTGACGCTGCGCCCTCAGAGGCTGGAGCTTCCTCTGAGGAGTCTGGCTGCACAGCCTCTTCCTCCTCCACAGTGGGGACGGGGGCTCTCGATGGTCCTGTGGGGGAGTAGAGGAAGGAGTTAGAGATGTGATGCCAAGGTTACATGCACATTCGAGTTGACATCTGCTGACACCTGCATCCATGCAGCCTTGGTCTCAGTGGGAGGCTTCTTCCTGCCTGACCTAGGGAAGAGGACCTCCCTGTGGGCCCTAACCCCATCCAATAATGCCTGCAGTGAAGCTTCATCGCATTTGGAGGCAGCTCGAGGTCTGGCACTGGCCACAGCTGCTGCAGGCTCCTCTGCCATCCTGTATGGTTTGTTTGGAAGCCGTCAGAGGATGCAGTGCTTGCTATGGACCTTGAAAGCACCACAAATGATGACATAATACTGTGGGGCTTTCTGACACGAATTGGACAATTAGCAAGGCTGCCCACATGCTGGGAATTAATTGGCCACTTGAGGGAAAATTGCGTGGAGCTGGCTGACACATTTTTTTGTGTGCCAGAAACCCCATATTCAGGGAAACCCGACCATTTCCCACACAAGCCGAAAATCGGGGCCAATGTGTTGTAAGTGGGTATAGGAACTGTGATTTCTTACCGAATGACCGATAACGTTTGTCTTCTGCTCTTTAACTTCCTCCGAGATCAATTAGTCACAGAACGAGCGTGAAGCCCTTGCAATCATATTCGGAGTGAAGAAATTTCACACGTACTTATTCGGGCGTTGTTCTTTTCATTATACTGAGCATAGGCCTTTTGCTTTCAAATTGAGAAGCGAGGAACACCCGTTTTAGCTTCGATGAGAATTCAATGATGGGCTGAACAATTATCAGCTAATAAGATATGATATTGAGTTTAAACCATCAAAATCAAATGCCAAAGCAGATTTTTCCTCCTGCCTATCTATATCAGGTTCATGTATTGCTATATTTGGCCATCAAGAAATTATTTACTGAGCAGATCCTATCAGATGTAATGCTACAACACATGACCCTGCACGATCCCGTGTTGTGTACCATGTGGTGAATGGCAGACCTGATGATGGAGTTTTGTCAGCAGAACTACACTTATACAGTAGCCATTGAGATGAGATGTTGATCAAAGATGGGTGTTTGCTCCGCGGACTTTGTGTTCTTATTCCACCTAAATCCTGAAACCGCATGATCCAGGAATTACATGCTGGTCATCCTGGTATAGTAAGAATGAATGGATTAGCTAGAATGCACATGTGGTGGCCTTCCCTAGATAGCAACACAGAAGATGCTGCTCATCAGTGCCAAGCCTGTCAGATCAACTTACCCGTAAACCCTGTAGAAACTAGTACTTGGCAATGGCCAACTAAGTGTATTCATATTGACTTCGCTGGGCTGAAGATGCAGAAAGTTTACTTATTTTGGCTTCTCATTCTAAATGACTCGAAGTAGTTCCAATGTCATCAACAGATTCAATGGCAACCGTATTTGTTTGCCCGATATGGACTTGCTGTAGAGTTGGTTTCTGACAATGGACCACCATTTCACACATACAATTTCTGAATAAGAATGGCGTGTCTCATGTTCTGCACCCAGACACTTGCTGTCAAATGGGGAAGTTGAGAGGGTTTTACATTCAAAACTTCGCTCAAGAAGGTGTAACAAGATCCTGGCACCATGAATCAGAAATTGAGTTATCGTATGGCAACTCATACTTATGGCACCTTTATGGCACCTGCTGAGTTATTCACTGGGAGGAAGTTACGTACTCATTTTGATATTTTTAAACCTGACTTGAAAACATCATAAGGAAACTTCATAATGCTGGATCGCTAACTCCCGAAGCAATATTGCATGGGAGAAAGAGTTTCACGTCTTGATTTTCGTGGGAATGTGAAAAAATTGAGTGTTGATGTTATTGAACAGAAGATTGGAGCTGTTACATTTTTAGTTTTGTTGGATGCTGTGGAAGTGTCATAAAGATCAGTTATGAGAACTGAATCAATCGATGGCCTTTGATGTAACGAATGATAATGTTGAGGGTGGCCTACAACCAATGCCTAAAGAATTAACTGTTACTGCTCCTCAGAAAACGGCATATTATCCCCACGTGTAACGGACCAACCAACTCCCAGAACCTTGCTCGTACTCCTGATCCTGGTGTGGATTCTCCAGGATGGTCTCCGAAGAAGGTTCTGAAACCCGGCAGTGTTAAAACTGAACCTGAGAAGTTGCCATGCACTGCTCCTCTTATTAGTCCCAGCTCACCCATTGTCAAACCTACTGGAAGTTATCCCCAAAGCTCAAGGAAGCCTCTAAATCATTTGAACTATAAGATAGCTGTGAGTGTAGTGGTTTTCATTATGTTTCTAGTGTCGACATAACCCATCTTTCCTGCGCATTCCCGGGAGAGTGCTAATGTGTTTTAATCGTGTTATTTTAAGTTGAAGTGGCTGAATTTCTTTATTTAATGATTTTTAACCATTAATCAGGCTCATTTTTACAAATGATTATTTTCACCTTGTAATTCCGAGAGGAGGGAAGTGCTGTGTATGGCACTTGCATTTTATTAACTGAACATTAGATGGCTCCCTGATGAGACAAGCACATTGCAGCAATTACACTCCAAGGTCTCTCTTGTATTACTTTATTATTCTTTGGTAGGGAGGTCTGAAAATAAAAGCAGCTAGTTATTACCACACCAATGTGACTGTTTATTTGGACATAACTCCCAGCATTTATCTCTTTCTCATCTTTCCAGAAGTTTAGCATAACTTCTCTACTTTACAATTCTATCCCTCTAGAAATAAACCCTGGGTGCTTGTTTTTTTTTAAAGGGCCTTATTATCACTCAGCACAGGAATCCAACCTGGGAGCCTACTGCTCTAGATTGGGTATGCTACTCAATAAATAACCTCAATAAATAACCTTGCTGAGCTATCAGAGATTCGATTCAAACGATGACAGAAGGTACAAAACTTGCTTTTGGGAGCTCCAGAAATCAAGGATAAAAACAAGTGTCTCTCCCCCAGTACCATAGTGTACAAAAGCACCATTTGTCAAGCCATACTGGTTTATGCTAGTTAAATGATCTCAGCTGATTCAGCAGTTGCAATGCTGCAATTGTACTTAGTCTCCTCCTTATTAGCTAGGAAGAAGGCTAGTTAGAGGGGAAATCCTCCAGCATTCTCACTCCTGATTGCCATTGTGATCCCTTTTGGAAAGCATACAGGATCCTTGGCTTTATAAACAGAGGTATAGAGTACAAAAGCAAGGAAGTTATACTAAACCTTTGTAAAACACTGGTTAGGCCCCAGCTAGAGTATTGTGCCCAATTCTGGCCACCACAATTTAGGAAGGATGTCAAGGCCTCAGAGAGGGTGCAGAGGAGATTTACTAGAATGATACCAGGGATGAAGGACTTCAGTTATGTGGAGAGACTGGAGAAGCTGGTGTTGTTCTCCTCAGAGCAGAGAAGGTTAAGTATTTGATAGAGGTGATTGTAGTGTATGTACCTTTAAGAGAGAACTACTTTTACAGCTCCTGTATACAGCAGTACCGGCAGTAACCACACCTGTATATAAGCCTTGAGCATGCCTCTGTACCCCCAGTCTTGAGACTACCCTACTCCAGTAAACACCTGTTGATTGTTAAGTTACAGCATCCGTGTAGTTATTGAAAAACATCATACTCTCAGAATCACGGATCTAACAGTGGCGACAAGTGTCGATTCGAATCTACCTGCAACTCTGCATTTCCCTTCGAGGATTCGGTCCGGGAGGGCGGTGGAAGAAAGTCGAGGCCAGAAGCACGGGCGTCGACCACGAGCAACCGCCCAGTCGTCCGGCAGAGAGTGAACATCGCAGGGGAGGCTGTTGAGAGCCGGGCTTGGTTCCCCAACCACGACAATCCAGCAACAGACTGACAACAGGTACAGCGCAGACCCTTCCCGGACAGCGGCGGCTGGAGCCGACCGACGGCAGAGAAAAAGCCGAGCAGCGTCAATGGGGTAAGAGAGAGGGTGAAGCGCACAGGGCGCAGCCGGGGGTTGAAAACTGTGCGGCGTCGAGGAAAAACAAAATGGAGAGAGAGAGGGTAAAGCAGCAGCTGGGTTCAGGACCGAGCGGCGGAAACGGGAAAGGCGCACAGAAAAAAAAAACGCGCAGAGCACAGCCAGGGCTCAAGGGCTGAACAGTGTCCACGGGGAGAAGAAGGGAGAGCGCGGGAGACACCATTGAGCCGCGGAGAAGAAGGAAGAGCGCGGGTGACACCATTTTTAGAAGCCGCAGCGGAGAAGAAGGGCGAGCGCGGGAAGAAAGGAAAGCGCGGGAGATGCCATTTTGTGCCAGCGGAGAAGAAGGGAGAGCACGGGAGATGCCATTTTTGACAGTTAAATCACACCCAGGGATGCCGAAGAGTAGCAGTATCTCTATGTTCGACAATGAAGTCGAAGATTGGGCGACATATGTGGAGCGTATTGAGGTGCACTGCAGGGTGAATGAAGTGCCAGATGCTAGGAAAGCACTGGTTTTGTAAAATTCCATGGGTGCAAAAATTTATGGCTTACTGCGAAACCTAATAACCCCAGAGAAGCCCGTGAATAAGAATTTCGAAAGCATAGTAGAAATCCTACAGGACCACTTAAACCCCACACCACTGCTGATAGCAGAAAGATTTAAGTTCCATAAAAGGAACCAACATAAAGACGAAAGCAATGCTGAGTACTTAACGGAACTGCGCAAGCTATCGAAACACTGCCAGTTTGGAGTGGGACTAGCAGATACATTAAGGGACAAGTTTGTGTGTGGGCTTCAAAGTGAAGGAACCCAGAAACGGCTTCTATCAGAAAACGATCTTACGCTGGACAAGGCTTTCAGCATAGCAGTATCACATGAAGCAGCCGCAAGGGGCGCTGCAGAGATACAACGGAGACCGCAAGAATAAGGCACCAATGAAATGTCCTATGGAACAGGGAAGTGTTATCACTGCGGCAGAAAAAACACGACCAGAAGGATTGTTGGTTCAAGGACCATAAGAACATAAGAACATAAGAAATAGGAGCAGGAGTAGGCCAATCGGCCCCTCGAGCCTGCTCCGCCATTCAATAAGATCATGGCTGATCTGATCCTAACCGCCAATCCACTATCACAGAACCATCTCCTGAATCTAACAGAATTAGACACACGAAATAGGAGCAGGATCAGGCTACACGGCCCCTGGGCCCGCTCCGCTACCCACAGGGCCATGACCGATCCGAACCTAGACTCATGTCCAAATTCCTGCCCGCTCCCCGTAACCCTTAATTCCCTTTACTTCTAGGAAACTGTCTATTTCTGTTTTAAATTTGTGTAATGATGTAGCTTCTACAGCTATTTGGGGCAGCATATTCCATGGACCTACCACCCTCTGAGTGAAGTACAGGTAGACTATCCTTTATCCAAAAACCTCGGGACCAGCCGTGTTTCGGTTTTCGGAGAATTTCGGATTTCGGAAGGTGGGTCGGCAGGGGTCCGCGAGGGGGTCGGCGGGGGGTCGTGCGCACGACCCCCCGCCGACCCCCCCGCGGACCCCCGCGGAGCCCGACCCCCGCCGACCCCCCCGTGGACCCCCGCTGGCCCCGACCCCCGCCGACCCCCCCGCCGGCCCCGACCCCCCCGCCGACCCCGACCCCCGCCGACTTACGGGGATCGTGCACACGAATTACGCTGGACTTACGCTGACCGAAAAAACCTTCGGTTTTTAGAGGGTTTCGGTTTTCGGAAGTCCGGGTAAAGGGTAGTCTACCTGTAGTTCCTCCTCATCTCAGTTTTGAAAGAGCAGCCCCTTATTCTAAGACTATGCCCCCTAGTTCTAGTTTCACCCATCATCGGGAACATCTTCCCCGCATCCACCCGATCCAACCCTTCATAATCTTATATGTTTCAATAAGATCGCCTCTCATTCTTCTGAACTCCAATAAGTAGAGTCCCAATCTACTCAACCTCTCCTCATACGTCCATCCCCTCATCCCCGGGATTAACCGAGTGAACCTTCTTTGTACTGACTCGAGAGCAAGTATGTCCTTTCTTAAGTATGGACACCAAAACTGTACGCAGTATTCCAGGTGCGGCCTCACCAATACCTTGTACAACTGAAGCAATACCTTCCTATTTTTATATTCTATCCCCCAGCAATGAAAGCCAACATTCCATTGGTCTTCTTAATCACTTGCTGCACCTGCATACTAACCTTTTGAGTTTCGTGCACCAGGACCCCCAGATCCCTTTGTACTTCAGTACTTTCCAGTTTCTTGCCATTAAGATAATAACTTGCCCTACGATTTTTCCTGCCAAAGTGCATAACCTCACACGTTCCAGTATTGTATTCCATCTGCCAAATCTCTGCCCACTTACTTAGCCTGTCGATGTCCCCTTGCAGGTTTTTTATGTCCTCCTCACTCACTACTTTCCCTCCCATCTTAGTATCATCTGCAAACTTTGATATGTTACACTCAGTCCCCTCCTCCAAATCGTTAATATAGATTGTAAAGAGTTGGGGACCCAGCACTGGCCCCTGCGGAACACCACTAGTTACTGATTGCCAGTCTGAGAATGAACCATTTATCCCAACTCTCTGCCTTCTGTTAGATAGCCAATCCTCTATCCATGCCAGAATATTACCCCCAATCCCGTGATTTTTTATCTTAAGCAATAATCTTTTGTGTGGCACCTTGTCAAATGCCTTTTGGAAGTCTAAATACACTACGTCCACTGGTTCCCCTTTATCCACCCTATACGTTACTTCCTCAAAGAACTCCAGCAAATTTGTCAAACATGACTTCCCCTTCATAAAACCATGCTGACTTTGTCCTATTAAATTATGATTATCCAAATGTCCTGTTACTGTCTCCTTAATAATGGACTCCAAAATTTTACCTACCACAGATGTTAGGCTAACCGGTCTATAGTTTCTAGCCTTCTGTCTACTGCCCTTTTTAAATAAGGGTGTTACATTAGCAGTTTTCCAGTCTGCCGGGACCTTTGCCGAGTCCAGGGAGTTTTGGAAAATTATTACCAATGCATCCACAATCCCTACCGCCACTTCCCTCAAGACCCTAGGATGTAAGCCATCAGGTCCAGGTGATTTATCCGCCTTGAGTCCCATTATTTTACCGAGTACCACTTCCTTAGTGATTTTGATCATGTTTAGCTCCTCCCCCCCTTTAGCCCCCTGTTTGTCCAGTGTTGGGATATTCTTAGTGTCTTCTACTGTAAAGACTGATGTAAAATATTCATTCAGTGTTTTTGCCATCTCCATATTTCCCACCATTAATTTCCTGGTCTCATCCTCTAAGGGACCAACATTTACTTTAGCCACCCTTTTTCTTTTTATATAACTATAAAAACTCTTACTATCTGTTTTTATATTTTTTGCTAATTTACTTTCATAATCTATCTTCCCTTTCTTAATCAATCTCTTTGTTATTTTTTGCTGTCTTTTAAAGTTTTCCCAATCCTCTATCCTCCCACTAGATTTGGCTACCTTATATGCCCTTGTTTTTAGTCAAATACTATCCTTAATTTCTTTACTTAGCCATGGATGGCTGTCTTTTCTTTTACACCCTTTTCTTCTCAGTGGAATATATATTTTTTGGAAGTTGTAAAATAACTCCTTGAATGTACACCACTGATCATGTATCGTCTTACCCTTTAATCTATTTTCCCAATCCACTCTACTCAATTCCGCTCTCATACCTTCATAGTCTCCTTTATTCAAGCTTAGCACGCTTGTTTGAGATCCAACCTTCTCACCCTCTAATTGAATATGGAATTCAACCATGTTATGGTCACTCATTCCAAGGGGATCCTTTACTAGGACATTTTTAATTAATCCCGTCTCGTTACACAGGACCAGATCTAAGGTTGCTTGCCCCCTGGTCGGTTCAGTTACATACTGCTCAAGAAACCCATCCCTAATACACTCAATGAACTCATCCTCAAGGCTGCTCTGCCCAATTTGATTTGTCCAATTAATATGATAGTTGAAATCCCCCATAATTATAGATGTTCCCTTATTACAAGCCTCAACTATTTCCTGATTGATACTCCGTCCAACAGAGTTGCCACTGTTCGGGGGCCTATAGACTATGCCCACTAGTGTGCAGACAGTGTGGAAAAGCAGGACACATAGCAAGAGTCTGCAGGTCTGGGAAGAAAACCAACAGCAAGAAATCTCCACAGGAGAAGTACAAAAAGGTACATAAGGTGATGGACAGTAGTTCAGATGAACAGAAAAGTGATACAGACTCCGGAAGCAAGGAGCTGGGTTGTCTGAAACTACATAAGGTAACCAAAATGGAGGATCACCAGACTATCTGGGTTACACTCTGTGGTAAACCACTGTAGTTCACTGTGTTCACTGTTGTTGTTGTTGTTGTTGTCGTTCACTCTTGTTTCACTGTTGTGCCTGACTATGCCTCAGCTGACTCCACCCCTGGGCTACCGAGTATAAGAGCGGCCGCATGGCAGCTCCTAGCATTCGGTCGTCCACTAGAGGCATAGTCCTGATCTGTCTGAAGTGCAATTCAGTAGTTAATAAAAGCCTGTTGTTCTGAACTCTGCCTAGCCTTTTATTAGAATTGATAGCGCATCAATTTTATTAACTACTGAAAAAAAAAAACGATGCTGCAGATTCTTAAGATCAAGTGCCTGGAACTCGACCCGCAAGAACCGGACTCGACTGCTAAGTTCTCGCACTGGCTGCACTGTTTTGAGTCCTTTCTGACTGCATCCGGCGAGACCGTCGCCGCCGATGCCGACAAGCTCAGGGTGCTGAACTCTAAAGTAAACCACCGAGCTTTTGCCCTTATCCGGGATGCTACGAGCTACCAGGGGGCTATCGACATCTTGAAGGAGCAATACGCACGCCCGGTCAACTATGTTTACGCAAGACATCTCCTGGGGTCTCGCAAACAACAGCCCGGGGAACCCACAGAAGCATACATACGGGCGCTGAAGGAACTCGGCCGAGCCTGCGAATGCAAGCATGTAACAGCCACGGAACATACGGAGGAGCTCATCCGGGACGCCCTCGTGGCGGGCCTCAGGTCCACTCACACACGGCAGCGACTGCTGGAAAGTAGCGAGCTCGACCTGAAGAAGGCGATTTCACTCACCCTCTCGTTGGACGTAGCCCACCGGAACATGGAGGCCTACTCCCCGGACCGCGCGGCCGCCTCATGGATGCCGCAGCCGCCGCCACCTTGGGACGCAGCGCCGCCACGGGCCCTGGCCTCAACTGCTGCAGCGATGTCCCGCCCGAGCCAGAAATGTTATTTCTGTGGCCAAACCAAACACCCCAGGGCGCGCTGCCCGGCGAAAAACGCGGTCTGCTCTGCCTGCGGTAAGAAGGGACACTACGCTGGCGTCTGCAGAAGCCAGAAGACCCCTACCTCCAGCAGCACCGCGTGCGATTCGTGGGAGCGGCCATCTTGCCTCCCTCCAGCCTCGTGGGGATCGGGATCGTCATGGGCGCCGCCATTTTGTCCTTCCTCTCCGACGCCGCCATCTTGTCTGCCATTCTGCCAACGGGCCCCCGACTCACCCACCGCTGCCTCACCGGGGTTCTACAGCGACGCTACCGACTCCACAGCGGCCTCCATCACGCTGGATCAATCCAGACCCCATCAGCTAGCCAGGTCCACGATGGACATCCAGGTAAATGGCCGCGCCACAACTTGCCTTTTTGATTCTGGGAGCACGGAGAGCTTCATACACCCTGATACAGTACGGCGCTATTCTCTCTCGGTCCGGCCAACGCGCCATCGGATCTCCATGGCCTCGAAATCCCACTCAGCAGACGTCGGCGGCTACTGCGTAGTGACCCTCTCGGTGAAGGGCTCCGTATATAAAAATGTAAAGCTATTCGTCCTGCCACATCTCTGCGCTGCCGTTCTACTGGGGTTAGACTTTCATTGTCACTTTAAGAGTGTCACCTTGACATACGGCGGACCTCTTCCCCCGCTCACTGTCTGCAACCAGCAGTTTTTAAATTGCCCGCCACGCCCCACCTGTAGTCTCTCCACCCTCAAAATCACCCCCCCCCCCCGTTCGCCAACCTCACCCGCGACTGCAAGCCTATCGCCACAAAGAGCAGGCGATACAGCACCGGGGACAGATCCTTCATAAGATCTGAGGTGACGCGGCTCCTGAAAGAGGGGATTATTGAGGATAGTACCAGCCCCTGGCGAGCCCAGGTGGTAGTCGTTAAGACTGGCAACAAGCAGCGCCTAGTCATCGACTACAGCCAGACTATCAACAAGTACACCCAGTTGGACGCATACCCCCTCCCCCGCATAGCCGACATGGTTAATAAGATAGCGCAATACCGCGTTTTCTCGACCATTGAGCTCAAGGCAGCATACCACCAAATCCCTATCCGCCCTGAGGACCGCCAGTACACAGCTTTCGAGGCAAACGGCCGCCTTTTTCACTTCCTCAGGGTTCCTTTTGGCGTCACCAACGGTGTCTCCGTCTTCCAGAGGGAGATGGACCGGATGGTCGACGAGAATGCGTTACAGGCCACGTTTCCCTACCTAGACAACGTGACCATCTGCGGCCATGACCTGCAGGACCATGACGCCAATCTTGATAAGTTCCTCCGCACGGCCCAACTCCTAAACCTCACGTACAACAAGGAAAAGTGCATATTCCGCACAGCCCGCCTCGCTATCCTTGGTTGCGTGGTGAAACACGGAGTCATCAGTCCTGACCCTGACCGGATGCGCCCGTTGATGGAACTTCTCCTGCCCCACTGTCTCAAGGCCCTCAAAAGGTACCTGGGCTTCTTTTCCTATTACGCCCAGTGGGTCCCTCATTATGCGGACAAAGCCCGTCCACTTATCAAGTCCACTTCCTTCCCCCTGACGGCGGAGGCCCACTTAGCCTTTCACCGTATAAAAGATGACATTGCCAAGGCCACCATGCACTCGGTAGACGAGTCCATCCCCTTCCAGGTGGAGAGCGATGCATCCGACTTCGCCCTGGCCGCTACCCTTAACCAGGCGGGAAGACCCGTGACCTTCTTTTCACGAACCCTCCAGGGCTCCGAACTCAGACACTCCTCTGTGGAAAAAGAGGTACAGGCCATTGTGGAGGCGGTGCGCCACTGGTGGCACTACCTGGCTGGAAAACGATTTACCCTGCTTACTGACCAGCGTTCAGTTGCTTTCATGTTCAACAACAAGCAGAGGGGTAAAATCAAAAACGACAAGATTTTGAGGTGGAGAATCGAACTTTCCACCTACAATTACGACATCTTGTACCGGCCAGGGAAACTCAACGAACCCTCAGACGCTCTATCGCGAGGCACATGCGCCACCGCGCAGATCGATAGACTACGGGGCCTCCACAACGACCTCTGCCACCCGGGGGTCACCAGGTTCTTCCATTTCATTAAGGGCCGCAACCTGCCTTACTCCATCGAGGAGGTCAGGACCATGACCAGGAGCTGCCCAGTCTGTGCAGAGTGCAAGCCGCGCTTCTATAGGCCTGACAGAGCAAACCTGATCAAGGCCACCCGCCCTTTTGAGCGCCTGAGTATCGACTTTAAAGGGCCCCTCCCCTCCTCTGACCGCAATGTGTACTTCCTCAACATAGTTGATGAGTACTCCCGTTTCCCTTTTGCCATCCCCTGCCCGGACACGACCACCGCTACGGTCATTAAATGCCTGCACAACCTCTTTGCTCTGTTCGGTTTTCCCAGCTATATTCATAGCGACCGGGGCTCGTCCTTCATGAGCGACGAACTCCGTCAGTACCTGCTCATGAGAGGTATTGCCTCAAGCCGGACCACCAGCTACAACCCCCGGGGGAACGGACAGTTTGAAAGAGAGAACGCGACGGTCTGGAAGGCGGCCCTCCTAGCCTTAAAATCTAGGGGCCTTCCGACCTCCCGTTGGCAGGATGTCCTACCCGATGCGCTCCACTCCATCCGGTCACTGCTGTGTACAGCCACCAACGCAACCCCCCATGAGCGAATGTTTGTTTTTCCCCGGAGGTCCACATCTGGTAACTCACTACCACACTGGCTGACGTCCCCAGGGCCCGTCCTGCTGAGGAAGCATGTAAGGTCCCACAAAATGGCTCCCCTGGTAGAGAAGGTTCACCTCCTCCATGCCAACCCCCAGTACGCCTACGTGGCATACCCGGACGGGCGGGAGGACACAGTCTCCATTAGAGATCTGGCACCCTCGGGGTCCACTGACCCGCCACCATTGCCCCCCACCACGACCCCCTCCGACACGGCCCAAAATTCAGTAGACCCAATTCTCACCCCTGTCCATTCCACCCCAGTAGACGGCATGCCGCGCCCCCAGGACCAGCCGGAGCCCACTCGCCCACCCAACACCAAAGGGGACGATACGCCGGTGCTGGACCCCGCTCAAGACGCGTCATGGGAAGCTGTACCATCGCAACCGTCGCCACGAAGATCTCGACGGCAAACGAGGCCGCCCGACAGACTCGCCTACTCGAACTTTTGATACACTTCACCCCGCCGGACTTAATTTTAAACGAGGGGTGAATGTGGTAAACCACTGTAGTTCACTGTGTTCACTGTTGTTGTTGTTGTTGTCGTTCACTCTTGTTTCACTGTTGTGCCTGACTATGCCTCAGCTGACTCCACCCCTGGGCTACCGAGTATAAGAGCGGCCGCATGGCAGCTCCTAGCATTCGGTCGTCCACTAGAGGCATAGTCCTGATCTGTCTGAAGTGCAATTCAGTAGTTAATAAAAGCCTGTTGTTCTGAACTCTGCCTAGCCTTTTATTAGAATTGATAGCGCATCACACTCAAGATAGACGGAGTCCAAGTGAAAATGGAATTGGACACAGGGTCAGCTCTAACAGTCATAAACCAAAGGGACTACAAGCGGCTATTTTCACATATACCCTTGAAATCTACAGAGATTGTCTTGAAGACATACACGGGGCAAAGAGTCTACCCCAAAGGAAAAATAAGGGTGAAAGTGATATACAAAGGCCAGGAAATACCTAAAATGGACCTACATGTATTGCCAGATGGAGGACCACCACTACTAGGACGTGAATGGATCCGGAAGATACAATTAGATTGGCATTCCATACAGGCACTGAAGGTGGAGGCCAAAAAGGATGACGAAGTCACACCTGGACGACTGTCAAAAATGCTAACTGACGCAAAAGAAGCATTCCAGGAGGGACTCGGAACACTAAAAGGCATAACAGCAATGATTAAAATAGAGGAAAATGCAAGCCCAAAGTTTCTTAAGGCCAGACCAGTGCCTTATGCGATCCGACCAGCCATCGAAGCAGAACTGGAAGGGTTGGAACGTTCAGGAATACTGTCCAAAGTAGACTGGAGTGAGTGGGCTGCACCCATCGATCCTGTAATGAAGAGGTCATTGAGTAATACGCCTGGGGAACCAAAGAAGGTCCGCATCTGTGGGGATTTTAAGGTGACAGTGAACCTAGTCCTTCACACGGTACAATATCCGCTTCCACGAATTGAGGATATTTTCGCCTCACTATCTGGAGGTAAACGCTTCACCAAAATTGATCTAGCCCAGGCGTACTTGCAAATGGAGGTAGAAGAAGCCTCGAAACAATACCTCACTATCAACACTCATAAAGGTCTCTACCAATACAACCGGCTGGTGTTCGGGGTAGCATCGGCTCCGGCTATTTGGCAAAGGGCGATGGATCAAGTCCTGCAAGGGATTCCAGGGACCCAGTGTTATTTGGACGACATCCTGGTCACGGGCGAAAATGACAGTGGTCACCTCGCGAAACTTGGAGAAGGTGCTCACTGGATTAAAGGAATATGGGCTACGAGCTAATCGCCACAAGTGCGAGTTTTTTCAGAAGCAGATCTCGTATTGTGGCCACGTTATCGATGAAGAGGAGTTACATAAGTCCCCTGAAAAGATTGAGGCAATAGTCAAGGCTCCAGCACCGGAAAATGTGTCACAACTGAGGTCGTTCCTCGGGCTGGTGAACTACTACCATAAGTTCTTACCTAATTTGTCTACAGTATTACACCCACTGAACACCCTACTGCAAACAGGGGTACCATGGAAGTGGAATGACGAGCGTAAGTGAGCTTTCCAGAAGTGCAAAGAATTGATCACATCAAAAGAGGTGTTGCCCATTTCAACCCAGCACTACCAATTCGTTTGGCATGTGATGCATCACCCTATGGTATTGGAGCGGTGCTGTCGCACAAATTCCCAGATGGGTTGGAGAGGCCAGTAGCCTTTGCGTCTCGGTCACTAACCTCAGCCGAGCGCAACTACGCCCAGATTGACAGGGAGGCCCTCAGCCTAGTATGGGGAGTAAAAAAATTCAACCACTATCTGCATGGGCAGAAGTTCACCTTGCTGACTGACCACCAACCACTTGTCTCCATCTTTAATCCAAAGAAGGGCGTTCCGGTGATGACTGCACAACGGTTACAAAGATGGTCCCTTTTTCTGGAGCGAACCAATATGAAATGGAATATAAAGGCACGAAACAGCATGGAAACGCTGATGGGCTATCACGCCTGCCACTGCCTACTGTGGAGGAAGCACCAGCAGTGGACCCTATCGAGATATTTTATTCGTCAATAATTGAACGATTGCCAGTAACTAACGCGGATATAGAGAAGGAGACCCGCAATGATCCGACGCTGTCTCGGGTATATGATTTGATGGTGATCGGATGGCCAACCAATGGCGACTCACTGTTGCCAGCATTCTCATCCAGAAGAGAACAGCTGTCAGTATGCCAGGGGACAGTGATGTGTGGATCCAGAGTGGTGATTCCACCCAAGTTAAGGGAGAGAGTGCTAAATGAGCTTCATGAAGGTCATCTGCGAGGGGTAAAAATGAAAAGCCTGGCTAGGGCTTATGTGTGGTGGCCGGGGATCGATCAACAAATCGAGGACCTAACCAAGAGCTGCTCAGGATGCCAGAAGGTCCAAAATGCACCACCACATGCCCCTCTACACCCATGGGAGTGGCCCTCCTCTCCATGGCAACGGGTGCATATTGATTTTGCTGGTCCATTCATGGACTCAATGTTCTTAATAGCAGTGGATGCTCACTCGAAATGGCTTGAGGTGATAAAAATGTCCTCAACCACTACAGAGAAAACGATTGCAGTCCTACGGACCATATTTGCCAGGAACGGCTTGCCAGAGCAGATTTGCTCTGATAATGGACCACAGTTTGTGTCCGAAGAGTTTCGGAAATTTATGAGAAGGAATGGGGTAAGGCATTACACATCTGCCCTGTGTCATCCAGCCACAAATGGATTGGCTGAGAGGTTCGTACAAACCTTTAAAAAGACGATAAAGGCCATGTGCGACGATGAAATTCCACTACAGCATAAGGTGGACAATTTCCTATTAGCCTACAGAAATGTGACACATGCAGTTACCAACCAGACCCCGGCCATGATGTTCTTTAACCGAAGGTTGAGATCTCGTCTGTAATGATATCAGCAAATAGAGATGGTATTTGCCTGTTCGATTATGATGCCTTAGCAGCATGATTGCAGGTATTGATTGCTTGTGCCTGACCAGCAGAGGTCATGTGACCGAGACAAGCAAGGCAGTTGAGTTTAGTTTCAGTTTCGTTCTAGATACATCACAGCATCGTGTCTCCTGCAAAAGCTGTATAAAAGAGTTGAACAGACTTTAGATTAAAACTCATTCTCTTTCATAAATGTCTCATCATTGAACCCACAAAGAAATCAACACATGGTGTCAGAAGTGGGATACGAACCCACGCCTGAAAAGAACATAGAATGGGAATGGAATCATGAGCATGAGAAGTCATGGAGCAATCTAAAGAAACTGCTCACAGAGGAACTAGTTCTGAGGTTTTACGACCCAGCGAGACCCATCAAGATATCATCAGATGCATCACAGAGTGGGCTCGTTGCCGTTCTTCTGCAACAATATGACTACTGGCAACCTATTGCATATGCATCGCGCTCAATGACAGACGCGGAGACGCGATATGCTCAAATAGAAAAGGAGCTGCTCAGCATCACATACGCCTGTGAAAGATTTCACCAGTTTGTGGCAGGACAAGCAATCAGTGTAGAGACTGACCATAAGCCCTTGATTGCATTGTTCCAAAAGCCACTAAATAGCTGTCCGCTTAGAATACAAAGAATGATGATCAGGCTGCAACGCTATACACTGAATGTTGTGTACACACCGGGTAAGCTGATGCATACAGCAGACACGTTGTCAGAGCTGTAGACCCAAGTGAGCCCGCAAACACCACAATGGATGACAAAGTGAATGCCTACGTGGACATGATCACAAGTGCACTGCCCATAGCAGATGCAAAAATGGAGCTCATAAAGACTGAGACAAACAAAGATGAAACAATGAGACGACTGAGAAAAAGCATCTTGGATGGATGGCCCAACATGAAGCAAGACTGCTCACCTGATATAGCAGAGTACTGGAACTGCAGGGCGGAACTATCAGTGGTCGAAGACATCATCTACAAAGGAAGTAAAATAGTTATCCCAAAGAGTCTGAGAAGAGAGATGCTAAAAAAGATCCATGGAGGACATCTGGGAATCGAAAAGTGTAAGAAAAGAGCACGAGAGGTGATGTACTGGCCATGAATCAACCAAGATGTGACAAATGAGGTGTCAAACTGCACAATATGCCTGAAATATCGAGCAAGCAATCCGGTAGAACCACTAAAGCCACACCCAGCACCAGACAGACCTTACCAGAAGGTAGGCGCTGACCTATTCGTATGTCAAGGGAAGGACTATCTTGTAGTCACAGACTATTACGTCCTGTATCCAGAGGTTTGTAGACTGCACACCACCACTGCAGATGCTGTGATAACATGTATGAAAGCCATATTCTCCAGACATGGCGTGGCAAGCGAGGTCTTCACAGACAACGGACCTCAGTTTTACAATGCAAGTTTCCGACACTTTGCCAAAGAGTGGGACTTTGTCCACACAACGTCAAGTCCTCACTTTCCACAGTCCAATGGACTAGTGGAAAAATCGGTCCAGACAGTGAAAAGACAGAGGTACAAGGCAAAAGACAGTGGAACTGACTTCTACCAGAGCATGCTTGTATACCGCACAACGCCGTTCGAGTGTGGTATGTCACCAGCCCAACTCCTTATGGGACGTCTGCTAAGGCCAAACCTACCCATCCCGGAGAACCTCCTGAAAACAAAAGAGGGGGAGAAAGTGAGGAAGTTCAAAGAACAACAGAAAGAAAAGCAAAAGTACTACTATGACAGAGGAACACAAAACCTACCTGAACTCCACACTGGTGACCAAGTAAGGTTCAAAGACAAAACAAACATATGGACTCAGAAGGGAACTGTCCTGAGTGAAGTACAACCAACATCATACACCATTCAGACAGATGAGGGTGCTGTTCTGAGAAGAAATCATCGAGATCTTCTCATGGGACCAGCCACAGCAGGTCAAAAGACTGATACTGTTGAACAACCTGATCACACAGCAGGTCAAAAGACTGATACTGTTGAACAACCTGATCACACAGCTGAGAACCAATCATCTGAGGCAACAACTCAGATTCAAGGACAATCAATCAGAAAATCCTCAAGACGCGTGAAGCCTCCTGAGAGACTAATTGAGCAAGTTTAAGGACTCTTGTTATAGAAGGAAGTAATGTTATCTTATTCTCTCTTCAAGTTCTAGTGTATTTTCATATTTCATGTGAACACACAAAACAAGGTTAAAAAACCTTGATCATGATAATGATAATGTAAGTTCATTAAGTGTTACAGTTAAAATGCAGATTAATACAAAGAAAACATGTTGTTAGTTAAAAGTAAAATACTTTTGTTTTAAGGAAAGGAGATGTAATGATATCAGCAAATAGAGATGGTATTTGCCTGTTCGATTATGATGCCTTAGCAGCATGATTGCAGGTATTGATTGCTTGTGCCTGACCAGCAGAGGTCATGTGACCGAGACAAGCAAGGCAGTGGAGTTTAGTTTCAGTTTCGTTCTAGATGCATCACAGCATCGTGTCTCCTGTAAAAGCTGTATAAAAGAGTTGAACAGACTTTAGATTAAAACTCATTCTCTTTCATAAATGTCTCATCATTGAACCCACAAAGAAATCAATACATCGTCTGGATTTGCTCAGACCAAATGTGTGAAGAAATGTTGAGGATAAACAATTCCAGCACATCAATGAGAAGCTGACAAGGAGCTTCAATGTAGGACAACCAGTCTTGGCCTGTGACTACCGAACAGAGAAATGGCAACCCGGAACGATATGCACAAGGCAGGGGCCATTAATGTACACAGTGGATGTCGGGGAGAACATTGTGAGACGCCACCTCGATCAGATCTTAGCGTCACAGGAACGAGTCAACCCCATGCCTCGCGTACCTGGGGATGAACCCGACATACCGGTAGCATCTACCTCAGAACCAGTAGCAGTGGAACCCGATGAACTAACTGACGAAAAGGGGCCAGGATCGCCTCCGCACCAAGAACAAGAACCTGAGGAAAGGCGCTATCCTGAAAGGATCAGGAAGCCGCCCCAAAGACTGAATCTATAAATGGACTATTGTTGTTTAATGTGCATGTTAAAGTGTTAATTGTTATTTGAATATTATGGGTACTGCTAATCTAAAAGGGGAGGAATTGTAGTGTATGTACCTTTAAGAGAGAACTACTTTTACAGCTCCTGTATACTGTAGTACCGGCAGTGACCACACCTGTATATAAGCCTTGAGCATGCCTCTGTACCCCCAGTCTTGAGACTATCCTACTCCAGTAAACACCTGTTGATTGTTAAGTTACAGCATCCGTGTAGTTATTGAAAAACATCATACTCTCAGAATCACGGATCTAACAGTGATCAAAATCATGAAGGGTTCTGATAGAATAAATAAGGAAAAACTGTTTCCAGTGGCAGAAGAGTCAGTGACCAGAGAACACAGATTTAAGGTAATTGGCAAAAGAACCAGAGGCGACATGAGGAAAAAAATATTACACAGCGAGTTGTTGTGATCTGGAATGCACTGCCTGAAAAGGTGGTTGACGCAGATTCAATAGTAACTTTCAAAAGGGAATTGGATAAATAATTGAAAAGAAAAACATTGCAGGGCCATGGGGAAAGAGCAGGGGAGTGGGACTAATTGGATAGCTCTTTGAAAGAGCCACACAGGTACGATGAGCCAAATGGCATCCTTCTGTGCTGTATCGTTCTATGATTCTATGTTTGGAGTTTGGGTGAGGACAGGATTAGGCTCACTCCCCAGTTGAATACCCACTCTCTGGGTTTACACATGAAGGACAGGTGAGGTACTAGAAGGCTTCTGGGCTTAGACATTAGGTCGTGTAGTGCCAGTTTTTAAGGACGCGATGTATCCTTCTATGTGGCCAAAATGGCTGGCAGGAAGCGTGCTCACACTTGGGTAAGGACAAACACGAGGCATCATTTACCCACGCCTGAAGCAGACATTAGGCCCTTTGCATATGCAACAAAGGGGCCGAACACCTGCTTCAGATCCCTGCTGCAACATTGCTTTGTCCCGAGGTAACCAGTGCCAGCACCGACTGTACTCAGTGAAACTAACCCTAAAGATCGCATGCAGAAAAAAGGGAAGTTACTTACCTGTAAAGCACCATCATGATCGTTACCCCTGGGGCCCAAAGATCCCTGACCCCTGATGTCCAGGCCTTGGCCCTGACCTCTGAACTCCCCCCATATCCCCCATCTCCCTTCCCCCCGAGATCCCTGACCTCCCTCTTCCCTGATCACCTAACCCCCGACCTGTACCTAATTTGACATTAAATTCCCCAACTCTAATTCACCCTCCTTCTCAGTCCTTCCTGTTTAATTCTTAATCCCTTAATCTCATTGGTTAAGGGGATACACTGTTTGTCCCGTTGTTCACCAAGGTCCTAGATGCCCGGTCGCCCTCGCTGCGGCACTATCAACTCGTACTTCCAGCAACTTTGTAGGCGTATTTTTAAAAAACCTAAGTGTGCACGAACAAGCCTAACTAACGGGGCATGCGCCAGAAAAATCTGGGCCAATGTTTCAGGTCGATGACCTTTCACCAGAACTGGAAGCTGTTAGAGATGTACAGCTTTTAAGCAAGTACAGAGCCAGAAAAAAGGGGGCAGGGGAGGAACAAAAGGGAAAGGTCTGCGATAGGGTATCTATCCTTGTTACAGTTCTACCTGGTTCTACCCTGTTGTTATACTAAGTTCAAGAAATGATTTAAGTGCCTGCTGATTACAAGGTACTTTGGTCATTTTCTTCTTTACATTTTAATAATTGTTTACTTGAAACAAACAAAAATGATTGACCCGTCATAGAGAAATATTCTTCAGATGGAACTCTATTTATTGAGCTCTTATTTCCATATTAAACATAGAGTCAGGGGCCTAGAAATTGGGTTGGGGCGCCAAAGTGGCGCAAAAGTCGCCTGAGCGCAGGATTTAGCGCAGCGATCGGAGTGATACCGATCGCCAGAAATTCAGTTTCAGTGCCCCTCAAGGGAGACGGGGCGAGGCTCGAGGCGCTCCGCGTCCCTCTTGGGGCGCTGAAACTGATTATCGCAGCGCAACGTGCTGCAGCGCCACATGCTGCGGCATGGCATGCTGCGGTACTGCAGGCCTTCCTCCCACTGTTAAGGGGGAGGTGCCTGCAACAGCGCGATCCCCGATCGCGAGTGCCGGCAAATGAGCCCGGCACCAAGGAGAAGTGCCGGGCTCGCGGGAAACAGCCGGCAATGCCGCGGGGGGGGGGGGTTAGGAGGCCGGGGACGGAGGTGCTGGCAGGCGGCCGCCAAAAAAGTGGCCGCCCCGCACCTCCACCTTAACTTGCGCCGCTGCCGGCACAGTAAGGCCCCGTGAACCGGGCGCGGGTAGCGAGCGGCGCAACTGCAGCGTTCGCTACCAAATATCGCGAACGGGGCACGAATGGGGCGCTGCGCACACCGATGACGTCATCGGTGGCGGTGCAGCGCAAATGCCTAACGCCACCATTAGCGCCCCTACTGAATATCGCCGGAGACGCAGCCAGTGGCGCTACAGCCACTGACTGCCTCTTTAGGCGCTAACAGGTGGCGCTACTCACCCAATTTCTCCCCCATAGAGTCATAGAGTTATACAGCACAGAAAGAGGCCCTTCGGCCCATCGCGTCCGTGCCGGCCATCAAGCCCTGTCTAATCTAATCCCACTTTCCAGCATTTGGTCCGTAGCCTTGTATGCTATGGCATTTCAAGTGCTCATCTAAATGCTTCTTGAATGTTGTGAGGGTTCCTGCCTCCCCCACCCTTTCAGGCAGTGAGTTCCAGATTCCAACCACCCTCTGGGTGAAAAAGTTTTTCCTCAAATCCCCTCTAAACCTCCTGCCCCTTACCTTGAATCTATGCCCCCTTGTTATTGACCCCTCTACTAAGGGGAAAAGTTCCTTTCTATCTACCCTATCTATGCCCCATATAATTTTGTACACCTCAATCAGGTCCCCCCTCAGCCTTCTCTGCTCCAAGGAAAACAACCCCCGCCTGTCCAGTCTTTCTTCATAGCTGAAGCGCTCCAGCCCAGGTAACATCCTGGTAAATCTCCTCTGCACCCTCTCCAAAGCAATCACATCCTTCCTATAGTGTGGCGACCAGAACTGCACACAGTACTCCAGCTGTGGCCTTACCAGCGTTTTGTACAACTCCATCATAACCTCCCTGCTCTTATATTCTATGCCTCGGCTAATGAAGGCAAGTATCCCATATGCCTTTTTAACCACCTTATCCACCTGTTCTGCTGCCTTCAGGGATCTATGTACATGCACACCAAGGTCCCTCTGATCCTCTGTCTTTCCTAGGGTCTTACCATTCATTGTGTATTCCCTTGCCTTGTTAGTCCGTCCAAAATGCATCACCTCACACCGCCATAGAGAAATATTCTTCAGATGGAACTCTATTGATTGAGCTCTTATTTCCATATTAAACATTGCATATGTCCTTTCTTCATTTTTGTTTCCAGTATAACAAAAGTCAAAGCTGCCACTCTTTGTCATCACAAACTAGATTATTGACATGCACAGAAGGTTCAAGCCAAGGTCTTATTTGCTGGCACAGATTCTTGTTTCTTTCAGGGTGTTAGTGTCCTTCTATGAGTTGGTTTCTAACTGCCAAAATACTGCACAAGAAGCATTATATGATTGTTTGAGTTTCAGCATGGATTTATATGTTTAGAATTCCTGTTTGGAAACTCATTGAGGCAATATCGAAATGGTTGGGGTGTGTGTGCATGAATAGAGGCCCAGGGTGATAACCAGGAAAATAATCAAGACCCATGAGAGGTTATTGTGAGGCTGAGCTCAGAAAATCCAGGTGACAATATCGCTCTATTCTGTACTTTGTATCCTGGTACTTTACCTTGACAGACACATCCCAACAGGTACAAATATCTCTGTAGAATTGTTCTCAATTTGTGTTGCAATATCTCTTTGGAATGGATGAGAAAAATTGCATGCATCACCATAGGGGTATTGTAATTCTGCCTGATTGGCAGGAATGGAGCAGTTCCATTTCCCACTGTTCCTGCTGATTCCCTATTTTAATGCCGCTGGTTTTGGTGGCAGATGAGGCGCCCATCTGACTCCAGTTGAAGCCTCATTAATATATGCAAATTGGGGTCCCGTGACGTACACGAGACCCCAATGGTAATTCAACCCGTTCCTGAATACGGCCACTCCACCAGGTAAAGCTGTTTGGAAGCCAGTGAGGCCTTTAAAGTTTAAAAACCTTCCCTTAGCGGGGCCAGGAGGAACAGGCGTGGTCCTCCTGGGCTGGTACAGGAAAGTTGAGGCCGTCGGGCTTCCCCCCCCGCCCCCCAGCCGTGAGACCCTCACAACACCCTCTCCCTCCTGGGCTTACCTTGCTGCTGGCAGGCTTCTCTTGGTGCCAGTGGACGGCTTCTGGACGCCTGACCTTCGTCCCCGCCCTGCCGGCGCTTTTCACCCGCTACGGATGAGCAGCGTGAAGTCGGCAGTTAAAATCTGCCAGACCTCCGATGAAGACTCCTGTAAGGGATTGCCGTCCACTCCAGTTGGGAGTTAAAATTGGTCCTTATATCTCTGATGTTTAGTTGGTTAACTGGTAATAGCTAACACCTAATGATGCTTCCTGCTCCCTAACAGATCACATTTTAAATCTTCATCCTGATCTATATTTATATCTTCAAACCTGCACTCCAGAATTGAGCACACAATCTAGGCTGACACTCCAGTGCAGTACTGAGGGAGCGCTGCAATGTCGGAGGTGCCATCTTCTGAATGAAACATTAAATCGAGGCTCCGTCTGCCTGTTCAAGTGGCTGTATAAGGTTCAATGGCACTACTTGAAGAACGGGTGAATTTTTCCAGTGTCCTAGCCAACATTTATCCATCAAATAATACTATCAAAAAAAGGTCAGTTATCTGTTGTTGTTTATCTCATTTGCTGTTTATGGCACCTTGTTATATGCAAATTGGCAGCATTTTTCAACAGTGTCACTTTAAAAGTTATCCATTGTCTGTGAAATGCTTTGGGACATTCCTGGGGATGTGAAAAGTATTTAAATGCAAATTATCTCCTGGTCTCTCTCTTTGTCTCTCTTTCACTCTCTCTATTGGCTGGTACACTGATTTTTATTGTTTGTTTGTTTTAGCTTCCTATTCTACTGCCACTGTTCTTTGCACTCTTTTTTTAAGGTTGTTCCATACCACACACAGTCCCCAGCCATGTCCATAACATTAATTTTATTCTTATAGTTTTGCCTGTTTACTTTTGTGGCTTTGCATTTTTTCCTTTTAATCTCAGAAATAGGGTGATTCTTGCCATGGTACAATTCCACAGAGGTCATAGAAACATAGAAACATAGAAGATCGGAGCAGGAGTAGGCCATTCGACCCCTCAAGCCTGTTCCACCATTTAATGAGATCATGGCTGATCATCCAAATTCAGTACCCTGTCCCTGCTTTCTCCCCATATCCCTTGATCCCTTTAGCCTTAAGAAATATATCTAACTCCTTCTTGAATATATTTAATGAATTGGCCTCAACTGCCTTCTGTGGTAGAGAATTCCACAGGTTCACCACTCTCTGGGTGAAGAAATTCCTCCTCATCTCAGTCCTAAATGGCTTACCCCTTATCCTTAGACTGTGACCCCTGGTTCTGGACTCCCCCACCATCGGGAACATCCTTCCTGCATCTTGTTTGTTTAGTCCTGTTAGAATTTTATAAGTTTCAATGAGATCCCCTCTCATTCTTCTAAACCCCAGCGAGTATAAGCCCAATCGACCCAATCTCTCCTCATATGTCATTCCCGTCATCCCAGGTATCAGTCTGGTGAATCTTCACTGCACTCTCTCCATGGCCAGAACACCCTTTCTCAGATAAGGCAACCAAAACTGCACACAATACTCAAGGTGTGGTCTCGCCAAGGCCCTGTACAACTGCAGCAAGACATCCTTGTTCCTGTACTCGAACCCTCTCGCTATGAAGGCCAAGGTTAGCAGCCAAGGTAGCCATTCTCCATGTGTGAATCCAAGACAGTGAGTGCTAGCAGGCTATTCAACTTAGAGGGCATTTTAGCTCAACTGATCCCGTCAACCAATAGCCACACCTTCTCACTTTCTAGCGGGGGTTCTTGGATAGCAATCAGAAGTGGGAATCCTGCCTAAATTTGTCCCCACCCTAGGCTAGAGAATGCAGGACAGACCAGATATGAACTCAGGACTGTTAGATCCGTGGTTCAGTGGATAAATAATTACACGGATGCTGTACATAAACAAACAACAGGTCTTTACTGGAGGAGGGTCATCTCTAGACTGGGGTACAGAGGCATGCGCACAGCTCATATACAGGTGTGGTTACTGCCGGTACTACAGTATACAGGAGCTGTAAAAAGTAGTTCTGACTTAAAGCACATACACTACAATTCCTCCCTTTTTAGCTTAATAATACCCCCTTAATATTCAAATAACAATTACATTTTGACATGTACATTTAATAACAAAAGTCCATTTATAGATTCAGTCTTTGGGGCGGCTTCCTGACCCTTTCGGGATAGCGCCTTTCCGGAGGTTCTTGTTCTTGGTGCAGAGGCGATTCTGACCCCTTTTCATCGGGTAGTTCATCGGGTTCCACTGCTACTGGGTCTGAAGTAGATGCTACCGGTATGTCGGGTTCATCCCCAGGTACTCGAGACATGGGGTTGATGCCTTCCTGTGACGCTAAGATCTGATCGACGTGGCGTCTCACAATGTTCTCCCCGACATCCACTGCGTACATTAATGGCCCCTGCCTTGTACATATCGTTCCGGGTTGCCACTTCTCTGTTCGATAGGCCCAGGCCAAGACTGGTTGCCCTACATTGAAGCTCCTTGTCGGCTTCTCGTTGATGTGCTGGAATTGTTTGTCCTCAACATTTCTTCGCACATTTGGTCTGAGCAAGTCCAGACGAGATCTCAACCTTCGGTTAAAGAACATCATGGCCGGGGTCTGGTTGGTAACTGCATGTGTCGCGTTTCGGTAGGCTAATAAGAAATTGTCCATCTTATGCTGTAGTGGAATTTCCTCGTCGCACATGGCCTTTATCGCCTTCTTAAAGGTTTGTACGAACCTCTCAGCCAATCCATTGGTGGCTGGATGATACGGGGCGGATGTGTAATGCCTTACCCCATTCCTTTTCATGAATTTTTGGAACTCGTCGGACACAAACTGTGGTCCATTATCAGAGCAGATCTGCTCTGGCAACCCGTTTCTGGCAAATATGGTCCGTAGGACTGCAATCGTTTTCTCTGTAGTGGTTGAAGACATCTTTATCACCTCAGGCCACTTTGAATGAGCATCCACTGCTATTAAGAACATTGAGTCCATGAATGGACCAGCGAAATCAATATGCACCCGTTACCATGGAGAGGAGGGCCACTCCCATGGGTGTAGAGGGGCATGTGGTGGTGCATTTTGGACCTTCTGGCATCCTAAGCAGCTCTTAGTTAGGTCTTCGATTTGTTGATCGATTCCCGGCCACCACACATAAGCCCTAGCTAGGCTTTTCATTTTCACTCCCCCCAGATGACCTTCATGTAGCTCCTTTAGCACTCTCTCCCTTAACTTGGGTGGAATCACCACTCTGGATCCACACATCACTGTCCCCTGGCATACTGACAGCTGTTCTCTTCTGGATGAGAATGCTGGCAACAGTGAGTCGCCATGTGTTGGCCATCCCCTCACTGTCAATTCATATACCCGTGACAGCGTCGGATCATTGCGGGTCTCCTTCTCTATATCCGCGTTTGTTACTGGCAATCGTTCAATTATCGACGAATAAAATATCTCGATAGGGTCCACTGCTGGTGCTTCCTCCACCGTAGGCAGTGGCAGGCGCGATAGCCCATCAGCGTTCCCATGCTGTTTCGTGCCTTTATATTCTATTTCATATTGATTCGTCCCTAGAAACAGGGACCATCTTTGTAACCGCTGTGCAGTCATTACTGGCACGCCCTTCTTAGGATTAAAGATGGAGACAAGTGGTTGGTGGTCAGTCAGCAAGGTGAACTTCTGCCCATGCAGATAATGGTTGAACTTTTTTACTCCCCATACTAGGCTGAGGGCCTCCCTGTCAATCTGGGCGTAGTTGCGCTCGGCTGAGGTTAGTGACCGAGACGCAAAGGCCACTGGCCTCTCCAACCCGTCTGGGAATTTGTGCGACAGCACCGCTCCAATGCCGTAGGGTGATGCATCACATGCCAAACGAATTGGTAGTGCTGGGTTGAAATGGGTCAACACCTCTTTTGATGTGATCAATTCTTTACACTTCTGGAAAGCTCGTCTACGTTCGTCATCCCACTTCCATGGTACCCCTGTTTGCAGTAGGGTGTTCAGCGGGTGTAGTACCGTAGACAAATTTGGTAAGAACTTGTGGTAATAGTTTACCAGCCCGAGGAACGACCTCGGTTGTGACACATTTTCCGGTGCTGGAGCCTTGACTACTGCCTCAATCTTGTCAGGGGACTTATGTAACCCCTCTTCATCGATGACGTGGCTGCAATACGAGATCTGTTTCTGGAAAAACTCGCACTTGTGGCGATTAGCTCATAGCCCATACTCCTTTAATCTGGTGAGCACCTTCTCCCAGTTAGCGAGGTGATCACCGTCATTTTCGCCCGTGACCAAGATGTCGTCCAAATAACACTGGGTCCCTGGAATCCCTTGCAGGACCTGATCCATCGCCCTTTGCCAGATAGCCGGAGCCGAGGCTACTCCAAACACCAGCTGGTTGTATTGATAGAGACCTTTATGGGTGTTGATCGTAAGGTAATGTTTCGAAGCTTCTTCTACCTCCATTTGCAAGTACGCCTGGGCTAGATCAATTTTGGTGAAGCGTTTACCACCAGATAGCGAGGCGAAAATATCCTCAATTCGTGGAAGCGGATATTGCACCGTGTGAAGGACTGGGTTCACTGTCACCTTAAAATCCCCACAGATGCAGACCTTCTTTGGTTCCCCAGGCGTATTACTCAACGACCTCTTCATTACAGGGACGATGGGTGTAGCCCACTCGCTCCAGTCCACTTTGGACAGTACTCCTGAATGTTCCAACCCTTCCAGCTCTGCTTCAACCACTGGTCTGATCGCATAAGGCACTGGTCTGGCCTTCAGAAACTTTGGGCTTGCATTATCCTCTATTTTAATTGTTGCTGTTATTCCTTTTGGTGTTCCTAGTCCCTCCTGGAACACTTCTTTTGCGTCAGTTAGCATTTTTGACAGTCGTCCAGGTGTGACGTCGTCATCCTTTTTGGCCTCCACCTTCAGTGCCTGTATGGAATGCCAATCTAAATGTATCTTCCGGATCCATTCACGTCCTAGCAGTGGTGGTCCTCCATTTGGCAGTACATATATATCCATTTTAGGTATTTCCTGACCTTTATATGTCACTTTCACCCTTATTTTTCCTTTGGGGTAGACTTTTTGCCCCGTATACGTCTTCAAGACAATCTCTGTAGCTTTCAAGGGTATGTATGAAAATAGCCGCTTGTAGTCCCTTTGATTTATGACTGTTAGAGCTGACCCTGTGTCCGATTCCATTTCCACTTGGACTCCGTCTATCTTGAGAGTAACCCAGATAGTCTGGTGATCCTCTATTTCGGTTACATTATGTAGTTTCAGACAACCCAGCTCCTTGCTTCCGGAGTCTGTGTCACTTTTCTGTTCGTCTGAACCACTGTCCATCACCTGGTGTACCTTTTTGTACTTCTCCTGTGGAGATTTCTTACTGTTGGTTTTCTTCCCAGACCTGCAGACTCTTGCTATGTGTCCTGCTTTCCCACACTGTCTGCACACTTGGTCCTTGAACCAACAATCTTTCTGGTCATGTGTTGTTCTGCCGCAGCGATAGCACTTCCCTGTTCCATAGGTCATTTCGTTGGTGCCATATTCTTGCGGTCTCCGTTGTATCTCTGCAGCGCCCCTTGCGGCTGCTTCGTGTGATACTGCCATATTGAAAGCTTTGCCCAGCGTAAGGTCCTTTTCTGATAGAAGCCGTTTCTGGGTTCCTTCACTTTGTAGCCCACACACAAACTTGTCCCTTAACGTGCCTGTCCGCTCCAAGCTGGCAGTATTTCGATAGCTTGCGCAGTTCCGTTAGGTACTCAGCATTGCTTTCGTCTTTGTGTTGGTTCCTTTTATGGAACTTAAATCGTTCTGCTATCAGCAGCGGTGTGGGGCTTAAGTGGTCCTGTAGGATTTCTACTATGCTTCCAAAATCCTTGTTTACCAGCTTCTCTGGAGTTATTAGATTTCGCAGTAACCCATAAGTTTTTGCACCCATGAAATTTAACAGCACCAGTGCTTTATTAGCATCTGGCACTTCATTCGCCCTGCAGTACACCTCAATACGTTCCACATATGTCGCCCAATCTTTGACTTCATTGTCGAACGTAGAGATACTGCCACTCTTCGGCATCCTTGGTTGTGCGTTAACTATCCCCAATGGCGCCTCCCGCGCTTCCCCTTCTTCTCCGCTGGCACAAAATGGCATCTCCCGCGCTTTCCTTCCTTCCCGCGCTCGCCTGTCTTCTCCGCTGCGGCTTCACAAAATGGCGTCTCCCGCACTCTTCCTTCTTCTCCGCGGCTCAATGGCACCTCCCGCGCGCTCCCTGCTTCTCCGCGGCTCAATGGCATCTCCCCTTGCTTCGCCCCGCGGACCCTGATCAGCCCGTGATCTCTGGCTGTGTTCTGCGCGTTCTTCTCTTGATATTTGTCGACGCCGCTCAGTCTAGAACCCGTCTGTTTCTTACCCTCTCTCTCTCCGGTTTGCAGTATTTTTCCTCGACGCTGCTCGGTGATCAATCCCCGGCTGCGCCCTGCTCTCTTCACCCTCTTTCTTACCCCGTCGACGCTGCCCGGCTCTCTCTCTCTGCCGTCGGTCGGCTCCAGCCGCCGCTGCTCGGGAAGGGTCTGCTCTGGACCTGTCGTCGGTCTCTTACTGCTCGTTGTGGCTGGGGTACCAAGCCCGGCTCTCCACAGCCTCCCTAGCGAAGTTGGATCTCTGCCTGACTGCTGGGCGGTTGCTCGCGGTCGATGCCCGTGTTCCTGGACTCGTCTATTTTTTTTTATTTTTAATTTTTTTTTTTATGTTGCAGGTAGATTCGCATCAACACTTGTCGCCACTGTTAGATCCGTGGTTCAGTGGATAAATAATTACACGGATGCTGTACATAAACAAATAACAGGTCTTTACTGGAGGAGGGTAATCTCTAGACTGGGGTACAGAGGCAGGCACACAGCTTATATACCGGTGTGTTCACTGCCGGTACTACAGTATACAGGAGCTGTAAAAAGTAGTTCTGACTTAAAGCACATACACTACAAGGACCTTCTGTTACATAAGAACATAAGACGTAGGAGCAGGTGTAGGTCATTTGGCCCCTTGAGCCTGCTCCGCCATTCAATAAGATCATCGCTGATCTGATCTTCGCCTCAACTCCACTTCCCTGCCCGCTCCCCATAACCCTTGACTCCCTTACCTTTCAAAAATCTGTCTATCTCCACCTTAAATATATTCAATGACCCAGCCTCCACAGCTCTCTGGGGAAGAGAATTCCAAAGATTCACAACCCTCTGAGAGAAGAAATTCCCCCTCATTTCCGATTTAAAAGGGTGCCCCCTTATTCTGAAATTATGCCCCCTAGTTCTAGATTCCCCTACGAGGGGAAACATCCTCTCTGCATCTACCCTGTCAAGCCCCTTCAGAATCTGTTCTGCATGGCTAAGCAAATAGTTCTATTGCCCACTGAGCCCTTGGGTGAGCTCTCAGAATATGATGGTTTAAATGGGATGTTGCTATTGACACACTGGGGGAACTAGTTGGGAGGAATGACTGAGCAGTGCAAGCAGCTATTAATACACAATTAACATTCCAGGGACCATCTTGGTCTGCCAGGCTCCGTACCCCACTGGGCAGTACATTTACCCTATAAGCTATTAGGAAGAGCTGCTACTTTTGATTTTATTGCCTGCTTTCAAATTATAAAATGCCTGTCAATTTTAGCTTCATGTACCTGCAATAGTATTTTTCTTCAGTATCTTCGCACTCCTGCCTTGGAGAACAGTGTGAAGAAGTGGAAGGATAGGGTGGTTAGTCCTATACAGCGGGAGGGTTTCATGGGCTCCCACAACCTGTACAATGAGGGAGGTGTAATTTGTAATCTGACCTTTTTTGAAACATCATCTTTCCACTGACCTGCTGAATGGTTTCAAGAAATTGTTGGTGTTGCTGTATTTGTGCAAGGTGCTTGCAGTAAATAGACAATGCATGAGTTTAAAGTATTAAAAATGTTAGGGGGAAAAATTGGGTGAGTAGCGCCACCTGTTAGCGCCTAAAGAGGCAGTCAGTGGCTGCAGCGCCACTGGCTGCGCCTCCCGCGATATTCAGCAGGGACGCTAATGGTGGCGTTAGCCTTTTGCGCTGCGCCGCCGCCGATGACGTCATCGGTGTGCGCAGCGCCCCATTCGCGCCTAGACCTCGATATTTGGTAGCTGCGCCCGGTTCACGGGGCCTTGCTGCGCTGGCAGAGGCGCAAGTTAAGGTGGAGGTGTGGGGTGGCCGCTTTTTCGGCGGCCGCCTACCAGCACCTCCGTCCCCGGCCTACTGGTCTCCCCCCCACGGCATTGCCGGCTGTTTCCCGAGAGCCCAGCACTTCTCCTTGGTGCCGGGCTCTTTTGCCGGCACTCGCGATCGGGGCTCGCGCTGTTGCAGGCCCCTCCCCCTTAACAGTGGGAGGAAGGCCTGCAGTACCGCAGCGTGCCGTGCCGCAGCATGTGGCGCTGCGGCATGTGGCGCTGCAAAATTCACTTTCAGCGCCCTAAGAGGGACGCGGAGCACCTCGAGCCGCGCCCCGTCTCCCTCTAGGGGCACTTCAACTGAATTTGTGGCGATCGCTAATGCGGCGATCGCGGCGCAAATTCCACTGCCCAGGCGAACTTTGCGCCGCTTGGGCGCCTCAGGCCAATTTCTAGGCCTTAGTCTCATCTCTGTTGCAAACACATTGGGCCATAATTTACATAAGAACATAAGCAATAGGAGCAGGAGTAGGCCATTTAGCCCTTCGAGTCTGCTCTGCCATTCAGTAAGATCATGGCTGATCTTCTACCTCATCTCCACTTTCCTGCATTATCCCCATATCCCTTGATTCCCTTAATATTCAAAAATCTATCGATCTCTGTCTTAAATATACTCAACGACTGAGCCTCCACAGCCCTCTGGGGTAGAGAATTCCAAAGATTCACCACCCTCTGAGTGAAGAAATTTCTCCTCATCTCAGACCTAAATGGCAGTCCCCTTATTCTGAGACTGTGACCCCTGGCTCTAGACTCCCCAGCCAGGGGAAACATCCTCCCTGCATCTACCCTGTCAAGGCCTGTAAGAATTTTGTATGTTTCAATGAGATCACTTCTCATTCTTCTAAACTCTAGAGAATATGGGCCTAGTCTACTCAATCTCACCTCATAGTACAATCCCCTCATTCCAGGAACCAGCCTGGTGAACTTTCGTTGCACTCCTTCTATGGCAAGTATATCCTTCCTTAGATAAGGAGGCCAAAACTGTACACAGTACTCCAGGTGTGGTCTCACCAGGGCCCTATATAATTACAGTAAGACGTCTGCCCTCGCCTCAAGTTGTTGTAGCATTTACGCTTAAATAATAGCGAGTGCGATTGGCCTCACCGTTATTTTGACAGCAAATTATGGCCCATTATTGAATTTGTACAAAAGCCTCATTAAACACATTCATCAAAGTTATCTTGCCAGTACATTCAACTAAGTCACGTGTTTTAATCAGTAAAATTCTTATATACTGCGGCAACGGCGGGAATCCCAGTGGCGGCAGTATATAAGGTGAGCCTGAGGCATGGGTAGGCCTCAGTGCGGCAGCGGCGGGAATCCCAGCGGCGGCAGTATATAAGGTAAGCCCGAGGCGCGGGTAGGCCTCAGTGCGGCAGCGGCGGGAATCCCAGCGGCGGCAGTATATAAGGTAAGCCCGAGGCGCGGGTAGGCTTACTAATCTCCAATCTCAGAGGGAGAGAAGTAAAAAGTAATCGAGGTGTGACGTCACCACAAAGCAGGTAAGTGATTGGTTGGTGGGTATTTCTCTCTTTTTTTAAACTTTAACTCTGTGGTTTATAGTTTTTAAGCTCTCTGTGGTGTAGCGGGGACAGCTTGTAAATCAGGGCCCTTAAATATATCATTTAACTGTAGTGAAATTGGTGGGATTCATTTGTTTAATTTAATTTGAATTAATTAAAGGGTAAGTCATGGCAGGACAGCCCGGTGCCGTGGTATGCTCCTCCTGCGCTATGTGGGAACTCAGGGACACTTCCTGTGTCCCTGACAACCATGTGTGCAGTGTGTCCAGCTGTAGCTACTGGCAGACCGCATTACAGTGCTGGAGCAGCGATTGGATACATACTGGACCATTCACGATGCTGAGGACATCGTGAATAGCACGTTTAATCAGTTGGTCACACCGCAGGTAAAGGTGGCACAGGCAGAGAGGGAACGGGTGACCAACAGGCAGAGTAGTAGGCACAGTCAGGTAGTGCAGGGGTCCTCTGTGGCCATCCCCCTCTCAAACAGATATACCGCTTTGGATACTGATGGGGGGTGATGGCTTACCAGGGGAAGGCAGCAGCAGCCAACTTCCTGGCACCAGGGGTGGTTCTGCTGCACAGGACGGGAGGAAAAAGACTGGGAGAGCTATAATGATAGGGGATTCTATTGTAAGGGGAATAGATAGGCGTTTCTGTGGCCGCAAATGAGACTCCAGGATGGTGTGTTGCCTCCCTGGTGCAAGGGTCAAGGATGTCTCAGAGCGGCTGCAGAACATTTTGGAAGGGGAGGGTGAACAGCCAGTTGTTGTGGTGCATATAGGTACCAACGATATAGGTAAAAACCGGGATGAGGTCCTAAAAGCTGAATATAGGGAGTTAGGAGGTAAATTAAAAAATAGGATCTCAAAGGTAGTAATCTCAGGATTGCTACCAGTGCCACATGCTAGTCAGAGTAGAAATAGAAAGATATTTCAGATGAATACGTGGCTAGAGGAATGGTGCAAGGGGGAGGGATTCAAATTCCTGGGACATTGGAACTGGTTCTGGGGCAGGTGGGACCAGTACAAAACGGACGGTTTGCAACTGGGCAGGGCCGGGACCGATGTCCTAGGGGGAGTGTTTGCTAATGCTCTGGAGGAGGGTTTAAACTAAAATGGCAGGGGGTTGGGACCCTGAGCGGAGAGACAGAGGAAAGGGAAACAAGGATAAAAGCAAAAGACAGGAAGGAGAAAAACAAAAGTGGCAGGCAGAGAAATCAAGGGTTTAAATCAAACATGGCCACAGTAAATAATAATTCTAAAAGATCTAAGCGTGTTAAAAAACAAGCCTGAAGGCTTTGTGTCTTAATGCAAGGAGCATTCGTAATAAGATGGATGAATTAGCTGCGCAAATATAGGTAAACGAATATAATATGATTGGGATTACGGAAACATGGCTCCAGGGTGGCCAAGGCTGGGAACTCAATATTCAGGGGCATTCAATATTCAGGAAAGATAGGCAAAAAGGAAAAGGAGGTGGGGTAGCATTGCTGGTTAAAGAGGGGATTATCACAATTGAAAGGAAGGATATTAGCTCTGATGATGTGGAATCTGTATGGGTAGAACTGAAAAATACCAAGGGGCAGAAAACATTAGTGGGAGTGGTATATAGACCTCCAAACAGTAATGCGGAGGTCGGGATGGCATTAAACGGGAAATTAGAGAAGCATGCAATAAGGGCACAGCAGTTATCATGGGTGACTTTAATCTACATATAGATTGGGCTAACCAAATTAGTAACAATACTGTGGAGGAGGAATTCCTGGAGTGTATACGGGATGGTTTCCTGGACCAATATGTTGAGGAACTGTGGTAAACCACTGTTAACCTGTACATGCCTGTGTGGTAAACCACTGTTAACCCTGTACAAGTCCAGGCATGTCTCAGCCCCTGGCTCCACCCCTAAGCCCGGGTATAAAGGTGACTCACCACCCTTCCCCCGGGAGCTCTTAGGATGGATTCACTAGCAGAGGCATGCTCTAGTTCTTAGTCAATAAAAGCCTACTTCATATAAGTCCATTTCATAGTCTTTGGTATTGTTGATAGCGCATCAATTTTATTGACTAATTTTCAACATGGAGCAAATCTTGAAGCCGGAACGTTTAGACCTGGATCCTCAAGCAGCAGATGTAGCCAATAACTTTGAACACTGGCTGAGCTGTTTCGAAGCCTTCCTGGAGGCCTCCAGCACTACTGTCACTACAGATGACGCGAAACGGCTTGTCTTGAACTCACGGGTGAGCCACCGAGTCTACTCGATCATCCGAGACGCCACTACTTACGCGGCCGCCATCGCGACGCTAAAGGAACAATACGTGAGGCCTGTTAACGAGGTCTACGCCAGACACCTCCTGGCTACCCGAAAACAGCGCCCCGGGGAATCGGGCGCTGAATATTTACTGGCACTGAGAGTCCTCGGCCGGGACTGTAATTGCAAAGCGGTGACGGCCAAGGAATGCACGGAAGACCTCATCCGAGACGCCTACGTAGCCGGCATCAGGTCCAACTATACTCGGCAGAGGCTGCTGGAACAGAGGGGGCTCGACCTGCAGAAGACGGTGGCCCTCGCTAACTCGTTAGATGTGGCCCTCCAGAACATGGACGCCTACCCCCCTGACCGGATGGCCACGTGGATGCCACGGGAGCAGCCATCTTGGGACCCGGTAAGGCCACAAGCCGCCAGCAGCCCAACTACAGCTGCAATGACCAGAGGCCAGAAATGCTACTTCTGCGGCCAGGCCAAGCACCCCAGACAGCAATGCCCAGCAAAGGACGCGACCTGCTCCAAATGCGGTAAGAAAGGCCACTACGCGAGAGTGTGCAAGGCGAAATCGACCCCCAATTCCAGCAGCGCTGCGTGTGAACCATACAGGCCGCCATTTTGGACCCCACCAACCACGTGTGAGCCTTGCGGGCCGCCATTTTGGACACCACCAGCCGAGGGGGAGCCGCCATCTTGGACACCATCTCGGGACCAGGCCCTCGGCGCGGGCGAATACTACAGCAACCCACTGACCTCGACGATGGCCTCCATCACCCTGGACCAATCTAGGCCCCATTAACTAGCCAGGTCCATGATGAACGTAAAGGTAAATGGCCATGCCACAAATTGCCTTTTCGACTGCGGAAGCACGGAGAGCTTCATCCACCCCGACACGGTGCGACGCTACTCCCTATCGGTTATGCGCACACGCCACCAGGTCTTTATGGCCTCAAAGTCCCATACGGCGGACGTCGGCGGCTACTGTGTAGCGACTCTGACAGTGAACGGCGTGGAGTACAGAGAGTTTAAATTCCTCGTCCTGCCACAGCTCTGCACTCCCGTACTGCTAGGATTAGACTTCCAGTGCCATCTGGAGAGCGTCACGATGGCATATGGCGGGCCCCTGCCCCCACTTACAGTCTGCAGCCAGCAGAATTTAAACACGGCGCCGCGCAAAGTATGCAGCCTGTCCACCCTGAAGGTCAAACCCCCCCCGTTGTTCGCTAATCTCGCCAAAGACTGCAAGCCAATTGCTACTAAAAGCAGGCGGTACAGTGCCGGGGATAGGAGCTTTATTGAATCAGAAGTACAAAGACAACTGAGGGAAGGGATTATCGAGGGCAGCACCAGCCCATGGCGAGCCCAAGTGGTGGTAGTAAAGACCGGCGAAAAACAGTGCCTGGTTATTGATTACAGCCAGATGATCAATCGATACACGCAATTAGACGCATACCCACTTCCCCGCATATCTGACATGGTCAACCAGATAGCACAATACCGGGTATTCTCGACGATTGATCTGAAGTCGGCATACCACCAGCTCCCCATCAGGCCTGAGGACCGCCAGTACACGGCCTTCGAGGCTGACGGTCGCCTCTACCACTTCCTCCGAGTCCCCTTCGGCGTCACCAACGGGGTCTCGGTCTTCCAAAGGGAGATGGACCGGATGGTTGACCAGAACGCACTGCAGGCCACCTTCCCCTATCTAGACAACGTCACCATCTGCGGCCATGACCGGCAGGACCACGACGCCAACCTAGAAAAATTCCTCCGTACGGCCCAACGGCTGAATCTGACATACAACAGAGAAAAATGTATGTTCCGCACCGCGCGCCTCGCTATTCTTGGCTGCGTGGTGGAAAATGGAGTCATCGGCCCCGACCCCGACCGAATGCGCCCCCTCCTGGAACTACCCCCCCCCAACTGCCTAAAAGCCCTGAAGAGATGCCTAGGGTTCTTCTCTTACTACACCCAGTGGGTGCCCAACTATGTGGACAAAGCCCGGCCCCTCATCAAGTCAACCTCCTTCCCCCTGACGGCAGAGGCCCGTGCGGCCTTCACCCTCATAAAAGAGGACATTGCGAAGGCCACAATGCACGCAGTGGATGAGTCCATCCCTTTCCAAGTGGCGAGCGATGCATCCGACTTCGCCCTAGCCGCAACCCTTAACCAGGCGGGGAGAACCGTGGCCTTCTTTTCACGGACCCTCCAGGGCCCCGAAATTCGACACTCCTCAGTTGAGAAGGAGGCCCAGGCGATAGTGGAGGCTGTACGGCACTGGAGGCATTACCTGGCCGGTAAACGTTTCACCCTGCTCACTGACCAACGGTCAGTAGCATTTATGTTTAACAACAGACAAAGGGGGAAAATCAAAAATGATAAGATATTGCGGTGGAGGATCGAGTTATCCACCTACAACTACGATATCTTATACCGGCCCGGGAAACTTAATGAGCCCCCAGACACCCTATCCCGTGGGACATGTGCCAACGCACAAGTCGATAGGCTACGGACCCTCCACAATGATCTCTGCCACCCGGGGGTCACCAGGTTCTTCCACTTTATTAAAGCTCGCAACCTGCCTTACTCCATCGAGGAGGTCAGGACCATGACCAGGAACTGCCCGGTCTGCGCCGAATGCAAACCGCATTTTTATAGGCCAGACAGGGCACACCTGATTAAAGCCACCCGCCCCTTCGAACGTCTCAGCGTCGATTTCAAGGGGCCCCTTCCCTCCTCTGACCGCAACACGTACTTCCTCAATATTATTGATGAGTACTCCCATTTCCCCTTCGCCATCCCCTGCCCGGACATGACCAGCGCCACAGTCATCAGGTGCCTCCACGACCTGCTCGCCATATTTGGCTTCCCCAATTACATCCACAGCGACAGGGGCTCATCGTTCATGAGCGACGAGCTGCGCCAGTACCTGCTCGAGAAGGGCATAGCCACGAGCAGGACTACCAGCTACAACCCCCGGGGTAACGGACAGGTAGAGAGGGAGAACGCAACGGTGTGGAAGACCGCCATGCTCGCCCTAAAATCCAAGGGCCTCCCAATCTCCCGCTGGCAAGATGTCCTCCCCGATGCGCTCCACTCCATACGATCACTGCTCTGTACTGCCACAAACGCCACCCCTCACGAGAAGATGTTCGTCTTCCCCAGGAAATCCACCTCGGGGACATCACTACCGCCATGGCTGACGTCTCCGGGACCCGTCCTGCTCAGGAAACACGTGAGGAGCCATAAGATGGACCCCCTGGTCGAAAAGGTTCACCTCCTCCACGCCAACCCACAGTACGCCTACGTGACGTATCCTGACGGGCGGGAGGACACAGTCTCAATTCGAGACCTCGCACCCTCAGGTACCACCCGAAACACCACCGATCACCATCCACTACCTCCACCCACCACCACTACCCACGACGCACCACCGGGGTGTCCACCACGAACTGACGACATGCCGGTGCCATCCCTACCCCGAAAGGACGACACGCCAGTGCTCCGTCCCACGCGAGAAGCGGCCGCGGGCAAAGAACCGCCGCAACCGGCACCACGAAGATCATTACGGCAGACAAGACCCCCGGAGAGACTTTTGTATACGAACTTTTGAAACACTTCACCCCGCCGGACTCTTTTTTAAACGAGGGGTGAATGTGGTAAACCACTGTTAACCTGTACATGCTTGTGTGGTAAACCACTGTTAACCCTGTACAAGTCCAGGCATGTCTCAGCCCCTGGCTCCACCCCTAAGCCCGGGTATAAAGGTGACTCACCACCCTTCCCCCAGGAGCTCTTAGGATGGATTCACTAGCAGAGGCATGCTCTAGTTCTTAGTCAATAAAAGCCTACTTCATTTCAGTCCATTTCGTAGTCTTTGGTATTGTTGATAGCGCATCAGGAACCAACTAGAGATCAGGTCATCTTAGACTGGGTATTATGTAATGAGAAAGGATTAATTAGCAATCTTGTTGTGCGAGGCCCCTTGGGTCAGAGCGATCATAATATGATAGAATTCTTCATTAAGATGGGGAGTGAAATAGTTGACTCAGAGACTATGGTCCTGAATTTAAATAAAGGGGACTACAATGGTATGAGGTGCGAGTTGGGTAGGATTGATTGGGGAATGACACTCAAAGGGTTGACGGTTGATGGGCAATAGCAAACATTCAAAGATCGCATGGATGAACTACAGAATTTGTTCATCCAAATTTGGCATAACAATAAAACAAAAAAGGTGACTCAACCGTGGCTAACAAGGGAAATTAGGGATAGCATAAGATCCAAGGAGAGGACATATTAATTGGCCAGAAAAAGCAGCAAACCTAAGGATTGGGAGCAGTTTAGGATTCAACAAAGGAGGACAAAGGGATTAATTAAGAGGGGGAAAATAGAGTATGAGAGTAAGCTTGCAGGGAACATAAAAACTGACTGTAAAAGCTTTTAAAGATATGTGAAGAGAAAAAGATTGGTGAAGTCAAGCGTAGGTCCCTTGCAGTCAGAATCAGGGGAATTTATAATGGGGAACAAAGAAATGGTAACCAATTAAATACATACTTTGGTTCTGTCTTCACAAAGGAGGACACAAATAACCTCCCAAAGATGTCAGGGAACATAGGGTCTAATGAAAAGGAGGAACTGATAGAAATCAGTATTTGTAGGGAAATGGTGTTAGGGAAATTGATGGGATTGAGGGCCGATAAATCCCCAGGGCCTGATAATCTACATCCTAGGGTACTTAAGGAAGTGGCCCTAGAAATAGTAGATGCATTGCTGGTCATCTTCCAAAATTCGATAGACTCTGGAACAGTACCCATGGATTGGCGGGTAGCTAATGTTACCCCACTGTTCGAAAAGGGTGGTAGAGAGAAAACGGGGAATTACAGACCGGTAAGCCTGACATCGGTAGTGGGGAAAATGCTAGAGTCCATTATAAAGGATGTAATAGCAGAGCACTTGGAAAAAAGTGACCGGATTGGACAAAGTCAACATGGATTTACAAAAGGTAAATCGTGCTTGACTAATCTACTGGAATTTTTTGAGGATGTAACTGGTAAAATAGATAAGGGAGAACCAGTGGATGTGGTGTATTTGGATTTTCAAAAGGCTTTCGATAAGGTCCCGCATAAGGGATTAGCATGTAAAATTAAAGCACATGGGATTGGGGGCAAGGTATTGACTTGGATAGAGAACTGGTTGGCAGACAGAAAGCAAAGAGTTGGAATAAACGGCTCTTTTTCCGAGTGGCAGGCAGAGACTAGTGGGGTACCGCAGGGATCGGTCCTTGGACCCCAGCTATTCACAATATATATTAATGATCTGGATGAGGGAACTAGATGTAATATCTCCAAGTTTGCAGATGACACAAAGCTGGGTGGGCGTGTGTGCTGTGAGGAGGATACCGAGAAACTCCAGTATGATTTGGACAGGTTGGGTGATTGGGCAGAAGCATGGCAGATGCAATATAATGTGGATAAATGCGAGGTTATCCACTTTGGTGTCAAAAACAGGAAGGCAGATTATTATCTGAATGGCAATAGATTGGGAAAAGGGGAAGTGCAACGAGACCTTGGTGTCCTTGTGCACCAGTCGCTGAAGGTAAGCATGCAGGTGCAGCAGGCAGTTAAGAAGGCAAATGGTATGTTGGCCTTCGTAGCGAGAGGGTTTGAGTACAGGAATAAGGATGTCTTGCTGCAGTTATACAGGGCCTTGGTGAGACCACATCTGGAGTATTGTGTGCAGTTTTGGTCGCCTTATTTGAGGAAGGATGTACTTGCCATGGAAGGAGTGCAGCGAAGATTCACCAGGCTGATACCTGGGATGGCGGGAATGACGTATGAGAAGAGATTGAGTCGATTGGGCTTGTACTCGCTGGAGTTTAGAAGAATGAGAGGGGATCTCATTGAAATTTATAAAATTCTAACAGGACCAGACAGACTAGATGCTGGAAGGATGTTCCCGATGGTCGGGGAGTCCAGAACCAGGGGTCACAGTCTAAGGATAAGGGGTAAGCCATTTAGGACAGAGATGAGGAGGAATTTCTTCACCCAGAGAGTGGTGAACCTGTGGAATTCTCTACCAAAGAAGGCAGTAGAGGCCAATTCATTAAATATATTCAAGAAGGAGTTGGATATATTTCTTAAGGCTAAAGGGATCAAGTGATATGGAGAGAAGGCAGGAACAGGTTACTGAATTTGGATGATCAGCCATGATCTCATTGAATGGCAGAGCAGGCTCGAGGGGCCGAATGGCCTACTCCTGCTCCTATCTTCTATGTTTCTATGTTTCCTTTATTTTCTACAACAAGATTGGGGGAACCCACTACCTTCCGAAGGTGAGAGTGCTACCTACTGAGCCACAGCTGACAGTATTACATATAATGGGTCGTATTTTTCGATCGGAGGCTTGCCGTGTGCGGAAGCCTCCGATCTGGAAAAAATCTACGGACTTACCAGAGGGCTCTCGAGGTGCGTACACATTCGCTCCTGGGTCTCTCCAACTCAAAATCCGCAAGGCCTACATATCCCAGAGGCGCATGCAGTTCGCAAGCGTCCCTGGGATCACGTGGGCCATGGGGAGCCAATCAAAGAAGGGAATCTCCCTTCATACACTTGGTAGATAGACCTGTCAAATATATGAATGGAGATCACCCCCAAAAACACTGTAAAACATTAAATACATTTTTTAAAATCACATTTTAAAAAGTAGTTGAAATTACAATAAATGAAATATTTTAAACAAATTTAATTTTTTGAAAAAAGTAATTAAAGTTTTTTACATGGCTAAAAATAAACTTACCTTTTTTAAAGTATTTTTAAATGATAAATGAGTGAAATTATTATTTTTTTAAACTTTTTTCAAATCTTATGCTGGTAAAAGCAGGCCTTACGCCTTCGCTTGCCTGGAACCGGCATTTCCGATGTCCCTACTGGGGGGTACACCGCTCGTACACACCCGTAGGGATCGGAATATCCGGCCCATTACATATTGCAAGCACCAACTAAACCATTAGGGGAGCTAGTCACATGATTTTAGATCGCTTGGATTCAAGATTTAGGTTAGTTTTCATCCTGAATAACACATCGAATTTGATTTTGTTATGCTCCCTATAATTCAACCAGGCGAACACTTCACTGCCTCGCTGAGGCTCACGACTATAATTCCCAAGGCTATCTGACCTAGGAACTTGCTTGGCTCATTCGAATCTATTTCATCAGTTGTGCGCTGGGTTGCTGAGTGGTGTATCAGGGAAAAGTGAGGCATTCCCTTTAAAGAGTGCAATGGAGATGGCAGAGAAGTCTGCCAGACTGGCAATGCTCATTTCATCTTGCATGAATCACACTGTCCTTGCAGCCAATCACTGAGTGGCATTGATGGTAGGCATGGAAACATCCTGCTTTCGCAGTAAGAAGAGGATTCATGGGATGTCAAGAGGCCAGTGAAGGGATGAATAAAATGAAAAATTGAGCTTTTTAAATTAAACGCTTTAATTAGATTTGGCATTGCATAAATACGATGTTCTCTGATTTCAGCATATCTATAACTTTTCATTGGAACTTTTCTTGATCATTTGAGAACACTGTAGTCACTTCCTTTTTAATTGGCCTATTCATATCTCTGCTATTTTGCAACCATGTCAATATAAACAGTAATTCATGCAGAATGCTGTCAGAATCGCCATCAGTCATAATTACAATAAAGGTTAATTACAGAGAAGACCTCGGAAAACAATAACAATATAGGTTTGCTAATGATGATGAAGATGCTGTCAGGAACAGGTCTGCAGACTTGATCCTGTAAGTCTGGCAGTTTTCTTATTACTGACAGGCTGTGGTTGAAGACATTCCATTGTCCCACCAGACAGCACCATGACATCCAGTCACAACTTTGTGGGAAAGAATTAAAGAGTTAGATTAATTATTGTGACCTACAACACACTGTTGCATTCTGTCAATGTCAGTTATTGGCTTGTGAATGAAAAGGCCAAGGTAACGAGCTTTAGTTTCAAAAAATAAATTACCCAGTTTTGAATGTAATTGCACACATCAAGTAACAGTTCTGCCTAGATTTAAGGTGAACGCTCTTCTTAGTCTATTAACTCAAGGTTTGACTACACCGGACAATGTAACATGCAAGCTGAATTCTCACACATTTAGTATGATAATTAGTGACTGTGCTCCCTGAGGTAACATTTCTATTGTTTGAACTTCAACAAAACCTCCAATCTGCACAATGTTCCACAACAGTGGAATGTTTGCAAAAACTTCCACATAGTTTATACCCATTCTTTATTCCAAAGCAGCAAGACCTTGTATCACTGCCATCGTCTTTTGTAGTGAAAGTGAACATGCTGAGAATAGAGATTCTGTTACGTACGTTTTTGTTGGTCAAGCTTTGAGGTGGCAGCAGGGGAAAAATTTCCACTTTATGACTGTTGACAATTCTAAAACCTCTTATACTAGGGCCAAAATTTGTCCTTTATCTTTACCTCAATATTGCATCCCAATTCTAGTGTTTGAAGAGATTTTTTAAAACTGCATAACACCCAGATAAAAGATCATTTTATTCATAGTCATTAAATTCATTCTTAGTTTGAAATCTGTGTTTAAAGGCCACATGCTGTTAAAATTCTTTATTCCGATTAAAGAAATGCATCCTCTAGCATCTAATCTCTCTTGTGAACCTGAAAAACATGTCACATTATAGCCAAGCTGAGTAATAGGCTGTCACATAAATTTGTTCTGGATTTTGTTTATTCTAGTCAGTACAGGGATCTCATTCCTCCATTAGAATGGCGATGAAAAAGAAAGCATGGCATTCAACTTGCTGTTACTTTCTTTTACTCTGAATTACTAAATGCCATTAACTACACTCAGAACTTTGAACAAAAGCCAGGTTTATCAATAAATCAGTCACGAACTCTGTTAGTACTTTACAGCCTCTTTACGGTTCTGTTAGGAATCGGTAGATTATAGTCAGCAGTCAGCACATGTACTCACTCAGAATGAGTTTCTTTGCCTGGCAGTGACGTCGGGTACGCAGCTGTCCCCATAACTTGGTGTGCCAAAACATACCAATTCCAGATATGCTGGTAAACAGCAGCTACCTTACGTGTGACATCCTCCAAGAAAGTGAAATCGAGCTTTAGGTTAGCTTTATGTATGCAATCAATGTTAAAGTTTTATCTCGAGTATTATCCACACAGGAATGAGTGGAAAAAATAATTAGATGTATTGTTGCGTATTATGAAGGGAAATTAAATTGAAGAGTTTCTGAGGCATAGAGGCTGCTGAAATTGTGTTGTTACTGGACCAGCAGGTACAGTGTAAAGACAGCGTTAATGACTCACGTCTATTTGCTCCTGTTGATTTGTGATTCAAATTGTTGTAGTACATCATTATAATCAAAGTAGAAGTTAATCAGAAGTGATTTTGTTCTGTTACTTATGTTTGTTTAGGGCTCACAAAAGTTTGGTGCAATTGTGAGTCTGTGTCTTGAAAATGTGCAAGCCGATGGGAGGAGCACGTGATGTAACAATGATTCCAATCCTAACTGTGCTGAGCATGGACACGCTGATTTAAAAAATCTTCGTTTTAGTATTTTTGTAATATTATACGTATGATTTAATAAATACCATTAAACAGATCAAAGCAATAGGTTATGCAAGTATAATCAAAGGAGATTGTGTAAGAATCATCATCCATTTACAGGACTAGTGGACCCTCCACCACTGCCAGTCACCGCTATCCTCATGTAATCCAATACCATTGCTTATGCCACTTAAAATACACGATGACCCCGATATTAACCCGGAGATCGGGAACTGAACGGGGTGAGGGTGTGGGTGATAGCGGGTGACGAACGCTCAACATTGCAAGCCAGATAGGAATGACCAATTTTAATGGGGATGCCTCATTATCATTTTACTTCCACGTTTCCTGTCTCCACTGCGCGTGAGCAGATGTGACGCGAACTCACATGACGTGATTTCACCGCAACTATTTAGAGGCTCAGTTCAGAGAAGGGAGTTTGGAACTTGGAAGATTGGGCATTGCTATGACGACATAGAGCTGGCTGGAAGGAGAACTAAGACTGCCCTAGGTTTACTGAGTTGCCTTGGATGTTCTACTGGGTGCAGTGAGGGGCAGGATGGAGGTCCTCTTTCCCAGTAATGACAAAAAGAAACCTGCTGCCAACATAATGAAGGCATGGCTGGAGATGGAAGAGGAGGTGAGAAGCAGGGGTGTCACCGTGAGGTCATGGATCCAGTGTCGTAAACTCTTCAATGACCTGGCCAAGTCAGCAAAGGTGAGCAAAGTTACAGATGCACCCACATCTTGTAGTGTAACCCTCACTCTGTCTTGTCAAGTGTACTCCATTCACAGCAATCCTCACACCCACTTCACTTTCAGCCGCACCCATCGTTCCGTTTACATGCACATCATCTCATCCTCGCTCCCTCACCCCCCAACCCCTTCCATGAACCACCACTGCCAGTCATCCCAATCCGCATATCATCTGATACCACCTCATTCAGCTCCCTGATTCTCAGCACACATCCTCAAATGCAGGTCAGTGCCACTCGTGATGCATCTGCCTGTTTGTCACCCTCACTGAATGCACTGCATCCATCGGATGCACACATACCTCAGAGCCACTCATAGGTCTGTTGTGCCGACCTTGCAGGAAAGGAGAGCACAGAATGTAAGGATTTCCAGCATCTGCAGTATTTTGCTATCGTACAGAATGTAAGGACTGGGGCAAGACCCCCACAGAGCGTGGAGCTTTACCTGGCAGAGGAGGAGGCTTTGGAGATTGATGGTGAGACTGGTAGTGCATTGGAGCAGGCTGACAACATTACTTTCTGACTCTCAGCTCCTCCAAGACAAAGTCATCTGGAGTTGATTTCAGTTCTTTATCAAATATGATCACTTTTTAATCATGTGCATTTCAACATTTGTAAAGTTCCATGACTAAATCATATCCATCTCTTCTCTCCTCCAGGGCCATCACACAAAGAGCATGAGCCCCTGCCCAGAGAGGATGAAGACTCTTAAGAAGTTCACTCCTGCTGAGGGCACTGTCACAGGACGCTTGCATTGTAGGCACCAACGTAGATACGAGCACCTCGGTGGGTCCTCTCAGACAGATAGGTGAATCGCATGGCACAAGTGAGCACAAGCAGAGAGTGTTGGCAGGGACAGCTGTGGAGAGTCCGCGTCGCTGGGCTCCGTCCTTTTCAAGCCCTACTCAGCTGGGCAGAGGTGCTGAACCTGGGCAGCCATCAATTAAAAGGAGAATGCTAGAAGCTCAGCAGCAACATCCTAGAGGTCACCATTGACCAGATACTTAACTGGACCAGCCACATAAATACTGTTTCAACAAGAGCAGGTCAGAGGCTGGATATTCTGCGGTGAGTGTCTTACCTCCACGAGCAAATTTGGCTAGGACAAATAAAATTAGAGAGTTAAATGCGTGGCTCAAAGACTGGTGTGGGAGAAATGGGTTTTGCTTCCTGGGACACTGGCACCAGTACTGGGGCAGGAGGGAGCTGTTCCGTTGGGACGGGCTTCACTTGGCCAGTGCTGGGGCTAGAGTCCTGGCGGATCATATAGCTAGGGCTGTAGAGAGGGCTTTAAACTAACTAGTGGGGGGGGGGAGATTCCTAGAGAGCAAATAATAAAAATGACAACAGAGAAGGTCATAGACTTAGGTAGCAGTGGGGAAATTAAAAACCATAGCGTGTCAGGAAGGGGCAGAAGGTATGGAGTAAAAGGTAAAGTAATAAAAAGGGCAAAAGCAGGAACTAAGTGTCACAAAACATCTTTGAAAGTTCTCTATCTGACTGCACATAGCATTCGTAACAAAATAGACGAGTTAATGGCACAAATAACTACATATGGGTATGATCTTGTGGCCATTACAGAAACATGGCTGCAGGGTGACGATGCCTGGGAATTAAACATACCAGGTTATTTAACGATCAGGAAGGACAGGCAGGAAGGAAGGGGAGGTGGGGTGGCTATGTTAATAAAGGAAGGAATCACTGTAATACAGAGAAATGATATTGGGTCAAAAGATCAGGATAATGAAACAGTTTGGGTGGAGGTAAGGAATAATAAGGGGAAAAAAACACTAGTGGGTGTAGTCTATAGGCCTCCGAACAGTGGCAACTCTGTTGGACGGAGTATCAATCAGGAAATAATTGAGGCTTGTAATAAGGGAACATCTATAATTATGGGGGATTTTAACCATCATATTAATTGGACAAATCAAATTGGGCAGGGCTGCCTTGAGGATGAGTTCATTGAGTGTATTAGGGATGGGTTTCTTGAGCAGTATGTAACTGAACCGACCAGGGGGCAAGCAACCTTAGAGCTGGTCCTGTGTAATGAGATGGGATTAATTAAAAATGTCCTAGTAAAGGATCCCCTTGGAATGAGTGACCATAACATGGTTGAATTCCATATTCAATTAGAGGGTGAGAAGGTTGGATCTCAAACAAGCGTGCTAAGCTTGAATAAAGGAGACTATGAAGGTATGAGAGCGGAATTGAGTAGAGTGGATTGGGAAAATAGATTAAAGAGTAAGACGATACATGATCAGTGGTGTACATTTAAGGAGTTATTTTACAACTTCCAAAAAATATATATTCCACTGAGAAGAAAAGGGTGTAAAAGAAAAGACAGCCATCCGTGGCTAAGTAAAGAAATTAAGGATAGTATTCGACTAAAAACAAGGGCATATAAGGTAGCCAAATCTAGTGGGAGGATAGAGGATTGGGAAAACTTTAAAAGACAGCAAAAAATAACAAAAAGATTGATTAAGAAAGGGAAGATAGATTATGAAAGTAAATTAGCAAAAAATATAAAAACAGATAGTAAGAGTTTTTATAGTTATATAAAAAGAAAAAGGGTGGCTAAAGTAAATGTTGGTCCCTTAGAGGATGAGACCGAGAAATTAATGGTGGGAAATATGGAGATGGCAAAAACACTGAATGAATATTTTACATCAGTCTTTACAGTAGAAGACACTAAGAATATCCCAACGCTGGACAAACAGGGGGCTAAAGGGGGGGAGGAGCTAAACACGATCAAAATCACTAAGGAAGTGGTACTTGGTAAAATAATGGGACTCAAGGCGGATAAATCACCTGGACCTGATGGCTTACATCCGAGGGTCTTGAGGGAAGTGGCGGTAGGGATTGTGGATGCATTGGTAATAATTTTCCAAAACTCCCTGGACTCGGCAAAGGTCCCGGCAGACTGGAAAACTGCTAATGTAACACCCTAATTTAAAAAGGGCAGTAGACAGAAGGCTGGAAACTATAGACCGGTTAGCCTAACATCTGTGGTAGGTAAAATTTTGGAGTCCATTATTAAGGAGACAGTAACAGGACATTTGGATAATCATAATTTAATAGGACAAAGTCAGCATGGTTTTATGAAGGGGAAGCCATGTTTGACAAATTTGCTGGAGTTCTTTGAGGAAGTAACGTATAGGGTGGATAAAGGGGAACCAGTGGACGTAGTGTATTTAGACTTCCAAAAGGCAGTTGACAAGGTGCCACACAAGATTATTGCTTAAGATAAAAAATCACAGGATTGGGGGTAATATTCTGGCATGGATAGAGGATTGGCTATCTAACAGAAGGCAGAGAGTTGGGATAAATGGTTCATTCTCAGACTGGCAATCAGTAACCAGTGGTGTTCCGCAGGGGTCAGTGCTGGGTCCCCAACTCTTTACAATCTATATTAACGATTTGGAGGAGGGGACCGAGTGTAACATATCAAAGTTTGCAGATGATACTAAGATGGGAGGGAAAGTAGTGAGTGAGGAGGACATAAAAAACCTGCAAGGGGACATCGACAGGCTAAGTAAGTGGGCAGGGATTTGGCAGATGGAATACAATACTGGAAAGTGTGAGGTTATGCACTTTGGCAGGAAAAATCGTAGAGCAAGTTATTATCTTAATGGCAAGAAACTGGAAAGTACTGAAGTACAAAGGGATCTGGGGGTCCTGGTGCACGAAACTCAAAAGGTTAGTATGCAGGTGCAGCAAGTGATTAAGAAGGCCAATGGAATGTTGGCTTTCATTGCTAGGGTGATAGAATATAAAAATAGGGAGGTATTGCTTCAGTTGTACAAGGTATTGGTGAGACCGCACCTGGAATACTGCGTACAGTTTTGGTGTCCATACTTAAGAAAGGACATACTTGCTCTCGAGTCAGTACAAAGAAGGTTCACTCGGTTAATCCCGGGGATGAGGGGATGGACATATGAGGAGAGGTTGAGTAGATTGGGACTCTACTCATTGGAGTTCAGAAGAATGAGAGGCGATCTTATTGAAACATATAAGATTGTGAAGGGGTTGGATCGGGTGGATGCAGGGAAGATGTTCCCGATGATGGGTGAAACTAGACCTAGGGGGCATAGTCTTAGAATAAGGGGCTGCTCTTTCAAAACTGAGATGAGGAGGAACTACTTCACTCAGAGGGTGGTAGGTCCATGGAATATGCTGCCCCAAAAAGCTGTAGAAGCTACATCATTACATAAATTTAAAACAGAAATAGACAGTTTCCTAGAAGTAAAGGGAATTAAGGGTTACGGGGAGCGGGCAGGAATTTGGACATGAGTCTAGGTTCGGATCGGTCATGGCCTTATGGGTAGCGGAGCGGGCCCAGGGGCCGTGTAGCCTGATCCTGCTCCTATTTCATGTGTCTAATTCTGTTAGATTCAGGAGATGGTTCTGTGATAGTGGATTGGCGGTTAGGATCAGATCAGCCATGATCTTATTGAATGGCGGAGCAGGCTCGAGGGGCCGATTGGCCTACTCCTGCTCCTATTTCTTATGTTCTTATGTTCCCCAAAGCCTTTCCACCATCTACAAGGCAGGAGTGTGATGGAATGAATAAAGAAACTCCCCCGCCAAAATTAAACAGTTTTAACTGGCTCAACGAGGGCCAATTTCGATGCTTAATGTCCTGTGCCCTAATGGATGCCTGAAAGACGTCCAACCCGATATTGGGTTGGGTGATTCTTCAGGCATCATTGGCAGCTGCCTAGAACAGGTGTTAAGCCTCTTACATATGTAAATGAGGTGCCTTCAATGTTAGAGTGGAGAGTGTTCCGCTTGAGATTTTTAAGCAGTTACTAGGCGACCACCACTAAAGTGTATGGGAAAGAGTGCCCCCTGACTCCACTCTATACCGATTGTCCCCCTCCCCATCCCTCATTCCTCCCCTCCCCCCTCCCGTTGACGCTCCACACTCCCCGGGACCTAGCTATGGACCGCTGCCGGAGAGGTAAGCAGCCCAACATTCATTTCTTCAAATGGAAGACAGGCGCTAGCAGCTCAGCCAATTAATATTAATGAGGCCTGAGGTCAAATTTTGGATTGGCTTCGGGCTCCCCTGTTTGGGCGCGTGGTCCTTCGCACCCGAAATGGATTTATAGCCTCCCACCTTAGTGACTGCTAAAAACACATAAAGAACAGACAGATCCACTGTTAACTTTCTGTATCTACACCACTGTAGCTACTGTCCCATAACTACTCTAGTGATTGAGGGGAGTAGTTCCTGGTACATTCACTGCTACCTTTGATTATTATTAATATTTTACAGATCATCTTCCCTCAGGCAGTCATCAGCTGCTCTGCCGCCCTGTGCTGGATTCCGCAGGCTAGCTGATATTGCAATTTAACTGTTATTAATACTTGAAATTCCTTTATATATTTTTGACCTGCAAATATGCATATAAATGACAACAGAACCTTATATGCCTCTCACTTCCCAAACCTCTCATTTATCAGAGCTGCATCATTAACATTTCATGCCACAGTTAACCACATATGTGAATAAATACAAGCATAGGACTTCAGCGTTTCCCTTGCACTCATACCACAAATGCTAATGCAACTGAATGAATCATTTTGTATATTCTGTCAAATGACTTCATTGCTCTCTGTTGTTTCCAATTAGGGTATTCATTGCATTCCATAATAATAATTTAAATTTTCACTAAATTTTAAACAATCCATTTACTGATTATATTTTATAATTCAGCAAACTGCTCACTACATTTGAAAATCCATTTTCAGTCTCAATTTCTCACTTATAACTTTACCTCATTATAAACCCATCCACTTTTCCACAGGCACAGGAGGTTAACTAGTGATTGATTATTCTATATCTATAATACATGTATAATAGATCTAGCCTTTCCCCCAGTGTGCATACTTTTTGTTGTTACATTATTTTGCTGTGGCACTCTGTTGTTGGGAATTTTTTAATCAAATGGAAGGAAAGCAGGTCGAATACCGCCAGTCAGAAATTACTAAGGACTTACTGAAGCAACAAATCCCGAAAGACCAAATTGGAAAGTGTTTTGAAAAAAATTACATCCACCATTTTTTCCTCAGTAACTGAAATTTCTATTATGCCAAATAAAGTCTTAAACAAAACTAAAAACATCAAAAAGTAACATAATTCACCATGACATGGTTACCTTTACACATTGATTGTCTTTTGTATCTTCTAATGCTTTCACTTGATTTTCTTACTTGAAGATCTTACCCTCTCCCACAACTCTGGGCTTGAAGTTGATATTTTTACCCGAAGTCTATCTCGGTTAGCTGAAGGCAGATATTACAGTCTGAGAACGTTCAATGTGCATCCATAGCATTACTTCAGCTCAACTGATAGAATGCTTTTCTTCTGCTTCCAGCAATATTTGCTTGATCATTTTTCAAAATTATTTGAAGAAAAGCTAGAGGCCAAATTTCAAACGCTTTATAAAGGTAAGGTTTATTTGAATGTGTGTGAAAGGGAGAGTAGCAGAGATTCCGTTTTATATGACAGACTACACTGATTATACCTGTTATAGCTTTTGTTCATGTTTGAGTTTAAACAACCTATTATTTATTTTTCTCAGTGGAAAATGTAGGATTTTATCTCTGTGTATAACAATATTTTGTAGGAATTGTCAGATTCCTAATCAAAAGACTGAGATCGAGTCAGTCTGTTAACCAAACGAAGTTTAATACTGTTTTGCAGAAGTAACAATCAAACGCAGGAGAACTAACAAACAGGTCTATGCTCAATGCTGGCTCCACGAGGACTGAGAGAGAGAGCTCCTCCCTCTGACGTCATGACGTCATCACATTTCCCGCCATTGGGAACGTCACGTGACCCACGTGGTGACGTCACCGCGTTTGGTCTTAACCCTCTAGGGACCGCGCTATTTACATGTAGTAAAACGAATACAGGTACAGATTCATTCTGTTACAGATAATTACGTACATCAATATAAGAGTCCCTTGGTGGCTCTGCCACATGCGCCCCCCCAGAATTGTCTTTAACAGTGAAAGTCAATCGAAGAGGAGGTCGGACAAGTCTGTTCGAACGACTCCTATATTCCCGGAGAGGAATTTGTTGAGCGGTAGATGGGCTGACAGGTGGAACGATCTGTTCGGACATAGTAGCAGCGGGCGGTCGACCACGGCATGGTGGCTGTGCAGTTTCGACCGGCCGGTCGAGGTCCAGGTGCGCGGGCTTGAGGCGGTCAATCGAAATGTAGTCGGGTTTGCCCCCGATGTCGACCAAAAAACTCTTGTCGCCTGCCTCCCGCACCCGGAAGGGGCCCGTATAAGGAGGCTGGAGTGGACCGCGATGGCGAACGAAGACAAACTCGGCCTGCCTTAACTCCATTGGAATATGAGAGGAAGGAAGGCCGTGGTGTGACGTCGGAATCGGCTTAACGGAGTCAGCCGTTTCTCGGTGGGTGCTGAGTTGATCAGCCGTGGACCACAGCTTTGTAGGCGATGGCAAGAAATTGCCCGGCACCCGGAGTGGTTGACCGTACACCAGTTCCGCGGAAGATGACTGCAGGTCTTCTTTAGGCGCCGTGCGCAAACGAAGCAGAACCCACGGGAGTTGATCTATCCATGCAGTGCCCTGAAGGGTGGCCCTTAGCGACGCTTTTAGCGACTGATGGAAACGCTCACACAACCCGTTCGCCTGCGGGTGGTAGGCTGTGGTGCGATGGAGCTTGGTGCCCAAACCTGAGGCTACAGCGTTCCAAAGTTCAGACGAAAACTGTGGACCGCGGTCGGGCGAAATATCTGACGGGACACCGAAACGTGCGACCCACGAGGAGATAAAAGCCCTGGCGACATCAGCGGAGGTAGTAGACACCAAAGGAACCGCCTCTGGCCATCTTGTAGTGCGGTCGACCATGGTCAGGAGGTGTGTGAACCCTTGTGACGGCGGAAGTGGCCCAACGAGGTCTACGTGGACATGGTAGAAACGGCGTTCTGGCACTTTGAAAGTGGCCAAGGGGCCTTTTACATGTCGTTGAACCTTAGATTTTTGACACACAACGCAGGTGTTAGCCCAGTCGCAAACATCTTTACGCATCCCCCTCCAGACGAATTTAGATACCAGTAATCTTTGAGATGCCTTCACGCCAGGATGCGAAAGTCTGTGTATGACATCGAAAACATTGCGACGCCAGGAGGTCAGAACAATCGGGCAGGGATCCCCCAAGAAGACGTCGCAGAGCACGGAGGTGCCTGCTGAGTAGAACTGCACATCTGCTGGCTGGAGGCAGGAGGAGTCGGAACGGAACGCCTGTGTTTCCGGATCGGTGGCTTGGTCGGCAGCCAGTTGGGAATAGTCAATCCCCAGCTGAACGGCTTGGACAGTCGCACGCGAAGGACAATCAGCCACCACGTTGTCCTTTCCGGCCACGTGCTGGATGTCGGTAGTAAACTCCGAAATAAAGGTAAGTTGTCGCTGCTGTCGAGCTGACCATGGTTCGGCGGTCTTGGCCATAGCAAACGTCAGTGGCTTGTGATCCACGAACGCAGTGAAGTGGCGTCCCTGTAATAAAAATCAAAAATGGCGGATAGCCAGAAACAGCGCCAACAACTTCCTGTCAAACGTGTTGTATTTGCGCTCATTACGTCGTAGTTGGCGACTAACAAACGCCAGTGGCTGCCACGTGCCGCCGACCCACTGTTCTTGCATGGCGCCTATGGCGTAGTCCGAAGCGTCGGTCGTGAGAGCGATAGTGGCACCCGGCAGTGGGTGTGCCAACATAGTTGCGTTTGCAAGAGCGGTCTTCATGTCGCTGAAGGTGCAGTCCATCTCGGGCGTCCAAACCAAGGGCCCTTTACCCGGCTTTCCCCTGAGAGCCTTGTAGAGTGGTTGCATAAGTTGAGCAGCCCTGGGAACGAAACGGTGGTAAAAATTTACCATACCCAGGAACTCCTGGAGGGCCTTGATGGACTGCGGCCATGGGAACGCTGTAATCGCCTCTACCTTCGACTGAAGTGGCATCGCACCCTCCGAAGTGATGCGGTGGCCCAAGAAGTCGATATGTGGTAGGCCGAACTGACATTTGGCCGGGTTGATTATCAAACCATGTTGATGGAGGCAGTGAAAGAGGGTGCGCAACTGGCAGATGTGTTCCTCTTTGGTGGAGCTGGTGATCAGAATATCGTCAAGGTAGACGAATAAAAAGGGAAGGTCCCTCAGCACCGAATCCATCAGACGCTGAAACGCCTGCGCCGCATTCTTAAGCCCAAACGGCATCCGGAGGAACTCGAAGAGGCCAAAAGGAGTAATGACCGCCGTCTTTTGGATGTCTTGGGGGTGTACAGGCACTTGATGGTATCCCCGTACGAGGTCGACCTTCGAGAATATTGACTTACCTGCCAAATGCGCGGAGAAATCCTGTATATGCGGTATTGGGTACCAATCGGGAGTTGTAACATCATTAAGGCGTCGGTAGTCACCGCATGGCTGCCATCTGCCACCGGGTTTTGGGACGATATGGAGTGGCGAGGACCAGGGACTATTCGACTGGCGAATAATCCCCAACCGCTCCATTGCGGCGAATTCTGCCTTAGCGGCCATGAGTTTAGTGGGTTCCAGGCGCCGAGCTCGTGCGTAAACCGGAGAGCCGGTCGTTGCGATGTGGTGCTCCACGCCGTGTTTGGTGGTGGATGAGGAGAAAGTAGGCTTGGTTAGCTCCGGAAATTCCCTGAGCAGGCGAGTGAATTCATTAGGCGCGGGCATAGCACAGGAGACCGTGTGCGACACAACTGTGCTGCGGAAACAAGGGATGGAGTTGCAGGTGGCCGTGTTAATCAGACGGCGATTTCTCACGTCCACCAAAAGGCTGTTGGTGCATAAAAAATCTGCGCCGAGGATGGCTTGCGAGATTTTGGCGGTGATGAAGTCCCATTGAAAACGCTGTCCGCCGAAACACACCTGGGCTCACCATTTACCGAAAGTATGGATAGCACCGCCGTTGGCGGCCTGGAGGGGAAATCCACGCCTCCCAGTCCGGATGTCGAGGACGGAGGTGGGCAGGATGCTACACTGCGCCCCTGTGTCGCATAAAAACCGTCGGCCGGAGATGGAATCAGTAATATAAAGGAGCTTCCCGGAATCGCCGATCGCCATCGCGGCTGTGGGACATCCCTCAGGCTCGGGCTTCCTTTCCCGGACTTGGTGCTGGTGTTTTTTCTTCGGTTGAGGCGTGAAACTGCAGGGAGGCCGACAGCATCTGGCTCTCGCGCTGAAACGGGTGTGGTAAAAGCACAAGCCGGGCGATGGAGGCGTCGGGGCGGGATCCGCGAGGGGGGGTGCCTCGTGGCGGCGCAGTACTGCTGCGTTACCGCATAAATGGTGTCTGCCTCAGCGGCAAGTGCGACACAATCCGTAGCATCCGATCTTGCGAGGGCTGCCTGTACCTGCTCGAGCAATTGGCTCAAAAACAACTCTCGAAAGAGGAAGCATTGCGGTTCGGAGCCAAGGAGCGTGAGCATCTGGCACATTAACTCCGATGGCTTGGAGTCGCCTAACCCGGGCAGCGTAAGTAAACGGCGTGCGCGTTCCGCCTTCGTGAGGCTGAAAACCGCGCTTTTAGCATTTTGTACTTGCCGTTGACCGGGGGGTTTTCAAGCAGGTTGATGATCCGTGAAGCCGTGGAGCCGTCGAGTGCGGAGACCACGGAGAGGTAACGGGTCTGATCCGCCACGATGTTTCGCAGTTCAAACTGAGCTTCCGCTTGCACGAACTAGGAGGCCGCCTGTTGTTCCCAGAACTGAGGGAGCTTCAAAGCCACCGCGTTCGCTTCCATCATCTCATTGCGCGTCGCTTCCTCCGCGAAGATCGTTCGCGAAAGTTCGGGGTCACCACTGTAGGAATTGTCAGATTCCTAATCAAAAGACTGAGATCGAGTCAGTCTGTTAACCAAATGAAGTTTAATACTGTTTTGCAGAAGTAACAATCAAACGCAGGAGAACTAACAAACAGGTCTATGCTCAATGCTGGCTCCACGAGGACTGAGAGAGAGAGCTCCTCCCTCTGACGTCATGACGTCATCACGTTTCCCGCCATTGGGAACGTCACGTGACCCACGTGGTGACGTCACCGCGTTTGGTCTTAACCCTCTAGGGACCGCGCTATTTACATGTAGTAAAACGAATACAGGTACAGATTCATTCTGTTACAGATAATTATGTACATCGATATAAGAGTCCCTTGGTGGCTCTGCCACAATTTCATTTAGTGTGTTTTTGAAATTGACTTAAATTGGATGGTGAATTTGACACTGTTCATCGTGTTGTTGTGTGGTTCACTAGGTAGCCTCTGAGTCAGAAGGTTGTGGGTTCAAGTCCCACTCCAGAGACTTGAGCACAATAATCTAGGCTGACACTCCAGTGCAGTATTGAGTGAGCGCTGTACTGTTGGAGGTGCCGGTTTTCAGATGAGATATTAAACCGAGGACCCGTCGCCCATCTCAGGTGGACGTAAAAGATTCCATGACACTATTTCGAAGAAGAACAGGGGAGTTACCCCCAGTGTCCTGGCCAATATTTATCCCTCAATCAACATCACTAAAACAGATGATCTAGTCATTAACACATTGCTGTTTGTGGGACCTTGCTGTGTGCAAATTGGCTGCTGTGTTTCCTACATTACAACAGTTAATCTATTAAAAAAAAAGTACTTCATTGGCGCTTTGAGATATCCTGAGGTCATGAAAGGTGCAAGTCTTTCTTTTTACCATTGTGCTAAGTGTGACATCTAGTAGCCCAAAAGTGAGCATTCATGAGGTGTGGTGGACCATCAGCAACAGCCAATTGTATACCACCACATTCTGTAACCTCATGGCCCAACTCATCCTTTACTCCTCCATCACCATCAAGCCAGCACATTAACCCTGGTTCAGTGGGGAGTGTAGAAGGCCATGCCAGGAGCAGCATTAGACATTCAGGCACAAATCCAGTGAAGCTACTAGACAGGGCTACTTGTTTGCTAAGCAGCAAAAGGAGCAGGTTACAAACAGACCGAAGTAGCCCTACAGACCAAAGCTCTGTGGCCCTACCACATCCAGTCAAGAATGGTGCTGGATATTTCGACAACTAAAAGGAGGAAGAGGCTTCATGAACAGCACCATCCTCAACCATTGTGCAGCCTAATACGCAAGTCCGAGAGACAAGGTTGAATTACTCACAAGTGCTTCTAACAGCACGGGAGAACTGTACATTTTAAATAACAACAGAAAGTGCTGGAAACACTCAGCAGGTCAGGCAGCATTGAAGAGAGGAGAAACAGAGTCAACGTTTCGGGAAGGGTTCGACCCAAAACCTTGATTCTGTTTCTCCTCTCTTCGATGCTGCCTGACCTGCTGAGTGTTTCCAGCAGTTTCTGTTGTTATTTCAGATTTCGAACATCCGCAGTATTTTGCTATTGTATTAGTGCATTTTAAATGTCCAGTCCCCCCTACTCTGTGACAATGCCTGTCAACACCCCCCCCCCCCCCGCAAACTGGCACAGAAAGCTGGTACTCACTTAGGGGTGACCGGAAATGGAACTGGGTGGTGGAGTAGAGAGAGACAAAACAGGTGTCAAAATTTGCAGATGATGCCAAAAATAGGAGAGGAAATAAATTCTTTAGAAGCTGCAAACTTATATTGATAAGATAGAAGAATAGGCTAAAAAGTGGCAAATGGAATTCAGCGTCAGTAAGTGTGAGGTGACACATTTTGGTTAAAAACAAAGAACCAGCAGTAATTATACTCTGAATGGCAGTAGGCTGAGTGCTGTGGAAGAACAGTGGGATATGGGTTCATAGGGCATTGAAAGCAGCAACTCTGGTTGATAAGGCTGCAAAAAGGCTAATGGAATTTTAGGTTTTATCTCGAGGTATAGAATATAAAAATCAAGAGGTAGCGATGAGCCTATCTAAAACCTTAAGACCTCATTTACTGCTATACAGTATGAGTACTGTATTGGGCTCCACACTATAGGAAGGACATTGAGACTTGAGAGTGGGTACAACAAAAATACAATAAGATTCTTCCTTCTTGGAGGAAATATATATATATATATCTGCAGGAAACTTTCGTTTAACCGGAGGTTAAATGTCCGGAAAGCTCTATCCACCGGCAAAATTCAGGAGTCGGTTCAGATAAGTTTTTTTACTTCTCGTTGCTTTTTTTCTCCAGTCATGGCTCTGCGAGGTCTAGCTGAAGCTGTTGCTTAGCTACAGAGATGCTTGCAAGCTACGCCGACTGTTTTGAAGCTGTTGCTAAGCAACAGGGTTTGTTGCTTCACACGGAGCTCAGAAGCTCCGTATGTTTTAACATTAACGCTGGTTTCTCCAGCAGTTTTGATGGAATGGCAACAGCTCGGTCCCGTCAGTGCCGGATACCAGAAAGTTTCCTGTATAATGAGTTGCAGAATTGGGACTTTTTTCATGGGCGATATGATAGAAGTGTTTAAAATTATGAAAGTATGTCTATAGGATAGATGGATACTGACTGTTTCTATTGGTTGAGGGGTCTAGAACGAGGGGCCGTAGGTAAGAGATTTAAAACAGGGAGCACGAGAAATTTCTTTACACAAAGAATTGTGCAGCTGTGAGATTCACTTCCAGGGTTAGAGGTTGAGGCAGAAGCTATGCCAACATTCTATGTTAGATTGGATAAGTGATTAAAGGAAAAGTGGATGAAGGTATAGGGGAACAGGGCAGGCAAATGTGATTAAGACTATACACTCATGGGGAGGGTAAATGCTGATATGGACTGGTTAGGCCGAATGGTCTGTTTCTGTGTTGTAACTTTTATTTATTTTCATGTATAGTTTAATGAGCAGATAAAATAACAGCCACTCATTTACAGTTTTCACAAAATAATAGACAGTCATGAAATTCAATCCCCAAAGCACAAGATAAAATCCCCAAATAGCTTGCAATAAAACTGGAATTTGATTAATTCAGTCACGGTACATCAGTGGCCCTGACATTATCCCCTACACTGCACAAATATCACTATCGTTATAAAACAGTATATTCTCAGACACATCATGAGCAACATCACGGGTGACATCTAATATATTAAAAATCGTGACCAGAATTTTCTTGCGTCCGTGTGGCCAGGATTGGAGGTGAGTCGGGAGTGAAAGTTGAAATATCTCGGCGCGGGTCAGGAACCCACTGTCATCCTGCCTCCACGTGCCTTTCACTCGGGCATGTTTGCCAGCGCGGCCATGACCTGAACAGCAGGGCGGCCGAGCTAACTTGGATCATTATTAGGTACTTTTCAGGCCCTCAACTTCTTCACCTCAGGCTCCTTCCAGGGATCTACAGCAGACATTTGCGGCATCTCGCAGTCGGTTGCCCACAGATGCATCACACAGATTACTGATGCCATGTTTGACAAGTCAGCCAATTATATCAACTTTGACACTGATGAAGCCAGTGTTACTGAGCGGGCGCTTAGCTTTGCCGCTCTGGCTGGCTTCTCATGGGTGCAGGGCAGCATCGACTGCACACATGTGGCCATCAGGGCACCCCATCATCACCCAGGAGTCTTTGTCAACCGCAAAGGCTTCCACTCCCTCAATGTGCAGCTCTCATTGAGCAGACTCACGGGTTGAACGGGTTGACTGAACTCGCACTGTGCCGATGCGTTCGAAGAATGTGCAAGATGTTCAGGACGACTCATTGTGCTGTCCTGTGCATTGAGCCGGGCCCTTGAATTTCATAATGCGGTCAGCAAAGAATGTGATGACAGAGTCTGGGAGAAGCATCAGTGTAAAGCTGGAGCCTGGAGCCCTCGGTAATTCTCATCCTCTGTGGAGAAGCCTCACCTCCATCGATTTCCAATAGAGCCACAATGAGCCGCGGGCAGTCCTGACACTTCACTGTACAACACTAATTTATCCATCATTTCAGGGTCAGGAACAGCGGCTCCACAGAGCACTGCCCCTCACGCAGTGATACAGCAGGGTCTGTGAGAGTGGATTTACATTCCGGCCAACGTCTTTATTTGTAAAACCAAGGATTCCATATGCTTTTTAACAGCTTTATCGATGGCCCAGAAATTCCGAACCCTATGGGTGGGTACGCGCTGTGTACTCACCCGTAGGGACATCGGAAATGCTGGTTTCAGGCATGCACTGCGCATGCGCTGGAAACCAGCATTTCCGATCTGTCAAGAAAGCTCCCGACAGATCCGCCGGCTACCCTGGAGCAGGGCCTCTGCGGGCAGAGAGTTCCGCTTTTTGGAGACCCCCTGCCCGCAGAAAACACTTACAATTCTTGCGCCTGGTAAGAGTTGAAAAAAAAAAAATTCCACTGATTTATCATTTAAAAATACTTTTAAAAAAAGGTAAGTTTATTTTTAGCCCCGTTAAAAACTTGAATTATTGTTTGGAAAAATTTAAATTTTTGTTTAAAATAGTTAATTTATGTAATTTCAAGTCATTTTAAAAATGTGATGGATTTTTTAAAAATTTATTTGAAGTTTTACTATGTTTCGGGGGGTGATTTCCATTCATATATTTGACAGGTCTTCCTGTCAAATGTATGAAGGGAGATTCCCTTCTCTGATTGGCTCCCCATGGCCCACGTGATCCCAGGGACGCTGCGAACTACCTGCGCCTCTGGGATATGTGGGCCCTGCGCACCGGCAGTTTGGAGAGGCCCAGCATTGGAACTGTGCACCTCCCGGGAGCCCTCAGGTCAGGGCGCAGATTTTTCCAGATCGCAGCCCTCCGCCTGCGGGATGCCTGCGATCGGAATATCTGGGCCATCAACTTGTACTGCCACCTTCAATGTTTGTGTATGTGAATCCCCAGGTCTCTTCTGTACCCCTTTTAATATGGTGCTATTTTTTTTCCATTTATAATGGAAAATGCCTAGGTAAATTTGCCACAATGTAATTCCACCCTTCTGCCAGTTTCTGTTATAAATATGGGCATAGGAACTTATCAAGGAAATATAAAAATTAGGACAGAATGTATGACATTAAAATGGGGACTGAATTATTTCAGATTTCCATTATTGGCAGCATTTTGCTTTTTGTTTAGAAACTCACTATATTGCTACCAAATTAAATCTGTTGGTTGTTTAGTTTGTATAAATGCAGTTCATGATGCAGTATTTTCAGCGTGTTATTCAGATATCAGTGAACCCTTTATCCTTCTCTGTTTTTTCACAGACGATCTCCCTCTACTTTCAGTCTCATTACCTGTTGCCTCAGCATCTCATTCACCTTGCGTAGCTCAGAAGATTTCCCTTTCATCAAAATGTGCAGGCTACCACAGCACTAATGGTAATTGCCATCAGCTCTGTGAATACTTTATCTCTCTGTAATGACACTTTATAAATTGCTTAGGAACCTGTTACTTAGTAGTAGAAAAAGGTCCCCTGATGGCTCAGCACCTTTAATGCAATGAGTACTGAGTCCTGTACCAAAGCGAATTTCCATATTCGGTCTCTGATCTGTGCTGAGTTCACTCATCTCAGCCAGAGTGGAAGTAGTAATGCTAAAATTGGCCTCGTACTCCTGGGTTAAGGAGAGAAAATCAGCACAGGTTCCAACACCTGCTGCCTAGCCAGTGATGCCTGCTGAAGGTGTATGGGGTCGATTTTGATTCCCTCTCCCTGATGTTAAATTGCGGCCGATAGCCTTACTGCCCCATTAACACCGGAGATGCTGCCAGCTCCATTTTGCAGGGGGCTGATCGGTGGGTCCAAAGTGCCTGCCTGTTTCAGGCGATAGGCCCCCTTTTAGTATGAAAATTAGACTATGACGTAAATAGGACCCCGATTGCCATTTTAGTTCGGAACTCATTGGAGCCTGCGCCATGCAGTCCTCGACCAGTTACACGGGTGATGGAGCCGAAGGAAGAAAGAAAGAAAGATGTGCATTTCTATAGCGCTTTTCACAACCACTGGATGTCCCAAAGCGCTTTACAGCCAATGAAGTGCTTTTTGAAGTGTAGTCACTGTTGTAATGTAGAAAACGCGGCAGCCAATTTGCACACAGCAAGCTCCCACAAACAGCAATGTGATAATGACCAGATAATCTGCTTTTAGTGATGTTGATTGAGGGATAAATATTGGCTAGGACACCGGGGATAACTCCCCAGCTCTTCTTCGAAATAGTGCCATGGGATCTTTTACGTCCACCTGAGAGGGCAGACGGAGCCTCGGCTTAATATCTCATCCGAAAGACGGCATCTCCAACAGTGCAGCACTCCCTCAGTACTGCACTGGAGTGTCAGCCTAGATTTTTGTGCTCAAGTCTCTGGAGCAGGACTTGAACCCACAACCTTCTGACTCAGAGGCGAGGGTGCTACCCACTGAGCCACAACTGAAAAAAGAGGCCCGCCAAAGATCACTGTAGAATTATTTTTGTGGCGTGCTCCTACGGATTCCACTAAAATAACTGGAGCTCTGCCAGCCCGGGACCTCCATCCTCTACAATCGCAACTTACCTTGGGCCGCCCTGGCCCAATACTGAGGCCTCAATCCAGCAAGCTGCACTGGGATGCCTGTTTGGCGCCCATAATCAAAATCGATCCCTATGTGTGTGGATTTGAGGTGAGGACAGGTTTGAGCTCAGCTGTGATGCACCTGTAAGTGTATCGTTAGCTGATACTCACATGTGAAAAATGGCCACTTGCGAGAGGCAACTGTATACCAGCAAGGACCTGCAGGAGAATAGGAAAAGGAAGAAAAATTAATGGGAACAGCACAGCAAATCTTGGATAACAAAAAGGATTGCAAACTCAACTAAAAATCCAAAGAATGTGTTAAATAAATAATACCTGTTAACAATATCCCAATAACATATAGAGGCGATAAATTGGGCAATAATAATGGCCCGGAATTTGTGGTCGGAGGCGTACCTCCAGAGTATGTCTCCGACCGATAAAATAATCCACATCTACCTTCAGGCTCCTGGGCTTCGGAGGCTTCAGGTCTTGGGCCTGCTGGCGTATGCCTGTGTAAAGGCCCACGGATCTCAGGGATGCAGGCGTTTCGGAAGCGTCCCCGGGATCACGTGGGCCAGGTCCTCCAATCAGAAAGGAGGATTCCTAATATGCTTATGGGGATTCCATTTACAAACGGAATCCCCATAAGCTTATTAGGAATCGCCAAATAATTAAATAATTTATACAACTGGAATAAAAATAATTGTTCCCATTTTCAAATTTAATTAAAAGTCCCTTCAATAAAGCATTTACAAAAAAAATGTAATGTTTTGAAAAATAATTTTAAACATTTTAATCCGGGCCAACAGTTACATAAACTAATTTTAAATGTTTGTGCATGATTTTTTATTTTAACATTTTTAATTTAAGACTTCTATTAACCCTTACGCTGGTGAAAGCAGGCCCTATGCCTGCTTTTACCAGGCGTAAGGGTTTCTTGGGCATTGGCTGGGCAGTGGTTGGGCAAATAGCCCAGCTCTGTGCCAGCAGAAGTGATTTTTGGGTCGCTGCGGATGATCTGTCAAGGCGAATCTTAACAGATCGCAAGTTCCGGCTTTTCACGCCTGTGCAGTGCATGTGGAAACCTGGAACTTGCGGGGCCTTTCTGATGGCTGTGTGTACGCCATCATTGAGAGCACAAAATTCGGGCCAATGTTTATGATCCCAAAATGATAACTTCTGTGTGAATTCAAGCCAAATTGCAAATTTAGTGCAAGTTCAAACAATAGTACTGTAGCTGGATTTGTGTTTATTTTGGGCTATCCATTGCTACTGGTACCAGCATTTGGAGCCAATCTTCCATTTTAACAAGGCCCAAAAGCTTAAACCAACTTGATAAAAATGCTTTAGAAGATCACAAGATAATAGGCCATTCAGCTCATCATAATTCATGCATCCAGCATTGACTGCAGTTTCCAATTGGTTCTTAAATGATTCCAGGACTTTCACCTCCACTATATATGCGGGAGTCCATTCCATGTACTGATCACTCTTTGTGTGAAGAAACACTTCCTGACATCTGTTCTAAAATTGTCTGTTGCAAGTTAAAACTTGTGATTCTAAGGGCTAGAAATTGGTCTCGGGCAGTGGCTGCAATGGAACTGAATATCAGGTGCTGCGTATAAGGGGCGGCCAATCCGATACCGCCCGTTTTACGCCACGTCCAAGACCAATTGCTAGGCCTTTAAATGGTTTAATTTAAAGTAATTTTCCAGAGTTACCTATTCCATTGCATTTTAAAAGAAAGACTTGCATTTATAGTGCGCCTTTCACGACCTCGGGACGTCTCAAAGCACTTTACAGCCAATGAAGTACTTTTTGAAATGTAGTCACTGCTGTGATGTAGGAAATGCGGCAGCCAACTTGCGCACAGCAAGCTCCCACAAACAGCAATGAGATAATGACCAGATAATCTGCTTTTAGTGATGTTGATTGAGGGATAAATTATGGTCAGGACACCAGGGAGAACTTCCCTGCTCTTCTTCGAAATAGTGCTATGGGATCTTATACATCCGCCTGAAAGGGCAGATATGGCCTCAGTTTAACGTCTCATCCAAAAGGCAACAACTCTGACAGTGCTACCAACTGAGCCACAGTTGACATGCGTTCTTGTATGCCTCTGTAAAATCACCTTTCAGACATTAATACTGAAGAGCCCAAGTTTCTCCATTGTTTCCTCATAACTCAGATCGCTTAAGATCTCTAAGATTTGGCATCATCTCTTGTGTCTTCGTGACCAGGACACAGCATTCAAGGTGTGGTCTGACCAGAGCACTGCAGAGCTTGAACATGACTTTCTCTGACTAGTAATTTATGACCAGCCAATCTTTGGTATTAGTTGAGGGTAGAACAACAGCCGGGATACCTAGGCGGCGGTTTTCCTCTTGCTCCCACCCCGCTTACACCTAAAAATGGGGTGGTAGTCACATCAAAATTGCATGGAGGATTGGGCACTGATTTACCACTACACTGCTCAGGTGGAAACCAGCAGGGGCCTGGTTAATATATGCAAATTAGGAGCAAATGAGGCAGTTAAGATCCCTCTGCCATTTCATCTTCACTGACATTACTACAGCCAAGTCCTCAGCCTGCCCACATACCATGGGTGGTATGTTGGGAGGCAGCCATTCCCAGTGGAATTAAAGGGATATTCACCTGATGTCAGCTAAAATACTGCTAGGTTTTTGGGAGACATTTTGCTTTGTTACTCAGACAATGTTGAAGTGCTTGCTGTGGCTGTGCAATATTCTGAACTCTGAAGCAGCTCTGGCAATGCACTTTTTTGTCATTGGGGTCCTTCTGGCACTTATCCTCTGGCTAGAAGACGAGGAGGAGCAGCTACAGGAGGAAGGATCAAACAGCGCTGTAGCTACTGGGAGGCATGCTCACGGGAACACTTATCCTTCCAACAAAATGTATAGGCCCAAGGCAAAAAACCTGCGCTTCTCTGAGAAGCAGTGCATAAGGAGGTTTCGCTTTTCTAGGAAGGCTGTCACAGAATTGTGTCACCTCCTGCAACAAGGCCTACAACCAACAGCCACAGCTCCCACCACATTGCCTGTTGTAGTCAAGGTCAATGCAGCTTTCAACTTCATTGCTTCCAGCTCCTTCCAGGCTGCCACAGGGGATATCAGTAACATCAGTCAGTCTGCAGTTCATGCTTGCATTAAAGCAGGTGTCTAATGGTATGTTTGCTAAACACTTTAATCACTTTCCACGAAAGTAGCAGCATAGGGCTCTGGGGTTTGCACAGTTTGCAGCTTCCCCCGAGACCAAGATGTCATTGACTGCACCCTGCGGGCCCCTTCACAAAACCACACTGTCTTCATGAATTGAAAGGGCTACTGTGAAGGAATATACTATATAACCTTTTTAGAAAAATACACTATCTTATGAAAGAATTCTGGCCTTGTTGAGATAAGATAGTGGTTGACCCTGAAGAGTACCTTATAAGGAACTCTACCTTATAAATTCTTTGAAACATGACAAACTGGGTTTGGAAATTTAGAAACCTAACTATGAAATAGCTATGAAAGAATTCTGGCTATTGAAACAGGACAAGTTGTTGACCCTGAATAAATAACCTTATTGAAAGAGAAGAATGGGTGGCTCCGAGTGGCTGGCCTTTTGGGAACAGAACAATGGTCAACCCTGGATAAGTGATTTAAATTAAACCTCTTAAAGATGACACATAAGATAAGAAACATCTGTCTTCACACCTATATGATAAAAACTCCCAATAACTATTGCCGATGTAGCAGTAAGAATTGCAAGAGGTCAGCAGAAAGATGAATAGTGATAATTAACATGGATCAGCAGAAACCTTATGGGATACAACTGAAAAGGGGTATAAATATTGAAGTCTCAAATGGGATATCAGATTCGCTTTAATCGGGCAAGATGATTCTCGACTACAGAGGCGGCTCTGTGGTCTTCCACTCTTTGTACCTCGGGGATTGAAGGTGATTTGATATTGATGGATATTCTGTATAGAACATTTTAAGAACTATAATACTGTAGCGAAGTTAAGATTTAAAAGTAAGATCCTCTGTTAAAAAGATCATATTTTTTCTCTTTTTAGAACTGTTAACGTTGCGATTGACTGATTCACCAACTGTAAATTGCATGTCGGTTCTTTTAATAAATCTCTAATATTTTTAGAATTGTCTCACATAGGTCTTCTGTATCAATAACTCGCGAACCCAATCTCTGTACATTCTTTGGAGGAGTGTTCATTTCTGAAGGAGATCTCCGGACCCTCATAATATCCAGGATGTTACAGTCTAACTAAACTTATTAAAAGTGCTGTCTGGAGGACGGTAACATTCTCGTGTTGTTCCTTTCCTTTAGGGAGAGATAGACCCAGTTAAGCATCTTTAGGATTCGGCTAACTCAAACTTTAGTTGAAAGTGAACATCTGAGAAATACGCCTGATCTGGGATATCCCCAAAGGGGCTAGGACTAGTAAATATCCTTTTACTACCACCCTGTTAATGTGCAACTGGTGTATGATCACTAGCAAAGTATCATGTAGGGCTTTGCCCACTTTCCTGGGAGCTGGCATGGTGCTTTTATATTGTAGTAATCCTCCATCCCTGCCCCCCACCACCCCACTCTTTGCCCCTGCACAGCAAGCAAGAGGCTGGCTGCTTGAGGACAAAGGCTATCCCCTCCACACTTCGCTCGTGACTCCTCTCAGGATTCCACACTTGGTAGCCGAACTGCACTACAATCAGATCCAAGGTTCAACTATAGCTCTCATCAAGCAGACTGTTAGAGTCCTCAAGCAACGATTCCACTGGCTGGATAGGTCTGGTGGCTTCCTGCAATACAGCCCATGAAGAGTGTCCTGTATAATAATGGTTTGCTGTATTCTCCATAAATTTGCTGTGAAACAGGGACAACACATGGAGCCACCATTGGACGAGACCTTCAGCATGATATGGGAGACAATACTGGTGACAAAGAGGATGGTGAGGAAGCAGGTAGTGACCAATAGTTGCCTGCAGCTAGAGGCCTTCAGCAGCAGCTCATTGCAGAGTACCACAGCTGAACATTTCCTGCCCCCCACATTAACAGTCAGGTCCAACATCACTCCCAGTTCTTTCACCCTCCAATAAACTGCTTCTGCCTGAAGACCAACATTGATATTCACATCAACAAAACATTGCAGCATCACCAACTACCACAGGAACACTCTCTGCACACAAAGGGGGCGATTTTCTGAGGCCCGAGGAGGCGGGAAAATCAGAAAAAATGAGTGCGGGTTCAGAACGCGCCTCCAACCTGCCTCTGCAGGATTTTGCCGGTGCCGGTTTTGCAGCTGGCCAGAGAGCTCGTTAAGAGGCTTAAATGCTTGTTAAGGGCCTCTCTAAGCCTATTTTGAGAGGCCCTCGTTATTTTTCGACCATTTCAGCGTGTTCCACGACCCTCCTAAACCACGCCAGCTAAACCTGACGGGTTGACAAGTGGGTGGTCTCCTCACAGCTGCAGCTCAAACATTAAATTGGAGATTTCATCAGGGATTTGTTGCAGGTGGCAGAACTTTGTTTTAAAAGGTCTTTCAGCACTTTTAGCAGGCCTTCCGAAGCCAGAGGTGCTGCAGCTTCTATCTATCAACTGTGGGACCTCCTTGGAAGACCCTCTCCCTGCTTGCAATGAGCGCTTCCCCAATGGAGGCATCTGCAAGCAGCATGGGAGCTATTCATTTTCTTTCACCATGGATCTCCGATGAGGATGGGGAGGCTGAGGAGGAGGAGGAGGAGCAGGAGGAGGGTGGGGAGGAGGTCAGAGCGCCGGTGTATCGACCAGCAGCAGCAGCAGCAAGCGAGCACATGGCTGCCCGGGATCACAGAAATCACAGAAACCCCACAGTGCAGATAGAGGCCATTTCGGCCCATCGAGCCTGCACCGACACATATCCCACTCTATCCCCATAACCCCACGCATTTAATCCCCCTAACACTAAGGGTCAATTTATCATAGCCAATCAACCTAACCCGCACATCTTTGGACTGTGGGAGGAAACCGGAGCGCCCGGAGGAAACCCACGCAAACACGGGGAGAACGTGCAAACTCCACACAGACAGTCACCCGAGGCCAGATTCGAACCCGGGTCTCTGGCGCTGTGAGGCAACAGTGCTAACCACTATGCCACCGTGGATGGAAGGGATGAACTTATCCTGGCCAGATTTGCATAGGTTGCCCAAGTTGGCACATGTCCTTGGCTCCATCTTAAGACATCATTGACAATGGACATGACTATCTGGCTTCCTTTCACTCTGGCCACCAACCTGACAACGCAAGTGTCGCGGAGGCCGCAATGTGGAGCTGCCTAAGGCGAAAGAACAGGTGCCATAATGCCAACATTTTGGCATAAAATCGTTTTTAATGCTTTCCAACAGGGATGGCATTTCAGCAAAACACATAAACATTCATCCAATCTGCACACAGATCTGGAGGTTATATCCCTTGCCAGCTGAGCCCACACAGTCTTGGTTTCTTTGGGAGGCCTCTTTCTTCCAAATGAGGGGAAGAGCACCTCCCTGCTAGCTCTCACCCCCTCAACCAACATTTACAGCGCCTCATCCGAGAACCTCGGGGAGGTCCTTGCCTTGGAATTGGACATAGTGGTTTCTCAGAATATGTAGCAGGTGGTGCAGCATAGGCAGAAATCCAATGGAATGATCCAAGGCAGCAACAGCTCTAAAATCAGGCTGGAAAAGTGACGTCAGCAGAAACGAGTTTCAGTCCCAAAACATTAATTGACCAAGGGCAATCCACACCTTTGAAATCAAGTGGTCAATCAGGGGAAAATTATCAGTGGAGGCGGGTTTCAAATCCACCCAAACCGAAACCCGCCTCCATTCCACTTCCAGTGGGAAAATCACCCCCCATAGATTTCAAGAACATTTATCATTTCACTGGTTCACACAAATGCCTACAGACTAATTATCAAACTGATGTGAGCTCCTAGTGCTTGTTTAAGTGCTCTCTTGCCTACTCTAGTGCTTTTACGAGGTGTTCCCCCAGTGCTGCAGCATGGGCGTTGCAAGGCTGCTGTGGCTCAGTCAAGAGCTCCTGAGATGCTTGTGGTCAGCGGCCTTTGGTTGTGGGGTCACGGGGGTGCAGACATGCTATTGTCCTCATGTCTCATTCCCTTTACATGACTGCCCCAGCAACTCGGCACTCACACAGGTTTGTGAGAGAGCGGACTGTAGGAGGTCCATGACCTGAATGAAGCCCCTATCATTCTGGCTCCTAGTTTGTCCAAGGTGGAAGAAATGGTGGAGTCCAGAGCCTGTATGGCCTCTGTATGAACGTCCCTGAGAGATGCTACTACTGATATCTAGGAAAGGAGGGCCCAGCTGCTGTGTTCTTTGAGGTGACCATGCACACCATGGTTGACTGCTAAATATCAATGCCATGCACAAGAGCCCCACACACTCTTCCACACTCTGACATTTTGCAGAAACTCCCTGGCAGGAGGTCCAATGTATTCAGCAGTTGCTGGTGAATAGGAAGCATTTTTCTTTTGAAGGCTGGGCCACTAAAGTCTGCATTTCTTTTCTCTTCGGCAGAACTAGGACCTGAGTTTGGCCTCATGTAAGCAGGTTCCTCGCCTGTCCTTTCCACCTGCTCCAGCATGTGCTCAGTAAATCAAGCAGTGAAGACCCTTCTTATGCACTATCTTTACCACGCGGGATCTGATTTCTATGCTGACACTTGGAAAGGTAAGATCGAGTGACAATTCATCTTTGCGTTGGTTATCCCGCTCTGTTGGTGTTGCAGCAGGCCGCGAGTCATAAGAACATAAGAATTAGGAGCAGGAGTAGGACAAACGGCCCCTTGCGCCTGCTCTGTCATTCAATAAGATCATGGCTAATCTACGACCTCAACACCACTTTCCTGCCCTAGCTCCATATCCCTTGATTTCCTTAGAGTCCAAAAATCTATCTATCTCAACCTTAAATATACTCAACGACTGAGCATCCACAGCCCTTTGGGGCAGAGAATTCCAAAGATTCACAACCCTCTGAGTGAAGAAGTTTCTTCTCCTCCTCAGTCTTAAAAGGCCGACCCCTTATCCTGAGGCTATGCCCTCTAGTTCTGGACTCTCCAGCCATGGGAAACAATCTCTCAGCATCTTTCCTGTCAATCTCCCTCAGAATCTTATATGTTTCAATGAGATTGCCTCTCATTCTTCTAAATTCCAAGGAGTTTAGACCTAATCTACTCAATCTCTTCTCATAGGACAACCCTCTCATCCCAGGGATTAGTCTAGTGAACCTTCGTTGAACCGCCTTTAAGGCAAGCATATCCTTCCTTAGATAAGGAGACCAAAACTGTGCACCGTACTCCAGGTGTGGTCTCACCAAAGCCCTGTACAATTGTAGCAAGACTTCCTTACTCTTGTACTCTAACCCCCTAATAATAAAGGCCAACATGCCATTTGCCTTCTTAATTGCTTGCTGTACCTGCCTGCTAACTCTCTGTGTTTCCTGTATGAGGACATCTAAATCTCTGAACACCAACATTTAATAGTTTCTCACCATTTAAAAAATATTCTGTTTTTCTATTCTTCCTACCAAAGTGAATAACCTCACATTTCCCTACATTATACTCCATCTGTCACCTTATTGTCCTTTCACTTAACCTGTCTATATCCCTTTGCAGGCTCTTTATGACCTCCCCACAGCTTACTTTCCCACCTAACTTTGTATCATCAGCAAAATTGGATACATTACATACTGTCCTTTCATCTAAGTCATTAATATAGATTGTAAATAGCTGAGGCCCAAGCACTGATCCTTGCGGCACCCCACTAATTACAGCCTGCCAACCCGAAAATGACCCGTTTATCCCAACTCTCTGCTTTCTGTCCTTTAATCAATCCTCTATTCATGCTAATACAGTACCTCCAATCCCATGAGTCCTTATCTTGTGTAACAACCTTTTATGTGGCACCTTATTGAATGCCTTTTGGTAATCCAAATATACTACATCCACTTGTTCCCCTATATCTACCCTATGAGATACAGCCTCAAAAAACTTAAATAAATTTGTCAAACACAGTTTTCCTTTCATATAACCATGTTGACACTGCCTAATCATGTTATGATATTCTAAGTGCCCTGTTTCCACTTCCTACATATGTAACGTAATGTAATATAAATGTAAAGGACCTAGAAAGTTTAATGGCAGGGGTAAGCAGTAGCAGATAAGTGGCAGTGCAATGCAGCATGGGTTGTCAGGCTCAGTGTGTGTGTGTGTGTGAGTGAGTAAACACGCATGTGAGTGAGATGGTTCAGTAGAAAGAGAAAGGGATGAGAAACTGCTCAAACACTCACTCTGCCAATGGTGTCAGTGGCAGCCTCTGTGGCCAGCTCCACAGCTGCACTGGAGAATCAGGTGGTCTCTGGGCAACATCATGCTGCCTGTTGCTTCAGTATCTCGCTCTCCACTGACCAAGTTGAAAAAGTACACCTCCCCTTTAAGGAACTGCAGGCTGCTGGACTTCCCTCCCTCCCTCCCAGCTGGTGAACTGCCTAAAGCAGTTAGTGCTGGCAGCTCATCCATTCAATTTAAATGGGGTCTGATCACAGAAATTAATCAGACTTCTCACTAACATCATCGAGCGAGAAGAGCAGATGTTCTGACCACCACCTGCCCGATATATGCCCGAGATGAAAATTGCCCCCCCCCCCGAAGTCCCTGCTCTTCTTTGAATATGGACATTTAGTTATGCTCTTTCTCAGAGTTACCAGATCAAGGATTGCATGAGAGCCAGGTTCTGCAATCTTTATGTACTAATGTTGTCATTATCAAGCATCAAGCAAGTCCAACTTCTCAGCTGAAATTGGAGAGGAGAGGCCCGAGAGACAGAAGGATCAGAGAGGAACAAGTTCATTGGGAATGAGAATCGAGGAATATCAAATATGAAATGTAAAGCAGTAGGTAATGAAATAAGATGCTTTCATTCCAATTAATGAAATTAAATCAAAATGTTGTTTAGGTTTATTATGTGTGTGGAGTGGGCGGGGGGTAATAAGCCTGGAAATGATGCTTGTGATAGTAGTGTGCGAACGGTATTTGAGCCTGTTTTTTGTAGAGCAGAAGAGATTACGGGGTGTTTTGATAGAGGTGTTTAAAATTATGAAGGGTTAGGACAGAGTCGATAGAAACAGACCATTTTGAGTGGCTGAGGGGTCTAGAACAAAGCGACACCATTACATGCAAGAGGCTTAGGACAGAGGCAGGAGAAATTTTTTATATGGACGTTTGTGAGGATGTGGAATAGAGTTAGTGATTGAAGCTGTGAGCTTGTGGAATGGAGTTAGTGATTGAAGCAGAGATCATGCCAACGTTTAAGAATAGGTTAGATAGGTGGTTAAAGGAAAGGGGAATAAAGGGTACAGGGCCAGCACATGAGATTAGGATCGCTGCTCATGTGAAGGATAAACACCAACAAGGACCGGATTGGGCTGAACAGCCTGTTTCTGTGTTGTAATTTCTATTTAATTTTGTGCATTCGTATAACTCCATTTAACACAAGTGTTGACCTGTTTATTTTAAATGGATTACTGCTTCTGCTAAAATAGTGAAAAGAATATTGTATGCATGCATCCCACATTCACCATTAATATCACCAACAGAATATCTAGTTAATAATATTTTGCAAAAATAAATGACCAAATTTATTTAATTGGAATGAAAGCATCTTATTTTATTACCTACTGCTTTACATTTCATATTTGATATTCCTCGATTCTCATTCCCAATGAACTTGTTCCTCTCTGATCCTTCTGTCTCTCGGGCCTCTCCTCTCCAATTTCAGCTGAGAAGTTGGACTTGCTTGATCTGATGACCATATCTGGGTGTCTTGCACTGTTATGAAATTTCAAACAAATTGGCGTAAGTAAGAGTACATGTTTTGATTCAGATTATAGCTTGAGCTAGCTCTAGATGACTAGCTTTTAGCTAGTAAATTATTTTGCATTCAAATAACAGGAAACTCTTTTTTATCCGGCACCAATGGGACCGGCGTGGTTCCAGTTGATCAAAAAGTCCGGATTACAGAGAGGTATACTTAGCAAGGTACGAGAGCCCCGTACACGGCCACGGGAGCAGGAGCCCCGGTTACATGGCACTTGTGCAGGAGTCCCGGTTACACGGCCCTTGTGCAGGAGCCCCGGTTACACGGCACTTGTGCAGGAGCCCCGGTTACACAGCCACAGATCCAGGAGTCCCTGTTACACGGCCACAGGAGCAGGAGCCCCGGTTACATGGCACTTGTGCAGGAGCCCCGGTTACACGGCACTTGTGCAGGAGTCCCGGTTACACGGCACTTGTGCAGGAGTCCCGGTTACACGGCCACAGATCCAGGAGTCCCTGTTACACGGCCACAGGTGCAGGAACCCCGGTTACACGGCCACAGATCCAGGAACCCTGGTTACACAGCCACAGATCCAGGAGTCCCTGTTACACGGCCACAGATCCAGGAACCCCGGTTACACGGCCACTAATATACAGTAAAACTTACCTGAACCTACTCCTGAATTTTGCCAGTTAAAAGAGAGTTTCCTGTATCTTGTGGAGAACATGCTATTCTCCAGCATCAGAGTACTTGTGCTTTTTGGCTCTGGCTCCACTAAGTCAGAATGAGGAACATATCATTCCTTCAGTTAATGAGATCCATGGTAATGTTCCGTCTAATATTAATATCAGAATGAGGGATATAGTCAGGATTAGTGGCCCCTGCTTCTAAATGTTCCCTGACCACTTTTCGAAAGAACAAAAATCCCTCTGGTGTCGCTCAGTTGTAACTTTATCTTACGTCAGGCAATGTACTAAGGGACGCATTATTTCTACCAGCTAACATAGACCAGGGAGTGGGGTTGGGGAATTCTGAGAAGACTCTTAATTGCAAACTGTTGTTTGGTGTAACAAATTAAATACATTCTTCTCCTAATAGCTTTTCCATTGCATTTTTTCATGTTTCAAACACAATAGGAGTACACACAGAAAAGTGGATCAATGATGTATTACATCAGGAAGGAAGCACTATCAGACAGGACATATTAAGAGTATGCAAATGTTAAGTGAAATCCCATCAATCAACTGACAGAAACAGCAGATAATCATATTTGTGTTTTCACTGAATACAAAGGAACTGTGAAATTATCCAAACACTACTATGCTAATGATTTGCATATCAGCTAAAACACAGTGAAGAGACTATAAATCCTGTCATAATTGAGATGTTTGAATGGCATATTTTATGCTCTAGTCAAATGGAGACCAGGTACAGCCCAGAGCAGATAACTGCAAGAACCTGAATCATCCTTTACTCCTGAATTGCTTTCCTTTATAATAGGGGGAAAAACACACAGTGCCATCCCATGTTTCACCTCAGTTAAGTTAAATAGGACAGTTTATTGGCACTGTGAGTCCTGCCTTTTCAGCGACTTTTGACAAAGGGGACAGATAATTGTAACCATGGAGGAGGGTATCTGTCTTTCCTCAGGAGAAGACCCCTCATCTACTGTGACATCATGAATGATGGCCCCTAATCAGCTGTGCTCCCATGGGCCATTCAAATGTTTACCGAAGTGAAAGGGCCCAATGTCGTGCTCAGTGAATTATATTTCTCCACCACGCAAACTTTGAAGACCTGCAATTCCTGAAAGCTGTCGGCGCTTTCACATTTTCTGCCACTTTGAAACAACATCATCCACAGTATATAATGTTACCATTTTGTAACTTTCTGTAAATAATGTGTGCAGTCACTAATTAATACCTGTTTCTATTGATTCTAGAGTTAGACTGTTGATTTTCCTGCTGATCGCTGCAATTTTGTTGTTTTCCTAGTGCCTAGTTGTTTTCATTAAATTTTCGTTCACTTTAATCTTAAGCTTTTTTTTATTCATTCTAATCTATTGCTATCTAACAACAGTCACTATTTTACATACTGCTTGTGCACATGGACATTTTTTGTTGTTACCACAGATAGGTGTAAATGGCTAACTAACAGAAAACAGAGGGTCGGGATAAACGGTTAATTTTCAGGTTAGCAAACTGTAACTAGTGGGGTGCCATAGGGATCAGCGCTGGGGCCTCAACTATTTACAATCTATATTAATGACTTGGATGAAGGGACCGTGTGTACTGTAGCCAAATTTGCTGATGATACAAAGATAGGTGGGAAAGCAAGTTGTGAGGAGGACACAAAGGGCTGGATTTTCTCAGCCCCGAGGAGGTGGGCATGGAGGCAAGACTGCCGGTAAAGTAGCAGAAAGTGGGGGCGGATGGCAAACCCACCCCCACCCCTCCTCCGTGCCCTTTTGCCAGGAGGCAGGAAGATGGGCTGCTTCGGGTCCCCTCTCCTGGAGGTGGGAAAGGGATTAAATCCTTTTAACTGCCTGTTAACAGGTAGTTAACAGGCAGAAAAAAGGATTAGAGCCATTTTACCTTCACAGGTGAAGGCTTCCCGACCTCGGAGAACTCCGCTGGGTTGGAGGAGACGTGAAGGAGTTCTGTGGAGGTCAGAGGCACCTGGAAGTAAGATGTAGAGGTGAGTGATGGGTGCAAGTGTGGAGTGGTAAGTATGTAAGGTGAGTGTTAAGTGTTAAAAAATGTGCACTTACCTTGTTTTCTTCTGACAGCCTTCATCCACCCTGGATCGAGAGACCTGACATCCTCCTTGTCGATTTCACAGACTGGCTGTTAGATCCTCCGAACCACTAGCCATCTGAAATCGACAAAGTTGAAAGGTTTGATGAGTCCTGAACACAAGGGGCAGGATTTTCATTGAGCCGTGGAGGTGGGATTGGAGGTGTGTGGGGGGTTAAAATCTTGAAATCAGGGGGCACGAACCCATCCCGCCCCAACCCGCCTCCATGCCAGTTTCAAAGGAGGTGGGTACCCGACCCGCACTGGGACCCGCCTCCCCAAGGCGGGAAGGGGATTAGTGCCAATTAACTGCCTGTTAACAGGTAGTTAACAGGCAGTTTTTAGCCTAATCCCTATTTTCATTGGTGAAGTGTGGGATTCCCAATGGCTCCAAACCATGCCAAGTTAGCGAGGCGGGCCGTCGGGCTGAAGGGCTTGGAGGGGTCGAGATGTCTGGTGTTCAGGTGACTGATGGGTGCATGAGTGCAGAGGTAAGTGTGTTTGGTGTGTTTAAAGTGTTTAAAGAAGTTTTACTTACCTTTATAGCCTTCCTTCCTTCAGGCCTCGGGAGTCCCTCATCTCACCGGCACAGAAAGCAGAATGGCCGCGATCTGTCAAAAATTGCAGCATTCAGCTTTCTGTCCTGGAGTGATCTCTAAATCAGCCTGAGAGGAAGGAATTAACTTAGAGTACAGATTGTCAGTATTTGACAGCTTCAAACAGCTGTGAAACGCTGATATTTCATCTGTCAAAAGGTCTTGACAGATGAAATATCAATCTGTGATGTCACGTTGCCAGGTGGCCCTTAACTGGCCTGCTGAGCCCATTGGGTGGGCTCAACAAGGTCAATCAAGTCAAAATCGCATGAGTTGGCTACAACTCGATGGAGGCGGGACTACAACCCCGAAAGTTGTAGTCCCACCTCCTACCCGCCTCCTCAATGAAAATCCATCCCAAGGGCTCATCAAACTACAGAGAATGTCAGTGTTTGACAGCTTCACAGAGCTGCCAAACGCTGACATTTCTTCTTTCAAGAAGTCTTGACAAATAGCACGTCAGACGTTGATGGAGGCGGGACATTGACACGACAAGCAGCAGTCCTGCCTCCAACTCATCTCCATTGAGAAAAATCTGCAAAGGGTTATAGATAGGTTAAATGAGTGGGCAAAAATTTGACAGATGGAGTATAATGTGAGAAAATGTGAGGTTATCCACTTTGGTAGGAAGAATAAAAAAGCAAATTATTATTTAAATGGAAAGAGACTACAAAATGCTGTGGTACAGAGGGATCTGGGGGTCCTTGTACATGAAACACAGAAAGTTAGCATGCAGCTACAGCAAGTAACTAGGAAGACAAATGGAATGTTGGCCCTTATTGCAAGGGGGATGGAGTATAAAAGTAGGGAAGTCTTGCTACAACTGTACAGGGCGCTGGTGAGACCACATCTAGAGTATTGCATGCAGTTTTGGTCTCCTTATTTAAAGAGGGATATATTTGCATTGGAGGCAGTTCAGAGAAGGTTCACTAGGCTGATTCCTGAGATGAAGGGGTTGAGCAGGTTGGGCCTATACTCATTGGAGTTTAGAAGAATGAGAGGTGATCTTATTGAAACATAAAAGATTCTGAAGGGGCTTGACAGGGTAGATGCAGGGAGAATGTTTACCCTCGTGGGGGAATCTAGAACTAGGGGGCATAGTTTCAGAATAAGGGGTCGCCCATTTAAAACAGAGATGAGGAGGAATTTCTTCTCTCAGATGGTTGAGAATCTTTGGAATTCTCTACCCCAGAGAGCTGTGGAGGCAGAGTCATCATTGAATATATTCAAGGTGGAGATAGACAGATATTTATGCTACAGGGGAGTCGAGGGTTATGGGGATCGGGCGGGAAAATGGAGTTGAGGCCAAGATCAGATCAGCCATGATCTTATTGAATGGCAGAACAGACTCGAGAGGCCAAATGGCCTACTCCTGCTCCTATTTCTTATGTTCTTAAGTTCTGATGTTATGTTTACAGCTTCCAGTAGAGAAGAGAATTAAATTCTACCGTTGCAGTCAGTTGAAGAGGATCAGTGTTCTGTTATCATGTCAGGGAAGCAAGGCTAATGTCCAGAAATTCGGGCGCAGTAAGCGATCCCTACACCCGAATGGTGAGGCTCGAGGAGCACCCGATATTAGGCCTTGGGCCTCATTATCATTGAGCCGGTGAGCTGCTAAGCCACCTGATATAAGCAGCTGTTGGAATAACAGGAACAGTATCAGTGGTGGGGGACTGTAGCAAATAGGGAATTTGAAGCAAATCTTATTCACCATAGGATCAACAGTCTTGGCTGTAGGCAGAAGATTTAGCATTGTGCACAGCCCTCCAAAAGCTTGCCCCCCCCCTTTCCTTGGCACTAACGAGTGCATTTATGGGGTTCATGGAAATGCTCTTTGAAAACTTTTGGAGTTTTACATGAAAAATAACGGTTTTGGGCACAATCGGCGATCCGAACGCCAATTGCGCCCAAAATTTGCGCTAGTTTTGGGAAGTGTTCTTTTTTCCTCAAGTTTCCGCTCACGCTCATTTGCATATCGCTGAACGTAAAAAGTCTGCCATGAACCAGTGCAACCGGGCAGTGTTTTAGAACATCATTTAAAAAAAAACTGTTTTGCTTAAAATAAAATTCCTTGATATATTTAAGAGTGGTAACTTGGTGCAGTTTGATTAATATAGCTGAAAATGGGTTTATCACCAAAAATAACCATTTTAATCAGTGTCTAGTCCCGCCACCTGTGAGTAACCCGATTTTAAATGACTGAAAATGACAATGAAAAAAACTATACAGAACCACTTGCTAGTGACATTGGTGTACAGTAGTCATTTTCTTAGTGGATTTTTAAAAAATTATATATTCAAAAGCTTTTAAAGCATGCCTATTAGTGTGCTTGCGCCTAAAAAAATACAGCTTAATTTTAAGAGCCGCCTTGAAGACCCGCAAATGGGTGCAATTAGCGGAAACTTGGTGATTAATTCGATCTGGGGGAGTGGCCAGTTTTGTGGGCGGGGCTGGCTTCTAGCGCGGTCTTTTTAAAACTAGTGCAAAAGATTGTGGAAACTCGATCTGTGCTGAAACTAATTTGTGCTTGAAATTCCGCCATCTTTTACGCTGGTCTGGCCGCTTTCGAGCGAATTGCACTGAAGGAAAAACAGTGCAACCGAGCGGAAACTCCAGGCCACTGTGTTAAATGTTCGCCAATGCAAGCTGTAGCACTAATTTCAGCACAAAAATTAAATTCTGTCAGGGTACGGTTATGATTTTCATCTCCATTATTTTTGTTAGCATTGTTTCATATAAAGCAAGCAACAGAGAAGGTCAAGGAAATGTCTCAATCATATTTCAGCAAAGCGTATATATATGTACTAGCTGGGGAGCCCCGCGTTGCGAGGGCAATTTTGGGGCGCTTGGTCTCCCTGCCCCTGTGTGTGCCCCCTTTCCCTGTCATGTCCTCTCCCTGTCCTATCCCTCCCTCCCCTCCCCTCTCTCCCTCCCCTCCTCTCCCTCCCCTCTCTCCCTCCCCTCCTCTCCCTCCCTCCCCTCCCCTGTCTCCCTCCCCCACCCCCACACCTACCCTCCCCCACCCCCTCCCCTCCCCTCGCCCATCCCCTCCCCCACCCCCTCCCCCACTCCCCCGCTCCCCTCTGTCCCTCTCTCCGGCCCCTCCCCCTGCCTAGCGCCTGAGGTCCGGTGCCGTTGCGATAGCGGCCGTGCGGGGCCTAGCGCTTAAGGCGCGGTCGGGTTCTGAAGCCGGGACGGACCGGAGCTGAGGTCCCCCGCGTATCGCGCGGCTGATGGACGGCCGCTGCGGGCGGGCGGCGCATGCGCGGTCAGTGCGGGCGGCGCATGCGCGGTCAGTGCGGGCGGCGCGAGGCGGCCCGCGGGGAGCAGGCAAGGGTGGCTTGGCGCCCGTTAGCGAGCGGGAAACTTCGGGCGGCCCGCCCGCGCTCCGTCCGCGACACCGTGAAACCTGAGAGGGGGAAGTAGAGAGAGACAGAGAGGGAAGAGGAGAAGGAGAGTGAGGGAAGAGGAGAAGGAGAGAGAGGGAAGAGGAGAAGGAGAGAGAGAGAGGGAAGAAAGAGAGAGAGAGAGAGAAATTTTTTGAGCTTCAGGCCCCGAGTCCCCCCTGCGCGAGGGTGAGGAGGAGGGGGGGGGTTGCTAAACACAATATAAAGCTCAAATAAATTGTTAATTAATTCCCTAACACATAATTCAAATATTTACCTTACTTCCCTAACACACTGAAAGTGTGGGGAAAAAATCGTGAAAAATCAAGATGGCGGCCACTCACCTCGGTTCAGAAGGATAAGGCCCGCCCACACACGCACCGATTGGTCGACTGGTCAGGTCACCGAAGCGTAGGATTGGTCAATCGTCGAGTCACTCGACACTCAACTGTAGGAAGGAACCCGCCGTCCGATTGGTCGACCTCGACGTCACATGGTCGCTAATGAGATGCTAATGAGCGGAACGCTGAACGTTTTTGGGATACCGCGGGCGGGATTTTTGTCTCGCCGAAACGTAAATACGCCTATGACCGGTCCGGAATCGCAAGCTTTCTTTTGAGGCGATGCGCGCGTCGGTACGCTCTGTAACTTTCAAACGTATAGAGAACGGACAGACAGACATCGGGACAGACATCGGGACAGACAGAAAAGCCGCTTTATATATATAGATATATATATTATATATATAGACTTGAATTTATATAGCACCTTTCACAACCACCGGACATCTCACAGCTGAACTGAGAAATAATGCAGCACTTCTTGCAGCAGCGGGAAAGCTTCAGAATGGTATTCACTGCCAAGAATGCTTTGTGTAGGCCGCATGAACGGTGTCTTAAAAATGTTGAAGTACACGTTTAATGAATAAAAGATTGTAAACAAATACATTCTGCGGGATTCTGAACCAGTCCCACTATCCTCACCCCTGCCAAGAGGAAATGAACGTGGAGTTGCTGGTGAAATCGGTGCAATATGTTTGAACAAAAGGGATGGGAAAGAGAAGAGGATGTAGTTTATTCACATCTGCAAGTGAACCACAAAAAAAAACTGGCCGAAAGAGTTAAAGGTGCAGCAAGGTAAATTCCATCCAGCTGAGGCTGGAATGCCCAACTGCTTGCCATAAAAAAATGTTTTGGTGTCAGGCTTGGCTTGGCTCAGCGGTAGCATTCTCGCCTCTGAGTCAGAAGGGCATGAGTCTAAGTCCAGATAAATGCAAATGAACAATAAGAGGTGTTCAAAGAAGTATTTGGTAGAACGCAAGACCTGTACATACCCTAAAGGGCAAGAGCTCTACTTGTGTAATTTAACAGCCCAGGTTAACAAAAGAAGTGAGAGATAGTATAAAACTAAAGGACAGCGCTTATACAAATTCAAAGAACAGTGGAGATCCCACAGACTGGGGCAGATATAATGAACAGCAAAAGGATACAAAGAAAGTAGTTAGAACTGCAAAAAAGGGAATATGAGTAAAAACTTCTGAGGATATCAAGGGCAACACTCAAGGTTTTTACAAGTTATATTGAGAGTAGAAGGGTGGCTAAGAGTAATGTGGGCCTCTTAAAGACAGACACAAATGACATTGTAATTGAAAATCAGGAAATTACAGACTTGCCAAATATTTACTTTGTATTGGTCTTCACAGTAGAGGAAGAGGATAAAGTACCAGAGATACAAGGAAAAGTCAAAATAAATCAAGGGGAGGAACTTACTAGATTTAATATCAGTAAACAAAATGGTAATGGAGAAAATAATGAGACTAAAGATAAATAAATCTCCAGGACCTGATAGTTTCCACCCCAGGGTATTAAAATAAATAGGTGAGCAAATTATAGATGCTCTAGTCATGAACTTCCAAAACTCTCTTGAGTGTCTAAGCACTTGGACAAATATGAACTGATCAGAGAGAGCCAGCATGGATTTGTAACAGTTAGTTGTGTCAGCTGTGGCTCAGTGGGTAGCACACTTACTTCATGAGCCTAGTAATGGTTGTGGGTTCAAGTCCCATTCCAGGGAAAGGATACAAAGAAAGTAGGTAGAACTGCAAAAAGGGAATATGAGTGAAAACTTGAGGTAAATCAAGGGCAATACTAAAGATTTTTACAAGTTATATTAAGACATTCCAGGGGCTTGAGCTCAAAAATCTAGGCTGACACTCCAGTGCAGTACTGAGGGAGTGCTGCACTGCTGACTGTGCCGTCTTTTGGATGAGATGTTAAACCGAGGCCCTGTCTTCTCTCTCAGGTGGATGTAAAAGATCCCATGTGTTGTATGAACGCATTAAAGCTTAGAATCAGGCAGACAGGCTTAGAACTGTGATCTTTACTTTATTTGTAAAATGGCTGACTGCAGCTTTCCCGGGTAATTCCCATAATGCAATGCACATTACATTACCGTATTTACTGGTGTCAAACTCGCATATTACATTACCGTATTGACTGGTGTCAAACTCGCAATCAATACACGACATCCCCCTTTTCCTTGGAAACAAACTTACAGTTTACAAACAGTTGCTTACAATAACACTGCAGAACTTATTTGGTTTATAAACTTTTTACAAACTTGTGTCTTACCACACAACTAAATAATTCCCAGGTTTAAACATTTAACATCACCCATGCAGTTCTCGCACAGTTTATGTTGTGACATAATCAGACAGTCTTTGGGGTTTTCTTTTAACCCTTTGAGGTCTGGCTGTATTGGGTATGTCTGACATGTTGGTGTCAGTGGGTATTGCCTGTGTCACAGTGGTATGTGTGTCAGGGTCTACTATACTGTCCTCAGTCCCTTGTGTTTCCTCCTGCTCATGGAGTGTCTCCTTTGGTCCATTGGTTCTGTATTTCTTCACAAACATAGTGTTTCTTGAGTAGCATGCTCCTTCTGGAGATTCCACTACTACTTGACTCCCTGTTTTACTCAAAACTTTGTGCGGTGTGGCATTAAAAAGAGTGGTGAACTTGTCCACTTTGTCCTGCCGTACCAGCACCGTGTCGCCAACTTCCACCTCTGAGTATTGTGTTCTCCGCTGTTCATCTGCGTACAGTTTGGACTTGCCTTTTTCTTCTGCGTCCCGGTCACATACTTCCATGTCTGCGCGTGACTCTGTGATGTCTGGCAGCTTTCCTCTCATTTTCCGTTTAAAAAGCAGCTCTGCCGGGCTCTTTCCTGTCGTGGCATGCTCAATGCTCCTGTACACAGTCACATGTTTTCTAAGTTCACATTTCCAATCTAGTCCTTCTGACTGAGCAATTCTGATTCTCTTCATCAGTGATGCATTCTGGCGCTCGACTTCTCTGTTAGCCTGAGCCCATTTTGCTGTTGTTTTCAGGTGTTTGATCCCGTTGTTTTCACAGTATTCTTTGAATAATTCAGATCTGAATTGGAGACCATTATCAGATTTGCAGGTGATTGGCAAACCATGACGGCTGAAGATTGATACTAAACTATCAATAACCTCCTCTGTTGTTGTGGAGGTCATGATGTCGTATTCATAGTAGCGACTATAATAATCAACTACCACAAGAATGGAGTGGTTGGATGGCAAGGGTCCCAGTAAGTCTATAGCTACATCCTGCCAGGGGCCCTCCGGTAATGGTGTTGGTCTCAACGGTTCAGGTGGGTCGGGTATGGCTACGATGACAGCCGTGGCACACTTTACAGTGTTTTTCAGCTGCCTTGTCCATGCCAGGCCACCAAACCTTGGTTCTGAGATGTTGCTTTGTTCCAACTATTCCCAAGTGTCCTTCATGTGCTAACGCTCGTGCGTGTAACACTGTGGGTAGCATGATGCGTGTTCCCCGAAGAACTAGGTACCCCACTACGCACAGCTCATTTGCAATTGCTGCATAAGCTTTACAGTTCTCAAAATGTCCGTTTGTGATTGCCTTCCGTACCTCAATCAGCTCTGGGTCAGTAGTAGAGGCTTCCTCCACCTCTCTAGTAGTGAGTGCTTTTGGTGTCGCACTCACAGCTACAAATCTCACGTATTCATCTGAGCCATGAGAATGTCTCTCCTGTTTTGCTGTCTCCCCCAGCAATCGTGACAGTGGGTCTGCAATGTTTTGCTTGCCTGGAATGTGTATTATCTTAAAATCGTACGGCTGTAATCTAAGTACCCATCTCTCTATACGGGCACAGGGTTTAGATTGTGGGCCGTATATCACTTGTAATGGCTTATGGTCAGTTACCAAGTTAAATTTTCGGCCATACACATATGGATGCAGCCTCTCACAAGCCCATACAAGAGCTAAGGCCTCTCTCTCTGTTTGAGAGTATTTCCTCTCACAGTCTGTTAAACTACGACTTACATAGCATATTGGCACCTCTTGTCCCTGTTGGTCCTGAACTAGTACTGCGCCTAAACCTACAGGGCTGGCATCTGCTATCACCTTGGTTGGTGCGTCCTTATCAAAATATGCTGAAGTGCCGGCTCTGGCCAACTCTTCCTTGAGTGCACTGAATGACTGTCTCTGTTGTGATCCAAATTTAAATGGTGTGTCTTTTCTCGTCAGGCGTCGCAGTGGCTCTGATAGCATTGCAAACTGCAGGATGAATCTGCTACTGTACCCAACGAGTCCCAAGAAACTCCTCACCTCTGTAGCATTCTCTGGTTCCCGAGCTTCTGCCACCGCTCGCACTCTCTCTGCTGTTGGTCCGATGCCCTTTTCAGACAACAGGATTCCCATGAAAATCAATCGGTCCATGTTGAATTGGCACTTCTCTGAGTTTAGTGTCAGTCCACTTTCCATTAGTCTGGTCATGACAGCGTGCAGGCGTCTGTCATGTGTTTCCTGGTCGTGTGCATGCACGATAATGTCGTCTGAGATGTTTTCAACACCCTCTATTCCAGCTAAGGCATTAGCTATCTCGTGCTGATATTGCTCACTAGCTGAAGATACACCGAATATCAGCCTCTTGTACCTGTATACTCCGTTATGTACTGCAAATGTTGTGATTTCTCGTGACTCAGGGGTCAGTTCTAGCTGGTGATAACCCCATTTCAGGTCTAGCTTACTAAACACCGTCGAGCCGTTCATACCTTGGAGTATCTCATCAATGGTGGGGATTGGATATCGTTCCCTCACTATTGCCTGGTTTGCTCGTCTCATGTCTAGGCATAACCTAACATCCTTATCCGCTTTTGGTACAATAACCACAGGATTTACCCATGGGGTGGGACCAGTTACAGGTTCGATAATGTCCATGTCCCTCAATTGTTTTATTTTGGCCTCTACTGCCCCCCTTAAGTTGAATGGTATACGCCTGAGTGGCTGGGCCACAGGCTTCACTTGTGGGTCGATATACAAACTGATCTGTTTTGTGTTCAGCCTTCCTACTCCCTGGAACACCTTTGGATACCGCTGTTCTAGAAGCTGTCTTACATCTACCACAGCTGAGACATCTGCGCCTATTTTTAAAACTCCCAGTTTCATGGCTGTCTCCCTTCCTAGCAACGGCTCTCCATGGCCTTTAACCACAATGAACTCCGCCTGCTCAGCTCTCTTACCTATTGTAATCCCACATGTGAATACACCTTTAACTGACAGTGGTCGGCTAGAAGCATAAGAGAATAACTTTCTCTCTGTCTTAGGGACATGTGACTGACACTTAATGTGTTCTGACTTTAATCCTTCCCATGTATTCTCATCTATCACATTATTAGTTGCACCCGAATCAATTAACATTCTCAGGTTTACTCCCCCCACACAAAAGGTAAGTCTCTCTGTCACGTTATTTCCAGTAACAGCAAATGCAAAGTCATTTTGTTCCTCTACATTGTTCACACTGTGTTTCTTTGTACCCTTTGTGCGACATGCTTTGGAGAAATGATCCTTTCCCTTGCACTTATGACATGTTTGTCCGTGTGCTGGGCATTTCAGATCTCTGCCCATGTGGTCTGTGTGTCCACATCTGTAACATTTCCTTTTGTTCCTATCGCCATTTCCCTTTGGTTTCTCTGTCGAGCTTTTCGCATAATACCCTCTTTTCTGTGTAACACGACGAACAGTATCTGTCTCCGCCTTCTCCGTACATGACATGGCTGACATCTGTTCCTCGACGTTTTCACATTGTGAGGCCAATTGTAACGTACGGGCGAACGTTAGACCATGCCCTTCCTCTAGCAATTTCCTTCGCACATAGGCTGACGTGCATCTACTCAGGATAGCATCTCTTATTTGATTATCCGCATCCCCCCAAAAGCACAGTCTTTAGCAGCCTGCCGCAAGCGAGTAGCAAATTGTTGCACAGTCTCACCTGCCTTCTGGGACAACTTATGAAAAGTCTGTCTAGCAAATGCTGCATTGACCTGGGGCACGAAGTAGTGATTCAAAGCACTAACCGCCGCTGTGTAGTCTGCTGGCTCTCCTGTGTCCGGTAGAGTCGAAAAGGTATCCTGGACATCTGGTCCTGCTAAGTGTCGAAGTAGAGCTCTTCTCCTCTGCTTTGTGGCAGCTGTAGAGGTATCGTCGATAATGAGTCCTTTGCCGTCGGCATAAAGCTCAAAAGACATTAACCACCTCGTCCATCTTGGACCCAACGTGGCTGGCTCGGCGAAGCATGCAAAATTTTGAATGCCGGTCTTCTCCATCCTAGCTAACTAAAACTTGGGCAACTACCTATTTAAAAATGATTCCTGTTCGTTATCCTCGTCGCCAATGTTGTATGAACGCATTAAAGCATAGAATCAGGCAGACAGGCTTATAACTGTGATCTTTACTTTATTTGTAAAATGGCTGATTACAGCTTTCCCGGGTAATTCCCATAATGCAATGCACATTACATTACTGTATTTACTGGTGTCAAACTCACATATTACATTACCGTATTGACTGGTGTCAAACTCGCAATTAATACACGACACCATGGTACTATTTGAAGAGGAGCAGGGGAGTTATCCCTGGTGTCCTGGCCAATATTTATCCCTCAATCAACATAACAAAAACAGATTATCTGGTCATTATCACATTGCTGTTTGTGGAAGCTTGCTGTGCACAAATTGGCTGCCGCGTTTCCCACATTACAACAGTGACTACATTCCAAAAGTACTTCATTGGCTGTAAAGCACTTTGGGACATGCAGTGGCCATGAAAGGCGCTATATAAATGCAAGTCTTTCTTTCTTCTGTAAGTCATGTCTAACGAACGTAATTGAATTTTATGAGGAGGAAACCAAAGGGGTAGATAAGGGAGTGCCTATGGATGTTATTCATATGGACTTCCAGAAGGCATTTGGTAAGGTTCCACACAAGAGACTGTTAACAAAAATAAGAGTGTGTGGAATTGGAGGTAGCCTATTGACATGGGTAGGGAATTGGTTAGGAGATAGGAGACTAAGAGTAGGGATAATGAGTATGTACTCAAATTGGCAGGAAATGACTAGCGGTGGCCCCCTGGATGCTCTACTGGGGGGCTTCAGCTTTTCACTATATTTATCAATGACTTAGATGAAGGACTAGAGAGCTGCATATCCAAGTATGTTGATGACACTAAGCTAGGTGGCAAAGTACATAGCGTAGATGGGACCAGAAAGTTGCAAAAGGACATTGATAGATTAAGTAAATGGGCAAAACTGTGGCAGATGGAGTTCAATGTGGGAAGTGTGAGGTTATCCACTTTGGACCTAAGAACGATAGTTCAGGGTATTTTCTAAATGGTGAGAAGCTAGGAACTGTGGACGACAGGGAGATTTAGGGGTCCAAGAACAGAAATCACTAAAAGCTAGTGGACAGGTACAAAATTATTAAAAAGAATAATGGAATGTTGCCCTTCATCTCAAGAGGGCTGGAATACAAAGGGGTGGAAGTTATGTTACAGTTATATAAAGCTCTGGTTAGACCCCATCTGAAGTACGGTGTTCAGTTTTGGGCCCTGCACCTTCAGGAAGGGTTGACCTTGGAGGGGGTGTTCCGCGGATTCATCAGAAATACTCGAGCTAAAAGGATTAAATTAATAATAATAATCAACTTTATTGTCATTGTTAGTGCACAAGTGCACTACAACGAAATGTAGGCTTGCGGCTCCCGAGAGTGTACATTTAGATTAAGACATTTAAACATTCAACATTCATTTGGCTTGTAATATATTAACATAAACACAGAAACCCCACAGTGCAGATAGAGGCCATTTCGGCCCATCGAGCCTGCACCGACACATATCCCACCCGATCCCCGTAACCCCTACACCAACACATTTCCCACCCTATCCCCGTAACCCCACGTATTTAATCCCCCTAACACTAAGGGTCAATTTATCATAGCCAATCAACCTAACCCGCACATCTTTGGACTGTGGGAGGAAACCGGAGCACCCGGAGGAAACCCACGCAAACACGGGGAGAATGTGCAAACTCCACACAGACAGTCACCCAAGGCCGGATTCGAACCCGGGTCCCTGGCGCTGTGAGGCAACAGTGCTAACCACTATGCCACCGTGCTTGCCCATAACCATAATAAAGTGCATTGGCAGATGTGCAGGCTTTAGAGTTTATTTGTGGAGTTCAGTAGGATGACAGCCCTGGGAAAGAAGCTGTTCCTAAATCTGGTCGTTTGGGTGCGAATGCATCTGTAGCGTCTCCCAGATGGCAGGAGGGCGAACAGACTGTGGCTGGGGTGGGTAGGGTCTTTGATGATGGACCGTGACCTCCGTAAACAGCGTTTCTGCTTTATGTGCTCTATGGTCGGTAGCCGGGTGCCGGTAATGCATTGGGCAGTTTTGACTACCCGCTGCAGGGCTTTCCGGTCATAGTAGCTACAGCTGCCATACCATACTGTGATACAGTTTGTCAGGATGCTCTCTATTGTGCAGCGGTAAAAGTTGGAGAGGATCAGGGGTGACAGGTTACATCCCTTCAGCCTCCTTAGGAAATATAGGCGCTGCTGGGCCTTCTTCACCAGAGAGGAGGTATTGAGGGACCAGGAGAGGTCTTCCGTGATGTGGACTCCGAGGGACTTAAAGCTGTCCACCCTTATTTTGAGGAAATTATGAGGACAGGTTGCATGGACTAGGCTCGTATTCCCTTGAGTATTGAAGATGAAGGGGTGGCGTAGTTGAAGTGTTTAAGACGATTAAAAGACTTGATAGGGTAGATAGAGAGAAACTATTTCCTGTGGTGGGGGTGTCCAAAACAAGGCGGGGGGGCATGATCTTAAAATTAGAGCTAGGCAGTTCAAGGGTGATGGTCAGGAAGCACTTCTTCACACAAAGGGTAGTGGAAATCTGGAACTCTCTCCCACAAAGAGCTGTTAAGGCTTGTTCAATTAAACATTTCAAAACTGAGATTGATAGTTTTTGTTAGGCCAGGTTATTAAGGGTTACGGAACGAAGGCGGGTAGATGGCGTTAAGGTGCAGATCAGCCATGATCTAATTGAAAAACGGAACAGGCTCAAGGGTCTGAATGATTTATTCCCGTTCCTATGTTCCTACCTACGTTCCCATGGCTTCTCCAAAAGGATCAGTGGGGAAATTATGTGGTTCTCAGCAAACAGCAGGAAGTTGCTGGTCTGTGCTGAACACCTGGGGCATCAGTGGGATCAATGGAATTGGCCTCAGTGTCTCTGCACTGGGGAGAGAAAAATTAGCTGGGGTTCCTACTGTTGAATGCATTCCAGTGATCCCTACTAAAAGGTTCGTATGTGTGCGCGTGTCAGGTGGCTCAGCTGTATGGTGTTGTCCACCCCCCACGACCCACAATCACATAGCTTGGTCTGTAGGCTCACACATGAAAAGTGCAGACTTGTGTGAGCTACCAGAGCATTGCTAATGTTCATTAAACCTTATCTCAACATAAGTTAGTGTTCTCAGCAGAGAAGGATGAAAAATAGGCAGAAGGAACTTTGCCCTGCAAAGCAAATTCAGAACACTTAAGGCGAACTCGAGTCTCTTCACCGGGAGCAAGTGGAAGCCAAGCGCAAGCAGCGCAAACAGCGCAAGGAGCGCACGTCAACCCAAGCACCCCACCCACCCGCCCCTCCAACCACCGTGTGCCCCACCTGTGACAGAGACTGTAGGTTCCGCATTGGACTCATCAGTCACCTGAGAACTCATTTTTAATGTGGAAGCAAGTCATCCTTGGTTCTGAGGGACTGCCCAAGAAGAAGAGAAGTAACTTGGTCCAGTGGCCATTATTCATGAGTGAAACTTGTCAGTGAAGGTTGGAAGATTATTTAATGGTAGGAGGCATCACAGCCAAGCTCAACCTGTCACCACCTAACACCCACATACATGCCCTTCAGCAGGTGTCACTGGATAGTGATCAGAGTGGGAAACCTGACTGATTTTTTTCCTCTTCCCTAATAACCCCATGGAGCTGAGGACAATTGTGGTGCTCTTACCACTGGCTCATCTGAGAACACTGAACTCAACACAGCCTGGGAATCAAACATGGGCTTCTCAGCCTACATGGCTCAACTATTCACTGGAAAAAGTTGCTGGGCCATTGGGGGAGCTATTACCTTGAGTGGTTCTATCTTAGAAAATGACCTGATTATCAGCAGGAGCAGGTAGAACCCAGTGCTGCTAAACTTCTATTCAAGTTGTGGAGATGCCGGTGTTGGACTGGGGTGGACAAACGTAAGGAGTCACACAACACCAGGTTATAGTCCAACAGTTTTATTTGAAATCACAAGCTTTCGAAGCGCTGCTCCTTCGTCAGGTGAAGTGGAGAGATGCATAAAGACACAGCTTATATAGTCAGAGAATAATGCAAGATGATTACAGGTAATCTTTCTAACTGCCATTTATCACACCTCGGCAGAGAGATAATCACAGCAATCAAAGGTGTGAATGGTGTCCAAACAGGTCAGTCAGGAAAACATTACATCAAAGAACAATGAGGTGGGGTCACAAGGGGTCAAATGTTGCAGATGCTGGGGTCTGTATGAAAAACAAAAAACAGACAAAATGTTTTTTATTTTTTTTGCTGGAAATCACAGCAGGTCCGGCTGCATCTGTGTAGAGAGAACAAGCCAACGACGACTCGAGTCTGGGTGACCCTACGTCAGGTGGGGTTACATGTAGCGTGACATGAACCCAAGATCCCGGTTGAGGCCGTCCTCATGAGTGCGGAACTTGGCTATCAGTTTCTGCTCGACGATTTTGCGTTGTCGTGTGTCTCGAAGGCCGCCTTGGAGAATGCTTACCCGAAGATCGGAGGCTGAATGTCCTTGACTGCTGAAGTGTTCCCCAACTGGGAGGGAACACTCCTGCCTGGCGATTGTTGTGTGGTGTCCGTTCATCCGTTGTCGCAGTGTCTGCATGGTCTCGCCGATGTACCATGCTCCGGGGCATCCTTTCCTGCAATGTATGAGGTAGACAACGTTGGCCGAGTCACATGAGTATGTACCATGTACCTGGTGGGTGGTGTCCTCATGTGTGATGATGGTATCTGTGTTGATGATCTGGCATGTCTTGCAGAGGTTGCCGTGACAGGGTTGTGTGGTGTCGTGGTCGCTGTTCTCCTGAAAGCTGGGTAATTTGCTGCGAACGATGGTCTCTTTGAAGTTAGGCGGCTGTTTGAAGGTGAGTAGTGGAGGCGTGGGGATGGCCTTAGCGAGGTGTTCGTCGTCATCGATGACATGTTGAAGGCTGCGAAGAACATGGCATAGATTCTCCGCTCCGGGGAAGTACTGGACGACGAAGGGTACTCTGTTGGTTGTGTCCCGTGTTTGTCTTCTGAGGAGGTCTATGCGATTTTTTGCTGTGGCCCGTTGGAACTGTCGATCGACGAGTCGAGCGTCATATCCCGTTCTTACAAGGGCGTCTTTCAGCGTCTGTAGGTGTCCATCACGTTCCTCCTCATCTGAGCAGATCCTGTGTATTCGCAGGGCTTGTCCATAGGGGATGGCTTCTTTAATGTGGTTAGGGTGGAAGCTGGAGAAGTGGAGCATCCTGAGGTTGTCCGTGGGCTTGTGGTAGAGTGAAGTGCTGAGGTGTCCGTCTTTGATGGAGATTCGTGTGTCCAAGAATGAAACTGATTCTGAGGAGTAGTCCATGGTGAGTTTGATGGTGGGATGGAACTTGTTGATGTTATCGTGTAGTCTTTTCAGTGATTCTTCGCCGTGGGTCCGTAGGAAGAAAATGTCGTCGATGTATTTGGTGTATAGGATTGGTTGGAGGTCCTGTGCAGCAAAGAAGTCCTGCTCGAACTTGTGCATGAAGATGTTTGCATATTGGGGTGCGAATTTGGTCCCCATGGCTGTTCCGTGCGTTTGGGTAAAGAACTGGTTGTCGAAGGTGAAGACATTGTGGTCAAGGATGAAGTGGATGAGTTGTAGGATGGCGTCTGGAGATTGGTTGTTGTTGGTGTTGAGTACTGAGGCTGTCGCAGCGATGCCGTCATCGTGGGTGATACTGGTATAGAGTGCCGAGACGTCCATCGTGGCGAGGAGTGTTCCTGGTTCAACTGGTCCGTGGGTGCTGAGTTTCTGTAAGAAGTCTGTAGTGTCGCGACAGAAGCTGGGGGTTCCCTGTACGATGGGTTTCAGGATGCCCTCGACGTATCCAGAGAGGTTCTCACACAGGGTTCCGTTGCCTGATACGATAGGACGTCCGGGTGTGTTGGCTTTGTGTATCTTTGGGAGGCAGTAGAAGTCTCCCACACGGGGAGTACATGGGATGAGAGCATGTAGGATGCTTTGAAGGTCTGGATCGAAGGTCTTGATCAGTCTGTTGAGTTGGCGGGTGTGTTCTTTGGTCGGATCTGCGGGTAACTGTCTGTAGTGTTCCTGGTCGTCCAGTACTTCCCCGGAGCAGAGAAACTACGCCATGTTCTTCGCAGCCTTCAACATGTCATCGATGACAATGAACACCTCGCTAAGGCCACCCCCACGCCTCCACTACTCACCTTCAAACAGCCGCCTAACCTCAAACAGACCATCGTTCGCAGCAAATTACCCAGCTTTCAGGAGAACAGCGACCACGACACCACACAACCCTGTCACGGCAACCTCTGCAAGACATGCCAGATCATCAACACAGATACCATCATCACACATGAGGACACCACCCACCAGGTACATGGTACATACTCATGTGACTCGGCCAACGTTGTCTACCTCATACGTTGCAGGAAAGGATGCCCCGGAGCGTGGTACATCGGTGAGACCATGCAGACACTGCGACAACGGATGAACGGACACCACGCAACAATTGCCAGGCAGGAGTGTTCCCTCCCAGTCGGGGAACACTTCAGCAGTCAAGGACATTCAGCCTCCGATCTTCGGGTAAGCATTCTCCAAGGCGGCCTTCGAGACACACGACAACGCAAAATCGTAGAGCAGAAACTGATAACTCATGAGGACGGCCTCAACCGGGATCTTGGGTTCATGTCACGCTACATGTAACCCCACCTGACGTAGGGTCACCCAGACTCGAGTCGTCGTTGGCTTGTTCTCTCCACACAGATGCGGCCGGACCTGCTGTGATTTCCAGCAAAAAAAAAAATTTTTTTGTCTGTTTTTTGTTTTTCATACAGACCCCAGCATCTGCAACATTTGACCCCTTGTGACCCCACCTCATTGTTCTTTGATGTAATGTTTTCCTGACTGACCTGTTTGGACACCATTCACACCTTTGATTGCTGTGATTATCTCTCTGCCGAGGTGTGATAAATGGCAGTTAGAAAGATTACCTGTAATCATCTGGCATTATTCTCTGACTATATAAGCTGTGTCTTTATGCATCTCTCCACTTCACCTGATAAAGGAGCAGCGCTTCGAAAGCTTGTGATTTCAAATAAAACTGTTGGACTATAACCTGGTGTTGTGTGACTTCTTACATTCTATTCAAGTGACACTCCTATTAGGGAAAAAATGCTTCAAAAGCAATAAGGGGTGTTTCTGACTAAAGTAATTAACTGCAGTGAAAAATAGGAGAGATAAATAGTGAAAATGCAATGTCAGTGAAGGTTGGAAGCTTATTTGTTTGGGAACTCTGCCCAGTCGACATTGACACATTGTTGAGGCAGGTGTCTGGATCAGATCACCATGTCTGCTCATGAGTTGACTCATCTGCAGTCCACCTGGACTACTAATGTTGTCTGTGCTACAAAACTGCCATACCAAAGCAAACAAAATGTACAACTGTAACATGTATGCCTTTCCGAGGACAGACCACACAATGAAAGAAGCTGAGACAAAAGTACTAACCTTCAAAAAGAACCCACATGATCAGACTTCAGAGCATCTCTTTGCTCGATCTAAATATCTATATAATTAAACGTCTTGCATCTAATGCAAATAGGGTATCAACTTTCCAAATGTTCAACCTCAAAAATGCCTGTAAGGAAAAATAACCGTACTTGACGCCACGCTCTGTGAATGGCCAGTCTTGCTGTCAATCATTGACAACAAACCACCTGAAACCTCTTTTTACTCTTTATATAACATGGCCCTGAAACTCCGTGAGGTTTCTCTCAGCCTCCTGCTGTAACTTCAGGAGAGCAGCAGAAACCCCAGGGAAACAGTGCAGACAGATTTTTCAATATTTACACCGTTGCTCCGAGGATTGTGCTGGTCTGCTGCCGAGGTTACAGGGGACCCCCATGGAGTTTCAGGGGTCACACATTTGAGCTGGGGAATAAAAACACTGCTTGTTTATGATTGACAGTAAGACTGCTGTTCAGAGCTAACAAGGAATCCTGGGGGAGAAATTCACTATCGCCCCATTTGGGGCGCTAATTTTTAAAAGTTTAAGGCCTAGAAATTCACTGGCCTTAGCGCCGCTTTTGAGGCGCTAGAGGGCCTAGCGGCGAAGTTATGGCCAGTTTTGAAATTGACAGGGGCCCTAAATCGGCGTTAGGCCAGTAGCGCTGCGCCGGCACTGATGACGTCATCGGTGTGCGCAGCGTCCCGGTTGCCATGGTAACCCGCCCGAACTCGGAAATTGAGTTGCGGCCGCCTCGCCTGTGGCAGCCGCAAGCAACGTTCTGGCAGAGGTGCCTTACAGAACGTTGCGCCGGCGCATTAAAGGCCCCGCGGCGGCCGGCCGCTTTCCCGCCGCCCGCCTGGCCGCAGCTCCCTCCCCGGACTTCCCCCCCCCCCCCCCGGAACAGAAGCAAGCCCGGCACTTGTCCGAGGTGCCGGGCTCATTTTTAAAAAGATTATCGCGGGCCGCGGCCGGGTGCAGGCAGCTCCTCCTTAAGGGAAGGAGGAGGCCTGCACTTCCTGAACCTGCCACACCGCAGCGGGCGCCGCAGCGCCGGAATGGCGCTGAAATTCAGCGCATAGCACCAGTTTTCAGGCGCTAACAGCTTTCAGCAGCGCCGGCAGCCGTTTGGGCGCAGAAGTAGTGAACTTTTGGCCCGCCCAGCGCGACTTAGCTCCGGCACTAACTTCCGGCGCTAAAGCCGTCGCTGCGCCAAAACCCAATTTCTAGGCCTAAAAATTTAGTGCCAGGCACTAACGATTTCAAACTTTTAAAAATTTGCCGTTTGCGCTCCAAGAGGGAAGTGGAGCGCTAAATCAAGCATCCGCTTCCTTCTTGGAGCGCAATCAGCAGCACGCGGGGCGGAGACTTCAGCAGCGCTACTCACTGGGCCATGCAGCGCTGCCACGTTCAAAGGCTCCTTCCCCCCCTTAAAGGGAAGGGCCATCGCTGCAGGCTCTGCAATATAAAAAGTGCCTACCTGGATCACTAAGGCAGCCGTGATCCCATGCGATCAGCCCAGCAGTCAAGCAGAGTGCCAGGCTGATCGATCGCGGGCAGGAACCCGTGAAAAAAACTGGAACAAGAACGTTTTTTTTTACGTACCTGGGCCACCTTGCCTTTAATCATTGCCCCCGAAGTGTCCGGCCGCCCGATGCACGCCTCCTGCAGCTGTCGGTGTTTTCGCCCGGCGCTGCTGCAGTGGGTGGAAGTCAATTTCGGGTCTGGAGCGCTACCGGGGTGATGCGCACGGCGATGATGTCACGATCTCCGGGCGAAGGAGATTGGGGCGCAATGCCGTAGCGCCGCCGCAAACCTCCCGCCGAATATGGTGGGAGTCGATGTCAGTGCCGCGCTTGGTCACAAAGTCATTTGCACCCCATTAATGCCCCCAAGGGAGGCGCAAAGGCACCCAATTTCACCCCCAGGAAATCCCTCTTCCCCACTCAGTTCAGGGTCAGGAAAAAGGTAAAAGATACCAATTGAACAAATCAATAAAGCAACATGGCAGATGTTTCCTCTATGCTTCAGGTATAGTAGAACTGCTAACATGTTCTTTAAAAACTCAAAGAGCAAGTTATTATCTAAATGGAGAGAAACTGCAAAGTGCTACAGTACAAAGGGATCTGGGGGTCCTGGTGCATGAAACACAAAAAATTAGTGTGCAGGTGCAGCAGGTGATCAGAAAGGCCAATGGAATCTTGGCTTTTATTGTAAGGGGGATAGAGTATAAACACAGGGAAGTCTTGCTGCAGTTATACAGGGCATTGGTGAGGCCACACCTGGAATACTGCGTGCAGTTTTGGTTTCCATATTTAAGAAAAGATATACTTGCTCTCGAGGCGGTTCAGAGAAGGTTCACTCGGTTGATTCCGGAGATGAGGGGGTTGACGTATGAGGAAAGGTTGAGTAGTTGGGACTCTACTCATTGGAGTTCAGAAGAATGAGAGGCGATCTTATCAAAACATATAAGATTGTGAGGGGGATTGATCGGGTGGATGCGGTGAGGCTGTTTCCACTGATGGGTGAGACTAGAACTAGGGGGCATAATCTTAGAATAAGGGGCTGCCCTTTCAAAACTGAGATGAGGAGGAACTTCTTTACTCAGAGGGTGGCAAATCTATGGAATTTGCTACCCCAGAGAGCTGTGGAAGCTGCAACATTAAATAGATTTAAAACGGAGATAGACAGTTTCCTAGCAGATAAGGGAATTAGGGGTTACGGGGAGAGGGCAGGGAAGTGGACGTGAGTCTAGGTTTGGATCAGCCATGATCCTATTGAATGGCGGAGCAGGCCCGAGGGGCCGTATGGCCTACTCCTGCTCCTACTTCTTATGTTCTTATGTAGGTGCAATTTTGCTGCACCTAACACAAAGGGAAAAATTTCCTTCCATGTATCAAGGAGGGAGGGAGAAACCTGGAAACTACAGACCTGTCAGTTTAACATGAGTTGTGGGGATGTTACTCAAACCTATCATCAGGGACAAAATGACTGAACTGATCAAAGAAAGTCAGCATAGATTTGTGAAGGTTAGGTCATGTCTGACTAACCTAGTTGGATTGTTTGAGGAGGTCACTCACATGGCAGAGAGGGCAGTGTCTATGGATGTTGTCTACATGGACTTCCAGAATGCATTTTCAAGACGGCTGTTCTTTGCCAGTTATGCCATTCTTCCAGAGATTCCAGCAAAGCCACACCAGAGAACCATGTGGAAATTCCAGGCGTATGTCTCCCTATCTCAGCGTTGAGCACCAATTTTAACCCCCTGCACTTAATGAGAATGGAACATGCGAGATGTTAAAATGGGGCAGAGTGCTTTTCTCCCCGTCCAGGCCCCGCTCCCACCCACTGCCAATTTAACTCCCGGGTTTCAGATGGTGTTGTAGATGCTTGTTGCAGGTAGGAAAGTGCTGTGTAAATATGCAAAAGTTGGGGTCCTATGATGCAAATAGGACCCCAATGTGATTTTAACTCACAGTTGCACAAGTCTTGACCAGTGCCAGAAACTCCTGAAAACCTGGCTGCAAACAGGATCAAGGTCAGAAGAGGCCCAGAATGGTAGGTTTTTAAAAAATGTCGGTGTCTTTGTGGGCCAGGATAAGCATGAGTGCTCCTCTGTGCCTCACGAGGAATCGCTGGGCTTCCCGTGACCTGGGTTTCCCCCCTCCCCAACTGTGGTGCCCTCCGGACCTCTTCCACCACTTACCTTAGTGCTGGAGATATTTTCCGCAGATCCCGGGTGGTGGCATCCTACTGCCCGTAATCCTGGCCTCACCCGTCGGCCTGGTAATGACTCCCACAGGTTTGGGTGAGAGACTCAACTCCAACATTGAAATGAGGAGCTGAAGTTAAAACCTCTCCAGGCCTCTCAGCCTCAGGGTGTAAGTCTGCTGCTCGGCCCCACACGCGCACACTGCACTTTCGTCCTGAGTTAAAATCGGGGCTATTCTGTTTGACTTCCACTGTTTCTGCCTGCCTTTGTCTCTCTCTCTCTCTGTATGGCCTCTCGCACAATTTATTTTGGCATTGTCGCTGCATTTTGGTGGTGGATAACTTTTAGAGCCACTAATCCGGGTCAAAATTAATTTGTCCTTGGAAAAATATGGGTTAATAAATGAAAGCCAGCACAAATTTGTTAAAGGCAAATCGTGTTTGACTAACTTGATTGTTTTCTTTGATGAAGTAACGGAGTGGGCTGATGAGGGTTGATGTGTATATGGACTTTCAGATGGTGTTTGATAAAGTGCTACATAATAGACTTGTTAGCAAAATTGAAGCCCATGGGATTAAATGGGCAATGGCAGCACAGATAAGAAATTGGTGAAGGGACAGAAAGCAGAGAGCAGTGGTGAACAGTTGCTTTTCAGTGTGTACAGTGGTGTCCCCCAGGAGTCGGTGTGGGGATCACTGTTCTTTTTGATAAATATTAATGACCTGGACTTGGGTTTACATAGCATCATTTCAAAGTCTGCAGATGACACCAAACTCAGAAATGTAGCAAACAATGAGGAGGATAGTAACAGACTTCAAGACTGGTGAAATGGGCAGACACAAGGCAGATGGAAATTTAATGCAGAGAAGTGTGAAGTGATTCATTTTGGTCGGGTAAATGAGGAGAGGCAATCTAAACTAAATGGTATAAATTTAATGGGGGTGCAGGAACAGAAAGACCCGGGGGTGTACGTACACAAAATTGAAGGTAACAGGACAGTTGAGAAGCCTGTTAAAAAGTGTAAGATTCGCAAAATTTCCACATTTCCCCAAAGGTTATTATTAATAAAAGGGACCCTGCATGGACATTTTAAAAAGTGTACCCAAAGATGGCGTCCGCACCTCGTGGCCAAAAGCCTGCAAGATTTTAAAAGCTTGGACTTTGTGGCACAAGCAGCTTTTGGGGAAATCGAAACCAAATGCAGTTTCTGTGAAAAAGGACTTTGTATTTTGAAAAGCAGACAGAACTCTGAATTATGCATTAAGCCAGATTGCAGACAGACCAAAACCAGTTAGGCCTATACTTGAGGCCATTAAATTGTTTGCATAAATAATCGGAAACAGCTTAAGGAAGCCATCGAAGCTGGGCAGGCCAATTAAGCTGCATTAATAACAAAACAACTCGATAATCAGGCCAGTAGGTGCGATCACCGGCCATCTAAAAACAGTTAGTTTAGATTGCTACAATTATTTAAACTAGCCCGCCAAGATTGAGACAATGAACTAACCTGACTTGGCGTGCAGATAAGGGCCATCCGAAGGAGTATAATTGTAGGCCCACCAGCAACCGACGCTCTCTTCTCTCTGCTCCTGCTCTTGGCTCCTGCTCCGACCCCTCGCCCTCATGGCTGCTGCTCTTTCCCCGTCCCGTGCTTACCGGCTGGCTACTGCCCGTGCCTTTCCCATCCCATCAGGAACGCCCGGCATTGCACCAGGCGGACATGGACAAACCAGGCCAGGCCAGGCGGGACGAGACGAGGCGAGGTGGTGATGAAGATGAATTGGGAAGACGATTGAAGAAACGCTTCGAATAATCGGGCCTTCAATCCAGCTCACCTTCGACTATCTTCATGCAAACTCCAACTGCCGCCCGAGGAAGAGGAACCATCATCCCTGCGAGGTAAAGTACCTAAGCAAAGACTTTAACCTTGGGGTACTTGTACCTGGATGACGCCCTCGCAGCGCCCCGAGACCACGTGACGACGGCAGGCCCCAGAGAGCACAAAGAGCGAACCCCAAGCCCCACCGCTGTTTGAATTCAGCAGATCTTTGATTGGTGAGCATGAATTCTGGCCCCTCATAACTTAATCTAGTTAGGTATAAGGGGTGGGATAAGGATAAGGGGATTGTTAAGATAGTTGTTTTCCTTCGATGTGCCGTGTGTTCCCCATTCCCTGTATAAGTATAGTTATTTTGTATTTGCCTGTAATTTTATACTAGTAACTTTTCATAAGATTGTAAATAATTTATTTTTCAATAAAATCTTGGATTTCTCACATCCAAACTGTTATGTCCGTGTATCTTAATGTTGTGTCCTTCAATAATCAGACAACAGACTGCAGGGAACGATTCAACAGGTGTTTACTGAATGAGGGTTACTCTAGAACTAATTGTACAGATCACTACTCAGGGTTTATATACAGGTGTGGTCACTGCCGGTACTACAGTATACAGGAGCTGTAAAAAGTAGTTCTCTCCCTTAAGGTATATATACATTACATACATTACAATTCCTCTCCTTTTAGATTAACAGTACCATAATACTCATTTAACAATTAACATGTTTAATATACAATGTTATATGAAAATAGTCCATTCATATATTCAGTCTCTGGGGAGGCTTCCTGATTCTTTCTGGATAACGCCTTTCCCGAGTGTCTCGCTCTTGGTGCGGAGGCGATTCTAGCACCCTGTCGTCAGTTGATTCATCAGCTTCCAATGCTATTGTTTCTGAGGTAGATGCGACCTGTACGTCGGGTTCCTCACCAGGTACGTATGGCCGAGACATGGGGTTGACTCGTTCCTGTGACTCTAGGATCTGGTCAGCATGGCATCTCACAATGTTCTCCCCAACATCCACTGTGTACATTAGTGGCCCCTGCCGTGTGCATATCGTTCCTGGTTGCCATTTCTCTGTTCAGTAGTCGCGGGCCAAGACTGGTTGCCCTACATTGAAGCTCCTTGTCGGCTTCTCATTGATGTGCTGGAATTGCTTACTCTCAACATCTCTTCGTACATTTGGTCTGAGCAAATCCAGATGAGATCTCAACTTTCGGTTAAAGAACATCATGGCCAGGGCCTGGTTGGTGACTGCATGTGTCGCATTTCTGTAGGCTAACAGGAAATTGTCCACCTTATGCTGCAGTGGAATGTCGTCATCGCACATGGCCTTTACTGCTTTTTTAAAGGTTTGTACGAACCTCTCAGCCAATCCATTTGTGGCTGGATGATACGGGGCAGATGTGTAATGCCTTACCCCATTCCTTTTCATAAATCTTCAAAACTCTTCGGACACAAACTGTGGTCCGTTATCAGAGCAAATCTGCTCTGACAAGCCGTTCCTGGCAAAAATGGTCCGTAGGACTGCAATAGTTTTCTCCATGGTGGTGGAGGACATTTTGATCACCTCAGGCCATTTCGAGTGCGCATCCACGGCTATTAAAAACATTGGGCTAGATTTTCAGTTGCTTGCGCCAGCAGTTAGCGCCTTAAGAGAAGTGATTTTCGGGCGCTATGCGTGTAGCGCCCGGGCGCAGCGCAGTTTGCGCCCCGCCCCAAATTAAGTTGCCCGTTAGCGCCGGCGCAAAGTTTAGCGGCCGCCCGGATGCGCGCGCAGAAAATGACGTCACATCCTCGTGCAACGCCCTTTGGCCGTCCCGAATACAAACTTCAGTCGGACCGCTCCATTGTGCAGCTGGCGTCCAGAGCGTTTGTAAAATGGAACGCAACACACCCTGGGGAGCGCAAATTAAAGGGCACTCCTCCTGCACTATAAAAGGCAGTCTGCATGTGTTGTGTGGAAGGATCCAGTGTGTTGTTGTGAACGGTGTATTTATGTTTCCGGCCACCACCACCACCACCTCCTCCTCCTCCTCCTCCTCCTCCTCCTCCTCATCATCATCATCATCATCATCATCATCATCATCATCCTCCTCATCATCATCATCATCCTCCTCCTGCTGCTGTTTTCCCCCCCAGACTCTGCCTTTGAAAAAAACACATGCACCCTTCCCCTTTAAGAGCTCACTGGCACCAGAGTGTCTGCCGTGCGCTGCGCCCGAGCTCGGGTGTTGCGCTCTGCACCGCCGGCTTAGCGCCTAAAGATAGTAGTGGAACGCCTCTTTTAGCGCTCCACCAACCTCTTAGGGCGAAGCCACTGAATTTCCGGCAAAGGGGCGCTACTTTGGGGCGGGCGCTAACTTCGGGCGGGCGCTAAGGTTAGCGCTCCAAAACTGTCTATACTGAAAATCTAGCCCAAAGAGTCCATGAATGGACCAGCAAAATCAATATGCACCCGTTGCCATGGAGATGAGGGCCACTCCCATGGGTGTAGAGGGGCATGTGGTGGTGCATTTTGGACCTTCTGGCACCCTGAGCAGCTCTTTGTCAGGTCCTCGATTTGCTGATCGATCCCTGGCCACCACACATAAGCCCTAGCAAGGCTTTTCATTTTCACCCCTCCTAGATGACCTTCGTGAAGCTCATTGAGCACTCTCTCCCTTAACTTGGGTGGAATTACCACTCGGGATCCAACATCAAGGTCCCCTGGCATACTGACAGCTGTTCTCTTCTGGATGAGAATGCTGGCAACAGTGAGTCGCCATGTGCTGGCCATCCCTTCACCGTCAAATCATATACCCGAGACAGTGTCGGGTCATTTCGGGTCTCCTTCTCTATACCAGCGTTAGTTACTGGCAAGCATTCAATTATAGTCGAATGAAATATTTCGACAGGATCCACTGCTGGTGCTTCCTCCGCAGTAGGCAGTGGCAGGCGTGATAGCCCATCAGCGTTTCCATGCTGTTTCGTGTCCTTATACTCGATTTCATATTGGTGCGCCCCTAGAAAAAGGGACCATCTTTGTAGCCGTTGCGCAGTCATCACCGGAACGCCCTTCTTTGGATTAAAGATGGAGACAAGTGGTTGGTGGTCAGTCAGCAAGGTGAACTTCTGCCCGTGCAGATAGTGATTGAACTTTTTCACTCCCCACACTAGGCTGAGGGCCTCCCTGTCAATCTGGGCGTAGTTACGCTCGGCTGAGGTTAGTGATCGTGACGCAAAGACTATTGGCCTCTCTGAGCCGTCCGAGAATTTGTGCGACAGCACCGCTCCAATGCCGTAGGGTGACGCATCACATGCCAACCGAATTGGTAATGCCGGGTTGTAATGGGCCAATACCTCTTTCGATGTGATTAGTGTTTTGCTCTTCTGGAAAGCTCATCTACATTCGTCACTCCACTTCCATGGCACCCCAGTTTGCAGTAGGGTGTTCAGTGGGTGTAGTATTGTAGACAAATTTGGCAAGAACTTATGGTAGTAGTTTACCAGGCCGAGGAACGACCTCAGTTGTGACACATTTTCCGGTGCTGGAGCCTTGACTACTGCCTCAATCTTCTCTGGGGACTTATGTAACCGCTCTTTATCGATAACGTGGCCACAATACAAGATCTGTTTTCTAAAAAACTCGCATTTGGGGCGGTTAGCTCGGAGCCCATATTCCTGCAATCTAGTGAGCACCTGCTCCAGGTTGGCAAGGTGATCACTGTCATTTTCGCCCGTGACCAGGATGTCGTCCAAATAACACTGGATCCCTGGGATCCCTTGCAGGGCTTGTTCTATTGCCCTCTGCCAAATAGCCGGAGCTTGTGCTACCCCGAATACCAGCCAGTTGTTTTGGTAGAGACCTTTATGGGTGTTGATTGTGAGGTATTTTTTTGATGCTTCTTCTACCTCCATTTGCAGATACGCCTGGGCCAGATCAATCTTAGTGAAGCATTTCCCTCCAGCTAGCGAGGCGAAAATATCTTCAATCCGCGGAAGTGGATATTGTACGGTGTGAAGGACCGGGTTCACTGTTACCTTAAAGTCCCCACAGATGCGAACCATCCTTGGTTCCCCAGGCGTGCTGCTCAACGACTTTTTCATCACAGGGACGATGGGTGTAGCCCACTCGCTCCAGTCTACCTTGGACAGTACACCTGAACGTTCCAGACTCTCCAGCTCTGCTTCGACGGCTGGGTGGATCGCATAAGGTACCGGTCTGGCCTTAAAAAATTTTGGGCTTGCGTTTTCTTCAATTTTAATCATCGCTGTCATGCCTTTTAGTGTTCCGAGTCCTTGCTGGAACATTTCTTTCGCGTCAGTTAGGATCTTTGACAGTCGCCCAGGTGTGACGTCGTCATCCTTTTTGTCAGCCACCGTCAGTGCCTGTATGGAATGCCAATCTAGCTGTATCTTCCGGATCCACTCACGTCCTAGTAGTGGTGGTCCTCCACCTGGCAATACATATAGGTCCATTTTTGGTGTTTCCTTGCCGTTATATATAACGTTCACCCTTATTTTTCCTTTGGGGTAGACTTTTTGCCCCGTATACGTCTTCAAGACAATCTCTGTAGCTTTCAAGGGTATATGTGAAAATAGCCGCTTGTAGTCCCTTCGGTTTATGACTGTTAGGGCTGATCCTGTGTCCAATTCCATTTTCACTTGGACTCCTGCTATCTTGAGCGTGACCCAGATAGTTTGGTGATCCTCCATTTTGATCACATTATGTAGTTTCAGACAACCCAGCTCCTTGCTTCCGGAGTCTGTATCACTCTTCTGTTCATCTAAACTACTCTCCGTCACCTTATGTACCTTCTTGTACTTCTCCTGTGGAGATTTCTTGCTGCTGGTTTTCTTTCCCGACCTGCAGACTCTTGCTATGTGTCCTACTTTTCCACACTGTCTGCACACTTTGTCCTTGAACCAGCAATCATTATGGTCGTGTGTTGTTCTGCCACAGTGATAGCACTTCACTGTTCCGTATGACATTTCATTTGTGCCATATTCTTGCGGTCTCCGTTGTATCTCTGCAGCGCCCCGTGCTGCTGCTTCGTGTGATACTGCAATGCTGAAAGCCTTGTCCAGCATAAGATCCTTTTCTGATAGAAGCCATTTCTGGGTTCCTTCACTTTGAAGCCCACACACAAACTTGTCCCTTAAAGTACCTGCTAGTCCCGTTCCAAACTGGCAGTGTTTCGATAGCTTGCGCAGTTCCGTTAAATACTCAGCATTACTTTCATCTTTATGCTGGTTCCTTTTGTGAAACTTAAATCTTCCTGCTATCAGCAGCGGTGTGGGGTTTAATTGGTCCTGTAGGATTGACACTATGTTTTCAAAATCCTTTTCTACTGGCTACTCTGGGGTTACTGGGTTTTGTAGTAAGTCATACGTTTTTGCACCCATTGAATTCAACAATACCAGCACTTTCTTGTCATCTGGCACTTCATTCGCCTTGCAGTATACTTCTATGCGTTCGACATATGTCGTCCAATCTTCAACTACATTGTCGAATGCTGTGATATTGCCACTCTTCGGCATTTTTGGGTGTGGTTAGACTGGCTTAAAATGGCGTCTCCGGCGCTTTCCTTTCTTCCCCGCTGCGGCTTAAAATGGCATCTCCCGCGCTGCTGCTAACGCCGCTCTCGCCGATCCTCGTGGCAAATGGCAACACCCTGTGGGTTTTGTGCACTGCTCCTGCGCTGCTGCCAATGCCGCTCTCTGCGGTCCTTGTGGCAATGGCAGCGCCTTGCGTTTTCCTGCATGCCTCTCTCCCCCGTTGACGCTGTTCAGCCCTTGAACACCAGCTGCGCTCTGCTCTCTCTTGTCTCTCTCCCCCGTTGACGCCGCTCGGTCCTGAACACCGGCTGCGCCCTGTGCACTCTGCCCTCTCTCTCTCCCCCGTCGACGCTGCTCGGCCTTTTTCTGTGCCGCTCGGCTGGGCTCTAGCCCGCCGCTGTCTGGGAAGGGTCTGCGCAGTACCTGTTGCCAGCCCGTTTCGCTGGACCACCGTGACTGGAAAGCCAAGCCTGGCTCTCGACAGCCTCCCCTGCGATGCTCAAATCTCCGCTGGATGACTGGGGGGTTGCCCGTGGTCGACGCCCGTGCTTCTGGACTCGACCTCCTTCCACTGTTCTCCAGGAGCGAATCCCTGGGAGGTGATGCAGAGTTGCAGGTAGGTTCGAATCTGTGTCGTCGCCAATGTTATGTCCGTGTATCTTAATGTTGTGTCCTTCAATAATCAGACAACAGACTGCAGGGAACGATTCAACAGGTGTTTACTGAATGAGGGTTACTCTAGAACTAAGTGTACAGATCACTACTCAGGGTTTATATACAGGTGTGGTCACTGCCGGTACTACAGTATACAGGAGCTGTAAAAAGTAGTTCTCTCCCTTAAGGTATATATACATTACATACATTACACAAACCACCTGTCTACTCGAGTCTTTTCTGTATCGCCGCCTGTACCTAAGTCCGGCGCCTAGAACTCAGGGGCGTGGGAGCGATTCGAACCGCTCACAAACAGTCAGGGGCATAACTGACTGGGCGCACGCGCCAACCCACACCACCCCCTACAAAAGGCATACAGGATCATTGAGTTTATAAATAGAGGCATGGAGTATAAAAGCAAGGAAGTTATGCTAAACCTTTATGCATCACTGGTTAGGCCCCAGCTGGAGCATTCTGGCCAATTTTGAGCACCACACTTTAGGGAGGGTGCAGAGGAGATTTACTAGAATGATACCTGGGATGGAGGACTTCAGTTATGTGGAGAGACTGGAGAAAGTGGGATTGTTCTCCTTAGAGTAGAGAAGGTCGAGGGGAGATTTAATAACTGTGTTCAAAATCATGAAGAGTTTTGATAGAGTAAATAAGGAGAATTTGCAGGGCTATGGGGAACGAGCAGGGGAGTGAGACTGATTGAATAGCTCTTTCAAAGAGCAAGCACAGCACAGTCTGAATGCTCTCCTTCTATGCTGTGTCATTCTATGATTTGTCCATTTGTCATTGTGTCACTCTCTATAAGTTTCTCATTTCCTCTATCTGCACTTTCTATATAATCTTCCCCTCTCTCTGTATGTTCCTGATAGGAACATAGGAACAGAAGTAGGTCATTAAGCCTCTCGATTCTGTTCCGCCATTCTATTAGATAATGGAATCCAATCCATTTACCTGCCATTGATCCATATCGCTTACCTAATAAAATTCTGTCAATCTCAGTCTTGAAAATTTCAACTGACCCAGCATCCATAGCCTTTTGGGACAAGGAATTGTAGATTTCCACTACTCTTTGTGTGAAGAAGTGCTTCCTGATTTCAGTCGTAAATGGCCTCGCTCTAATATTAAGTTTGTGTGCCCTTGTTCTGGGATTCCCCACCAGAGGAAATGGTTTATCTGTATCTACCCTAGCAAATCCTTTTAATATCAATTTGATAGTATCATTTAAAAGAGAAATGGGCAGGTTCCTGATTTGACAGAGAATAAAAGATACAAAACTTAGATAAAGGAGGAAATTAAAAATGGTCAATGAATGAGCTTTTTGAAAGTGAGGTAAACAGACTAAGCTAGATTGGTTGAACTGCCTTTAGCGATACAGTACCTCCCCAATAAACAGCGGAGACATATCCGGTGGAACTGCTGCACTTAAGAGGGCTAGCACAGTAAAGACTGTGGGGTGAATTTTAACACCCCACATTGGGCGGGACAGGGTCGGGGGGTTTGTAAATAGAAAATCACGTAACCCGATCCCAACTCGTCGCGTACGTACCTGCCGCCATTTTTACCACGGTGGGTTGCGTGGCGTGTCTGCGTCCCACTCTTGGGAGCCAGGACCCCTCATTGAAATATTTAAATCAGGCTCCCACAGTGCAGTTGGGAGCTTGATTTAAATTTAACGCTGGTCGGACGGGTTTCCCAGGGTCAGCAAAATGGAGAAAGGAGCAGCCAGATCAAGCAGGCAAGTACTTTTTAGAGCACTGCTTGTGGGCCAGGAGGAGCAGGAGAGCATCACCCCGACCTCTCAAGCAAATCTCTCTGCCGCTATCAGACGACCTCCGTTCCAAGTCTGTCCCCCCTCCCTCCCAATTGCTGATCCCACCCCCCCGAACTACTGCTCCGCGATCTCTCCCAGACCCCCCTCCCTCCCAATTACTGACCCGCATCACCAACCCGCCACCTCTCCCAGACCCCCCATTCTCCCGATCGCCAATCCCCCTCACCAACCCACCATCTCTCCCGGACCCCCCATTCGCCCGATCGCCGATACCCCTCACCAACCCGCCATCTCTCCCGGACCCCCCATTCTCCCGATCGCCGATACCCCTCACCAACCCGCCATCTCTCCCGGTTCCCCCATTCTCCTGATCGCCGATACCCCTCACCAACCCGCCATCTCTCCCGGTTCCCCCATTCTCCTGATCGCCGATACCCCTCACCAACCCGTGATCTCTCCCGTTCCCCCTATTCTCCCGATTGCCGATCCCCCTCACCAACCCGTGATCTCTCCCGGTCCCCCCTCCCTCCCGATTGCCGATCCCCCTCACCAACCTGCCACCTCTCCCGGTCCCCCCATTCTCCCGATTGCCGATCCCCCTCACCAACCCGCCACCTCTCCCGGTCCCCCCATTCTCCCAATTGCCGATCCCCCTCACCAAGCCGCCATCTCTCCCAGTCCCCCCTCCCTCCCGATTGTCGACCCCCCTCACCAACCCGTGATCTCTCCCGGTCCCCCCTCCCTCCCGATTGCTGATCTGACCACCGCCCCCCACCCCCGTTCCAACTACTGCTCCACAATCTCTCCCAGTCCCCCTTCCCTCCCGATTGCTGATCCGACCCCGCTCGCCCCCTCCACCAAACCCCCATCCTTCCTGGTCCCCGGCTGCGGCCTTCTACCACTGGCTTTCTCACCCGGCAGCCAGCCAGCCTGTCAACCTGGCCAGCTGCCGGGCGGGAAACAGAGTAAAAAAAATGGCAATGAGGTCCTGCCATTAAAATTCCCCCCCGCTCGCTCCCCCGCCTCCCCGTAAATATCGGGGCCTGTGTGTGCAAGACTTATAAAACCACTCCGATGTGAGCTTTAAAGTACGGAATTGAACCTCTTTTGTTCTTTTTTTCTACCGGCATTGCTCAGCCTAGCCCTGGCTACCAGAAATAAAACACAGACTATAAATCAAGGGGGATTCCATACAACATCTTTTTACTTTTATAGAAAATCAGTTCCTCTGGTAACCGTGAAGCTTTGTTTAAGGTATGTATTTAAAGCTGCTCCAAGACTAAGAAATCATTTGTTTTTTTTTCTTATTTAATTGATGGGACTTAAAGATTAAGATGGAAATGAACTTTCCAGCTGAAAGCGACAGAGTAATACAGGAGGCCCACCAGCTTTCACTCTTTGTAAAGCACATTTATTCAATTAGGTAAATAAAGATGTGACCTGTTTTCAAAATTTCTCCCCCATTGAAAACTATTCCAGCTTTCTATATTTCAATGGATGTGCAACTTCTCCCATACTTGTGCTCGTGAAGTCTTAAGCCTCATAACACAAGTGCTGAGGAGTTAATATTTTCCTAAATGTCTTTTGTACTGGTAGTTGTTCTTAGCTATACTCTAGGAAATTCTATCTGCACGTTACATTGTGGCAGGTTAAGCCAGCCGGTTTTGCGTTCCCCAATTGCTCAGTGGATAACTGCACTATTTGCTCAGCTACAGAGCCACATGAACCTTGGCCAGTTAGCTGGTGTCAACTGGGAGGTGGTGCAGCAAGCTACAATTTGCCTCAGGCCCTTCTGCTAAAGAGGGAAAGATGGGAAGGCTTTCATGCCCCTGATTGCTATTGAGTGATTCCCACGTAACATCTCATGCATGGACATTGAGTAGGAACAGGATTGCCCCTGGTTGGGGTACTCCCGTGATTGAGCAGCCTACCTTCTCTTGGTCTCGGCTTACAAATAACGCACCTGATTATTTTATCGTTTGACAGGCAGGGGAGGGGCAGAAGGCCAAAAGAGGGGAGAATTTTTCTTTAAAACTTAAAAATGGGAGGAGAGAAATACAAACTATAGATATTGAATAAGATTGACAGTGCAAGATTGCGGTGGTAATTTAAAAAATTTAGTGAGTGATAGAAATGTCTCTTGCCTTATTAGAGGGTATTTTTCCAGACAATTGCACTGACTAATGAGGAAAATAACCTTGTGAAATTGAACTAAGGAAAAAGGAATTTTAATCATTTATTCTTAAGATTATAAAATGCAGAAAGTGAAAGAGCTGGCTCAGTTCCATGTCTAACATCATTTGAATGACAAAAACATCACATTATAATGTGATATGAATCTCATGAATCACACCAAAAATTTACAGAATACATCAGGAAATCGAAGTAAAATAACAATGGTGTTATCGATTAAACGGGTGAATAGAAGATTATACCATGTGATATGAGCAGTAAAAACCATGCCGGTGTCAGTATTAAAAATTCCACATATAAAACGCTACTGTAGATTCAACGGCCTCGATATTAACACCCCCACGACGAGCAGAAGAGGGTTTGGGGTTAGAAAGTGGAATGTGTGGAACAAGACCACAACTCACCGAGTACACGCTCGCTGCCATTTTTACTATGGCGGATATCGGTGTGCCCGTGGTGAGGTGGGACACTTAGTTAACATATTTAAATCAGGCTCCGAGAGTGCAGTTGGGAGCCCGATTTGAAGTTAACTGCTGCCGCACGGGTTTCCCAGGCGACGGTAAACTCAAGGTAAGTGGCTGTTTCAGCACCCCTTGTGGAGCAGCAGCGTCCAGCCCCGATCGCCAGCCTCTCCCCCGTTCCCTATCACAGGCTTCTTCGCCCCCCCCACCCCACCCCCCGATTGCTGGGCACCATCCTCAGGGACCCCCGACTGCGGCCTCATACCACTAGTGTTCCCTCCCACTCGTCGGCCAGGCTGTCCATTTGGCCAGCTTCCGGGTGGAAGACAGAACTACAAGGTGTTGATGAGGTCCTGTCGTTAAGATCGGCAGGAGTTCTGTGTCCCCAGGCTTGCCTAACTTTTCGGCTGTTTCGGCCTTACCCGCACCGTCCCCCGCAAATGTCGGGGTCAATGTTGTACCCTTATTTCACATTCCCTGTGTTGATTTGGGCCTTTGGAGCCAATAGGATCGTAATAGTTTACAGCACAGAAGGCGGCTATTCGGCCCATCGTATCTGTTCTGGATCTTTGCTAGAGCAATACAAAACTATTCCCACTGCCCCAATCTTTCCCCATATCTTTCATTTCTTCAAATATTTATCAGTTCTACCTCAGTCACTTTCTGTGCTTATTTATTCCTTGACCCAGCAACTCACTGCGTAAATAAATTTCTCCTAACCTCTCTCCTCACACTCAATGACAATTTTAAATTGATGACCCTCTCCACTGTCACTGACTCCCAATCAGAGGAAGTCTTTCCCCATTCACTCAGTCAAGACCCTTGATAATTTTAAAAACCTCTATTATTCTCTTTGCCTTCTCTGCTCCAGTGGAAATAATCTCAATGGGGGAAAAATTCAGTTGTTTGCGCCTCCCGTTAGCGCCTTAAGAGGGCGCTAATGGGACGCATAGCAACTAGCGCCCGGGCGCGGTGATGTTTGCGCCGCTCGCGAAATTAAGTAGACATTTTGCGGTGGTGCTAAACACTACCGCCACGATCTCTTGCGTCGGCAGATCGTGACGTCAGTTGAGTGTGCAATGCCCCGGTAGCGCCCCGGACCGGATATTGAGTGGCGCCCCCTGCCTTACCGCCTGCTGCTAGCAACAACAGGTTGAGGGGAACGTTTTGCAGTCAGAAAGGGACTGGGGGAGCGCTATTTAAAGGTGACCGCTTCCTGCCTTTTTTTGTTGGTGACATTTTTGCACCACGCATTCTGAGAGAGAGAGAGAGAGAGACTTCTGGAGAGATTCAATGCTGTGTGAAGGAGTTTTGGGTACTGAGCAGCACTTTGCAGGTTCATTTTGATTTGCCCTTCCTTGCTTCGCCAGCGCTCTGAGGTAGCACCTCGCTCCTCAGCGTTTGCACCTTAAGACAGGTGTGAAGCGCCTGATTTAGCGCTCCAATCACCTCCAGGGGTGATAAAAGCCAAGTTTGCCGTCGGAGGCGATAATTAGTGCCAGGCGCTAAACTTTGCGCACGGCCGATAATCGTGCCCCAAACGGGGCGATACTGAATTTTTCCCTCCCAATCTCAAGTCTCTCCTCTTACATATAGTTTCCCATCCCTAGTATCATCCTGATAAATCTGCAGTGCACGCTCTCTATGGCTTTAATGTCATCTGTGTAAAGGGACAATCAAAACTGCACTTAGTACTATAATTGTGACCTAACCAATGTTTTGTACAAATCTGTCCTTATTTCTCTACTGTTGTACTGTGCTCCAATTTATAAAACCCAAATTTGGTGGAGAAATTGGGTGAGTAGCGCCACCTGTTAGCGCCTAAAGAGGCAGTCAGTGGCTGTAGCGCCACTGGCTGCGTCTCCCGCGATATTCAGTAGGGGCGCTAATGGTGGCGTTAGGCTTTTGCGCTGCGCCGCCACTGATGACGTCATCGGTGTGCGCAGCGCCCCATTCGTGCCCCGTTCGCGATATTTGGTAGCGAACGCCGCAGTTGCGCCACTCGCTACCCGCGCCCGGTTCACGGGGCCTTACTGTGCCGGCAGCGGCGCAAGTTAAGGTGGAGGTGCGGGGCGGCTGCTTTTTCGGCGGCCGCCTGCCAGCACCTCCGTCCCTGGCCTCCTAACCCCCCCCCCCCCACGGCATTGCCGGCTGTTTCCCGAGAGCCCGGCACTTCTCCTTGGTGCCGGGCTCATTTGCCGGCACTCGCGATCGGGGATCGCGCTGTTGCAGGCACCTCCCCCTTAACAGTGGGAGGAAGGCCTGCAGTACCGCAGTGTGCCATGCCGCAGCGTGTGGCGCTGCGGCACGTTGCGCTGCGATAATCAGTTTCAGCGCCCTAAGAGGGACGTGGAGCGCCTTGAGCCTCACCCCGTGTCCCTCGAGCGGCACTGAAACTGAATTTCTGGCGATCGGAATTACTCCAATCGCTGCGCTCAATCCTGCGCTCAGGCGACTTTTGCGCCACTTTGGCGCCCCAACCCAATTTCTAGGCAAGTGTTGTTGGTCTTTTTTTATGGCTTTACTTACCTGCATTTACACATTCAGGAAATTATGTATTTGAATCTCTCTGTTCATCGCTACCCTTTCCATTGAATTTAAATTCCCATTCCTTGGTTTTCCTCCAAAATGTATTACTTCACACTTATCCACAATAAAATGCTTCTTCCATCTGTCTGCCCATTTTGCTAACCTGTCCATATCTTCTTGAAATCTTTTGCAGATCCTCTCACTTTGCCAAACTTCCTAATTTTGTGTTGTCAGCAAATTTTGAGACTGTACTCCTTATACCTAAGTCCAAATCATCTATATATACTCAGAACAATAGTGTACCCACTACTTACCCTTGGGGCACACCACTTCCAACCTTTCCAACTTGAACAACAGCCATTTACCCCAACACTTTGTTTCCATTCACCAACTGTCTATCCATGTTGCTGCATTTCCTCTTATACCATATGCCAGGAGTTTTCGAACAAGCCTCTTGTTAGAAATCTTATCGAACACCATCTGAAAATCCATATACATCTGTGGTGTATGTGCCTTTAAGAGCAATTGTGGTGTATGTGCCTTTAAGAGCCCCAGGTGTGCGTAATGCCGGTAATTGCCACTTGGGCTATATAAGCCTGTGTATTGTGTATATCCTTTAGAACCCCCCCCCCCCAGACTTGCTTAGTAAATACCTATGAACCAACTCCTGTCTTCAGTGTCTTTATCTACACACGGATACTACAGTGGCGACAAAGTGGAAACGGACTTACCTGCAATTCGGCAGCACCTCAAGGACATCGATTCCTCCAGCGTCCAGAAGACTCAAGGAAGTAATAGAAACTGTGGTTTCACCAGCTGGCCAAGCTGGTGGCAGGTACTGCGCTAATCATTCCTGGGCGTCAGGCTGGGGCTCCAGCGGCGGGCTCTACAGCTGAGACAGGCAGCGAAATCGGAGGCAAGCAATAACGGACTGGGAGGGTGCACTCGGGAGACGGCCGGCGCGGCAAGCAGGTCAGCGTTTAGACCTCCGTCGGGAACGAGTCTCCAACAGTGAATAAACGGAAACCACAGTAAAACAGCGTTGTTATCGGTAGCAGCGGCGGGAAAGTGCAGGAAGCGCCATATCGTTGCTACAGAGAGAAAAAAAAAGCGCGGGAAGCGCCATATCTTTTTTTGAAATGCCTAAGTCTGGCAATATTGATGCTTTTGATAACGAAACAGAGCCTAACTTTGGCAATATTGATGTTTTTGATAACAAGATAGAGGATTGGACCACATATGTAGAAAGAGTGGAGGTGTTTTGCACCGCAAATGGAATCGAAGATGAAAAAAAAGCTTCAGTGCTTCTGGATCTAATGGGCGCAGAAACATACAAGCTGTTACGCAACTTAATCACTCCAGCCGAACCGATGGACAAGAATTTTGAGGAGATTGTTGATACCCTACACTGCCAATTCGAGGCAGGACTGGCAGATTCTCTGCAAGACAAATTCATCTGCGATCCCCTAAGTGTAGAAACACAAAAAAAGGTATCTTCTGGAAAAGATTTAACACTGGACAAGGCTTTCAGTGCAATAGGAGCGGCAAAGATACAGCAAAGGCCACAGGACTTCGGCACCCATGAAATGACACGGGGTTTCGAGAGATGTTATCGCTGCGGCAGATCCAACCATGACCAGAGGGATTGCTGGTTCAAAGAAAAATCATGCAGGCGATGCGGAAAGATGGGACACATTCCACGTGTATGCCGATCTGAAAATAAAAAATCCACTAACGGGAAAAGAATCAATAAGGAAAAGCACAGAAAGGTACAAATGATGACGGACAGTAGCTCCAAAGACCAGAAGAGCGATAGCGACTCCGGGAACAAGAGACTAAGCTCTCTCAAATTACATAATGTAATTGCCAATGAAGATTACCAGACCATTTGGGTTACCCTCATAATAGCAGGGTCCCCAGTTAAAATGGAGCTAGATACAGGATCAGCTCTAACCGTAATAAATCGACGAGATTACGAGAGGCTATTTTCGCATATACCTCTAAAAGACACATCCATTATCTTAAAAACATATACGGGGCAGAAAGTATACCCCAAAGGAAAAATAAAGGTGCCTGTGGTATACAACGGCAAAGAAATACAAAAGTTGTATTTATACATTCTACAAGATGGTGGTCCACCGTTGTTGGGACGTGAAGGGATAAGGAAGATACGTTTAGACTGGCACTCCATTCAGGCACTGACGGTGACCAGTAAGGAAGAAAACAATGATGACATCATACCTGAACGATTAAAAGACATCTTGGCCAACGCCAAAGAAGTGTTTCAAGAGAAACTAGGAACCTTGAAAGGCATCACCGCCTCAATAAAAGTGGAAGATGCAGCAATTCCAAAATTTTTTAAGGCAAGACCGGTGCCATACGCAATACGTCCGGCAGTCAAGGGAGAGCTGGAGAATTTGGAAAAGGCAGGTGTATTATCCAAAATAGATTGGAGCGAATGGGCAACACCCATCGTTCCAGTCATGAAAAAAGCATTGAAAAATAACTCTGAGGAACAGAGAAAAATTCGCATCTGTGGGGACTTTAAGGTGACTGTAAACCCGGTCCTTCACACGGTACAGTATCCTCTTCCGAGGATAGAAGATATTTTCGCCTCACTATCCGGAGGAAAACGTTTCACAAAAATTGACTTGGCGCAGGCATATCTACAGATGGAGGTTGAGGAGACCTCTAAAAAGTATCTCACAATAAACACACACAAAGGCCTGTACCAGTACAATCGACTGGTTTTTGGAATAGCATCAGCTCCAGCTATCTGGCAAAGAGCTATGGAGCAAGTCCTGCAAGGGATTCCAGGGACTCAGTGTTACCTAGACGACATCCTTATAACAGGAGAAAACGACAACGAGCACCTTGCCAATTTGGAGCAGGTGCTCACTAGGCTGAAAGAACGGGGCCTACGAGCAAATCGCCCCAAGTGCGAATTTTTCCAAAATCAGATATCATATTGTGGCCACATAATTAATAAGGAAGGGTTGCATAAGTCACCTGAAAAAATTGAAGCAGTTATAAAAGCCCCAGCACCTGAAAATGTTTCACAATTGAGGTCATTCCTGGGATTAATAAATTACTATCATAAATTTTTACCGAACTTATCAACTATTCTACACCCTCTTAATGATCTTCTACACACAGGAGTGATTTGGAAATGGAACGAAGACTGTAAACGTGCCTTCCATAAATGTAAAGACTTAATCCCATCCGAGAAAGTTTTGGTTCATTACAACCCATCGCTACCAATCAGACTGGCGTGCGATGCATCCCCTTACGGCATAGGAGCGGTATTGTCCCATAGATTCCCTGATGGCTCGGAACGGCCGATAGCTTTTGCGTCACGCTCATTGAACTCAGCTGAGCGTAACTATTCCCAGATAGACAGGGAAGCACTCAGCCTGGTATGGGGAGTGAAGAAATTCAACCATTACCTACACGGACAAAAATTTACCTTGCTGACTGACCATCAACCCCTCATCTCCATATTCAACCCTAAGAAAGGTGTCCCCATTATGACGGCACAAAGACTACAGAGGTGGTCCCTTTTTCTAGGGGCACACCAATACAACATTGAATACAAAGGGTCAAAACAGCATGGGAATGCTGACGGTTTATCGCGCCTGCCGTTGCCAATGATAGAAGAGGCACCTACAGTAGACCCAGTAGAGATATTCCACTCCACCATAGTGGAATGTCTACCGGTGACAAATTCTGCCATTGAAAGGGAGACCAGAAATGACCCTACTCTCTCACGGGTCTACGCTTTAACAATGAAGGGATGGCCAGCACATGGCGAACCACTGTTGCCAGCATTCTCGCAAAGAAGAGAACAGCTGTCAGTGTGCCGAGGAACCTTGATGTGTGGATCCAGAGTGGTGATTCCACCCAAACTCCAGGATAAAGTGCTAAAGGAGCTTCACGAGGGGCATCTGGGTGGAGTGAAAATGAAGAACCTAGCTAGGGCTTTTGTATGGTGGCCAGGTATCGATGGAGACATCGAAGACATGACCAAGAGCTGCCTAGGATGCCAGAAGGTCCAAAATGCTCCGCCACAGGCCCCTCTACATCCATGGGAGTGGCCCTCATCTCCCTGGCAAAGGGTGCACATCGACTTTGCTGATCCATTTATGGACTCAATGTTCTTAATCGCAGTTGATGCACACTCCAAGTGGCCGGAGGTAATAAAGATGTCCTCCACCACCACGGAAAAAACCATCACAGTATTAAGGACCATATTTGCCAGGAATGGGCTGCCGGAACAGATATGTTCTGATAATGGACCGCAATTTGTGTCCGAAGAATTCAGAAAGTTCTTAAAGAACAATGGGGTAAAGCACTACACGTCCGCCCCGTACAGGAAAAGTAAGTATGAAGTTTCCATCACCCTCAAACTGATCCCCATTGCCTTTCCCCACCAGCACTCAGCTTTAGCACTCTCTTCCTCCACATCCCACTTCACAGTCACATCCATGTGCCCTTACCCATTCCCTCTCTCTATGCTCACATTAACATAACTATTCCACCATGCAGCCCTCACACTCCCTCTCACTCTGATGCTTTGAGCACAACTGACAACACACAGGGAGGGCCCTTGGTCTTGCAGCCTCACACCATCTTTGTCTCCCTCTAAGTATCTACGCTATGCAATCTCTACACTCACTCCTTCATTCTCACTCAAACTCCACTTGTCTCGCTCATTGCAGGAAAAGAGAGCTCACAACAACAGAGAGCGAGCCAGGACTGGGAGGCCCACCCTCAATAGCCCACCTGACCCCCTGGGAGGAAGGAGTGCTGGAAATTGTCGGGGCTGATGTGGCTGCGGAAACTGGGGAAGGAAAGACAGGGGCAGTCCCACAAGCTGGTGACAGAATAGTTTTCCATCTCTCTCATTGACATAGCATGAGTCGCTGTTATGATTCTGAAGCTACATCATTTGGACTTATGAGCATCTGCAAAATCCAATGTGCATGTAACCTTAGCATCACATCTCTAACTCTTTCCTTTACTCCCCCACAGGACCATCCAAAGCCCCCGTCCCCACTGTGGAGGAGGAAGAGGCTGAGCAGCCAGACGCCTCAGAGGAAGCTCCAACCTCTGAGGGCGCAACGTCAGCAGAATTCAGTGCACCCAGCACCAGCACAGACACTCACACCTCGGTGGGACCTTCGCGAGATAGAGTAGTGTTGTCACCTGGTGTATCACAGCTCACAAGTGAGCATCAGCAGATGGTGGAGACAGGGACAGCAGTGGAGAGTCCTCGTTGGAGGACGCAGGACTCTGCCAGCTCAGCTCAGCTGCATGTCGACCCTCTGCCTCTGGGTCCATCCACAAGAGAAGAGGTGATAGATCTCCATGCACAGATGCAGGAGTCTCTGGCAGGTTTTGTCTCCAGGGTTGCTGCGAGTGTGGAGCGAATGGAGGAGTCCATAGCGAACATGAGCAGAGCCTTTGGGGAGTCATTGGTGCATGAACACATCACCACGGAAAAGATGGCAACCTCCGTGGAAAGGATGGCTACAGTAGAGGAGAGGATGGCTACGGCCATGGAGGAGCTAAGTCGCTGGAGTGTTGAAAACATGGTGAGTGTTCAGAATAGACTGACACCTCTGGAGGAGCGATGGTCAGCTATTGAGCAGAGAAACCGGACCTTCATGGCAGGCCCTCTGAATAGGACTGCCATTGTTGAAACGGGTCCCCAGGGCCCCCCTGATGTGCAGCAAGCTGCTCTCAAACCACTTGCAGGCACTGAGGGGGACCTGACCCATGAGAGGGAGGTTGGTGGCAGACCTCAAGGAAGTGGGGGCTCCTCTCCAAGCGCTCACACTTCCATGCCACTGCAGAGCCCTCAGTCAGAGCCCCGCCGGAGTCCACACCCAATGGAGATAGAGGTCTCAACCCCTGCACAGCTGCAGGAGCAGCAGACTGCTGGCGAGCCCTCACAGGCTCGCCATCCCAGAGGATGCCCGCCAAAGGTGTCGAGACAGGAGCAGCAGGAACGTGAGCAAGGGGCCTCCACATCTGCTGAAGCCACAGGGGAACCACTACGTAGGAGCACGCGTAAGAGGAAAATAAAGCACAAATAGTCACAAGGGTAGTCACTTGGGTGAAATGTTGTGTTTATTTTTAAAATGCCATCAGCTGGTTATTGTAAATAAAATTTCTGATGGCAACTTCTGCAGTTGTGGCATGTGTCATTTCGCGAATGGGGCTGGAGGTCCTCTAATGCCAAGAGGGGAAGGGAAAAAAAGGCCTCCCATGCTTCTGGTAGGTGCCTCAGTTGAGGAAGCGTTGAGTGAAGGTGGCGAGAGGGGCTTCCCAGGAGCTTACACTGGAGAAGCGTGTGAGGCTCCAACCTTCCACAACTGTGCCTAAGCCTGGAACAAGTTGCCCCAAGCCTGAAACAACAAGGTCCTGCAACCTACAAATGATGTCTGATTAAATCTCTTCTTTCCTGATTGACCTGCAGCTGATAGTCAGCAATCCGATATTGTTCACGCCAGGTTTCATCAGCGGGGTTCCCACCAGGCGTGTTTAACGTGGGAAAAGGCTGAAAATAGCAAGGGCCCCTTAAAATGGCATTATAGATGCCAATTATTGGTGATTAAGGTGCCTGAAGACCAGTCCCGCCTGCTGCGGGTGGGACTGATTCGGGTCAGACAGAAACGCCTGGATGAAAATCGGACGGGGTGGGGAATCAGGTGGGGGGGGTGGTCGCGACCCCCTATTTTTGCCATTTCCCCTCCCCCCCCACACGCCTGAAAGCTCCAGGAATATCGACCCCTAAGAGTTTGTCCACAACTGACGTTGAACTAACTGGTCTATAGTTAGTCCTTCTTTCCCTTCTCGAACAAACATATTACATTGGATACTCTTCTGTCCCATGGCACAATTTGCATATTCAAGGAGGATTGATCTTCCACTATCTCCTCTATGACATTTTCAACAGCCTAGGATGTGTGCTACTAGGGCCGAGTGACTTTTTCACCTTGAATTCTGCGAATCTTTCTAGAAGGAATTCCTTTTCTACAGTTATCTCTAACAGTTGTCCACTAATACATCTAGGCCCTGAAATTCCAGAGGGCCAATTTTAAACTCCTCCCTGCCCATCAAGAATGCTGTGGCTGCGGGGGGGGGTGGGTGGGGGAGTAATATGTCGGAGGGGTTCACGACATGTTCCTGTCGTGTTCCCGCCCCCAACCTGACTTCAGGCGCGGGAAGGCTGCCCGCCTCAGAGGAGCAGGGTCCTAATTTAAAATGACAGTACCGCGTCCCGCTGATGTCATTTTAACCACTGGCCTGACTACAACAACCTTGATGGGCACAAATTGGCAGCTGCATTTGCCCAATTTATAACAGTGTCTACATTTTAATTTAAAGTAATTTAAGTTAATTTGAATTTTAAGTAGTTCATTGGCTGTGAAGTGCTTTGGGAACTCCAGAGGACATAATAATATAAATGTAAGTTATTTCTGATTTTCTTCCTGCCCACCTAATGCCTCCTATGCTGAACCCACCAGAAACTGTGGGATCAGATCACAGAAACCCCACAGTGCAGATAGAGGCCATTTCAGTCCATCGAGCTTGCACCGACACATATCCCACCCAATCCCCGTAACCCCTACACCAACACATATCCCACCAACCCCACGTATTTAATTCCCCTAACACTAAGGGTCAATTTTTATCATAGCCAATCATCCTAACCCGCACATCTTTGGACTGTGGGAGGAAACCAGAGCACCTGGAGGAAACCCACGCAAACACGGGGAGAATGTGCAAACTCCACACAGACAGTCACCCAAGGCCGGATTCGAACCCAGGTCCCTGGCGCTGTGAGGCAACAGCGCTAACCACTATGCCACCGTGCTGTTTTAATTTTGCTGGGTGGGACAAATGCACAAGTCCTACAAGTAATCGGAAGGATGCAATATTGGGTGTATTTGGCAAGAGGTCCCGTCAACACAACAGCCAGGGCCATGTAGAACAAAGTGACACAGGCAGTGATTGGTAGCTCCTTACCTCCAGAACCCTGCTTTAGTGCAGAAAGAAGCTTAATGACCTCACAAGGTCAAGGTAGGTAGGATAGCAGCAAGCCGGCAGTCATCTAGATTTTAAACTTTTCAGACCACAAGTTGATATTGACCGTAGAAGTACAGACACAAACCTAAGGATATAAGGCAGTGGAACAAAATTAACCGTACAGACTCCATCACATGGTACAATTAAATTATATCACTGGAGAATGCTGCAATTTGTGCACCCTCTTGACCAATCATTTTCTCTATTGGAGCTTCATAAATGAAATGATAGGAGTTCTCCAATCATTGTCAAATAACCCAGTCTTGCCTAAAAGTAACAGGAATTCGGTTCTCATGCTGGAGAAAATGGCACTTAATTTGCAGGAGTAACAAGCTACAGGGGATATGGCAGACATTGGTCAATTAACCCAAGCAACAGAGGGAGGAGGAGGGTGTAGAGATATTGGCCTTCCACTCAGCTGAGGCGATAGGGGGCGGAGGCTGTGGAAAGTTTTGCATTCACAGTTGGTTTCTGCCGAACAACAACTTGCATTTATATAGCACCTTTAACGTAGTAAAATGTCTCAAGGCGCTTCCCAGGAGCATAATCAAATTAAAATTGACACTGAGCTAAAGAAGAAGATATTAGTACAGGCGACTAATGGCTTGGTCGAAAAGGTAGGTTTTAAGAAGGATCATAAAGGAGGAGAGAGAGGTGGAGAGGGTTAGAGAGGGAATTACAGAGCTTAGAGTCTAGACGGCTGAAGGCACAGCCACCAATGGTGGGGCTAATATTCAAAAAATCAACAAAAAAATCAATTTTCTGACACATCCTTTGAGGAGGTCCTTATATGAGTAGGACAGAAAGGAAAAAGTGGATAGCAGGACACTCATTTTCTTTCTCTGTCTTTTACACTCCAGAGGAACTGGAAGCAGGAAAGAAAAAGGTGAAAGAGAAAGTGACCCAATGGCGACACCCTCAACAGCTGGGACGCCCATCAGAACTTTACCCGTACCATCATTCACCCTCTCACTCACACTCGCCAGCCTAAATAGAGTTACTCAGGGTTAATTAGATTGTTTAGATCAGGAGTGGACGTTAGCTGCTGCATGGCACACAGCAGAGCCAGAGGGAGAAGTAGTGGAAGTGGAGAAGAATGTTCTTCAGTGGAAGCCAAGGAAAAGTCAACCCCTGGCGAAAAAGCATTCGACGGGGCCCTGCCTTGAAAAGAAATGGTACAAAACTCACATGAAGGCACTGCAAAACTATCTCTGAAAATATGCAGCAGATAACAGAGTCCAATGCCATCCTTTGTGGCAGCAACACAGAGGGTTTTTCAACAATGCAGAGAAGCCTGGAGAGTGGCAGCTGCAGGAACCTATGCTCCACAAAACAAAGAACTGGAGGCAAGTCATCAGCTCCATTGTACAAGCTTTGACTAGTGGCATTCAGGCCATGGGTGGCGGAAGGAAATATTTGAGAGAGCAATATCTACCAGATTCTGAGATCGCCAGGGGACCACTTGAGAGGGTTTGTAAGATATTCAGTGTACTCTGTCCCAGAGATTAAGGGATATTAGTTCCTAGTGAGAGAGTAGAAGATGGCTCTAAGAATTCTGCCTTCCCTCAGAACAGCAGCACCAGAGAGCTCTCTGCTCAGTCCTCTCTGATGCTTTCACAGGTGGAAAGAATCAACAGGCCAAGGCTGTGGAAATTCCAAACCCAAAGAAGCGGTCCGTCAATGATCTTTCCGAGGAGTCAGCAGCCCTGAGAGGAGGCCCACCTCTGTTCTAAGAGGATCATAGTCATAAACAGGAGCCGTCCATATTTCAAACCCCAGACCCTCAGGTGGCATTTAGAAGTGTAAGAGTAGGACTGAGGATGAACTGAACTCACAAAATGAGTGCGCAGTGGTGAAATGATAAGGTTCCAAGAAACCTTATGTAAAGTCCGCGCCTCAATAATACACGGACTTCGGGAGAACAGTTTAACAGGTACTTTACTGAACAAGAGGCAGCTTGAAACTGAAACTACAGAAGCCTGCTAGGGCCTTTTATACAGGGGCGGTCACTGCCGGTACTGCAGTCTAAGACCAGTTATTCCCTTAAAGGTACATACACAACAATTCCTCCCCTTTTAGATAAACAGTACATAACATTCATTTAACAACTAAATAATAACTAATTACAATTACAATTTTCTCAGTAATATATACATCAACTGAAATAGTCATTTATAAGTTCAGTCTTTGAGGAGGCTTCCTGATCCGGACTGGATAGCGCCTTTCTCGAGTATCCTGTTCTGGCGGTGGAGTCAATTCTGGCTCATTGTCATTGGTTGGTTCGTCAGCTTCCAATACCCCTGCTTCTGAGGTAGACGCAATCTGTACTTCGGGCTCATTACCAGGTGCACATGCTTGTGGTATAGGTTTGGCTTGTTCCTGTGACTCTAGAATCTGGTCAGCATGGCGTCTCACGATGCTCTCTCCAACGTCCACTGTGTACATTAATGGTCCCTGCTGTGTACATATCGTGCCTGGCTGCCATTTTTCTGTTCGGTAGTCGCGGGCCAAGACTGGTTGCCCTAACTTGAAGCTCCTGGTTGGCTTCTCATTTATGTGCTGGAACTGCTTATCCTCAACATCTCGTCTTATGTTTGGTTTGAGCAAATCCAAGCGCCATCTTAGTCTTCGGTTGAAAAACAGTACGGCTGGAGTTTGGTTGGTTACTGCATGTGTCGCATTCCGGTAAGCAAACAGGAAGTTATCCACCTTGTGTTGCAGTGGTATGTCGTCATTATACATTGCCTTGATGGCCTTTTTAAAGGTCTGAACAAACCTCTCAGCCAATCCATTTGTGGCTGGATGATATGGGGCAGATGTGTAATGTTTCACCCCATTATTCTTCAGGAACCTCCGGAAATCCTCAGACACAAACTGTGGGCCATTGTCGGAACAGATCTGTTCTGGCAACCCATTCCTGGCGAAGATGGTCCTTAGGACTGCAATAGTTTTCTCCGTGGTGGTGGAGGACATTTTAATGACCTCTGGCCATTTCGAATGGGCGTCCACAGCGATTAGAAACATTGAGTCCATAAATGGACCAGTGAAATCAATGTGTACCCATTGCCATGGAGATGAGGGCCACTCCCATGGATGTAGCGGGGCCTGTGGTGGAGCGTTTTGGACCTTCTGGCATCCTGTGCATCTCTTGGTCATATCCTCGATTTCTTTATCGATTCCCGGCCACCACACAAACGCCCTGGCTAGGCTCTTCATTTTTACCCCTCCCAGATGACCCTCGTGAAGGTCATTGAGTACTCTATCTCTCAACTTGGGTGGAATTACCACTCGGGATCCACACATCAAGATTCCCCGGCACACTGACAGCTGTTCCCTCCTTGGCGAGAATGCTGGCAATAGTGAGTCGCCATATGCTGGCCATCCCTTCACCGTCAAATCATAGACCCGAGAGAGTGTCGGGTCATTTCGGGTTTCCTTCTCAATACTTGCGTTTGTAACAGGCAAACATTCGACTATGGTCACATGGAATATCTCCACAGGGTCCACTGCAGGTGCTTCTTCCGCCGTAGGCAACGGTAGGCGCGACAGCCCATCAGCGTTTCCATGTTGTTTCGTACCTTTGTACTCTATGTCATACTGATGTGCCCCTAGAAAAAGTGACCATCTTTGCAGCCGTTGCGCCATCATCACCGGAACGCCCTTCTTTGGGTTAAAAATTGAGACCAGGGGTTAATGATCAGTCAGTCGGGTGAATTTCTGCCCGTGCAGATAGTGATTGAACTTCTTCACCCCCCACACCAGGCTGAAGGCCTCCCTGTCAATCTGGGCGTAGTTACGCTCGGCTGAGGTTAGCGAGCGCGATGCAAAGGCTATTGGCCTCTCTGAACCGTCACGGAATTTGTGTGACAGCACCGCTCCAATGCCGTAAGGTGACGCATCACATGCCAACTGAATCGGTAGTGTTGGGTTGTAGTGGGCCAATACTTCTTTTGAAGTGATTTGACATTTACATTCCTGAAAGGCACGCTTACACTCATCACTCCATTTCCATGTTACACCAGTTTGAAGGAGGGCGTTCAGTGGGTGCAGAATTGTGGATAAATTCGGCAAGAACTTATGGTAGTAGTTCATCAACCCGAGGAACGACCTCAGTTGCGACACATTTTCTGGTGCTGGAGCCTTGACTACAGCCTCAATCTTGTCCGGCGACTTATGCAACCCTTCCTCATCAATCATGTGGCCACAATACGAGATTTGTCTCCTGAAGAACTCGCATTTGGGACGGTTGGCTCGTAGCCCATATCCCTGCAATCTCGTGAGCACCTGTTCCAGGTTGGCAAGGTGTTCATTGTCATTTTCGCCCGTAACCAGAATGTCGTCCAAATAACACTGGGTCCCCGGGATCCCTTGTAGGACTTGTTCCATTGCCCTCTGCCACATAGCCGGGGCCGATGCTACCCCAAATACCAGTCGATTGTACTGGTAAAGGTCTTTGTGAGTGTTTATCGTGAGGTATTTCCTAGATGCTTCTTCCACCTCCATTTGTAGATACGCTTGAGCCAGGTCAATCTTTGTAAAACGTTTCCCTCCAGATAGTGAGGCGAAAATATCTTCTATCCGCGGAAGCGGATACTGTACTGTGTGCAGGACTGGGTTCACAGTCACCTTGAAGTCCCCACAGATGCAAACCTTCCTTGGCTCCCCAGGCGTGCTGCTCAATGCTTTCTTCATTACGGGAACGATGGGTGTGGCCCACTCGCTTCAGTCCACCTTAGACAGCACCCCCGAACGCTCCAGACTCTCCAGTTCAGCTTCCACAGCTGGGCGTATCGCGTATGGCACCGGTCTGGCCTTGAAAAATTTTGGGGTTGCGTTATCCTCAATCTTTATGGTTGCCTTTACTCCTTTTAGAGTCCCAAGTCCTTGTTGGAACACCTCTTCCGCGTCAGATAGAATTTGTGACAGACGTCCAGGTGCGACGTCATCATCTTTTTTGTCAGTCACAGTTAGTGCCAGAATGGAATGCCAATCCAATTGTAGTTTTCGGATCCATTCACGTCCCAATAATGGTGGTCCTCCATCTCGTAGTATATACATGTATAGTTTCTGTGTTTCCTTTCCGTTATATTCAACTGGCACCCTTATTTTTCCTCTGGGGTAGACCTTTTGCCCCGTGTATGTCTTCAATACAATGGACGTGTCCTTTAAGGGTATGTGTGAGAATAGCCGCTCATAGTCTCGTCGATTCATGACAGTTAGGGCTGATCCTGTGTCCAATTCCATCTTCACTGGGGACCCTGCTATCATAAGGGTGACCCAAATGGTTCGGTGATCTTCTTTTGCGATCACGTTGTGTAATTTTAAACAACTTAGTCACCTGCTCCCGGAGTCCTTATCACTCTCCTGATCTTCGGAACTACTATCTGTCAGTTTCTTTACTTTCCTGTACTGTTCCTTAGTAGTTCTTGTCATGTTGGTCTTCTTTCCCGACCTGCAGACTCTTGCTATAGGTCCCATTTTCCCGCATTGCCTGCATATTTTGTCTTTAAACCAGCAGTCCTTCTGCTCATGGATTGTTCTGCCGCAGCGATAGCACTTTTCGGCTCCATACGCCATTTCGTTAGCGCTGTATTCTTGTGGTTTCTGTTGTATTTCCGCAGCTCCCCATGCTGCTGCTTCGTAGGATACTGCCACGCTGAAAGCCTGTTCTAGCTTCAGGTCCTTTTTTGAAAGTAGTCGTTTCTGGGTTCCTTCACTCTGGAGCCCGCAGACAAACTTATTCCGTAAGGTGTCTGCCAGTCCTGCTCCGAACCGGCAGTGCTTCGATAACTTGCGTAGTTCCGTAAGATAGTCAGCATTGCTCTCATCTTTGTGCTGGTTTCTTTTATGGAACTTGAATCTTTCTGCTATCAGCAGTGGTGTAGGGCTTAGGTGTTCCTGTAAGATATGAACAATCTCCTCAAAACTTTTCTCCATTGGTTTAGCTGGGGTAATTAAATTCCGCAATAGGCCGTACGTATTCGCACCCATCAGATTTAATAATACCGATGCCCTCTTTCCATCGGCCACCTCATTTGCCTTGCAGTACACTTTGATTCTTTCTACATACGTGGTCCAGTCTTCTACCTCATTGTCGAAAGCAGTGATACTGCCACTTTTCGGCATCTTGGGCAATTTAAAATGGCGCCTCCCGCGCTTTTGCTTCTTCCCCAATGGAATAAAATGGCGCCTCCCGTGCTTTTGCTTCTTCCCCTTACTGCCACGCTGCTCCTAGCGTTCTACGGGGTAATGGCGGCGACCCGCAGCTTCGGCGCATCTCGCTTTCCTTCCCCCCCGTTTAGTTTCTCTCCGCTGTCCTGTTCTCAAGCACCGACCGCGCCCTTTGCGCTCCACCCTCTCTCTCTTGTTTTCTTTTCCCGGCGACACTGCGCGGCCCGATTTGTAGAGCCGCTCGATCAAGCTTGAGCCCGCCGCAGTCCGGAAGGATCAGCGCGCTACCTGCTACCAGCACGGTTCGCTGGAACCACAGTCTCTCCCGCAATTCTCCAAACACCGATGGATTCTTTGGGCGGTTGCCCTCGGTCGACGCCCGTTGCTCAGACTACGACCTTCCAGGACCTTCCTTTCAGGCGAGATCCCCGTGAGATGATGCCACACTGCAGGTGAGTTCGAACTTACTCGTCGCCACTGTAAAGTTCGCGCCTCAATAATACATGGACTTCGGGAGAACAGTTTAACAGGTACTTTACTGAACAAGAGGCAGCTTGAAACTGAAACTACAGAAGCCTGCCACGGCCTTTTATACAGGGGTGGTCACTGCCGGTACTGCAGTTTAAGACCAGTTATTCCCTTAAAGGTGCATACACAACACCTTATATGACTCTTGTTATCAGAAATATTGTTATGATGTTTGTTCATTCTTTTTATTGAAAATATAAAGCTGAACTAGAACTGAAAAAGATATTTGTGGACTTAGGAACGAGTGCTTTTAATGATGAATGGAATGTTCTGAAAAAATGTACCTCTCGTTTATGTGGAACATTCTGGTCATTCCAGATGTTGTATAGCTATAATATGATTAAGAATTACTGAAAGTTTCTGTGATGAGTGACCTTGCAACACCTATGGCCTTACTGTGATATACTCATGGCCAAGTTCACCTGTCTCAGTGGTGCAGCTCCTGACTCTGTCGTCTCCTCAGGAATCTTAATTTCCAGGCCTTTGGAAGAGCAAAATTGTGTAGGACATAGCAGGCCACGACAATTGGTGAGACAGCATTGGGGGCACACTGAAATCAATGGAATGAAAATCGGGCCTATTCTTTAATGGTGAGTGATCCGCTCAGACAGATTACTGCCCGTGAAGTGAAGCTGACAATTTACCCCGCTGTGTTTTAAACTTAAGGTTTGAGATATGTACAAGTTGTGCACCTGTGGTACTGACCTCTCTTCTTTACCACACCCTTGTGATTGACAGAAGTCAGGTGCAAGGTCCAGTACCATATGCGCATTTCCTGATCTTTATTCTCAGAGTAAAAAGTAAAACATGCGTCAAAATGAATCACATTTGAAATAGGGCTTATTGAAAATGGGCTTTTACACAGAAACATCTCTCCTTCCTGAAAGTTTAGAGCATTGGATTTTAAAAGCTGCAGGATTTTCCTTCTCTATCTGTGAGAAAAATACATAGAAACATAGAAGATAGGAGCAGGAGTAGGCCATTCGGCCCCTCGAGCCTGCTCCGCCATTTAATGAGATCATGGCTGATCATCCAAATTCAGTACCCTGTTCCTGCTTTCTCCCCATATCCCTTGATCCCTTTAGCCTTAAGAAATATATCTAACTCCTTCTTGAATATATTTAATGAATTGGCCTCCACTGCCTTCTGTGGTAGAGAATTCCACAGGTTCACCACTCTCTGGGTGAAGAAATTCCTCCTCATCTCAGTCGTAAATGCTTACCCCTTATCCTTAGATTGTGACCCCTGGTTCTGGACTTCCCTGCCATCGGGAACATCCTTCCTGCATCTAATCTGTCTAGTCCTGTTAGAATTTTATAAGTTTCTATTTAAAAGAGCTTTGCATTGCACTTAATAGTCAGTTTAATACCTGACTATTAAGTGTAATGCAAAGCTCTAATGCAAAGTAATGCACTTGGTGTTCATGCCAATTAACTTCTCTCTGTGTTTTTAGCCAAAGTAGAACCTAATTAATTCGCTAATGAAAATTCCAGTATAAATGCATGTTCTGATGAAAGGGTCAGCAATCATAGAAATTTTTGTGTGTCAGATTAACACATAACAGACTACTATTATTCAGAACATTTGTGCTGGATAAATGAATGGCTTTGTGCTGGCTGCATCTTACAGCTTGTAATAAACTGAGGTTATGGTCTGTGGCCTTTTGTTTGTGGGGGTTAAAGGTCGGGTCAAATGCTAGATCCCAATCTGAGCAACAGTTCTCTGTGTCTGTGTTGGTCATTCAGATGCATATAATAACTAGTCATCTAGTTGATAAGTGGAGCACTAGAAAAGAGATAGTTCAAAAAAAATTACTTGTACAGTACTGTGTTTGTTTTACAGGACTGTTCAACAACACCACCGCAGCAGACATTTAACTGTGCAAGCAACAGAAAATGGCGGTTCGCAATTTAATGCTTTGGCTACCATACCTTTCCCAAAAGTTGGGAAAGATTTGTACAGGGCAGTGATCAGTAGCTTGTATGAATAGGCTAAACAGCCAGAAGAATACTGGTCTGCCCTATTGGAAATTGTACTCAGATTGATGTCACCCTGTTGCTGTCTCTAGAGGCACTGGTGAATACCATCCCTTTAAATGGGTCCTGCACCTCCAGTCTAATCACAACAGTTTGCCTTTGGATAGTTACAGTAAATGCAGTATTAAACACAAATCAGCTGGGTCATTTATATTTAAATAAAAGGGACACTGTGGTCTGAAATTGCTGGCTTATAAGCTCGCCATTAAATGACGTGCAAAGATGGCAATTCAGGATTCATAGAAGCTAGAAAACCATTCGATCTCAAGTTAACTTTATCACAGTTTTTAAACAGTTTCAAAAGAAATCACATATTTGCAAAAAAATGTAAAAGTTATAGCGATTTAAAAAGATGAAGGTCTCCCAGTGTCTCAGTAATTGAGCAGAAGATGCCAGCTTCAATCCTTGGTCAGCTGGTGTCAGCCAAGGTGGCAATAGGGACGCTACAATTGATCTCCCAAGTTATGGAGAGGAAGGTTAGGAGGAGTGTTCCTGTTTTTGATTGCCATTCATTCAGCCCCTTGATAAAAAGTGCAAAAGTGTCAGGTTCAGGAAGTGATCATACTTGGCTGTGATACCCCTCCGCCCGCCCCCACCCGATGGAGAAATAGCCTACCAATACTCGCTGTCCATAGGCCTCCACATAAATAAGGGCCATTTGGAGAGGTACCATGTTAATATATGCCCGATGTGCATTTCAAGATAAGAGAAAGGGGAAAGGGGGAAAATTGGCAATAAAGTCCTCATTTAACTGCTGTCAATCTTGCCGTTCCAGAATTGGCTCTTGTTCGAGGATTTTGGATTTGTAAGCAGTAAATACCTCTGTAACATTGGCATTATTTATTGAGTTAATTTGATCAGTAAAACAAAAAGTTAAGAATTTCATGACAAATTTAACAATATTTTAACTGTTTCTTCCAAAGTGATCGTGTGAAGACTAACATCCTTCCTGTAACTTATTATTTGTATTTCTTAGAAGAGAACATAGGGGATCATTTTCCAGATACATGCCAGTGGCAGGGAGCTTTGCCTGCCGCCAACACAATGCTTGTGACCTTCTGTCCAGAATGCATGAGGGAGCCCACAATCTTCCAATATGAGCGGGCTGTGGACGAAGCTCCTAATGTGTATCGACCGCACTGAGTTAGTGGCCTTTTCATACACAAATATAAATACCTATTCTCAGCATGATTGATCTAACAGCCCATTAGATACATTAGCATGCAGATACACCTGACACTTAAATTAAACCTTTAAACTTGTCTCACCTGTTTTACAATAGTTCTCAACTCTCTTTCTCAGTTTTAGCTTCTCGCTGGGCACTTTCGATGTTTTCTCATATTCTTTCATTGATTCTGGTTTGAAGTCTGCTTCTAGCTTTCCTTGCCCTGATTTAATGCCATGGTTTTGTTCAAGCTCTCACCCAACGATCTGCAGCTGACAGTCAGTTTCCGTAAGGAGCCCAAGTCTCCCATGAACCAAAACCTGCTCCCTATATGTGAAATGCGTGAGACAGCATGCCCGGCACCAACAATAACATTTAATTGTGAGAACAGTCATGTTTTCCTTACTTCTTTTGAAATATAGAAAGTACCATGGAAAAATGTGCACACGTTAAAACTAATAGTCAGATTTATTTACATGCAGAATACGCAGAAACAGTAAAACCCAGCAAGTTACTGAAAGTACTGTACTTAAAATAATGAGAGAATCTGTTGACAAGGGATTAAAATACCCTTCTCAGAATACATGGGCTGGATTTTGCCAATGGGGAGCTTTTGGAGGCGGTACTCCCACTTGTCGGGTTTCAGTCCCGCCTCCATCAACTTCTGGCCAACCCACGCTATTTTCCTTTGATTGGCCTTGTTAAGCCCACACAGCGGGCTCAGCAGGCCAATTAAGGGAAAGCCGGTTACAGAGAATGTCAACGTATGACGTTTCATCTGTCAAAAAATTTTGACAGATGAATTGTCGTCATTTGACAGCTCTGTGAAGCTGTCAAACACAGACATTCTCTGTAGTTTGATGAGTTCTTGAATTCAAGACCTCATCAAGCCTCTTTCTTTTGTAGAAATGAGATGGTTGTTGCACTGGAGAATGCATCGGCCATCTGTCATCTCTACCGCAGAGGTCCGAGACTCCGCATACACACCGATTGAAGCTTGCAGGAAGAAACAAAGGTAAGTACACTTTTTCTAACACTTTGCACTTACCTCAGATATGCACCTCTCCACACTTGCACCCATCACTCACCTCCACAGCACACTTTTGGACCCCACAGACCCCCGCAGACCCACTACTTGCCTCAGTGACCCTGGCGGGTTTCGGAGCCTTCGCGAAGCCCGCACTTATGTGGGCAAAATGGGGATAATCCTATTTTCTGCCTGTTAACTAACTGTTAACAGGCAATTAAGTGGATGTAATCCCTTCCCGCCTCCAAGGAATTGGGACCCGGCGCGGTACGGCTACCCGCCTCCTGGCAAGATGGCATGGAGGCGGGTTGGGGGCAGGTTGGGCACCCGCCCCCAAATTGTGCCATTTTCCCGGCAGTCCCACCTCCAAACCCGCCTCTCCAGGGCTGGCAAAATCGCCCCGTCTCAACACAACTTGGTAAGAGACAGGATCCTTCAATGGAATAGTCTTGTTTTAACCTTTACAATGCATTATATGTGGATGAAGCAAATTTGCAATCCATGAAGTTCTGATCTGCAGATAGAATTAAAACTGAATAACCAGAGCTGTCTTTTTATGTCAAGCCTTGGAAGTTCACAGGGGATTTTAGAGCACAGCACTTTGTGGAGAAAGATATCAATGTCAGAATGTTACCTTGTTCCTGCAAATAATTCGCCTTCATAAGTGTGGCATAGAAACCTAAAGAAGAGGAAAGGGGCAAACAGCTTTAAAAAAAATTCATCCATAAAAAGCATTTATATATGTAGTCTGTCTCTCAGATGTTGCTGAAAAATAAAATCAATAATGCAGAAAAATGCTGCAGCCTTCTGACAGATTTATATTGTTCCTTTAACAAAGAAATCAGTCTGAAAGCATTTTTTAGTGCAGACCTGTAATTTGAGGTATCGACAATTCCTGTCACCTTTTTGATGTGATTCTGCTTCAGTGCCAAAAACAGTATGTAAAGACAAGGCTACTAAAAGAATAGTGAGATAGGATAAATTATGAGTCATCCTGCCTGGCAGAAATGGGGTGATAGTGCTCAAAAAAAAAAATCGCAGGAAACAGACTTACCACCCAATTTCCATCAACGGTGCTGCCTGCCCCTTTTCCCCAGGGTCCTCAGCTTAGGCAGCCTGGGTGGCTGTCTGAACGCTCTGATAGGCTAATGCGCTAGGCTAATAGCACCCAATGCTATTTTTAGTTGCTAAAGTGAAAGTGACTCAGAGGGATGGGACCGCTCAGTAAACTTTGGCAGTTAAGGCCAAAATCAGCAATGAAAGAGTGGATTTTCTGGGAGGTCAGCGGGCGCGATCGGTGGTGAGTTGGATGGGAAAATGTTTTTTTTCCCTAGTGGGTCAGGACTCCGCTGTGAACCCGCCGCCATGCGCCTTTCCCGATGTCGGGTCTGTCAGCGCTGAGCAGACCCGACACGCAACAGCGGGTTCACAGTGGGGGACCCAATTCAGGTAATTAGTGGCTTGTTTAGAGCCATGTAAGAATGAATTTCAGCTCACCTTCTGCATTTGGCAGCTCGCCCACGAGGTCCACGCTGGTCGTGAACCACATCTGTCAAGCTGAGGTGGGAGTTCAGTGGCCATTGAATCAGCTGTTGAGTTGACAGCTTCAAATGTACAGTAAAAGCTCCCACCTTACAAAGATATCTTCCCTCAGCCACAAGCTCTTCCTCACTGCACTTCCACAACATATTCACCATGCTACAAGTCTTTACACAAGTCTCCATCCAGTCTGACCTCATTACCTCTCTTGCCATTGAAAGATCGCTTCTATCATCTCTACTTCACCTGCCATCTATTCCATCAGCATGGGTGCCCTTTATACTCTCTTACCTTGGTCCTCAGAATCCCACCATGATCAGCCCCAACACCAGCAGCACCAGGCACACCAGCAGCACCAACAACACCAACCTTCTCCACAATCACCTGATGCTGCACAGGGCAGAGGGCATCAGCACCCGACCATATTGCTGCCCGGGAGGCCAGGGATAGCCTCACCATGGCCAGATTTAGTTCACTTGACGCTGTACACCCTGGCTGCCACATGATGCGCCAGGTTGGCACCACCCCACACCAACCCCATAAAGCATCCCTACAATGCCCACATCATTCCTTTCACATTAAGCACCATTGCTGGGGGGAACCGTTATGTCGCACCATTCACTACAACTCACTAAGCCACTTCCAAAGATGCACACAAATTTGTCCAAGAACGTTTCTGCCACTCTTATTCCTCTGACGATGACTCCCCTGCTCTGCTCTATCTCTGTTGCAAGGTGAGGTTACGCAGGATGCAGCAGACGAGCTCGATACGGGAGACGAGATGGACTGAAGGAAACCACCAGATTAATCTAGACACCTGAATTGCTGTTGCAGCAAAGCAATAGCTTGTCCAAATGCTTCCTGAGTGCTCCCATGGCTATCATTGTACAGGGTAGCACATTTCAGCTGGGGTTCGTGGGTGTCAAACAGCTGTCATCAGCTATGGTAATAACAGGTAGCCCTTGTCCCCTAATAGCCATCCTTGGACCTACTGCTCTGTTGAGATTTGCCAATTTGTTGATATTAGCTTATCTCTGGTCTTTCAAATAATCAGGATCGAGTGCAAACCAATATGTTGGGTATATTGGCCTAGAAATTGGGTTGGGGCACCAAAGTGGCGCAAAAGTCGCCTGAGCGCAGGATTTAGCGCAGCGTTCGAGGCTTCAGCGATCGTCAGATATTCAGTTTCATTGCCCCTCGAGGGACACGGGGCGAGGCTCGAGGCGCTCCGCGTCCCTCTTAGGGTGCTGAAACTGAATATTGCAGCGCAACGTGCCGCAGCGCCACACGCTGCGGCACGGCACGCTGCAGTACTGCAGGCCTTCCTCCCACCAAGGAGAAGTGCCGGGCTCTCGGGAAACAGCCGGCAATGCCGCGGGGGGGGGGGTTTAGGAGGCCGGGGACGGAGGTGCTGGCAGGCGGCTGCCTTTTTCAGCGGCCGCCCCGCACCTCCACCTTAACTTGCGCCGCTGCCGGCACAGTAAGGTCTCATGAACCGGGCGCGGGTAGCGAACGGCACAACTGCGGCGTTCGCTACCAAATATCGTGAATGGGGTGCTGCGCACACCGATGACATCATCGGTGGCGGCGCAGTGCAAAAGGCTGACGCCACCATTATCGCCCCAACTTAATATCACGGGAGGCGCAGCCAGTGGCGCTACAGCCACTGCCTGCCTCTTTAGGCGCTAACAAGTGGCGCTGCTCACCCAATTTCTCCCCCATTGTGTTTAATCGTAGTTGAAGACAGAATATAACATACTAGTTATACAGAAAAAACATATGACCGTAACAAGTAGCTGATACCAGCTGCAATTGGACAGAGAGCTGGCATGCACGAACAGCTCTTCGGTTTACGGCCTTTCTCCCTCTCTTCCTCGCTTCTAGAACCACCAAGAGTGTTAAACTAGGGTCAGCATGAGGCCAACCTCGGAAGAGTGTTAGACCATTGATCACCCTTGGAAGCTTTCCACTTCACCGTCTGCGCTAAGGGCTTTTCAGGACTTTCTCTTATACCATTTTTTAGGGGTGGGCCTGGGCTGGAATATTGACAAGATCATTTAGCCTGTAAGGGTTCCTTTTAAAACAAGGTGCCCAATGGTACGTTGAGTTCTTTGTCTTAACTTTCAGATGAAAACCCTCCCCGAAGGGGTCTCATGCTTTTCTCTCACATGTCTTTCCTGTTTATACATTCTGAAGGACCATCCATCTGAATTCCTCTTATCTCTCCCATCCTTATTCTCCCAAGTTTGGAGTCAGACATGCCATTCTCGGCCTTCAGATGTTCGTAGCTGCTTGTTATCAGTTATTTATGTTCAAGCTGTTCATGCAGCTTTAGCTATGCAAAACTAACTATTTCATTCCATTATCAGACTATTGTACCATGGAATGAATCATTACATTTCCAAAGATATCCTCTATTCTATTCTCATACACTGGTTAGCATACGCATTTTAAAGCAGAGTTGTTAAACAAAGTCAAAATCCTAACTTAGCATTACAATATGGTTATTAGCAATAATGGAAGAAACATAGGCGTTGGACTTCGGTTGGCCAAATCAAAGATACAGTCAACAACTTTCCTAGCTCACACACAACAGACAGCTAGTCTGGGAAGCAAGGTCATATATGACTTGTCACGGTGCAGAACGTTATAACATCCGCAGGGAACCAAAAACATAAGCAAATCCTAAGCATCTATCCAACTATTCTGAAGAGACACTTTTGTCTCAAGCTCTAATACAATCATCTAAACATACTATTATTTGCATCACAATTTCATTTGCATAACCATATACAGTTTAGATAACCCTAATTTCTAAAAGCTCTTGCTCAAAAAGTGCAACAATGTTGGACTGATGCAGGATGAACACATCATGGCTGCTCTGGGGTTTACCGTGCACACACCTGCATAATCCACAAGACGATGTCCACATGACAGCTGCACATTGAGAGAGTGGTATCCCTTCCTGTTCATAAAAGGTCCTGACTCTTTTGGGAACCTGACAATTGCCGCAAATCCAACTGCTTGGTCATGTTGACTGGTTGAATAGGGAACTTGATGTACTGGCTTGCCTTAGTGAACAGAGCATTGTTTGTTTAATGTAGGCATGTGCAGCTGACTGGCTAACATGTGCCATGGCGCCCGCTGCAATTCCGAAGGACCCATGAGCAAGAAAATTGAGGGCAACCATCACTTTGACTGCGACCAGATGGCACAGAAGGCCCTAGCTTCCCCTGCAGGAGGTGGTACAGGTCTGCTACTGTCTGCTGGGAGAACCTCAGCCACCTTACACCTTGCTCCTCAGTGAGCTCCTGGTAACTGATTCTGCCTCTATCGACCTTATGAGCAGGGTAAGGTTGCCTGCGCACATTTCCCCTCCTACATGATGATCTGACAGCACCTGCTGCAGTTCCAGGAGGCAGCCCTTGCTACCCCTGGTGGTGTAGTTGCTGCTGCTCTTGCTCCTCTCCCACCCCTGCCCACAATTGTGTTGCTAGAATCACTCCCATTCCCCCTCCCCTCATTCACCCTTCCTGAATGCAAAGAATAAATTCTGCCAAGAATTTTCCAAAAACCTCTGTTACAATCAATGCTAATGTTGCAACTCCTTTCACACCACTCAATTAAGAATTTCAGCAGAAATGCTCTCCATTTTTGTCTGCAGGTGCTTGCCCTTTAAGTCAGAATCTAAGACCGTGATTTTACTCACCTCGGTGGGTTCATGGTGGGCAACGTCGGTGGCAGGTCCCGAACTCACTGCTGGCTCCATCCCCGCCTCTGATATGAATTTCCATTGATAGGGCTTGTTAAGCCCACCCAGCGTGTTTTCCGGCCAATTAGTGGAAGCGGGTCTGGTGATGTCATTTTATGACGCATCATCAGCCGGTTTCCTTAAAGGGAACATGACCACATTTATTTTGACAGTTTTTCTGTCAGTGTTCGAAAGCATTGAAGTGCTGCAAACAATAGCAAGCACTGCACAGAGGTTCAGGGCTGCACCCAAGTTCTCCCATGACACCCTCCATATGCTTATGGACGGAGTCACAGCACGCAGGAAGGTTCTCGTTCCTTCCCATGGGCGGAAGTGACCTCCCCAGGAGATCAACGCAGCCTTGTTGCACATTGCAGAGGAGGGCACAAGCAGGGATGTGGTCAGGATGACCTGGGTGCAGTGCTGCAAGCCTTTCAATGATTTCATTAGATCACAAAAAGTTACTGCAAAGCCACACTCAAACTCATCTTGCTCTTGCACATCTTTACTCACACCAACTTACCTTGCACCTCCACCCATCCCTCTCTATCTATATTATCACTTCCCCATCTCACTAGCCACCCCTTACACTCACCCTCACCCTAGTGCAATTATACCAACTAACAACACACAAGGATAGGCACTTGGGTGTTTTATGCAATGTTCATGTAAAGTTTCTGTTAATGTGGTGTCAAACATTGAAACATTTATTTTCAACACTTTGCGTTCTTGGACAGATTTGTGTGCACCTTTGGAAGTGGCTTAGTGAGTTGCAGTGAATGGTGAGACATAACGGTACCCCCCGCAATGGTCATGAGTATGAAAGGAATGGCTTGGGCATTGTAGGGATGCTTTATGGTATTGGTGTGAGGTGGTGCCAACCTGGTGTATCATGTGGCAGCCAGGGTGTACAGCGTCAAGTGAAGTAAATCTGGCCATGGTAAGGTCATCCCTGGCCTCCCAGGCAGCAATGTGCTCAGGTGCTGATGCCCTCTGTCCTGTGCAGCATCAGTTAATTGTGGAGAAGGTTGGTGTTGTTTATGGTGCTGCTGGTGTGTCTGGTGCTGCTGGTGTTGGGGCTGATCATGGTGGGATTCTGAGGACCAAGGTGAGAGAGTATAAAGGGCACCCATGCTGATGGAATAGATGGCAGGTGAAGTAGAGATGACAGAAGCGATCTGTCAATGGTAAGAGAGGTTGTTCCAATGAGGTGACACTGGATAGAGAGTTTGCTTCAAACACTTGCAAGCTGCATAAAGCTCAATCTGTCTTCCAAATGCAGTAAGTAACAGCTTCTAACCTTGGAAAGTGAACACCTATGAAATGGGAGCTTTATAGCACATTTGCAGCTGTCAAGTAAAGATATCATCACATGCTGACACAACACCCGACCTCCTTACCTAATGTGATCCCCGAGCAGCGGGGAGGCCATTGGCAAACTCTAAAAATCTAAAGGTAAGCATAAAATACTGGTTAATTGTCTCTTAACAATCTCTCTAATGATGTAAATTGCTTCCCCCACCCCTTGGTGTCGGGTCTGTTCGGCAATGACAGACCCGACACCTGGGAGACTAGTGTGGCTGTCAAAAAAAAACTGTTTCCCAGCTGACCCACCTCCAAACGCCCCCTCTGACCCCCGAAAAATTCCAGCCTTATTTTCCAAGGAGTATGTTGCCTCCTTATTACTTCTACCAAAATGCACCACCTCACAGTTATCTATATTGAAACTCATTTGCCATTTACACGCCCATTCTGCAAGTTTGTTAATGTCTTATATATTGTAGCAGTCTTCCTCAGTATTAACTATACCCCCCAATTTGGTGTCATCCATAAATTTTGAAATTGTACTTCCAACTTCAAATCATTTATATAAATGGTGAACAGTCAGAGCATCGATCCCTGTGGAATACCACTTCCCACCTTCTGCCAGTCTACCTTTAACCCCTACTGTTTCCTGTTTAGTAGCCAGCTTGCTATCCATTCTGCTACCTATCATCTGACTCCACATGCTTAGTCATGAGTTTACCATGCAGTACCTTAGCGAAGACCTTTTGAAAATCCAAGTTTAATACATCTACTTCATTGCTCTTGTCTACTCTTCCTGTTACTTTTTCAAAGAATTCAGTAAGGTTGGTCAAGCATGACCTTCCCTTTTGAAGTCTGTGCTGACTACTTATTATATTTTCGGTTTCTAATTATTTTTCTATTACATCTTTGAGTATAGATTCCATTATCTTTGCTACCACCGACGTTAAGCTAACTGGTCTATATTCCTTGGACTTGTTCTAGCTCCCTCTTTAAATATCAGAATCATATTAGCTACCTGCCAGTCCTCTGGCGCTATTCCCTTTTCTAATTATTTTTTATAAATATATAATCGTGTCTCTACTATCTCTTCCCTAACTTCTTTAAAAATACATGGAAGCAATCCATCTGGACCAGAGGTTTTATCCTCTCTTACTTTGATTAGTTTATCAATTATCTCCCTCCTTTCTATCTTAAATATCATGGTATCCTTTTTGTTCTCTTCTTCTAATGTTATGTCCACATTGTTGGTCTCCCTGGTAAATACTGAGGCAAAGTAATTATTCAATATTTCTGCAGTTGTTCTGTTATTACCTGTGAGTTTATGTTGTGCATCCCTCAGTGGCCCTATCCCTATCCTGATTTTCTATTTGTTATTTATGTGTCTGTATAATACTTTACTATTTATTTTTATACTCTTTGATAATTTCATTTTGTAATACCTCTTGCCTTCCTAATTTTTTTTACTTCTTTCCTAACCTCTTCATATTGTCTTGCAGCAGATGAAAGGTTGCCCTCAATGTAGAATATACGTGGCTTTTCCAAAAATAAAAATATTGGGTGGCACAGTATTTGAATCCCAACAAACTGCATTGTTTTGCTTTCATTGTGTTTACTGAATTCCATATGAAAGGTTCAGAGTGGGAAACTTCTCACCAATCAATGGGATACTGAGCCATTCAGATCAGATGGCCTCAGGTTCTATTCCCATTCTATATAATGTTATTTGATCTCAGCCAGTGCAGCCGGTGGTCGTGATATGCAGGACTGATGTTCCCAATGGCCGGGGAGTCCAGAACCAGGGGTCACAGTCTAAGGATAAGGGGTAAACCATTTAGGACAGAGATGAGGAGGAATTTCTTCACCCAGAGAGTGGTGAACCTGTGGAATTCTCTGCCACACAGGGCAGTTGAGGCCAATTCATTAAATATATTTGTTCTGCCCTCGCAACGCGCTTCTATGCAGAGCTAGACAGATAGCGAACAACTCGATATCTTCCAATAAAATCACAAGGCTTGACTTTTCTTGTAACGCTTTACTGAACGATTCTAATTGTAAAACTGAAATACAACACAGAAATGGAAGGACACATTAGTATACAGACGCATAATTGATATGTATACACAAATTTAGGTACGCCTGGGCAACACGGTACATCTGGCAACGAATTACATTTAGCAAGCTGGAAGGCATTCTCTTTAAATTAGCCCTGTACATAGTGTATCAAATACAGCTGCTAGTTAACCAGCTAGACAGAGAAAGTTACAACTAAACATTTTCTACAACATGCAGTGTACGCTAATCGTCTATAGCATTCTAAGTACTCACAGACAAACAATTTCCAAGACTGAAGCATGGGGACAATACAACCGAGGAGCACCGTGGCGCAGGTCTTGTTCCGGCGGCAGCTCCACGAGGAATGAACTCGCAGTGCCGTGGGGAGCGTGGTGACCTCATCACGCTCGGGGTCGTGACGTCGTCGCGTTTGCCGGTAGTTGCGTCGCTGGCCGTTGGGGCCTAGGTCGGGAGCAGGAGCTGGAGGCCAGGCTGGGCCGGTGCTTGCCGCGGGAGCGGAGGATAGCGGCGCTCCCGGCGGCTGATCGATGCGGCCGAAGACGCTGGGCCGGGCTGTGCCGGCAGCCTTTCTGGAGAGCCGAGTCGGGCCGGCAGCCGCCTCACGCACGTACTTCACGTCGTACGTGACGTGACGTCAGCACGCTAAGGCGCGTCTTAAAGGGGCAATGGCCCTAAACGGTGAGTTAAAGGGGCAACGGCCCTAACAGGTAAGTTATACATATTTAAGTAGGTTATGTACATACAGTAAGGTTAAGTTAGAGGGAGAGACAGCACACTCCCCGCTTGGTACAATTCCATTTGTACCACTACAGATACAAAATAACCTGGAGAAAACGTCCTTTGGCTGGCACACGCTCAGAGTCCGTTCTCTAGATTTCTTCGGAAAGGAGGACTACGATCTCTGAGACTGGCCTCGGAAACACCTTGACAGTCTCTTCCTTGACGGTCTTCACCTCCACCTTGCGGACCCTCTTGTCCCTGCTCGGCAGAGTTTTGACGGCCAGTCCCACTGATCGTTCGTTTGTGTGCTTGGCTGTCTTTCAGCAAGACGACATCTCTCACTTTGACATTCGGCTTGTCTTCTGTCCATTTCCTACGGCTCTGTAGGGTGGGCAAATACTCTCCTCCCCATCTCTTCCAAGAAGTGTCTGCACGACACTGTACTTGCTTCCACTGCTTCCCGTGCAGCTCGGCCATGTCGAAGTTTCCAGAGGGAGCTGAAATAGCACTCATCTTTTGAGTCAGGAGCATCGCTGGGGTGGGGACTGCAGGCGTGTCTGGGTCAGTGGACCCCGGCACCAGGGTTCTCCTGAGCGAGCAGAGGCGCCCCGCAGCCTGCTCCCCGCTACTCGGAAGACGGCGTCCAGGAGGGCGAAACGGCAGGGGTGCCGCCCAGCTGTGTCTATCGTCCTTGGACCTTTCAAGCACTGAGCATCCTAGGCCATCTGTGCTCACAGTGGGGCCTGCCTCTTCCTCACAGGCAGAGGAGGTTGACCTATGATGCTGCGTCGTGTCGTCGTAGTCCTCCTTTACCTGGATCCTGTTTGGGCATGGGCTGAGACAGGATGTGCGACCGTTGCACGACACGTTTGCTTTATAGACGCTGACATCCGCTGGTTTGTGGACTGTTCCCAGGCAAACTCCACCCACGAGGACCCATCCCAAGTCAAGCCGCTGCGCATAGGGAGCATCGTGGGGCCCGTTGATGTGCTCACGTACCTTGTGCACCCTTAAGATGTCTCTTCCCAAGAGTAGGAGGATTGGAGCGTCCAGGTCCACAGCTGGAATCTTATTGGCAATTGGCTGTAGGTGGGGCTGATGGCGTGCGACCTCTGGGGAGGGGATTTCCGTCCTGTCCTCTGGCATCATGTCGCACTCAATCAAGGTGGGGAGGGGAAGCTGTAGTTTCCCATCCATGGACTCGATCATGAAGTTCCCGACTCTCCTACCCGTAGTATCTGTTGTCCCTGCACAGGTTTTTAGCATGTACGGAGCGGTGCTGGCCTTGACGTCGAAGAGATTGAAGAATTCCGTCTTCGCTAGGGACTTGTTGCTTTGCTCATCGAGCACTGCATACATTTTGATTGCCTTCTCCTTTCTCCCTGCAGGATATGCTTTAACCAAGCAGATTTTGGAGCATGAGCGTGGGCTGCTTGCATTTCCGCAAACCTCTGTACACTTGGAGGTGACTGAAGATGTGCTTTCGCTTTGCTCCCCGCTATCCTCTTTGTCAACCGCGGCGCTCTCGGTGGTTGACGGAGGAGGACCTGGATGCAGGGCTGCTATGTGTTTTTCGCTGTTGCACTCAAGGCACTTGATTGTCGCCTTGCAGTCTTTTGCCATGTGCGTAGTCGACCCGCAACACCTGAAGCAGATGCGGTTCTCTTTCAGGTATGACGTGCGCTCATCAATGGGCTTGTCTCTAAAGCTTCAACACTTTTTGAGTGGGTGGGGCTTCTTGTGTATAGGACACTGACGATCTGGGTCATCCACTTCATTCCCAGCAGAACTGGATTGGTTGACTGAGGGTTCGGCTGGAACCTCTGTTTTGTGCACACTCACAGAGGCTTTGTTGCTGTCCTTTGTGGGTTTCTCTGTTCTCGAAGGAGCGTAACTGCTGGAGGTGGAGAAAGCGAAACTTGGATCATTCCTCACCCTTGCCTGTTGTTGGACAAACCTGGAGAAGAGAGAGAAGGGGGGAAATGCCACTCCATTTTCCTCCTTGTACTTGGATCCCTTAGCTATCCATTTCTCTTGAAGATTGTGGGGGAGCTTTTCCACTATTGGGTTTACCCCGCGAGCCGTATCCAAATACGAGAGGCCGGTCAGGTAACCTTCTCCCTTGGCACACTCCAGTTCGAGGAGAATGTCGCCCAGTTCTCTGAGCTCGACATTATCCTTGTTGGTTAGCTTCGGGAAGTCCTCAAGCTTCTTGAGCAGTGCGTGTTCGATGACTTCTGGTGTCCCATAACAGTCGTTGAGACGTTGCCAAACCAGGTGGAGGCCTGCTGTGGGATTGAGGACGTGCGCTGAGCGAATTCTCTTCGCCTGCCTTGACGACTCGGCTCCGAGCCACTTTGTCATCAAGTCTAGTTCTTCTCTGGCTGACAGATTCAAGTCCTTGGTGGTACTCAGGAAGGATGCTCTCCATGACCAATAATTTTCAGGACGGTCATCGAATTCTAGGAGGCCTGAACTTAACAATTCTCGGCGAGTAAGGTACCTGGCGAAGTCTTGTGCGCCTTGCGGCTCGGGCGAGGACTGCTTAGCTGGATTGGCCGAGTGTTGTGGAGGTCTCTGCAGGTGAGTCTTACTCGTTTCTTCTCTTTTGAGCTCAGTGTCTCCGAAAACGGGCCGTTTGTTGCTGGGGTGAGTAGCTAGTTCTACGTCGAGATACCTGAATGTTTCCTTTGAGAACACTTTGGAGTGTTGTTGGACATACTCATTTGTACGTTGCACTGGACTGAGGGGCTGTTCCAGGTCATATGTTTCCTGGCTGGGCTCCCCGCGTTCGCTCTCCTCATCTTCTTCATAAGCTGCGGCTTCGGCTTTAGCGGCAGCGGCAGCTCTCTGGCTTTGGAGAATGTGGAGAATGGCAGTGATATCAGCTCTCTGCTTTACCAGGTCGGCTTTCTGCTTCATGAGGTCAGCTTCTTTTTCAGCGAAGGACAATTGCGCTTGGGTGGCCTTTGCCTTGGCACGTGCTTTGGCGGCTGTAGAAGCTGTCGATGACGACGGTCTGCTGGACCGCCGAGATGACCTAGAGGATACTTTAGAGAACTGTGACTTGGCGTCGTTTGCTGGGAGAGCTGTCGGTGACGACGGTCTGCTGGACCGCCGAGATGTTCTAGAGGCTGCTTTAGAGGACTGTGACTTGGCCTCGTTTGCTGGGAGAGGCTCATTCTTCTCGATTGGCTGGTCGACTTCCTCTAGAGTATATTGTTTTCCTGAGCGTAGACTCATGGTAGCTGAGTGGTATCTTCCTGTGCTTGAGCCCGCTGTGCTGCTGTCTTTTTACTGTTCTGCCCTCGCAACGCGCTTCTATGCAGAGCTAGACAGATAGCGAACAACTCGATATCTTCCAATAAAATCACAAGGCTTGACTTTTCTTGTAACGCTTTACTGAACGATTCTAATTGTAAAACTGAAATACAACACAGAAATGGAAGGACACATTAGTATACAGACGCATAATTGATATGTATACACAAATTTAGGTACGCCTGGGCAACACGGTACATCTGGCAACGAATTACATTTAGCAAGCTGGAAGGCATTCTCTTTAAATTAGCCCTGTACATAGTGTATCAAATATGGCTGCTAGTTAACCAGCTAGACAGAGAAAGTTACAACTAAACATTTTCTACAACATGCAGTGTACGCTAATCATCTATAGCATTCTAAGTACTCACAGACAAACAATTTCCAAGACTGAAGCATGGGGACAATACAACCGAGGAGCACCGTGGCGCAGGTCTTGTTCCGGCGGCAGCTCCACGAGGAATGAACTCGCAGTGCCGTGGGGAGCGTGGTGACCTCATCACGCTCGGGGTCGTGACGTCGTCGCGTTTGCCGGTAGTTGCGTCGCTGGCCGTTGGGGCCTAGGTCGGGAGCAGGAGCTGGAGGCCAGGCTGGGCCGGTGCTTGCCGCGGGAGCGGAGGATAGCGGCGCTCCCGGCGGCTGATCGATGCGGCCGAAGACGCTGGGCCGGGCTGTGCCGGCAGCCTTTCTGGAGAGCCGAGTCGGGCCGGCAGCCGCCTCACGCACGTACGTCACATCGTACGTGACGTGACGTCAGCACGCTAAGGCGCGTCTTAAAGGGGCAATGGCCCTAAACGGTGAGTTAAAGGGGCAACGGCCCTAACAGGTAAGTTATACATATTTAAGTAGGTTATGTACATACAGTAAGGTTAAGTTAGAGGGAGAGACAGCACAATATTCAAGAAGGAGTTGGATATATTCCTTAGGGCTAAAGGGATCAAGGGATATGGGGAGAAGGCAGGGACAGGGTACTGAACTTGGATGATCAGCCATGATCTCATTGAATGGCGGAGCAGGCTCGAGGGCCCGAATGGCCTACTCCTGCTCCTATCTTCTATGTTTCTATGATACAAATTGCCACCCCAGGATAAGAATTGGGTTCCCACTCCTGACTGCTGTCCAGTCACCCTGCTAGAAAATGTGCTTGTGTGAACATTTTGTTAAAACAAGCTGAAGCTTCACTGTGACACCCTCCAGAGTTGAATAGCCTAATGACACACACCAATTAGATTCACTCACCAGGAATGATCACTTAGGCAAGGTATGGAATGGCTGCCAACGTCCATGGAGCCAGACCCCAGCAAGACTCAGTGCGTTGAGGAATGGAGAAAATTAGGAAAGAGAGGAATTGGAAAATACTGTTAGAATTTCCACCGAGTTCTTTGATTTCCCACCGTAACTTCAGCGAAAGATCAGTGGAAATCCTACAGAAATGGCATAAATAGCCATTTATGCTGTTTCTGTAGGGTGGTCACTGATATTCTGACCAAGTTACAGTGGGAGATCAGGAGAATTCCGTGGAAGTTCTGATTGGTTTACGAAACGAATTTTCACTTTAGGGAAATGATCAACTTTTTTTGACTGGGATTGAAATAGTTGATTTGAAAGCAAACTGTATATTTGACCAAGTCAATTATGTGATTTTCTCTTTAAATTACATTCCTAGAAGTGTTTGACCAGTGATGCAAAACTTCTGAGAAGGTGTAATGTATCCATCTCATTAATATATCCTTCTCATTAATGTATCCTCCTCATTATACCATGGGCTAAACAAGATGCATTCAGCACTAATAATGGCCTGAAATGTGACAGGATACTACCACACCCACTACACTATTCTCATGTGACTATTACCATATGTGAAGGTAGAGCTACAGCTGTTTAAACTCCAGCCTGGCCTATTGCTAAATCAATCCCAGTGAATGAATAGACAGCACATTGCAGGACAAATTAAACATCCTGCCTAGTTTCTGGGCCAATTCTTCTGAATAATTCAAAGCTGCTTCGATTAAATCATCCAACTCAGGGGCTTTATGCTGTCCAACTCTCATCTGAGAATCACAGTGGTGATGAAATTCAACTTCCACGGGGGTACAAAATGGTCAGTAGTGGATTGACCACTCATTATACACATGCCCAGTTTTCTTTTCCTTGGACAGGAAACTTAGGCATGGCCGATCCACTGCCGCCTGTTTTGTATCCCCGCAGAAGCTGAATTTCTTCCCCAGTGTATTTTTCAGTAATGTGGGATTTGTTTGATCATGCTTAATTATCATGATTGTGCTCTCTCATTTTTATTACTATTGTTATTTTCATCATCCATATTCTAAGGTGTTTCTCCTCTCCTTAAGGTGTGAACTTTTTCCTAAGGTATAGTTTCATGAGTGCCAGGCACAATCCAGTACCTTGTCCAAATGACCATTATTTATGGGTGAGTCTTGATTGACAGTGATTGTTGACTGGCCAGCTGACCACAGAGCACGTCACAGACAAGGCCAACTTGTCCTTACGCAGCATCCATGCACATGCGCCTCCAGCAGTTAGGAGACAGAGATCAGTACTCTGTAAACCCTGTAAAATGTACCCCTTCCTAAACCGAGGCTGATTGTAACATCCTGCTGCCATTGTGGCAGAAGTCAATTGACTCAGCACAGCGGAAGAATAGAACCTCATACTTTCCTGCTCCACATTGAATAGGCGCCCAAAGCCATCGGAGGAACTTCTTAGTTACAGTTATATGGTAGAGTCCCATATTGACCAGGCTAATTGTCATCAACTTACAATTCTGTACAGCTGTGGGTCAGCTGGTTAAGACAGTGAGTAGCCAAGTCATATAGCCCAGGAAGGTCCCAAGTACAATCCCCAGTTTGAGTTAGCTGATCTCAGCTAAGACAACAGCAGAGGTGCTAACACACATCTCAGTGCCCCTGAGTAAGGGAGGGGCAAACTGGCCAGGGTTTTCTGATTGGCATCCAATGTCTCCTGCTGCGTGTGTGTTCCCCACAGTCAAATAGCTTACCAGCACTTACTATCTAGATCAAACATGAGGAATGTTCATGAGGTACTGTGGAACCATAGGGGAGATTTTACACTTCAGCACTCCAGGTGGGACCACGCATCAGGAAATTGTGCATCCACAACCTGTGGTTTTCTGTCCATTAAAATGTCCTGATATTTGCTCTCGGTGAACCCAGCCAGGAACACTAAAGTGGAAAGTCTCTCAGCGTCCCAACAAGGAATGAGCACTTTCCACAACTGACGGAGGGACGGGGAGAAAAAATAAAATTCCTTTCTAAAAAACACACAAATGTGACTTCAAAATTACCTCTGTTAATTTTACAAATTATTAAATCAATTTCCACTGGCAAGAAGATCACTTTGGTTTTAAAGCATTTCCATAGCCTTAAAACTAAAGCGTTGCTTTCCCGATCGAGTCCTCTTGGTAAGGAGTGTTGTTCGCAGGGAGCACTGGTCAAGAAGTCACAGGTCCACGACCCCTGGTTTCCTAACACTGAATTTAGATAGATAGAAAGTCAAGGCCTACAGACCAACAATTTCCTGACCAGCTCATTACCAGGAGCACCTGATTGGCGAATTGATAATCGGGTGGGTGATCAACTCTGCCAGTTCATCACCCAAGCAGTACATTACCCCCAATAAGTGGATTCCTACTTAACCTGCTCTTACTCGTAATACTAGCTCCAGCCTAATTGATTTTTCATTGCCTTTTCTGCTTCCAACTTGTAGAATTTACTCTCCATTAACTCTTTACCTTTGCCAGTAGGGTTACTTACAGTTGTAAGATGCTTCTCTGTCTAGTTTATTGACACTACAATTTTCAATTTCTTTACTCTGTCGCATCATTTCCTTGTTGTTAACATTGTTTTCCACTATAGTTTGTTTTCATAATTATTTATAATGTTTACTTTGATTTTATTAATCGAAGGGATGGTGTGGTCCAGTGATTAGGTATTAGCTTTTCAATCACATGGCCTCTGGTTTGATTCCCCTCATTGCTGAAAAGTTATTGCGCCAGTATTAGTGTAGCTGGGAAGTCAGTAGATTTTCTCTGCAACAACTGTACATTTCAACTCTAGGCTAATTAAAGGGAAACCATTCCCCTTATATGCGAGAGTTTGCACTTATATAGCATGTTTCATAACTTCAGAATGTCCAAAAATGCTTCACAGCCAATTTCAACGTGTAGCCAGTGTTGTAATGTAGGCAAAACGTCAGCCAATTTGCACCAGAAAAGTCTCACAAACAGCAAGAGATGAATGACCAGATAATTTTTTTTTATTCGTTCATGGGATGTGGACAGCATTTATTGCCCATCCCTAATCTGCTTCTGATGGTGATTGGTTGAGAAATGAATGTTGGCCAGGACATCTCCCCTGTTCTTCTTCCTGTAGTGCCAGGGATCTTTTATGTACACTTGAAAGGGCAGAGGGGGGGTCACAGTTTAATAACTCATCTGAAAGACCTCCGACAGGGCTGCACTCTGTTATCCTAGATTATGTGCTTAAGTCTGTGGTATGGGGCTTAAACCCACAACTTTCTAACTCAATAGCAAGATTGCTACCACTAAGCCAGGGTGGAGATAATGGCCAGCCTTTGGTTAATCTCCTTTTATTGATGCAGTAGAAATTGGTATGCATCACACCTGGTTTTCGGCTGTAAAACAGGCGCAAAACATACTAATTTAGCAGTGGGACGGCCTACTAATTTCGTGGGGATCATTTTTAAGCGTCTCAGGCAGACACTTAAAAAGGGTGTTAGGCCGCTTAAATATGTTAATGAGTGGCCTGCTGACAAAAGGTGTTGGGTGTTTTAAAAAAAAATTCTGTGGAGCCAGGAGGAACAGGGGTGTGCCCCAACTCCCCAGTCCTGACGTCTACACCCCTCCCCATTCAATCCAACCCCACCCGGAACTTACCTGAGGGCTGCTACTGGCGGCTCAACATTCATTTTCCTGTGGGGAAAACTGCTTGTGGAGGTGTGACAGGCACTGGCAGCTCAACCCAATATGTAGATGAGGCCCGAGACCCAACTTTGGGCTCATCTCAGGCCTCTCTGTTCGAGTCTGCCGAAAACATGGCCAGACTCATTTCTAACCCACGGAATCCTTTTTTTCCCCAGTTGTGTCCCCTCCTTTTCTGAAAGTGTTGTCTTCTTCTAGGGTACGGTTCCGCAGCTTCCAGCTGCCTCCGGTTCTTCATGTGTGAGCCTTGAAGGAGAATGTCGGCAGGGCATTTGACCATGGAGGACTTCCTGGTCCTGAATTTCCTTGGGCTTTCTACACTGTGCAGCTGTATCTTCACCCAAACGGGGTTAACGCCACAAATTCTAGGTCCCTGTCTTCACCCCAACATCCACTTGCCAGCAGGAATTAGTTGATAATAATCAGGAGTCAGCTGATTAGATCCTTTTCTACTGCAGAGGTACAGTGGCCAATGATAACATCGCTACCACTCCCCAGCTGAGATCTGTTCACTCAGCAGGTTGAACTCAGGGTCCTCCTGTGCTTGTGTGGTTCATTTCCACACTAGACAGTGCACGCATCAACTGCGCTAATAGGGCAACTTAATATCAAATTCTTAATCCATGTTACAGTGACATGTCACATGGCCTGAGTTATCAGCTCCTGTAGAAAATTGTGATAAATATTTATATTGTCTGCTTGTATAAATATCTGCACCTGGCAGAAAACCTCCATCAGGTCTTTAATAAATAATGTAAGCTATTAAGAATCTAAAATGACATTTTACGGAGCACCAGGTGCTGTGTGGTGGACAGGAGAAGGCGGATCATTTGAAACAACCTTTTCATACCTGTCTCTATACTACTGAAGTAAGGATTTTGTCTCAGGAATGAAACCAAACAACATCAGCTTCATCGTCAACAGTGTTAGGTGCCTTATGTAGGTCAAAAAAGAATGAATCAGCCATTACATTTCAATCAGAAGTTGAGTGTATGTGTTCTATGAAATCCATGAGAGCTATTAAATTTGACATCCCAGACCTGAATCCAGATTGAAGTTGGTTGATGAGTCTATTTGCATCAATCAAGTCATCTGTTTGTTGAAATATTATTTTTTTCATATTTTTCTCCTTTCATTATATTTTTCTTGTGTTTATTCAATGCATATGCTCTCAGGGCAACAACAGAATCATATACAAATACATCTAATCTAAACAGAGTACCCAGATAGACCAGTGATAAGAGATTTACAAGTCAAGGCAATCCTTCTAAAAAATGACAATTGAAGTATGACATTACAATCTGGCTGATTGAGCAACAAAGTTCAGCCAAATGGAGCCAACATTATTTGAACATGTCTCTTATTTTCTTCCCCATTATCATATCTTAGTTTAAGACTAGAAGAATGCAGGAATGAGAAAAGAACATAAGAACATGAGAAATAGGAGCAGGAGTAGGCCATTTGGCCCCTCGAGCCTGCTCCGCCATTCAATAAGATCATGGCTGATCTTCTACCTCATCTCCACTTTCCTGCACTATCCCCATATCCCTTGATTCCCTTAATTTTCAAAAATATATCAATCTCTGTCTTGAATATACTCAACGACTGAGCCTCCATAGCCCTCTGGGGTAGAGAATTCCAAAGATTCACCACCCTCTGAGTGAAGACATTTCTCCTCATCTCAGTCCTAAATGGCTGACCCCTTATTCTGAGACTGTGACCCCTGGTTCTAGACTCCCCAGCCAGGGAGCCACTCCCTGCATCTATCCTGTCAAACCCTGTAAGAATTTTGTATGTTTCAATGAGATCACCTCTCATTCTTCTAAATTCTAGAGAATATAGGAATATAGTCTACTCAATCTGTCCCCATCCCAGGAATCAGACTGGTGAACCTTCGTTGCACTCCCTCTATTGCAAGTATATCGGCCTAGAAATTCAGTAAGGCGCTGCCAGCTTTGCGGCCAGTTACCGCCCAAAGAGGGCTTCTGCGCCAATAGAGGAGTTTGCGCTGATATTCAGCGCAGCGGTAATGACGGCGGTAGCCGTTAGCGCTGCGCCGGCACCGATGACGTCATCGGTGTGTGCAGTGCCCCGCTACCGCCCCGCTACCGGCCCGACCCCCATATTGAGTTGCGGCCGCCTCTTCCGCAGCGGCCGCAAACAGCGATCAGAAAACGGGGCCGTACTGTAGCCTTAGTGGGGCGCTTTAAGGTGGAGGTGCGGCCGGCCGCTTTTTCGGCGGCCGCCTGCCCGCACCTCCTTCCCCGGCCTCCTCCACCCCCCCCCCGCGGCATTGCCGGCTGCTTTCCGCGAACCCGGCACTTCTCCGTGGTGCCGGGCTCATTTGCCGGCACTATCCAGCGGCGATCTCCCCGTTGCAGGCACCTCCCCCTTAAGAGAAGGAGGAGGCCTGCAGTACCGCAGCCTGCCGCTCCGCAGCGGGCGGCGCAGCGGCGCCTAGAGTGCTGAAATTCAGTTTCAGCGCCCCAAGCGGGGGCGGGCACACCCTGGAATAGCGCCCGGTTCCGACTTGGGGCGCTAAAACTGAATATCTGACGGTCGCAACTGGCTCCGCGCTCAGCGCTAACTTTTGGGCGCACGCCAGCTGGCGGGCCCAAAGTGAATTTCTAGGCCATCCTTCCTTAGGTAAGGAGACCAAAACTACATAATACTCCAGGTGTTGTCTCACCAGGGCCCTATATAATTGCAGTCATTCATCCATTCAGTTTACTTTATCATCACTACAAAATTCAATAATAAGGGGGAAAATATTGGACCTGTTGGCAAAGATGCAGGCATCTTACCAGGACAGATCGGCAATTTCAGCAAAGTCTTTCTCACTAACATCTGGGATTTGGTGGTAAGTTGGGAGACTGTCACATAAACTGGTCAAGCAACAGTCCTACTCACAGAAGCATATCTATCATCCAACATCCTCCATCACCATCCCTGGATAGACCCATCAGAGGTAGGGGTGCAATGATATAAGAACATAAGGTGCACACTTGGGTGCTGGTCCTCAAACATTGACTCTAGACCCTCATGGCTTTGGGTCAAGGAAACTTCCCACTAATCATCATCTACTTCTCCCCCTCAACTGATGAATCCATTTTGAACACTACTTAGAAAAACGCTGAGTGAAGAAAGGTCACAAAATGTACTCTGGGTGGGGACTTCCATGTCCACCACCAAAAATGGTTTGCTAATATCACTTCTGACCAAACTGGTGGTGAGGGAACCAACATGAGGGGATCATTTACTTACATTGAATTACATAGAATCTACAGCACAGAAACAGGCCATTCAACAACAACAATAACTTGTATTTATATTGAAGGGATCATTACTAGTCCTAGCCCCTTTAGGGCTACCCCGGATCAGGCGTATTCCTCAGACGTTCACTTTCAACTAAAGTTTGAGGTAGCCGAATCCTAAAGATGCTTAATTGGGTCTAAAGGTCCGGACTATCTCTCCCTAAAGGAAAGGAACAACCTGAAAATGTTACCGTCTTCCAGATAGCACTTTTAATAAGTTTAGCTAGACTGTAACATTCCGGATATTATGAGGGCCCGGAAAACTCCCCCAGAATTCTGCAACTCCTCACCAAAGAGTGTACAGAGATTGAGTTCGCGAGTTTGATACAGAAGTATTATGTGAGACAATTCTAAAAATATATAGATTTATTAAAGAACCGACATGTAATTTACAGTTGGTGAGTCAATCGCAACATTAACAGTTCCAAAAAGAGAGCGCTTGCAATCCTATTATCAGAGAACCTTAGTTTCAAATCTTAACTTCGCTACAGTTTTACAGTTCTTAGTTTTCTACAGGATATCCACCAAAATCACATACAGTACCTTTGATCTCCAAGGTACAAAGAGTTGGAGACTTACAGAGCTGGCTTTGCCCCTTTAAAGCGAGTCTACTATCCCATTTCAGAGTTCAATATTTATACCCTTTTCCAGTGGTATTTCCTTTAAGGTTTTCTGCTGATGTAAGCTAATTATCTCTAGTCACTTTTCTGCTGACCCCTGCAATTCTTACAGTCACCTCAACTGGTAGCACTAGTCTCTCCTCTAGGTGTTCTAAGTTTATCATAAAAAACGGTGTAACAGCAGGTGCGTTTTACTTGGTATCATTTTTACGAAGGCAGATGTTTGTTACTTTTATGTGCTTCTTTATGAGGTGTAAATTAGAACACCTTGTACAGGGTGAACTATTGTCTTGTTCCCAAAGGTTCAGACTGTTAGGAGCCTTTAATCTTCTGTTTCAATAAGATTATTGATTCAGTGTCAACAACTTATCTTATCTCAATAGCTGGAATGCTATCACAGCTTTTTCATAGTTAGGTTTCTAGATTTCCAGACCCAGTTTGTCCTGTTTTAATAAGGCCAGAATTCTTTCATAGAATGGTGTATTTTTCTGAATAGGTTATATGGCTTATTCCTTCACAATATATCACCTTTAACATAGTAAACCATCCCAAGGTGTTTCACAGGAGCATTATAAAACAAAATTTTTGCCCAAATGGTCTTTGTCAGCGCCTTTTCCCACTCTGATTACCTCTTCTCACCCTGCCCCCGTATCCCTCTATTCCCTTCTCCCACATGTATGCATCAAGCCTCCCCTTAAATGTGTCAATGCTGTCTGCTTCAACCACTCCATGTGGCAATGAGTTCTACATTCTCACCATTCTCTGTGGTCCTAAATTCTTTACTTGATCAGGTAGTGACTACTGTGAGGGACTACGGTCTCCCGCGTAAAGAAATAGGCAACACAGCGAGCTACAAGAAATAGGTCTTTACTCCAACTCTCACAATACAGTACTGAATTCGTGAAGCCCGCGAACCTGTGATGACTCACGGATTGGTCACCTGCTGGAACCTGATTGGTTTTCCTTCTCTCAGCAGCAGGCAAGTCTGAACATGCCTTATTCCTCTCAGCTTGCAACTGTCTTGCGGGGGGAGGGGAATACAGCAGTTAAAAGGGGATTATACAGGTTTATCTACATACACACAGGCCTAGAAATTCAGTGGCCTGCACCACCAGTTTGCACCCAAAGAGGGCACTCAGTGGCTTTAGCGCCACTGGCCACACCTACCGCGATATTTAGCGGGGCGCTAATGGCAGCGTTAGCCTGTAGCGCTGCGTCGCCACCGATGACGTCATCGGTGTGCGCAGCACCCCGCTCCCGCCCCAAAGACCATATTTGGTCGTGCCCGCCTCTTCAGCGCCGGCCGCAAATAGCGACCGGTTCACGGGGCCTACCTGTGGCGGTAGTGGCGCTAGTTAAGGTGGAGGTGTGGCCGGCTGCTTTTTCGGCGGCCGCCTGCCAGCACCTCCGTCCCCGGCCTCCTAAACCCCCCCCCCGTGGCATTGCCGGCTGTTTCCCGAGAGCCCGGCACTTCTCCTTGGTGCCGGGCTCGTTTGCCGGCACTCGCGAGCGGGGATCGCGCTGTTGCAGGCACCTCCCCCTTAACAGTGGGAGGAAGGCCTGCAGTACCGCAGCGTGCCGTGCCACAGCGTGTGGCGCTGCGGCCCTTAGCGCGCCGATATTCAGTTTCAGCGCCCCAAGCGGGGCGCGGGAAGCCTCGATTAGCGGCCCGCTTCCATTTGGGGCGCAGAAACTGAATATCCGGATGGCGCAAGTGGCTCCGCTCGCAGCGGTAATTCCGACGAGTTTGGCGCCCCAAACGGCGCCCAACTGAATTTTTAGCCCACAGTGTTTCCCCAATGTGGCAACGCCACGTACGCCCCCCCAGAATCCTCGTTAACTGTAAAAGTCAGTCTCTGCGGAGGTTTGACCAAGCGGATGTAGCGGCTGTAGTAGCCATCTGGCGTGTGAGGAGGGCTGTCTGGGAGGTCGGCCGGTTGGTTCATCGGCTGGTCTGGCGGCTGGTCTGCCGGTGGGCTGGCTGGACGGGCTGCCGGCGAAGGTGGGGCGGCGGCCAGGAAGTAAGGTTCTGGCGTGTCTTGGTCCTCTTGTGGGGCCACCGCCAACGTGGTAGGTCTGCCCCGCCGTGGGGGAAGAGCTGGCCGAAACGGGACGCTGAGGTCCAGGTGCGCCGGTTTGAGGTGGTCTACTGAAATAAGGTCCGGCTTCCCGCCGACGTCGATAAGAAAAGCTTTGTCCCCCATCTCCAATACTGGGAAGGGGCCGGTGTATGGTGCCTGCAGCGGGCCTCTGTGCGCGTCCCGGCGCACGAAGACGAACTCCGCATGTCGTAAGTCTCGAGGCACGTAGGACGGCTGCGGGCCATGTTGCGAAGTGGGCACTGGACGGAATTGCTGGGCCACGTCCTGGTGCAGGGAAAGCTGTCTGGCGGCCGACCACGGCTCCGTTGTCAGGGGGAGGAAGTCGCCTGGTACTCTGAGCGGTTGGCCGTAGACCATCTCGGCCGCGGAGGCGCGGAGGTCCTCTTTGGGCGCGGTACGCAATCCCAGGAGAACCCAGGGTAGTTTGTCGATCCAGCTGGTGTCGGCCAGGCTGACGCGGAGGGAGGCTTTCAAAGAACGATGAAAGCGCTCGCAGAGCCCGTTGGCCTGCGGGTGGTAGACTGTTGTCCTGTGCAACTTGGTGCCAAGGCCGGCGATGATGGCATTCCACAAGTGGGAGGTGAACTGGGAGCCTCTGTCCGAGGATATGTCGGTCGGCACGCCGAATCGGGCCACCCATGTCGAGACGAATGCTCGCGCGACGTCGGTCGTGGTGGTGGAGGCGAGGGGAACCACCTCGGGCCATCTGGTGGTGCGGTCGACGATCATGGGCAGGTGTGTAAAACCATGCGACGGCGGCAAGGGGCCTACCAGATCGACATGGACGTGGTCGAAACGCCTCTCGGGCACCGGGAAACACTCCAATCGCGCCTTGGTGTGCTGCTGGACCTTAGCACGCTGACATGGCACGCATGTGTTGGTCCAGTCTCTCACATCCTTGTGGAGTCCAGGCCAGATGAACTTGGCGGACACAAGTTTCTGAGACGCACGCATCCCTGGATGTGAGAGGCCGTGGATGATGTCGAAAACTTGCTTGCGCCAGGCGGATGGAACGACCGGCCTAGGCGAGGGGACTGAGACGTTGCACAGGAGGGTTGTGCCGGCTGCGTGGAAGTGGATGTCGGCCAGGGTGAGGCTGGTAGTTGACGTCCTGAGGGCCTGGATCTCCGTGTCAGCAGCCTGGTCTCTCGCCATGCTGGCGTAGTCGACGCCCAGGTGCACTGCGTGGAGCGAGGGTCTTGAGAGGCAGTCGGCCACCAAATTGTCCTTGCCGGCGACGTGGCGGATGTCCGTGGTGAACTCCGAGATGAAATTGAGTTGGCGCTGTTGGCGCGCGGACCAGGGTTCGTTTACTTTGGCCATGGCGAAAGTGAGCAGCTTGTGGTCCACGAATGCGGTGAACGGCCGGTCTTCCAGAAGGAAACGGAAGTGCCGGATTGCCAGGAACAGGGCCAGAAGCTCTCTGTCGAACGTGCTGTAGGCCTGCTCGTTCTTGCGCAGCTGTCGGCTGAAAAATGCCAGTGGCTGCCACGCGCCTTCGACCCACTGTTGCTGGACGGCGCCGACGGCGTAATCCGAGGCGTCCGTGGTGAGGGCGGTCTTGGTGCCCGGTATGGGGTGGGCCAGTAGTGTGGCGTTGGCCAAGGCGCTTTTGGTCTGGTGAAAGGCTGTCGCCATCTCGCTGGACCAGGTGAGTTGCTCTTTGCCCGTTTTGCCCCTGGTGGCTTCGTAGAGGGGGCGCATGAGTGCGGCGGCCTTGGGCACGAACCGGTGATAGAAATTGACCATCCCCAAAAATTCCTGCAGCGCCTTAACCGAGGTGGGTTGGGGAAAGTCCGCCACCACCTGCACCTTGGAAGGTAGGGGAATGGCTCCCCTTGGCGAGATTCTGTGGCCGAGAATGTCAATTTGGGCTGCTCTGAACTGGCATTTGGCCGGGTTGACGATTAGCCCGTGTTGGCTGAGGCGCTGGAAAAGGGAGCGCAAATGCGCGATGTGCTCGGCCTTGCTGGTGCTGGCCACGAGGATATCGTCCAGATAGACGAACAGGAAGCTCAGGTCCCGTAGGACGGAGTCCATGAGCCGTTGGAAGGCCTGTGCGGCGTTCTTAAGCCCGAAGGGCATGCGCAGGAACTTGAACAGTCCAAAGGGGGTGATGACCGCCATCTTCTGGACGTCTGCGTGGTGGACGGGGACCTGATGGTAGCCGCGAATCAGGTCGACCTTGGAAAAGACGGACTTTCCTGCTAGGTGTGCCGAGAAGTCTTGGATGTGCGGAATGGGGTATCTATCGGGCGTGGTGGCGTCGTTGAGCCGTCTGTAGTCGCCGCAGGGGCGCCAGCCACCGCCCGGCTTGGGCACAATGTGGAGGGGGGATGACCAAGGGCTGTTCGAACGGCGGATGATGCCCAGTTTTTCCATCGTGGTGAATTCTTCCTTGGCCACCGCCATCTTGGCTGGGTCCAGGCGTCTGGCTCGAGCGAACACTGGTGGTCCCGTAGTGGCGATGTGATGCTCGACCTCATGCTTGGCTGCCGCGGCTGAGAAGGTCGGTTGTGTAAGCCTCGGGAAATCTGCGAGTAGGCAGGCGTAGTCCTCATGCGCCGGGGCGGAGCAGGACCCGACGAGGGCCGGGCTGTTGCTCTGCTGGCAGGCCAGTGAAGCGAAAGTTGCTGCGTCGATCAGGCGCCTGTCGCGGACGTCGACCAGGAATCCGTGGGCGCAAAGAAAATCGGCGCCCAGCAAAGGGTGTGCCACCGAGGCCGTCACGAAATCCGACATAAATCGCTGGCCGTTGAAACAAACCTCGGCCCGTCGCTTTCCGAAAGTAGCGATGGCTGCACCATTTGCCGCCACGAGGGGTGGGCCGCTGTGGCCTGCCTGGATGTCGAGCTGGGAGGCAGGAATTATGCTGCATTGGGCTCTGGTGTCGCAAAGGAATCTGCGCCCTGAAAGAGAGTCGGTTATATACAGCAGTTTACCTGCGGTGCCGATGGCCATCGTGGCGGCGGGGGTGCGGTCGAGCGGGCCTAGGCGGCGGCACGGGGCTGGTGCGTTGGGCCGGGCGGCCATCTTGGTTTGTTCGAAAGAGCAGGGTGCTCTGCAGCGTTGGGCCTTGTGGCCGAAACGCGCGTGGTAGTAGCATAGTTCTGCGGCCTGGCGTGGCGGCGCGCGCTTGGTGGTGTTGGGGAGCCTCGCGGCTGCACAGCCGAGATGGGCGACGGCGAAAACTTTGTCTGCGGCGGCTGCCAGTTGTACGCAGTCCATGATCGGGGACCCCGTGAGGGCAGTCTGTACCTGCTGAGGAAGCAGGCTGAGGAAAAGGGCCCGAAACAAGAAGCACTGCGGTTCAGAGCCCAGGAGCACAAGCATCCAGCTCATCAACTGGGTCGGGGTAGAATCGCAGAGGCCTGGTAGTGAGAGAAGCCTGCGGGCCGTAAGCCTGCAGCAAGCGGCCCTTAATGGTTGAGTACTTGCCAGTCTGTGGTGGGTTCCCCAGCAGGTCGAGAACTTCGGCGGCGGTAGAGCTTGCTAGTGCTGAGACTACGTGGAGGTATCTTTCTTCATCGTCTTAAACCCTGCGAAGGGTGAATTGGGCCTCCGAGTGTGCGAACCAAGCTGGTGCTTGGTGTTCCCAGAAGGTGGGGAGCTTCAAGGACGCGGCGCCGGCCGACATCAGGCTGCTGCTGGTTGCCATCGGGTCGTTGCTGGCCTCTGTAGGGCTGCGTGAGTCGGGGGCTTCGGCCGCCGACATTCGGGGTCACCAATGTGGGGGACTACGGTCTCCCGCGTAAAGAAATAGGCAACACAGCGAGCTACAAGAAATAGGTCTTTACTCCAACTCTCACAATACAGTACTGAATTCGTGAAGCCCACGAACCTGTGATGACTCACGGATTGGTCACCTGCTGGAACCTGATTGGTTTTCCTTCTCTCAGCAGCAGGCAAGTCTGAACATGCTTTATTCCTCTCAGCTTGCAACTGTCGTGCGGGGGGAGGGGAATACAGCAGTTAAAAGGGGATTATACAGGTTTATCTACATACACACAGTGTTTCCCCAGTGTGGCAACTACCATATTTACACAGCCTTGTTCTTTGAGGTCAATCAACGCCAAATGCGGATGTCTTCATCCCTGGATGAGTTCAACCGGGGAGGATAATGTTGGATTAAAAGGAGAGGAATAGGCCAAAGGAGTTGGTCCGGGACTCTTGGAGGTTTGGAAAGGAGAACACGATGAGTAATACTGGAGGACTGAAGATGGTGGGAGCAGGAGCTCAGAAGGGAATTGCCACCAAGGCCGTAGTTTTGGTGGCAAAGATGCAGGAGTAGGTAAGAGCGATGGAGGCTCGAGCCAAAAGAGAGAAGGATTCTGGTGTGCAAGTTGGAGAACTGGTACCAACCGAGGAGGATGTGGGGGTGACAAGAGGGGCCACTGGATGGGAGGATGATGTTTTGGGGGTGGTCGATAAGGGTGCTGAGTGGAGAGAGGTCGGCCCACACTCAAAGAGTAAGTCAGAAGTAGGGACAGCACTGTCCCAGAGGGAAAGGAGGAGGGAGTTGAGGAGAAGCTGGGGGGACGGATATGGAAAGGAGTGGTACAAGGTCCTAGGACGGTAGGGCCACATTGAGGGAGCAGCAGATGAGGAAAGAGGAAGACAGTCAGGGCAGCCAAAAAGCCTATTTTATATCATAGGCAGAGGCTGAAACTGCAGGAGTACTGAGGTCCGAGGCAAAAAAACTCGTCAGACGGATTGCAGGAAGGGTCAGGAACGCTGCCGAAGCATTTTAAAGGCGCGCAAGCTGAGAAAAATTCCTGCACCGTTTACACACTATTAATGCGCTGAAAACGACAAGCCAATTCACCTCCCAGTCTACTACATTCTTGCCTTCAAATTTACTAACTTACTTCAGATGTTTACCCATTATTCCATCCGTTGCTTTCAAAGAGAGACAGTGGTCGCGCCCCAATCAGTCAGTGAGTACAGGCACTGTAATCTGATGCTGAGCCACACAGGCCAGAAGGGTCCAGTTAGCTGACCTCAGGTGAGGCAGTAGTTGGGACTCCAACTTGGCTATCCAGTAGGTTTGCCAGCTCTGGTTGGATGTATTTCTGGGGTTTCATTACATGGCCTCCCACCTCCAACCGCCCCGCCCAGTGAAACAGCCTTTTTTTTTATCCTTCTCCAATATTTTTGCTAACTAATAAACAAAAATACACAGTTTTTTTAACGCCCCTATGATTTTCTCCCCGATTGCTCGCAACAGTGTCCTGGAGATTAACCTTTAATTCCTGATAAGTCCAGTGCAAACCGGGAGGGCTGGCAACCCTACTGTCCAACTATCCCTGATTTCTGCTTAAGTACTGTGACCTGGTATTGAGGACTAGTTAACGATGTCCGTGAGGTGTAGGATGAGTGTTGGTGTTAACTCTGGACAGGATTAGGTTCAGCTTTGACCTCCTTCAGGGTTAAAGAACCTGCCAATCTCACTTTCTACATTCACATATGAAAAATGATTACTTTGGAAAGGCATATGTGGAACTGTACCCCAGCAAGAATTAGTGTCTTCAGGAAAGATGAGGAGATAGCTAAGTCAATTATATGAAACAATAACATTTTGCATGAATGAAAGCATTATTTCCACTAATTTAAAACAACTCAATTCCAAATGTACCAACTAAAAGTGTGCTCATTCTGGTATACATTGTTCTCAAATATTGCCCACACATTCACTTATCAGTTGAAGATCAAGTTCTGGAGAGTAATTGTTCAGAATATTTACTATTTTGGAAATATTTCACTTCCTTAATACTTGGTAATAATAATTGAGTTCAGTTTAATCTCTACTTCTGAAGTGATGAGAGTTCCAAGTACATGGAATCAGTTTATTCCACCAATTTTAATATATTGTAGTAAATTATAATTTAGCTGCTGTAATTTTCGAATTAAACTTGACAAACATAAGAAATAGGAGCAGGAGTAGGCCAATCGGCCCCTCGAGCCTGCTCCACCATTCAATAAGATCATGGCTGATCTGATCCTAACCTCAAATCTTCTATCACTCTGCATCCACCCGAACCCATGTGATCTCCCGGGAGAGGCGAAAAACCAGATAAAGACCCAATGGCCAATTTGGGAGAAAAAAATCTGGGAAATTCCTCTCCGACCCATCTAGGCGATCGAAATTCTTCCAGGAGATTACTCTGTCCCTATATTTTCTACAGTACTTACCTTCTGTAAAGGCGATCTCCACCCCAGCCAGGAACAGGAATAAAACCATCTCCTGAAATCTAACACAGAATTAGAACACAGTAGGAGCAGAACCTGTTTAGATTTATTGGATTGAACCTTCTTGTCAAGGAGACTTGTTGAATAATAAGTTGTAATATCTCATTTGTAATCCACAGTGACTATTGATTTAATTAAGGACCAATCTGGTTATTGCAGTTTGAGAAGATAACATAGAGGCTCAATTGGAAGTGTTCATGTCCTACAAAACACTAAACTTACCCTAGTAAGGGCTGACTAGAAGGTATGGAACCTTTATAGTTCATTCATTTTAAGAGCGCTTAGGATCTGCTAGAAATATCTAACAGGGATTATTCTTAGTTCTATTCATTAAAACTTTGTAAACAATGGTAGATTATTCTTTTAAAAAATATTTTAAAAGAGAGGGTTGATGAGGGCAATGCGGTTGACGTAGTGTACATGGACTTCCAAAAGGCATTTGATAAAGTGCCACATAATCGAAATTGGCTAAGTGACAGGAAACAGAGAGTGGTGGTGAACGGTTGTTTTTCGAACGGGAAGAAGGTATACAGTGGTGTTCCCCAGGGGTCAGTACTAGGACCACTGCTTTTCTTGATACACATTAATGACTTGGACTGGGGTTTACAGGGAACAATTTCAAAATTTGCAAAATAACACAAAACTCGGAAGTATAGTGAACAGTGAGGAGGATAGTGATAGGCTTCAAGAAGACATAGGCAGGCTGGTGAAATGGGCGGACATGTGGCAGATAAAATTTTAACGCAGAAAATGGCAAAGTGATATATTTTGGTAGGAAGAATGAGGAGAGGCAATATAAATAAAGAGTACAATCCTAAAGGGGGTGCATGAACCAAGAGACCAGGGGGTATATGTGCACAAATCGTTGAAGGTGGCAGGGCAGGTTGAGAAAGCAGTTAAGAAAGTATACAGGATCCTAGGCTTTATAAATAGAGGCATTGCGTACAAAAGCAAAGAAGTTATGATGAACCTGTATAAAACATTGCTTTGGCCTCAACTGCAGTATTGTCCAATTCTGGGCACTGCACTTTAGGAAGGATGTGAAGGCCTTAAAGAGGGTGCAGAAAAGATTTACGAGAATGGTTCCAGGGATGAGGAACTTCAGTTACGTGGATAGACTAGAGAAGCTGGGGTTGTTCTCCTTACAGCAGTGAAGGTTGAGAGGAGATGTGATCGAGGTGTTCAAAATCATGATGGGTCTAGACAGAGTAGATAGAGAGAAACTGTTCCCATTGGCGGAAAGTTCGCGAATCAGAGGAAACAGATTTAAGGTGATTGATAAAAGAACCAAAGGAAACATGAGGAAAAACCTTTTTACTCAGCGAGTGGTTACTGTTACGTCCGTGTGTAATTGAGACACGGACTGCAGGAGTTGGTTATAACAGGTGTTGACTGAGTGGAGACAAAACTGGAACTACTATACAAAGTTACTTGTACGATAGCAAAATACTGCAGATGTTGGAAATCCGAAATAACAACAGAAAATGCTGGAAAAACTCAGCAGGTCAGGCAACATCCGTGGAGAGAAATTTGAGTTGACGTTTCGGGTTTGACCCTTCTTCAAAACTGGAGAGAAAAGGAACTAGATCGAAGGCAGGGCTGCGATCGGACAAAAGAATAAAAGAACCAAAAGAAGTAAAAGAGATTAGAAACTAGACGAGATGGTAATAGGCTGTGATTAGGTGTAAAGTGTACTGGCAGGGCAAAAGATAGCTGCCAGGTGTGAGAGAGAAACAAAAGGAAAGGGGGGGGAAAGGAAAGGAGTGGAAAAATATAAGTGAAAATGAAATAGGGGCCGAGGTTATGATCTGAAATTGTTGAACTCGATATTGAGACCGGAAGGCTGCAGACTGCCTAGTCGGAAGATGAGGTGCTGTTCCTCGAGTTTACATTGAGCTTCCGTGGAACAGTACAAGAGGCCAAGGACGGGTTTTCTCACAGGCTTATATACAGGGGTGGTCACTACTGGTACTGCAGTATACAGGGGCTGCAGAATATAGTTCCTTCTTCAAAGTACATACACTACAATTCCTCCCCTTTTAGCTAAACAGTACATAACATTCGATTAATAATTAAATAACATATTTACAATTACAGTTGCTATATACATTAGCTGAAGTTAAACAATTATAAATTCAGTCTTTGAGGAGGCTTCCTGATTCTGTCTGGATAACGCCTCTTTGGGGTATCAGGTTCTTCTGGCAAAGTTGATTCGGGATCAACGTCGTTGTTTGGTTCGTCTGCTTCCAATATCACCGATTCTGAGGTAGATGCAATTGGTACTTCGGTTTCATCACCAGGTGTATCAGATCGTGGTGTGGATTTGACGTTTTCCAGTGACTCTAGAATCTGGTCAGCATGGCATCTTACAATGCTCTCTCCAATGTCCACGGTATACATTAGAGGTCCTTGCCGCGTGCAGATCGTTCCTGGCTGCCATTTCTCTGTGCGGTAGTCCCGGGCCAAAACTGGTTGACCTATCTTAAAACTCCTGGTCGGCCTTTCATTCATATTCTGAAACTGCCTGTTCTCCACATCTCTTCTGATGTTTGGCTTAACCAAATCCAAGCGGCATCATAGTCTTCGATTGAAGAACATCATGGCTGGAGTTTGGTTGGTAACCGCATGTGTCGCATTCCGGTAGGCAAACAAGAAGTTATCCACCTTGTGTTGTAGGGGTATGCCTTCATTACACATTGCCTTGATAGCCTTCTTGAATGTTTGAACGAACCTCTCAGCCAATCCATTGGTGGCTGGATGATATGGGGCGGATGTGTAATGCTTAACACCATTGTTCTTTAAGAACCTCCGGAACTCTTCAGACACAAACTGTGGTCCATTGTCGGAGCAAATCTGTTCAGGCAGCCCATTTCTGGCGAATATGGTTCGTAAGACTGTGATAGTTTTTTCTGTGGTGGTTGTGGACATTTTTATTACCTCTGGCCACTTTGAATGTGCATCCACCGCAATTAAAAACATCGACTCCATAAATGGACCAGCAAAATCAATGTGCACCCTTTGCCATGGAGATGAGGGCCACTCCCATGGATGTACAGGGGCTTGTGGTGGGGCGTTTTGGACCTTCTGGCATCCTGTACAGCTCTTGGTCATCTCTTCGATTTCTCTATCGATTCCCGGCCACCACACAAACGCTCTGGCTAAGTTCTTCATTTTTACCCCTCCCAGATGACCCTCATGAAGCTCATTGAGCACTCTATCCTTCAATTTGGGTGGAATTACTACTCTGGATCCACACATCAAGGTTCCTCGGCACACTGACAGCTGTTCTCTTCTTGGCGAGAATGCTGGCAACAGTGGTTTGCCATGTGCTGGCCATCCCTTCACCGTTAAATCATAGACCCTGGAGAGTGACGGGTCATTTTGTGTTTCCTTTTCTATGTTTGCATTCGTCACAGGTAGACATTCGACTATGGTCGAGTCGAATATCTCCACAGGATCCACTGCAGGTGCTTCTTCCACCGTCGGCAACGGTAGGCGCGACAATCTATCAGCATTCCCATGCTGTTTAGTTCCTTTGTACTCAATGTCATATTGGTGTGCTCCTAGGAAAAGGGACCACCTCTGTAGCCGTTGTGCTGTCATTATCGGGACGCCCTTCTGAGGGTTGAAAATGGAGACAAGAGGTTGATGATCAGTTAGTAGAGTAAATTTCTGACCGTGCAGGTAGTGATTGAACTTCTTCACCCCCTACACCAGACTGAGGGCCTCTCTGTCAATCTGGGCGTAGTTACGCTCGGCTGAATTTAACGAGCGTGACGCAAAAGCTATCGGCTTCTCTGAACCATCAAGGAATTTATGTGACAGTACCGCTCCAATGCCGTAGGGAGACGCATCACACGCCAGTCTTATCGGTAGTGATGGGTTGTAGTGAGCCAATACTTCTCTTGAAGTGATTAGGTCTTTACTCTTCTGAAAGGCCCGCTTACATTCATCGCTCCATTTCCATGCTACTCCAGTTTGTAGTAGGGCATTCAGTGGGTGCAGAATTGTGGACAAATTCTGCAAAAACTTATGGTAGTAATTCACCAATCCGAGGAATGACCTCAGTTGCGACACATTTTCAGGCGCTGGAGCCTTAACTACCGCTTCAATTTTGTCAGGCGACTTATGTAACCCCTCTTCATCAATCACGTGGCCGCAATACGATATCTGTTTCTTTAAAAACTCGCACTTGGGGCGATTGGCTCGTAGCCCATGTTCTCTTAGTCTAGTGAGCACCTGCTCTAGGTTGGCAAGGTGTTCACTGTCATTTTCACCTGTCACTAGGATGTCGTCCAAGTAACACTGAGTCCCCGGAATCCCTTGCAGGACTTGTTCCATCGCTCTTTGCCATATCACCGGAGCTGATGCTACTCCGAATACCAGTCGATTATACTGGTAAAGACCTTTGTGAGTGTTTATCGTGAGATACTTCCTAGAGGATTCTTCAACCTCCATCTGCAAATATGCTTGTGCTAGGTCAATTTTTGTAAAACGCTTCCCTCCAGATAGTGAGGCGAAAATATCTTCTATCCTTGGGAGAGGATACTGTACTGTGTGAAGGACTGGGTTCACCGTCACCTTGAAGTCCCCACAGATGCGAACCTTCCTAGGCTCCTCAGACTTATTGTTTAACGTTTTCTTCATGACAGGAACGATGGGTGTCGCCCACTCGCTCCAGTCTACCTTAGATAACATGCCTGCATTCTTCAGATTCTCCAGCTCTGCCTCGACGGCTGGGCGAATTGCATACGGTACCGGTCTTGCTTTGAAAAACTTGGGAATTGCATTCTCTTCTATTTTTATCAAGGCGGTTACGCCTTTAAGAGTTCCCAGTTCTTGTTGAAATACCTCTTTAGCGTTAGCTAAGATTTTTGACAATCGTCCAGGTGTGACGTCGTCATCCTTTTTACCAGCCACAGTCAGTGCCTGAATGGAGTGCCAGTCTAAACTTATCTTTCTGATCCATTCACGTCCCAATAATGGTGGTCCACCATCTTGCAGTATGTACAGATACAATTTCTGTATTTCCTTGCCGTTGTATTCGACAGGCACCCTTATTTTCCCTCTGGGGTATACTTTCTGCCCCGTATACGTCTTCAAGACAATGGATGTGTCTTTCAAGGGTATGTGTGAGAATAGCCGCTCGTAGTCTCGTCGATTCATGACGGTCAGGGCTGATCCTGTATCCAACTCCATTTTGACTTGGGACCCTGCTATCGTGAGGGTGACCCAAATGGTTTGGTGATCCTCTTTTGCGATTACGTTGTGAAGTTTGAGACAGCTTAGTCTCTTGTTCCCGGATTCACTATCGCTCTTCTGGTCTTCGGAACTACTGTCCGTCATCTTTTGTACTTTCCTGTACTGTTCCTTAGTAGCCTTTTTGTTGTCGTTAGTCTTCTTCCCGGACCTGCAAACTCATGCAATGTGTCCTATCTTTCTGCATTGCCTGCATATTTTGTCCTTGGACCAGCAGTCCTTCTGGTCATGGGTTGTTCTGCCGCAGCAATAACATTTTTCAAATCCCCGTGTCATTTCATGGGTGCCGTATTCCTGTGGCTTTTGCTGTATTTCCGCAGCTCCCCTTGCTGCTGCTTTGTACGATACTGCCACACTGAAAGCCTTATCTAGCGTCAGCTCTTTCTCTGAGAGTAACCTCTTCTGGGTTCCTTCACTCAGGAGTCCACAGACAAATTTGTCCCGTAGGGCATCTGCCAGTCCTGCTCCGAACTGGCAGTGCTTTGATAGCTTGCGTAGTTCCGTAAGGTAATCAGCATTGCTCTCATCTTTATGCTGATTTCTCTTGTGGAATTTAAATCTTTCTGCTATCAGCAGCAGTGTAGGATTTAGGTGTTCCTGTAGGATATCAACAATTTTGTTAATACTCTTCACCATTGGTTTGGCTGGAGTGATCAGGTTCCGCAATAGGCCGTACGTTCCTGCGCCCATTAAGTTTAGTAGTACCGATGCCTTTTTCTCATTGGCTACTTCATTTGCCTTGCAAAATACTTCGACTCTTTCCACATACGTGGTCCAGTCTTCTATTGCATTATCGAAGGCAGTGATATTGCCAGTCTTCGGCATCTTGGAGATCTAAGATGGCGCCTCCCGCGCTTTGCCTTCTTCCCCGATTGAACAAAATGGTGCCTCCCATGCTTTGCCTTCTTTCCCGCTGGATTAAGATGGCACCTCCCGCGCTTTCTGTCTTCTCCGCTGCTGCTAGCGCTGTTGCTGGCGTTTTTATGCCTTGATGGCGACGCCCTATGGTCTCCGCGCACTTCCTCCCCCGCGCTGCTGCTAACGCCGCTCTCCGCGGTCTCCGTGGCAAACTGCAGCTCCTCGCGGCTTTCTGCGCTTCTAATTTCTTTTATTTTAATTACTGTTCCCGTCGTCAAAGCAAACCCTACGGGACACTTTCCTCTCTCTTCTCGGGTCTGTACGCTGCCCGGCTTCGTAGCACCGGCCGTGCTCTGTCTGCTCCACCCTCTCTCTCTCTCTCCTCTTCCCGACAACGCTGCTCGGCCCCGTTGAAAAGCCACCCGATCGAGCTCTAGCCTGCCGCAGCCCAGGAAGGATCAGTGTACTACCTGCCACCAGCCCGATTAGCTGGAACACCATAGACAGGATAACCAAGCCCCGCTCTCGACAGCCTCTCCTGCAAATCTTCGAATTCGATGAATCAGAGGCGGTTGCCCACGGTCGACGCCCGTTTCTTCTGTTTGTTTTTTTTTCTTTTCTTCCTTCTGGCCTCGACCTCTAACAACTTCGCTTCAGGGATGGATCCCCATGAGGTGGTGCAGAACTGTAGGTAAGTTCGGATCTGTTCGTTGCCAGTATTACGTCTGTGTGTAATTGAGACACGGACTGCAGGAGTTGGTTATAACAGGTGTTTACTGAATGGAGACAAAACTGGAACTACTATACAAAGTTACTACACAGGCTTATATACAGGGGTGGTCACTAGTGGTACTGCAGTATACAGGGGCTGCAGAATATAGTTCCTTCTTCAAAGTACATACAGTACAGTTATGACCTGGAATGCACTGCCTGAATGGGTGGTGGAGGCAGACTCAATTGTGGCTTTCAAAAGGGAATTGGATAAGTACCTGAAGGAAAAAAATTTGAAGGGCTACGGGGAATGGGCAAGGGTGTAGGACTAGCTGAAGTGATCTTGCAGAAAGCCAGCACGGACTCAATGTGCCGAATGGCCTCCTTCTGTGCTGTAACCATTCTATGATTCTATAATTCTATTTCTGTTTCCTCTCTCCCTCTTCTGAAGATAGTCGAATCTCTTTACTGGGGTTTGATTTCAAGGGCCGTGGTCGCACTCCAGTATTTATATGGACTTCCAGGAAGCATTCAATAAGGTTCCACACAAGAGATCATTATGAAAAATTGAAGGTAACCTTTTTACATGGCTATGGAATTGGTTAGGAGATAGGAGACAGAGTGTAGGAATAATGGGTGAGTATTCCAATTGGCAGGATGTAATTAGTGCTATCCCCCAGGGATCTGTCCTGGGGCCTCAGCTTTTCATTATATCTATAACTGACTTAGATAAAGGAATAGAGAACCTTATATCCAGGTTTGCTGACAACACTAAGTTAGGTGGAAGAGTAAGTAGTGCAGATGAGAGCACAAAAGTTGCAAAGGGACATTGATAGATTAAGTGAGTGGGCAAAACTGTGGCAGATGGAGTTCAAGGGGTAGTGGAAATCTGGAACTTGCTCTCACAAAAAGTTGTTGCGGCTGGGGGAGTCAATTGAAAATTTCAAAACTGAGATTGGTAGATTTTTGTTAGGAAAAGGTATTAAGGGTTATGGAATCAAGGTGGGTAAATGGAGTTAAGTTACAGATCAGCCATGATCTAATTGATTGCAGAACAGGCTCGAGGGACTGAATGGCCTGCCCCTCTTCCTATGTTCCTATGTAAGTGTTGGCAAACTATTCAGCTGCGGAGGACATCGCACCCAAGCGTGATCCTGTCCTCACACTATCCAAAATCCAGCAGTTCCAGCAGGAATCGTGTATCGTGATCAGTCGTGAGAACTATGGCCAATTTTTCTTTCCCTAACTCAAAAGGGGTGCAGCCAATTGCAGCTCGTCTACCACTACCTGAACTGAGGTCAGCTGATGTAGCACAGGCTGGGGATCGAACATAAGACCTTCCCAAGGACTTTGACCGGGAAATTGTTCTTGCACCAAAAACTGGCTCAAAGTTGGTGGCTCGCCTGCAACACATATCCGAAAGGTGAAGGCCTGAGGATCACTGGAAAATGGACCTCGGACTTCATTAACATAATAAAGGCAAGCAGCAGGCACCAATCGGCCACCCCGGTGCAGTTCGTTGGTCACGGCTTTCTCAAAGATCAGCTGTCTTGGACGCCGACCAGCCCGCCTGTAATCCTGGGAAGGGGGTGAGGCGAACGGACTCCAGCGAGCGTGGGCCGACATCGGCTTGCAGTATTGCCATGGAGCCAGGAGGAGCACTCCTACTCCTCCTGGCCCCACATTAAGGCATGGAGAAAGAGCAGAAAAACGTACTTGTTCTTCAGTGGCCTCCAGCGGTCCCGTTAATGGTTAGGCCGCTGTAAACCCAGTAAAACTGAGTGGAGCATGCTCTGCATTTGGCATCGGGGTCCTGAAACAGGCGTTAGGTCCATCATTAGCATGTTCATGGGCCATATTGCCTGTTTTAAGTGGGTGCCCAGGCACTCCTGGGGGTGGCGATTAGGTGCGGGACCACACTTGGACAGTGGTGCCACCAAATCCTATTTTTCTGCCCGGAAATCGGGCACAACGGGGACAAATTTCTCCCATCAGTGGAGGACATGTTTCATAAACTAGGCTTGTATTCCCTCAAGTATAGAAGTGCTTTCAATTCATTTGTGTTTCAGAAGAATAATTTGTAGAACACGGCACAATATGGTAACCTTTGGAAGTAAAAGCAAACCTTATCAGACAGCTGAGCTACAGCCTGTTGCATAGAAGAGAGACATCTCAAAAGGTTATCAGCATACACTGTATTTGAACAATAAAGCATGCTACTGATGAACATTTAGATTCCACAGAGATTATGTAGAATTACAAAGAACTTGCAACACAGGATCAGGCCATTTGGCCCAAGTGGCCTAGGCCAGTGTTTATACTCCACACCAGCTTTCTCCTGCTCTAATTACCTCTTCCCACTCTGCCCCCATATCCCTCTATTGCCTTCTCCCTCATATAGGCATCAAGCTTCCCCTTAAATATGTAAATGCTGTCTGCTTCAACCACTCCATCCTCTCAATTCTGGTAACATCCTTTGTTTTCTGCACCTTCTCCAGTGCTTCAATCTCCTTTTTGTAGTATGGAGACTAAAACTGCACACAGTACTCCAAGTGTGGTCTAACCAAGGTTCTATATAAGTTTAACATTACCTCCCTGCTTTTGTATTCTATTCCTCTAGAAATGAACCCTAGCACTTTGTTTGCACTTTTTATGGCCTTATCAAGTTGCTTTGTTACCTTTAGTGATTTATGTCTCCGTATTCCCACATCTCTTTGCTCCTCTATCTCATTTAGTTTCTTACCTTTCAAAAAAATAAGTGGCCTCCTTATTCCTCCTACTAAAATGAACCACCTCACCTCACACATGGGGAAATGTGGATGTGCAATAATCCTGCTCCGGGCTTGCATTTAACCGATTTCTCTGCTTAAGTGTTGCTGGTTATCAGCCAAACACAAAGGCTGATTCACTTAAATAGACAGAAAATCAGGGCATCGGTTTCCCAGCCAGCATTCCCAGCTGCGAGTATCGCTTCTTGCTGGCGGTGCCCAGTCGAAGAATCAGCCGAATGCCAATGAGGCATATTGTGTCGGATGAGTTCGACTATCCTTCCTTTTGTAGCTGAGTGCAGTTTGTAATAAGCTGGGCAGCTTATAGTATAGTAATGAATATTTGTTGCTTCTCGGAATACAAACGTCTAGGGATGCCATCTTTTGCCATGTCCAAAACTGGAAAGGGGCCAGCAATAGAAGTGGGGTCGGGCCTGAGTTGAGATGTTTTCTTTCGCTGTTGATGAAAATTTATTGAAAATCTTAATAACCATAAGAACTAGAAGGAGGTGGGGGAAAAGTGAATTTTTGATGGTATGTTTTCCAACTAATGAAGTGGAGTTACGAGTACTTAGCTCATGTACGACATTCCTCGGTACACTATTTTTAGGCAGTTTTAAACCATCATACTTGAACTTGGCTTTTTGCATATCTTTTAATGCCTGCCTTTTATTGTAGGAATTTTTGATGCACTACTGAAAGGTCACTGTATCTGGTCCAAAACTGGACGGGTGACAATCTTATCACCATTAAGGCCCTTATGAGACTCAGCAAATGTCCAGAGCAACAATGCCAACTTTACTTGCAGCCTACCTTTTAACAGCAAACTCACAAAATTATTAGCTGGGGCCAATGTCAGTGAGCCTTCTGAATCCAGAATGTCTACAGGTGTCAGTGCAAATACTGGCGTCTAAAAATATGGCCTTATTGCAGCAAAACCCACAGCAGATTCCCCTGTCCAATTTAAAAAATATATTCATTCATGTGATGAGGACGTCGTTGGCAAGGCCAGCATTTGTTACCCATCCCTAGTTGCCCTTGAGAAGGTAGTGGTGAGCCGCCTTCTTGAACCACTGCAGTCCGTGTGGTGAAGGTACTCCCACAGTGCTGTTAGGGAGGGAGTTCCAGGATTTTGACCCAGCGATGATGAAGGATCGGTGATATACTTCCAAGTCAGGATGATGTGTAACTTGAAGGGGAATTTGGAGGTGGTGGTGTTCCCATGCACTTTTTGGGTTGCTCTTTGTTCCTGTAAAACTTTGATCTCAACTGATTGAGAAGAGCAGTCAGTAATTACCCAAGACTCTCCAGCCCTTCGGCACAAACAACTTGAATATTAACATCGGGAATTTCCTCCTGGTTTCTGCCAAACTTTGGACGGGCATTTAGGAAAATCCCCAAGGAAATTCCCGACGTTACTGTCTGTTTACACAGAATTGAAAATCAACGCAGCAATGATATAAATAAAGTCAACTCAAGCTACAATTTAAAAATAAGCGGCAAAAGCAAAACAAGATCAGAATGCAGGAGAGAGCGGGGATAAATATTTGTTTTCACTGCACGGGCAGCAATGGAACGAAGCCAGGCGGGTTTTATGAAGGGCAGGTGACCTTCACCGCCAGATCACCACCCAGCTGGTGAAGAGAAAAATGTTGTCCCAATAACTGTTGCAGCACAAACTTGCTCAGTCAACCAACATGCTGCAATTAAAGGAGACTTTTCGGCAGCAGTTCTTCTTGGCTCTTGCAGATACTTAGGGGTCGATTTTCATTGCCCCGTGGAGTCGGGATTGGAGGCATGTTGGGGGTTAAAATCCCCAAATCAGGGGTCTCGACACCATCCCGCCCCAACCCGCCTCCATGTAAGTTTCAAAGGAGGCGGGTACCCGCCCCGCACTGGGACCCGCCTACCCGAGGCGGGAAGGGATTAGTGCCAATTAACTGCCTGTTAACAGGCAGTTAACAGGCAGTTTTTAGCCTAATCCCTATTTTAAAGCTTGAAGTGTGGGATTCCCGACAGCTCCAAACCATGCTAAGTTACAGAAGTTGGGCCGTCGGGTTGAAGGACTTGGAGGGGTCAAGATGTCGGTGTTCATGTGAGTGATGGGTGCATGAGTGCAAAGGTAAGTGTGTTTGGTGTGTCTAAAGTGTGTAAAGAAGTTTAAATTACCTGTACTTACCTTTACAGCCTTCCTTCCTCTAGGTTTCGGGAGTCCATCATCTAACCGGCACAGAAAGCAGAATGGCTGCGAACTGTCAAAAGTGACAGCCTGCAGCTTTCTGTGCCAGTGAGATTTCTAACTGAGTCTGTGTAGAAGGACTTAGGTTAGAAGTAAGACTGTCAGTGTTTGACAGCTTCAAACAGCTGTGAAACACTGATATTTCATCTGTCAAAACGTTTTGACAGATGAAATTTCAGTCTGTGATGTCACCTGTTGCCGGGTGGCCCTTAATTGGTCTGCTGAGCCCGCTGGGTGGGCTCAACAAGATCAATCAAGTTAAAATCGCGTAGATTGGCCGCATCTTGATGGAGGCGGGACTACAACCCCGAAAGTTGTAGTCCCGCCTCCTTCCCGACTTTTGAATGAAAATCACCCCCTCAGCCTGACCCACAACTCCCCAACATGTAACGCAATCTATGCTCAGTGATTTCCCACCTGTATTTTGATAACTAAAAGAAAATTTGCAATGGTTACAGCACAGACTCATTACTCCAATCAGAGCTCAGGTTAAAAATTCTAACCTCCGAGTACTGGATTTAAAGTTAACTCTAAATCAGGGAATTAGCATCAGGATGGACAAATGCAAATCTCCTGTTTTTGTTCTGCTACAAATCAAAATCCAGTGTGTGTGTTGCATTGATAATTGAATACTACCTGTTCAGTGTGCCAGGGCCAGGGATAACAAATCCTGAGAGAATGCATAAAAGCACCCTGACTTGGAGTATATACAATTCCACAATGGAAATATAGTTTAAGGTTCAAAAAGATTCAAACTAACACCTGACTGGATGCAGCAAGCTGATGTATTAATATTCATGTGAAGAGGTCTGGGAAAGATAAGATTAGATAAATAGAAGCAAGTGTGTGACTGGGTGAGTGACATGGGAGCTGTCCTTTCTGATTTGAAGGCAACTTCATGGTAATTACAATGTAGATCTGTCAGGGTGATAAATGAGTTTCTTCCTTCGCTTTAATATCCCCAATTTACAGCTCATTTAGATTTAATGTCAACACTGAGCTTCAGACAATACATTCGCAAGCAGTGATTTTCCTCTATACCGTCGATGAATGCAGAATTATTGTTTGGGTTTATGCAGCTTCTGGGTGTACTGATAGCACAGTATGGACAACCTACTTGAATTGCTAATCATCACGATAAAAAATATACGCCAGGAATTCTCCCCATTACTTTGCCAGAAACTTTTCCACCAATCTTCGAGCAAAGTCACTATGCTGCAAAGGGGAGAACCACAGAGAAAATCCCCGGTGATAATTAGTGGATAATTTGAACGTAAATAGCACAGAGTTTCAATGCAGTGAGTGTGAGCCAAGTACAAGTTATAAGATTCAGGGTTGAGTTTTCCCCAAGTACAAAAATACGAATGCTATTCAGAGGTGGCATAATATTTTGTGCTCATCAAAGTAGAATCATACAGCACAGAAGGAGGCCATTCGGCCCATTGTGCCTGTGCCGGCTCTTTGAAAGAGCTACCCAGTTAGTCCCACTGCCCCGCTCTTTCCCCATAGCCCTGCAAATTTTTCCTTATCAAGTATATGTCCAGTTCCCCTTTGACTGAATTTAATGAGAGTGAATGAGACACTTTGCATTCCAGGCAACAAATCTTCATTCAGAAATATTGTTTGAAGTTAATTCTGATTTAAATTTTTTTTTAAACCAGTTCTTAATTCATGCCTTAACATATTTTGTGATTCCATCTCACCTCTTGTCTGGTTTTGGACTTGATCCAAACTTGTCGACCCCCAGTCGTGCTGCCTGATGTAATAAAACTCACTACGCACTTGGTTTGAGTATAAAGCAAGACTTTAATCAACTTGTTTCAGAACATGGAGATCTAGTTGTACTTCACTAGTTCCTTGTCTTACAAAATGTCCCTGGCAAGCTGGGGCCCACGCCCGAGTATTTATACTCCTTGGACGACGCCACCAGCTGGCCGTCCAGCATTATTTCATAAGTAGTTTCTTGATGATGAAATTTATAACACTGCCCATGCCTTTTCACAGTGTTGGCCATTCCACATCACTGACTGCAGCTTCTCCTGAGTTCTCCTTCATGACACTGGGGATTGTGGCACCCGAACTTCAAGCTATCGCATGAGAAGTCCCGCGCGCACAAACCGCAAACTCTAAATCCGCATTTTCTTCCAGGTTGCTAGCAGCAGCTCCCAGTAGATCAATTGTTGATTCCAGGTGAATCCCATACAATCCGGGAAGGTTGGCAACTCCATTTTTGTCAATTTCGGTGATCGATGGCAGTTGCCATCGCCAATTAAAAAAAGGAAGCAAGTGCTCCCTTCTTAAAGGGACACAACTGATGAAACTGTAACTTAAACCAAAATTAATGGAAACTTAACAAAATTCAAAGATCAAAATTCTATTTTGGGGCATGATGAAGCACTTCAGTCCCTCCGGTGCCCACCGATCGCGGAAGGCCTCAAGCGTGTCGTGGACACCCGGGAAGGTTGGCAATCCTACTGTGGGTTGTTGTCTTGCTAGGCAGTGATAAAAATTTGGATCCCACTATGCAATTAATTAGCAAGTTTTATACAGTATGTTGGAGCAGTAGCAAACTACACTTACAGGTTACTTCCACTTTTTTGTTTGATTTGGAGTAAGAAAAGGAAAAGGTGATATTGTAAAGGAAGACCATCCAGAACAGGCTGAGCAAAAGCAACTCGGGCCTAGTAGCCCAATAAGCCCAGTCTTTGAAACAGAATCTAGAGAGAGTGAGAGAGTGAGAGAGAGAGATGGAAGCAGAAACATCAACAAATAATGAATGTACAGAATGCTGGAGTTGCACTCTATAGTCTGAAAGAACAATGCTGATTTTTTGTTTACTATTACAAAATTATCATGATTTCATGACAGTGGTGTAGGGTCTGGCAAAGGGGAACAGCTGAAAGATGGGATTGGAGAGGGAGACTGGCCTGGTGACTGGGATTTTACTGATACAAATCCATAAATCTTGGAGAGGCAGATGTGTCCTTGTCTAAATCCATTGATATGCTTTTATTTGTATCATTTACTTTGTAGGATTCTCAAAATTTACAGATCCCCCATTACGAAAGAAAAACCCTATTAAAGTGATTTTGGGCCCTTGCTAAAAACTTCAGGAGTGATAAAAGGGCATGTTGGGCCCAATAAGGAGATTCAAGATCAGAAATCAGACCTGGCAATTTAAAAGGACATGTTCAGGCATGTTTGGGAAAAAGGCTGCAACAAAGAATGGGATCTACCTTTGCAGTAGACAGTTTGAGTATTCGAGATAGTCAAACTGTCTGGGGGAACTGAAAACGTCACTCAGCCCCTATCAAGAAATTTACATGCTAACAATAGACCCACGGAAGAACAGCCTCACTAGACCCATCCAAAAACATGCATAATACAATTCGTTTAGCCAACCTACAAAGAATCTCAGGCCCCACAGGAAACTCAAAGCTTGAGGACAATTCACTACAATTAGATAAGAGCTCAACAGCTCAGGAAAACCATCCCAAAACTACTTCACACATTTTTAAACTACTTCAACAACTCAGGAAGCCATCCCGAAACCGATTTAAAAAATTAAGATTAGGAGGCCCCAATTAGTATAATTGAAAACCTGTTTTTTAAAGACAGGGAAGTCAAGAAGTTCGAAAGACTCATCAGGAAGGTTTCAGCAGAACAGTTCAAACAGTTGAAAACAGTTCAGCAAGGTGGGAGTTCAAGAAGTACAGAGAGTTCCAAGTTTGAGTTCAGTACTCTCTGCAGTTCGAAGGAGTCTCACAGAAGTTCTCTCTCTCTGGAAGCAGTTCAAACACAAGAAGAAACCGGAGCAACAGTTTCAGTGATCATCAGACACCACGCGGCAACAAGGGCCTTACGAAACAACCAACCGAACATTACCATCAGCCAACCGGGTAATATTGGGCCACCGCGACCAAAGAAAACCAACTCAGAAGAAAACCGAAGATTCGCAAGTTTTTCCACTCTACAAACTATTCCTGCGTTTTGGTGAGCATTATCCCTGGTCCTTTAGAGTCCAACTTAGCTAGTAAGGTGGGATTGGGAGGGGTGAGGTATGTTTCTACTGTAATTCGCTCATGTATGTCAAAGTGTTTTCCCCATTTTATTAGAGTGTTATTATTGTGTTGTATGTTCTTTCTCAAATAAAGATCAAAGTTCTTGCACCAAAATTAGTTGTCTGCTGCACTTTTATCACAACCCCCAAATAAGTCCAAGATCTAGAACCAAGGGAGTGGGAGCGATTCGAACCGCTCATAAGTCAGAGGTGAAGCTGACCCCACACACCACCCCTTACAACTTTACTGATGACAATGATAAATCTAACAATTCAATAATTTAATTTAAAAATAAAGTAGTTATTGTGCCTCAGCTGAACTGATGCTATTGATTCACTTGAAAGGAACAATTACTAACAGCTTCCATGTCTGTGTTACAAAAAAAAATCAAGTCTTTTCAAAAGCAAAAATAATTGTTTCAGAAGCTGTGTCAATAGTCTTCGCTGTCATTTTGTACTCCCACGATTGAACTGTACAATTTGTAACCTGGAACTAAAAGATTGCCAACCTTCTGGGATTGTCCTGGAGTCTCCAGGAAGTAACGCTTAGGGCTGGATTTTACCAGGAGGCAGGTCGGGAGGCTGGGAAAATCCCCAAAAATGGGAGCGGGTCCCAAATCCACTCTCAACCCACCTCCAACCAATCTTCCCGGGAGTCGGGTCCCCGATTTGTACAGGGACTCGACTCCTAGTGGCGGGAAGAGGATTATAGCCGCGTAACTGCTTGTTAACAGTTAGTTAACAGCCAGTTAAGAGGCTTCTTCCAATTTTTCGACTGCTGCTGCGGGCTTCCCGACATCGGGGAACCCCGCCAGGGTAAGTGAGGCGTGCTGTGGGTCTGTTGTTATGTTGGTGTTTGGATGACAGCTGCAGAAGTGGTGTGATGGATGCAGAGGTAAGGAAATGTTGTGAAAGTTATTTTTAATGTGGTTAGATGTTTCTGCAGGTGACAAGTTGTGAAGTGTTTGTGTAGCCTCATCTCATCGGGAGAAGTGACAGATGGCTTCTGCAATCTCAACTGCAGCTGCCATCTGTTTTATCCTAAGGAGAGAGTAATTGGAGAGCCTGGGTGCAAGGGCTCCCCTTCAGACAGTGATTGTCAGTGTTTGACAGTACCTCAATGCTGTCAAACACTGACAATTCATCTGTCAAACAAGTGTGGTGCATATGCCTTTAAAAAAACCAGCAGATGAAGCGTCATCAACTGACGTCATCTGACACCGGCTTTCCCTTAATTGGCTGGCAAGCCCGCAGGGTGGGCTTAACAAGGCCAATCAGGGCAAAATAGCGTCAGTTTGTCAGATGTCACTGGGGCGGGACTGGAACGCGAAAACCAGCAGTCCTGCCTTGAACTCAGCCTGGTAGGTAAGATTCCGCCCTTAATCTCCAGGACAGCGCTGCAAGCAACCAGGAGAAAAGTCCGAAGAGCATGAAAAAAATTGTGTTTTTTCACCTTCTTTGAACAACTTTGTTTGTTAGTTATAAAAATATTGGAGATGGAAAAAAATGGTTGTTTCACCAGGGGTGGTTGAAGACAGGAGGTCAAGAGGTTAAACAACAACAACTTGTATTTATATAAAAGCAAAACACTGCAGATGCTGGAAATCTGAAATAGAAACAGAAAATGCTGGAAATACTCAGCAGGCCAGGCAGCATCTGTGGAGAGAGAAAGAGAGTTAATGTTTCAGGTTAATGACCTTTCGCCAGTTCTGACGAGCGTTACCTCAATTTAAATATTGTAGTGAGGCTGGAAGCCTCTATTTCCCTCTCCATTTTAAATTTAACTGCCTGGGGACGGGTTTCACCCAAGTTATGAAACCCGGCAGTTAAACCATGGTGGGAACTGCTGCATCCAGGAGGTAAGTGGCTTCATACCTACCTCCTGGGTCCAGGGTCCCTGCCTAGCCCACCCCCTGTGATCAGAGACCTCCCCACGAGGCCTCCGATCACCACCATGAGGCCTACCCCTCCAACCCCCAGGCCTCCCTACCTTGGTTAGCAGCAAAGTGCAACAACATTTTTGCATCCCATCCCACACTACTTCCCACTCATACACAGACAAAACTTGGTTTTCCAAAACAAAAGGCACAGATAAGATGAAAACAAAATACATGTTCTTGTCTGTGTGGTAATCGGCTAAAAAATAAAACGTTCATCAAACAGACTCCGCTCTCATTAGGCAAGGGACTTCAGACACAAAATAATGGCTACTTTCTCTTTTTCCCTCTTCTGAAAGTACTGGCTGATGCTGGTTGCATTTCAACCCTGTAGCACCTTAGCTATTGTTTGTGTAGGAGCCTAGACTGTGTAAGTCAGTGGAGTAGAAATTGGTATCCATTTAGCGGATGTAAAATGAACACAAAACATACCAATGTAGCAGTAGGACGGCCTGTGCTCAATCTATGCAAGCGTTGGTCCGACTGTTAAATTCATGGGGCCCATTTTTCAGGCGTCCCAGTCAACCAAATAAATTAGGTGTTAGGCTCCTTGAATATGTTAATAAGGGGCCGTACACCTGTTGAAGGATTTTTTCCAGAAATTAGGCTGCCCTGCTCAGAGCCTCGGGCCTGCTGTGCTAGAAATTATTCTAGGTCCATTTTTGCTGTTCTGAACAGACTGGCCTGAGACTGACCTGAAGTTGGGCCTCGAGCCTCATCTAAATATTCCAGGTGGGCTGCGGGTGCCTGTTGCGTCTCCATAGGGAGCTCTCCCTTGTGCATGATTGAATTTTGGGCCGCTTACCTCGTCCCTCAGGAAAATCTGGGGTTGGGGTTGAGGACAGCGGGAGGGGGTTCGATCGTGGTATTTGCTGGACGTGGATGAGGCCTAGCCAGCAACCACCACTGTAAGGCTCACAAGATTATACAAGTTCCCCCAAAGTAAGAAAAGAAGAGATATTGGACTGTTTGAAATAATATTGGGCCAAAGGGGACCTAAAATCAAACCCCAGGAAGATTTAGCTAGTTTAAAAGGCATGTTCAGGCCTGTGGAAAAAGCTGCCACAAAAGGAATCGTTGGGACAGACAGTTTGAGTATTGGAAAGGCCAGATCATCTGGGAATGTTCTGGGCCATCCCAGTCATTCTACATAAAGACAATAAGCCCACGGAAAAGACTGTTCCCGCCGAAAACCCACAGGGCCACCAAGAACATGAATAATACAATACATGCCACAGTCAACAAAAGTGAACCTGGCCCCAGCAGGAAAAAGACAATCAAACAACAGTTTAAAACCAATCAGAAAGATTTGCAAAACACTTTGCACATTTTAAACTGATTTCAAGGCAATCCCGAAACCAGTTAAAAGCCAATTAAAAATAGATGGGACCATCCCCGAAACTCGATGAGAATTGAAACATATTAAAAATAACGAGCCCGCCAAAATTAACAAAGGACCAGAGATTTGGTGGTCAGATAAGCCAGGCCTCAAAACAGTATAATTGAGGCCTGCTTGTTCAGTGAAACAGACATTGCGTTGAGCACACAGTTGAGGACACAGCTCCAGAAGGTTCAAGTTCAGTACAGGAGAGAGAAAGTACAGTTCAGAAAAGATCACTGTACTTAGCCGAAGGATCGGAGACTTGAAGAAAGAAGAACAAAACGGAAGGAAAAGGAAATCGCGGCAACCAAAGGCCTCAAGAAACCAACAACTAACAATATTACCACCAACCAGGTAATATTGGGCCACCGCGACCAACAAGAAACCAACCACCGAGAAGTCGCAAATTCACAAACCTGTTTCCACTCTACAAGCTAGCCTGACTTACCCCTGGGTAAGATTTGACACAAAAGACTCTAAAAACTATACCTAACCAAAGGAAATTGGGTACTTACCCGATAAATCCAACTACACATCTAACCGCATCAGCAGACAGGCGAAGACTGAAAACCCAATGCAGGTGCAGTCTTCCACCACGTCCGGGAAATGGCAGGCCCCAACCGCCACAACTAAAGAGAATCCCGAAATCGCGAACCTCTACAATCTGTCAAGAAAGTCGTTTGGTGAGCATTTCCTGGTCCTCTGGAATTCCAGCTAGTTAGGATAGTGGGATTGGGAGGGTAAGGGATTTTTGTCTATTGTAATTCTCTCTCGTATATTTTGAAGTGTTCCCCCTTTTAGAGTATAAGATTTATTGTATTGTATATTTTCCTGTCTCAAAAATAAAATCTCAATTCTTTTGACCAACTCAAGTGTCTGTTGCAATTTCATTGCAACCCCCAAATAAGTCCAAAGTCTAGAACCAAGGGAGTGGGAGCGATTCGAACTGCTCAGGGAGTCAGAGGTGAAGCTGACCACACACACCACCCCCTTACACCACCGAAAAGATAAGTAAAACATTTTTTTTTTACTTTTAACGTGGCCAGGCGAAGCAGGAGTGCTCCTGACAGCTGCCGCCGGCTGCGATCGGACCCCCTCCCGCTGTCCTCAACCCCAACCCTGGATTTTCCTGAGGGATGAGGTAAGCGGCCCAAAATTCAATACTGCACAAGGGAGAGCTCCCTATGGAGACGCAACAGGCACCCGCAGCCCACCTGGAATGTTTAGATGAGGCTCGAGGCCCAACTTCAGGTCAGTCTCGGGCCAGCAAAAATGGACCCAGGATAATTTCTAGCCCAGTGGACCATTCAACTACGAGCAGCATCAGAATGAAGTCTGATCATGTGTTCACCCAAAACCCATAAATGCACATTTTCCAGCAAAGGGGTACCAGATATAAATCAAGAGCAAGAACTCCAGCTGACATTTCTCCCCCCTTGCTAGGCTCGGGAAGCTGAGCTCAGTTCCACACTGGGCAGTATTTATGCCAACGGAGTGGCAGAGGGACCTTTGCCAGTTTTCTACTGAAATGCAGAGGAGTAGCCACTAAGGCCCCGACTTTAATACCGCAATGCAGCGGGAGCCGGAGGTGGGGGGTGGGGGAATCCGATAGTGCGCAGGTAACCCGGAAGTGCAGCGCGTCAGTCAGTGGCTTTTTAACTCCGCCACCTCATTATAATTTTACTTTCGGGTTTACTATTCAATCAGCAGCAGCGAGCATGATGTGGACCCGCCTGACACAATCGCAACTGCAGTATTAAAAGGAACATTCCAAACATGCAATTTGAAGGAGTTGGGAACCAAAGAGAAAGAAGTGCCAGAGTGGAGTCCAAACAGGCAAAGACTGTACCTAGTTTCAATGCACCTCCCTGGATGTGCTGCTGGGAGCTGTGAGGAGTCGGAGAGTGAGATACTCTTTCCTACCAATGGGAGGAAGCAGCCTGCAGCAGAGACCAAGAAGGCGTGGTCAGAGGTAGCGGAGGAGGTCAGCAGCAGGACCGTGGTGCCACGCTCCTGGATTCAGTGCAGAAAGCGCTTTAATGACCAAAGCATCTTTGACTGAGATAGCTTCAGCTTCCTCACTTGCCACTGTGTACGCGCCTTGGTTTCACTGGCGAGTTTCAGGAAGCCCGGACAACGCGTGGACCCGACGGTAAAGTGAAAATAGTAAGTCAACCATGGCTCAGTGGGCAGCACTCTCGCCTGAGTCAGAAGGTTATGAGTTTAAGTCCCACTCCAGAGACTTGAGCACAAAAATCTAGGCGGACACTCCAGTTGGTGGACGTAAAAGATCCCATGGCACTATTTCGAAAACGAGCAAGGGAGTTATCCATGGTTTCCTGGCCAATAATTATCCCTCAATCAACATCACTAAAAAACAGATTATCTGATCATTATCACATTGCTATTTGTGAGAGCTTGCTGTGCACAAATTGGCTGCTGCAGTGACTACACTTCAAAAGTACTTAATTGGCTGTAAAGCGCTTTGGAACGTCCTGCAGTGGTGAAAGGCGCTATATAAATGCAAGTCTTTCTTTTTGGGCAATATCGCTCTAATTGATAGATTAGCATATGGAAATTGACAACCTGCCTCTCTCGAGGGGGGTTGCACGGAGGCAGCCTAATGCGCTGGAGTCAAATGCGGAAATCGGCAGTTTGGAGCCGGCTTCCCGACGCTCTGCCAATTTCACCAGTTTTAAACTCCCGCCTCCCCCCCCACCCCACTCCACCGCTCCCAAACTCACGCGCTCTTCCACATTAAAATTCAGCCCTAAGTTTTTGAACACTTCTTACCCCTGAATTAGGTCTTTGTGAAAGTGCATGCACCAGCAATTTCCTCAGGGCTTCCCCCAATCGGTTGCAGTAACTTCGGCAGAAGATCGGAGGAAACCCAATTTACGTGGTGTATGCGGAGTTGCCACCAATCTTCTGCCGAACATAAAATGGCCAACCGGGAAAAGCCCCAACGAAATTCGCGGCGTAGCATTGTACCTTTCACCTTCACCTGCTGTTCTTCCATTCTCTTTAAGTTTTTGTGATTCATATGAAGAGTCTCTCCTCCTCACCATATCAGTTCTGATAAAGGATCTCACTCAAAATATTAGTACCCTGTCTTTCTGTTTCAAATGATGACTGAATAATTGTGTACTTTACAGCCGCGATTTTACGAACCTCGGCGGGTCCGTGGTGGGCGTCGTCGGTGGCAGGTCCAGACCCCGCTGCCAGCTCCATCCCGACCTCTGAAATTACTTTCCGATGATTGGGCTTGTTAAGCCCACCCAGCGAGCTTCCTGGCCAATTGAAGGAAGCAGGTCTGGAGACATCATTCATGACACGTCATCAGCTGGTTTCCTTAAAGGGAGCAAGCCCAAATTTAGTTTGACATTTGTGCTGTCAGTGTTCTACAGCATTGAGGTGCTGCAAACACTGATGAGCACTGCACAGAGGTGCAGGGCTGCACCCAGGTTCTCCCATGACTCCCTCCATATGCTTATGGAGAGAGTCACAGCACACTGGGAGGTCTTCTTCCCTTCCAATGGGTGGAAGAGATCACCCCAGGACACCAACGCAGCCTGATTGCACATTGCAGAGGAGGGAACAAGCAAGGATGTGGTCAGGAGGACCTGGATGCAGAGCCACAAGCCTTTCAATGATCTCAGTAGATCACGAAACGTTACTGCAAAGCCACACTCAGTCTCATCCTGCTGTGCCTCTCATCACATCCCCATCACTCTGCCTTCCCTACCCTACTCTTGCACATTCTTACTCACACCAACTTACCTTGTACCTCCACCCATCACTCTCTATCTACATTATCCCCATCTCACTAGCCACCCCTCACACTCATCCTTATCCTAGTGTAATCATACCAACTAACAATACACAAGGGTATGCACTTGGGTGTTTTCGCCAATGTTCATGTAAAGTTTCTGTTAATGTGTTGTCAAACATTGAAATCTTTATTTTTAGCACTTTGCGTTCTTGGACAGATTTGTGTGCACCTTTGGAAGTGGCTTAGTGAGTTGCAGTGAATGGTGAGACATAACGGTACCCCCGCAATGGTGATGAGTGTGAAAGGAATGGCTTGGGCATTGTAGGGATGCTTTATGGTGTTGGTGTGGGGTGGTGACAACCTGGCACATCATGTGGCAGCCAGGGTGAACAGCGTCAAGTGAAATAAATGTGGCCATGATGAGGCCAACCCTGGCCTCCCGGGCAGCAATGTGGTCGGGTGCTGATGCCCTCTGTCCTGTGCAGCATCAGGTGATTGCGGAGAAGGCTGGTGTTGTTGTTGGTGCTGCTGGTGTGCCTGGTGATGCTGGTGTTGGGGCTGGTCATGGTGGGATTCTGAGGACCAAGGTGAGAGGGTTTCAAGGGCACCCATGCTGATGGAATAGATGGCAGGTGAAGTAGAGATGACAGAAGCGATCTGTCAATGGTGAGCGAGGTAATGAGGTGAGATTGGATGGAGACTTATGTAAAGACTTGCAGCATCCTGAATCTGTAGTGGAAATGCAATTTAGAGAAACTAATGTTTAAGGGAACATATCTCAATCAATTGGGAGCTTTGACTTGACTTTTGAAGCTGTCAACTCATCAGCTGATTCAATGGCCACTGACCTCCCGCCTCAGCTTCACAGACGAGGTCTAGGCACAGCAGGAAACCGGTGGGCGACCTGTCAAATCCAAAAAGCTGGGAAAAAACTGTTGATAAATGGCTGTAAACAAGCCACTAATGATTTGAATTGCCTCACCCGCTGCTGCGCGTCGGGTCTGCTCAGCGCTGGCAGACCCGACATCGGGAAAGCCCAGTGTGCGCGTTTTGACAGCGGGTTCCCGACCTGCTGTCAATCATTTTAAATTTAATAGCAGGCCCTCCACCCATCCCGTCCACTGAGCACTGGCAAAATTCCAGCCTACATATTTTGTGTTCTCATTTTAATTTTGCAGTTCTTCTTTTTATCCTGATGACTTCTGCTGTGCGTAGTTTAAAAAATTGGCCAGCAAATCAATGATAGAAGAATAAATTAGTGGGCAACTTAGCCTACTGCAAACCGTATTTAATATGTGCAAACCACGTCTATGTTTGTAACCATTATTTGTTCAACGGATATTCAAAGGGCCTTGTCCGAACAGGCCCAGTACATTTATGCTTTGGTTAGTGTCGAAATAAAGAACTTGCCCTGTTCTGCACACATTATTGTTTTCATATAGTGGGCTCCCTGGAGCAAAACAAAATGAGGGCCTTCATCAGATTTTTCAGCGTGTCTAATATTGGATCCCAGTTGGAGTTGCTTCAGCGGCCTGGCAAAGAAATGAACTTTCCAACTCTGCCTGTGAACAAATAAAAAGTAGTACAGACCCCATACAAAGATGTAAGAGAACAATTCGAATACTGAATGTTTGGAAGCTGTAGGAACAATGGCGGGATACAACAATAAGAGAACTTTGCAGAAATGCCAAGTGGAATGCAGTTCTCTTTGAAAGTTTGTTTGAGGGTATTTGATGGCACAAGTCCCAGCTTGCTGCGGGGATGGGCGTCATGGTTTAGAAAGGCTGGCCTCATTCTCTGTTAACATTCACTGGTGAGCTGAAGCATCAAGTGAACCTTTTCTCTCACTGCAGTAAACATACTACATTCTTCAGTTAAAATAATCCGACGGATTAAATAAATCTTTGCATCAAACAACCATTGGGTTGTCTGTAACTCTGACCCTTGGAGAAATGACATCACCAAACACACCCGGCCATTTTCTTTACATAATCCATTTCAAACCGTCGCATTTTCATTTTATTTCAGTTTCATTCTGTTGATTAACATTAAAGGAATATTATATCGGTTTTTGTCAAGGTTGTAGTTTGAACTAACAAAACTACAAACATGCCCTTTACTATTCAAAGCTTATATGTATGTACTAGCTGGAGTGCCCGGCGGTGCTGAGGGTTTTTTGAGGGCATGTTGTTGTTGGAAGAGAGAGAGAGAGAGACTGGGGGGAGTAGAGAGAGACCGGGGGGAGAGAGAGAGAGAGAGACACTGGGGGGGAGAGAGAGAGAGACTGGGGGGGAGAGAGAGAGAGAGAGACTGGGGGGAGAGAGAGAGAGAGACTGGGAGGGGAGAGAGAGAGAGAGAGAGACTGGGGGGAAGAGAGAGAGAGAGAGACTGGGGGGAAGAGAGAGAGAGAGAGACACGGGGGAGTGAGAGAGAGAGAGACTGGGGGGAAGAGAGAGAGAGAGACTGGGGGGGAAGAGAGAGAGAGAGAGAGACTGGGGGGGAAGAGAGAGAGAGAGAGAGACTGGGGGGAAGAGAGAGAGAGAGAGACGGGGGGAGAGAGAGAGAGAGAGACTGGGGGGAGAAGAGAGAGACGGGGGGAAGAGAGAGAGAGAGACTGCTGGATTTAGTTCGGGATTAGCCTGGAGAGGGGGGGAAGGAGCGCCTCAGGCCTGGCCCGATGGACCCCTGTGAAGGAAGGAAGGAAGGAAGAAGGTGAGCTCTCCCTCCCTCTCCCACCCCCTCACTCTTTCCCTCCCTCACCCTCTCTCTCTCCCTCCCCCTCTCTCCCTGCCCGTCTCTCCCCTCTCCCCCCTCCCTATCCGCTCTCTCTCCCTCCCTCTCTCTCCCTCACTCCCCTCTCCCTCCCTCTCCTCTCCCTGCCTCTCTCCCTCCCTCCCCCCTCTCTCTCTCCCTCCCCCCTGTCTCTCCCTGCTTTCCTCTCTGTCCCTCCCTCCCCTCTCCCTCCCTCCCCCCTCTCTCTCTCCCTCCCCCTGTCTCTCCCTGCTTTCCTCTCTGTCCCTCCCTCCCCTCTCCCTCCCTAGCGCCTCAGGCCCGGACACTGAGCCGAGCCCCGGGAGCGGGCCAAGGGGGGGAAAGGCTGAGTCCCCGGCCCGCAGCTGCAAACGGAACTGAGCCCCGGGACCGAGCTGAGGGGGTTAAGGCCGAGTTGCCGGCCCGCGGCCGCAAACGGAACCGAGCCCCGGGACCGGGCCGAGGGGGGGAAAGGCCGAGTCCCTGGCCCACGGGCGCAAACGGAGCTGAGGACCGGGCCGAGTGACCCCAACTCACCTCCCGCTAGGCTCCATCCCGCCCCACCAGCCTTTACCAAGATGGCAGCGATGGCTATGCTCGGCTCCGCCCCGCCAGCCTTTACCAAGATGGCGGCGATCACGGGCCGCTGGTTTGTAATCGGGCCCAGTGGGACTGGCAGTGCCTAGCTCAGGTGTGGCTGGCGAGGAGAGGCCAAGGCTTCGAGGCCTGAGGCCTGCAGGCAGCTCATCCACTGCCGAGGGGGGAAAGCCCGAGTCCCCTTTGCAAATGGATTTTTTTTTCTTTTAAAGCCAACTTTTTTTTTTGCTGGAAATCTATATTTAATGTGTCAATACTAATGAATCAACAATTTCCTCACCTCCATTACCATTTTTTGAGCTTGAGGCCCGGCAGGTGTTTAATGGCCACCACTCACCTCAGCTCAGCTCCCGCTCGGCAGTTTGAACGATTAGGCCCCGCCCACAAATGCCATGAAATGCCCCCCAATTGGTCAACCATCACGTCACTCAACACTAATGAGCGGTAGGATTGGTCAACCGCTAATGAGCGGATTTTTGAGGATTTTTGAAAGTATTCTGTATACTGTCCGAACAATTTTTGTCTGACCAAAAAGTAAATACACCTATGACACTCCCCCGATCATCAGCTTTCTTTTGATATAACATATGTGTAGGTACGCTCTATAACTTTTGTGTGTATAGTGGACAGACAGACAGACAGATATACAGACAGACAGATATACGGACAGACAGACAGACAGACACCACTATCCTTTAGATAGATAGGATAATAAAATAGGTTACAAGACAGTAGTTGAATTCAATGGTCCTGCAGACATTATTATCTACAAGATGAAAGCTGGAGCAGAATCCTTATGCTGAATTACTGTCGGACACTTGTTATTCTGTATTTTAAGAGAACACTTATTTTTTACTTTTCTTTCCATGGTGTAGTAGGTGCACTAGATTTAAAGGGAATAAAGATGATCATCATGTGGAACTTGAAGGCTTGTGGTAGGTATCCTGTGACTAACATTGTGTGGTTGCCTGTGCCAGCAGATAACTGAAAAACAAACAATATAATTATTTCAAATTTAAAGTCTTAACAATTTTTCTAGCAAAATAAAAACTGCAAATGCTGGAAATACACAACCCACCAGCCCACATCCGTAACATTAAAAGAAATGTTTCAGGTGTGCCCTTCATCAGAACTGAAAGACTAAAAGGCCTCACTAAAATATCTCTGTATCGTTCAGTCGTCAGTTCTGATGATGGGTACACATCTGAAATAAAATGTAATTTCCCTTTACAGGTGCTGACTAACCTGCTGTGCATTTCCAGCATTTCCTATTTCCCTTTTCTAATTTTTCCAGTCTACGTACAGAGCACTTCTTGTAGCAGAAAGGTTCTGTGAGGCTGGACATTTCTCAAACAGTATGCAATCATGAGTATTAGAGATGCATAGAAAGCCATATTGTAGAGATGGTACAGTATTTTTGAGAGTTTAATTTTGTTCTCCATGTTCTCTGTCCTTGCAAACTCATTCTCTTCCAGCAGGGGCACTGACTAATTTTTTTTGAGTCCCGTAAGTCATGAGCAGTGACCATCCCAAACACCATAGGCCTACCGTAAAACAGCTCCATTTTTTTCACTTTTATAAATCTGACTCCGTGTTTCCCCTTCTAACTTTTAGCTCCGGCATTATCTCAGAGCTGGTGAGCTGTGAATTGATGCACAGGCCACAGGTAAAGGGGAAAATTAGGTTGTAAGTGAGGTTGGATTATGACGTCCACTTATTTAGGGCTACAGCTGCTGTTGAAGTTATTTCTAACATCAGAGACTAGTTCAGGCAGGGCAGGATGGATAATATCATTTTTTCATTCTCTTTAAGATGCACTACCTGGGGGGTAATTTTAACTTAAGCTAACCCACCTGGCGGGTAACTGACAGGATTTGATTGACTGCCCGTTTTACGTTCCACCTGATTTTACTTTCCATTGAAATCGTTGTCAGTTTCCTGCTGGGGCAGTCTGGTTAAAATTACCCCCCTCACTTCTGTTTGGTGCCCCTTCTGGTGTTTTGGCTGTGAACCCAGTAAGCAGCACTGAGGTTTAAACTTGTGATCTGCTGTCTGCTATTGAACTGCTTTTGGCTACTGGACAACCCCCAGAGGCGCAGCACTGAAAGGTCAGCTGAAATGACTCTCCTCCGCTAAGCATGCTTCTGTTGTCCAAAAAGTCCACAGTCTCTCCTGACTGAAGGAAGACAGTATGGAGATGAGAATTTACAGGAAGGGGGCTGAAATGGGGCAATTTAAAAAACAATCACAAATGAAAAATATTGAGATGCTAATTGGAGTTCAAAATAATGCAACTTGTATAGAGTTAGATATAAATGGGTATAAATGGCATACAAGCCAAAGGATATGAGCAGCAAAGGACAATATTAATTAAAATAACAGTAATAACGTAAGAATTGATTGGTGCAAAAAGGAAGGAAATTATATAAGTGTAAATCATCCAATGGTTTATTTTGCAGTTAGCATTGATTTTTGTCCTTATTTAGTTGATTTATATAACTTACTTTTAGGAAATTGTTTAAAATTTGTTGATTAATATGTACATAATAAAATGTTGAAAGCCGATTCTGCACAGTGAGCAGCAATGTGGCCGTGTAGGCCACAATTTGTTGCCGGGTCTGTGGAAGTGAATTCGGAATAAGAGGTCACCCTGCAGCTGGACAATTGGCCATCGCTGATTTTAATCTGAAGATTTTTTAATCTGACAGGTTTCACTTCCATGTTGTGTAGCTATGGTGACAGGGAGCAGGAGATTTGTGTGGCTGCATTGTTCACTTAGTCTGCATGGCACTTAAGAAACTGCTGGCAGTGGCTGTATACTGGTGCTGTCAGCATATTCATGCACCGGCCCATTCATTGCAAGATTTCAGCCATCTGAAAGTCATGCCAATCATAAAATATATTTCCTATCCACATGTGATATAAAATCAATAATATAATTCATTTCCTTTAATATGTTGACTTTCTTCGGATGTATTGGCTTAGGATGAACTGCACTTCCTCATTTGGAGTTACTAGATTTTTCTTTTACTGCGTATTTGTCTAACAATCCACTAAACAGCAGATGGGGGTCGATTTTAACACAGGGGATGGGACCCGGATGGGTGAGGTGCGCAGAATTCGGCGTGGGGCTCAAGCCATTTTAACTCCTGAGCCTCAACTTTTCTGTATTTTTATTGGCCCAGAAATTCGTATCGGGGGCTTCCCGCGGGTGCAAGCCCCCGACCTACACTTACCTAACACTGCCCATTGAGGCCTGGGCCTGCGTGGATTTCCTGTCTGTGGCCCGGTCCAGCTCCCGGCGCGCTGTGCTTGCGTGATCCAGCGGCGTACTTAGTGCGATGCGTCCGCTGGGATCATGTGAGCCACGGGCAACCAATCGGAGGATGGAAAAACCCATTCATGAGATTGACAGAAAGAACTGTCAAACTTATGAAAACTCCGGGCGCCCAAAACAGTACTTAACCTTAACATAAATTTGAAAAAAAAATCACACTATTTAAATAAACTATAAATAACATTAAATAATTATTTTAAATAATAATTTAAATTTTTGAAAAAAATAATTTTATAAAAAAACGGGGCTAAAAATACACTTACCTTACTTTAAAGTATTTAAAAATAATAAACCTGTGGAAAAAATGTTCTAATTTGAATTAATTGACCACTTACCTTTTAAAATTAAGTCCTTACGCCTGTTTTTTAAATGTGTAAAAAGTAGAGGCCTTCACGCACGAAAAACCTGTAAAAAAAAAGGAAGTTCAACGCGCACGCGCAGACTCCTGCGCGCACGCGTTCCACCTCTGAACCCCTTCGTTCAGAGGATCGGAAATGCCTGTTTCCCGCGCATGCGTAGTGCATGCAAGAAACCGGCACTTCCATCGGGTCCACGCGTGAGTACTCCGTGCTTACTCACACGTTGGGACACGAATTTCTGGGCCATTAAGTGAAGCACAAATATTTTGAGAAGAGACAGAATATTTTATGTTAGTATGCTGAGTAAATGCAACTGTGTTTAAATTCAGGCCAACGAAAAAAAATAATGCTGGAGGAACTGTGAGCGGATGGCAGTCGCATTTGTAACAAGCTTTTATTACAGAATGCCTGACCTGACCTGAGGTTGTCACACAGAGATACCTCCTGATGATTAGTTTTTAAAACTGAAGAAAAAAATATGAACTCAAATTAACCTCCTACTCTGCAGGAAGGTCACGCTTCTCACATCTCTGCGTTTTACATGCAGATCTGTCAATGCAAAAGCACTGTTAATAACAATGAAAAGAAATATAGAAGTCTAGCTGTCATCATTCGCTGATACAATGATTGACACAGACTGCAGTAACCTCTCAATAATCTTATATTTATTGTCAGCGTTCTCTCAGTTTTGCTAAATGTCAAAATACCTGGAGTTGGTTTGGCTTTCACTGGAGGCCACAGCCATAGCCGCAGCCCTACTCCCTCAGCTCCTCTCATAGGCAGTCTGTCTGCTCTCTCAGGTGGACATAAAAGATCCCATGGCACAATTTCGAAGAAGAGCAGGGGAGTTATCCCCGGTGTCCTGGCCAATATTTATCCCTCAATCAACATAACAAAAACAGATTATCTGGTCATCATCACCTTGCTGTTTGTGGGAGCTTGCTGTGCGCAAGTTGGCTGCCGCACTTCCCACATTACAACGGTGACTACACTCCAAAAGTACTTCATTGGTTGTAAAGCGCTTTTAGATGTCCGGTGGTCGCGAAAGGCGCCATATAAATGCAAGTCTTTCTTCTTTTTTTCAATTCCCACAAACAGCCCCAGGCCTCAAGCTCCTGGCTCACCTGTCAGCACCGCGCTCGGGATCTCGCAGAGCTTGCAGCCCGAGCTCGAGCTTCAAGCATCAGTAAGTGAAACAGCTGAAAGCTGGGATTCGAGGGACAGGCCGCCTGTCACGGGAAGACAAATGTTCTGAAATAGCACAGTTCTTGAGAAAGCAGCAATCGATGTTTACGCATGCCCGCCGCATAAGCGATGCTGTTGAGGCGAGCAATGCGATTGCCCATGAAATAGCCGCGTCCACGAAACCATTTTCCGAGGGAGAAGTTTGCAAGAACTGCGCGCTGAAAGCTGCAGAAATAGTGGGGCACATTTTAACCCAGTCCACTCGTTGCGAACGGGGTCAGGCAGGTCATTAAAATGCTGGGCGGGGGGCTCACCAAGCTCCTAATGCATTTCTGCCCCCCCCCCACCCCCCTCCCCGTGGAATTACCCCCAGGGTGGAGATCAAAATGGAGTCTGAGTCCTAAACACATAGGCCCGTATTTTCCGATCCCTATGGGTGTGTACGAGCTATGTACACACCCGTAGGGACCTCGCAAGTGATTTCTATTCATACTTTTGACATTCATACTTTTCCCCCCAGGAAATCGGGAGGCCCGCACAAGGCCAAACCCAACCAGACCATAGCGGGAGTCAGCAGGTAAGTATTTTTATTTAACTTTTTTGACTTCAATGGAAATAAAAATCAAGAGAGATGTAAAACGGACTGCTGACTCACTATCACTCATTTTATGCTATCACACAAAGTCAAAATCTACCTCTATGGCATGTATTTTCCGATCGGAGGCTTCCTGCATGTGGATGCCTCTGATCTGGAAAAAATCTACGGACTTACCCGAGGGCTTCCAAGGTCCGGACACTTCCGCTCCTGAGCCTCTCCACGGCAAAATGCGCAGGGCCCACGTATCCCAGGGGTGCATGCAGTTCGCGTGGGCCATGGGGAGCCAATGGGAGAAGGGAATCTCCCTTCATGCTTAGACCTGTCAAAAGTATGAATGGAAATCACTTGCGAGGACCCTATGGGTGTGTACACAGCTCGTACACACCCGTAGGGATCGGAAAGTACGGGCCTATGTGTTTAGGACTCAGACTCCATTTTGATCTCCACCGCTTTGCTATCGTTAGTTCCTGATCCCACCCACAAACCATGGGAGGCGACCATTTCCAGAAATCCAACTCCTTTTTATAATGTGTAAATTATTGGGGCAGAAATTCCTCCCCAAACGCGTGAGTACGGAAGGGGTACTCACGCGTCTGGCCGGAGGAAATGCCGGTTTTCAGCATGCACAGCGCATGCGCTGAAAACCGGCATTTCCTCTCCTCTAACCCAAGAGGTGAAGAGGCTAGCGCGTGCGCTGTAGGGGGCAGCGCGTGCGTCTTGGATTTCCTCTGTTTTGGGGGATTTGCGCATGTGCAAAGGCCTCCGATCTTTACGCTTGTAAAAAGCACACGTAAGTATTTATTTTTACAGATAAATGGTGTTTTAGTGCAATTTAGAAATTTCTTTTCCACAGGTTTATTATTTTAAAGAATCTACAATAAGGTAAGTTTAGTTTTAGACCCTTTTTATTAAAAATTTATTTTCAAAAAAAAAATTATTGTTTAAATTATTTTTTTAAACTTATTTATACTTAATTTAATGATTGGGATGTTTTTTAAAATTTTATTTAAAGTTTAAGTAGTGTTTTGGGGTGCATTACTTCTCATGAGTTTGACAGTTCTTACTCTCAAACTTATGAATGAAGTTTCCCCTCCCCTGATTGGTTGAACAGTGCTCACCTGATCCCAGCCGGCACATCGCACTAACTACGCCGCTGGGTCAGGTTAGCACAGCGCGCCGACATCAGAACCTGGCCACTGAAAGGAAATCCACTGCGGGCCAGGTTTCAGATGTCGGCGCGCAGGGTGAGCGCATATCGGGGGCTTGCACGCGCGGCAAGCCCCCGACACCAAGTTCTGGGCCAATGTGTGAATCACTACGCATAGTAGCTGTTTTCGGTGGTATTTGTTGCTGAATTTACTTTCCACACTACCATAAGCAGCAGCCCTGACATCAGCAGCAGTGGTGTAAAGTAAATGACACAGTGCTGCTACCATTGGTGGTACAGAGAGCCACACCAAGCGATGGTTTGTCCCCACATTACGAAGGGGAGTACTGCAACACAAACAGCTGCTGTCCACAGTGCTGGATACCAGCAGCCATTATTTCTGATAGCCGTTCGCAAGCTGAGACACTTAGCCTGTCTGCGCAGGTCCTCAATATGGTTCTCTCAAAATTGCACAGTGCAAACCTTTCCCAGACATTGGGGAGGGTCAACGGCCAGAAAATGAAAGTTCCAATTTTTCAACGACTGCACGAGCTTGTGCACAGACCGTTGGGAACTAGTTGTTGCATGTGCTGTGGAATGAGCATTTGAAAAGATACAGAACAAAAGGAAAGGGGAGGAAAAAAAAACAAAATCCACACACACATGGGAGAAGAAATAGAATGACCTGTAAAGTGTTTAAATAGTAAATGATGAATGGCTGAAGTGGTATTAAGCTGGGACAATAGCAGGCATAATGAGAGGAATTAAAGACATCATGCGACACAGATAATGTTTAAATAGCTGAGGAGGTGGTGGGCTGCAGATAAGGCAGATGGAAAGGAAAGTAGGAAAAACTAACAAAACAGAGCAGCAGAGGAGCCTGGGAGAAAAAGAATAGGTCAAGATTAAAGCCTCCAATTTTAACTCTGCCTGCCTGATGGGAATGGGTCAGGCGAGTGGTTCAAATAGTGTTAGAGTACTTACCACTTCATTCCCCACGTGCTCCCTGACTGCCGCCGTTTTAACCGCACACTTTTCGGAGTCAGTCGATGCGCCCGCCAGAAGCAGCTAGGGGCCTCATCAATACATGTAAATCGGGGTCCTATGACGCAGTTAGGCCTGCACTAGTGTGACCCTGAGGATGCTTCTGCGGCTGCTGGAGAGCAGTACACCCCTCCCCCCCTTGCCCTGGCCCCCCTCCACGAAGATCTCCAGGGAGGCATCAGAAAAGCCCGCCGTCTCATCTCTGGCACTACAGTTCCTCGGAGTCCACATCACGGAAGACCTCTCCTGGTCCTTCAACACCTCCTCTCTGGTGAAGAAGGCCCAGCAGCGCCTATATTTCTTGAGGAGGCTGAAGGGATGTAATCTGTCACCCCTGATTCTCTCTAACTTCTACCGCTGCACTATAGAGAGCATCCTGACAAACTGTATCACGGTATGGTATGGCAGCTGTAGCTCCCATGACCGGAAAGCCCTGCAGCGGGTAGTCAAAACTGCCCAACGCATTACCAGCACCCGGCTACCGACCATAGAGCATATATATCAGAAACGCTGCCTACGGAGGGCACGGTCCATCATCAAAGACCCTACCCACCCCAGCCACAGTCTGTTCGCCCTCCTACCATCTGGAAGACGCTACAGATGCATTCGCACCCGTACGACCAGATTTAGGAACAGCTTCTTTCCCAGGGCTGTCATCCTACTGAACTCCACAAATAAACACTAAAGCCTGCACATCTGCCAATGCACTTTATTATGGTCATATTTATGCTAATATACTGCAAGCCAAATGTATAAATGTATGTTGAATGTTTAAGTGTCCTAATCCAAATTGTACACTCTCGGGAGCCGCAAGCCTACATTTCGTTGTACTGCACTTGTGCACTAACAATGACAATAAAAGTTGATTTGATTTGATTTGATTTTGAATTGTTTTGCAGCGCTGTTCAAATTAAATTCAAAGCATGGAATGCAACCTTGCTTTGAGAGGTGCAATCCCGCTTTAATAAACCTTGGGGGGGGGCCGCTGGAAATTGCTCACGTAAAGGGGATTGGCTGCCCGATTCCCAATGGCGTCAAGTGGTTAGCCCATTGATCATGTTGAAATGAAGCCTGAGTTAAAATCGCCTGGGCCTCACGTTCATGACCTCATGTGGGCTTCCCGCTCATCCCATCCCCCCACCCGCCCAATTCACACCCCAAGTAAATTGGGGCTCAAAGTTGTAGAGAACCTTCCCAGTATGGTATTCTGATGAAGGGTCCCCATCCCAAGCATCAACCCATCCTACCCCCACCAACCCCAAAATGCTAATATATCCATCTCACACCAACATCACTTCCAGCCAAAGAGAAAGTGGGAGTTATAGTTAAAGTCTGCACTTATTAAAGTCAATAGTAAGACCAGAGGGCTGTAGACTGCTAATAGAAATGTAAGGTGCTGTTCCTCAAGCTTGTGTTGCACTTCATTGGAACAATGTAGAAGGCCAAAGACAGAGTGGGAGTGGGGGGGGGCGGGGGGGAGGAAATTGAGGTGCAGAGTGAAAGGGAACTCAGGGTTGCAACTGTAGACAGAACAGAAAATTTGGGCAAAGTGGTCACCTAATCTGCATCTGGTCTCGCCAGTGTAGCGGAGACTGTCCTATGAGCAGCACATACAGTATACTCGGTTTGAGGACGTACATGTAAATTGCTGTCTTACCGAGAAGAAATGTTTGGGGCTCTGGACTGTGGTATGGGAGGAGGCCAATGGACAAGTACTACATCTCCTTGCAGACAGAAGCAGTTTTGGACAATCTAAATGCGACATGAAACTCAACTCTGTCAGTCATATTTCCTTCATCAGGTCTCAGAGCACTGCTTGATCTAATATATGTCAGCAATCCTGGTAATTACAGCTTCCCTGTCTCTTTTTCAAACTCATTTTCAATCAACACTCAAACTTTTGAAGTGCTATTCAGTCACAGGACTATGCATTTTTAACTAGCTCTCTGATAAACCAAACTGCCTCATATTACTGGCTGTTTAAAATGCATCCCTTTTTTAAAAAAAAATTCCATGTAGCAACCAAGCATCTTCGAAATAATCTGAAAAGCTCCCAGTCTGACTGTAAGGTAGATAAATGTTCCTGGTCCTTTATAATTAAAATTAAGTCAGTGCATTTTTCAATAAATATTTTAATGTTACAATTAAACTTGTCATTTGAATGGAATACTCAGTGGGAACTGTGGAATACAAATTCATTTCACTCCTAAGGAACTCACTCACCTCTGCCACACTTGTGAACTATGCTGCCTTCAGAGATCGGAATGATATTCCAGTTACTGACTAAATGTCAAATCAGCCAATTCAAAACAGTTTGTTCCAACTCTGTGGGTGGACTTTGAACTAGTGAGCTACATGACAGGAACTTCTTCACTGCTAGTCACACACTATAAAGTACCTTAACATTGTGCATGTACTGTAAACGAGGAGCCACCTTCAACGGCTCCACCGTCTTTCAAAGCAAAGGCTGTTGATTTTCATCAGACTCACACAAGGCCTCTGAAAAGGTACAGAGGTATGTGATGAACAAGACCTGTATTGTAAGATTTGCAGTGTTCAGACACACTGGATATTCTCGTCATTGTAATGTGCCTTGTTGTCCTTAGCCTCAAGATACATTGTTCCCTGAAACAGTTCTGTAAAACAAATAGTCTTGACTGCAACTAACCTTTGAATAATTATTTCTTCACGGCTGAGTAACTGATTTGCCTATTTCCCCCATTACTATATAATTGATTTTCCCTATCCCATTGATTTTGTGGTTATGTAATTTGTGTAATTTGTGCACTATAATTTTCAATTCAGATTGAATTTCTATTCACTGTTAAGTATTATTTCACACTTTTGAATGACAACAATTTTCAATTGGCTAAGTGTGAAGTATCAGTTCTGTGGGTAACTAAATTCAATTTACTGATTCATCATAGCTATATAATAAAAATAATTTTAAACCGCCCAATAGCAATAGTCAAGTACGTTTCTGTGGGCTGCATTTTACCAACCTCGGCGGATCCGTGGTGGGCAATGCCGGTGGCAGGTCCCGGCCTCGCTGCTGACTCCAGCCCGCTGTCCAAAATTATTTTTCCCTGATTGGGCTTATTAAGCTCACCGAGCGCGTTTTCCGGGCCAATTGAAGGAGGCGTGTCTGATGACATCATTCGATGATGCGTCATCAGTCAGTTTCCTTAAAGGGACCGTGCGCAAATTAATTTTGGCATTTGTGCTGTCAGTATTCTACAGCATTGAGGTGCTGCAAACACTGACAAGCACTGCACAGAGGTGCACGTCTGCACCCAGGCTCTCCCACGAATCCCTCCATTTGGAGATGATTCCATGTCCATTCAACTCCCGCTCTGCTTACCTGACGTGGACCCCATAGGTGACCTGGTAAACTCTGAAGGTGAGCTGAAAATAATTCTTAATCCTCTGTTAACAAGGTCATAATGACTTGAATTGCCTTCCCCGCTGCTGCATGTTGGGTCTGCTCAGCGATGTCAGACCTGATATTTGGGAAAGGCACGTGGCGGAGGGTTGACAACGGGGTCCCAGCCCGCTGTCAAAAAAAAACCATTTTCCCACCTGACCCACCACCGATCATACCTGTTGATCCCCCGGATAATTCTCCCCTGTATCTCCAGCCAGTGGCAGTCCAACCTTCAGCAGCAACACAGTTATATAAGTGAAGTGGTGTCTCTTACCCAAGGTCTGTCAGCAGCAGTGTTTGGATAGGTTCACCCACATCTTTGCCGTGAACGCTCAGCCCAAACATACAGGCTAGCAGTGCCATCTTTTGTGGTCTCCCCGTCACTGGGGAAAAATCAACGGCCGCAAAATTAAAGTCTCCTTCATGATTTGTAATCAGCATCTTCAGTTATCTCTCTGTTGCTGGTAATGCTCTGAAATTTAAATGAGTGGGTTCCCGAGCACAGGCAGTCCACAGCACTTTGTGTAACAGCTGAAGCACTAGAAATACAGCACTAGCGTACCGTGCCAGTAACTATATGGTAATAACACGGAGGTGCCATTCAGCAGTTAGCATAGCAGCTCCCATTTTCCTAAGCTTTTTTTTTGGACAGCAAAAATGATTAAGAATCTCCATAACAAGCTGCTGAGAAATCCAATAGGTGATGTTTCTGTTTGCCTCGTATGAAGTGTGCACTCTCTCTGTGGGAACACATACCTATCTAAATCTGGACAAATCAGGGACAGATTGGCAGCGCCAAAGCTTAGCTGCACAGAGGTACTGCTGGAGCTCAACTAGCTAAATCCATGCAGGTTACCAGTATCAGTGGTGAGCTTCCAGTTCCTTTTCCAGCCAGGATCACTCTACTGATTAGGGAATTAGCTTGAGAGGTTACCTGGAGCCAAGTTGGGAGAATCTACCTCTCTACGTTCTATTAGTATATCAGGCTGGCTGGTCAATCATCAACAGTGACCTAGAGTATAGTAGAGCTGCCTGGTTTAAGCATTGGATTACTGAATCTGCCACAGAGAGTTGACTTGGTTCAGAAGTTCCATCTCCAGGGCATGTTACTTGGGAGCCATCTCAACCCCAAAGAGACCCTGCTTACTTTACCCACCAAAGGACAATTATCACTCATTCATAATTTGATGCTGGTGCTAGCCCTGTTTATGTTGTGGAATTGTAATATAACATGATCCCTTTTGTACAACATGGATCCCTTTGTATCAAATTCACTTCCATTTTGAGCATGCACAGTTACGGTAAAGTCTTGTTTCCATACAGATCCACAAGTCAGAAATGTCAAAGTTATAGTGCTCGGCTCATCTACCTCCAAGAAATAGTAACCTTGATGGCAAACAGTATCAGTGAGAGCCTTTACTCCCACCAATGCTCTGCCTCCAAAGACAGAGAGCTAAACCATCCTGCCTGTACAGACCTCTAATGTGGTTTTTCATTCAGTGAGCTGTACCTTCCATGTCCATTGGGAAAGGTACAGTGGCCGTGAATATAAAGCAACCTTGCATTCGTGAAGCTGCTTTTATCTTTCGGATTCTGGGGGACCGGCATTTGTGAGTTAGGTCCCAGTGCTTAGACTGCTAAATTTGATTTCCTCGTCACAACAGCAGCCTATTAGATGCATGAAAAGCTTAGTCCCACAGTACCTGGACATTCAGGCAATATTGCAGAACCGCCTCTTGAAATAGACCTGCAATATAAATATTCCATTAAAGGCTAATATATAATACTCAGAGCTATCATCATGGAGAGATGTTAGGAGCGAGATATATGGTCAAAAAGAGTGAGACAGAGCATGAATTCGTTTAAATAAATAGGGTTGTATTTATTTTTAAGAACAAAATACATTGAAGTGATTACAATTTTAAACCAAAATGTGTAACTCTCACGCCAAATAAATAAGAGTTGACAGGTATGAAACTACACTGCCGAAAGCACCTCAATCATTCAAAAGCTAGGGATTGGTGCTTTGATGCTTGTCGTGTGAGGCAGCTATTTGAATCACATGGATTGCGTTGTGCAAGCTGAGACTTCAGCAGGCAGCTACTGGGATGGGATTGGCTGCCATTGCCACCACTTTGTGCTAATTGGCTGCCATTGTCTCTGCCTTGTGCTAATTGGCTGCCATTGTCCCCGCCTTGTGCTAATTGGCTGCCATTGCCCCCACCTTGTGCTAATTGGCTGCCATTGCCTCTGCCTTGTGCTAATTGGCTGCCATTGTCCCCGCCTTGTGCTAATTGGCTGCCATTGCCCCCACCTTGTGCTAATTGGCTGTCATTGCCTCCGCCTTGTGCTAATTGGCTGCCATTGCCCCCACCTTGTGCTAATTGGCTGCCATTGCCCCCACCTTGTGCTAATTGGCTGCCATAATTGCCCTTACCTTATGCTAATTGTTTGCCATAATTGCCCTTACCTTATGCTAATTGTTTGCCATTGCCCCTGCCTTGTGCTAATTGGTTGCTTCAGACTTTTAGGAAATCCAGGAGCTGAGGGCAATTAGCTGTTAGGAAGGGAACCCAGAGAAATTTATATTTTCTCGTGATCTTTTATTTAAATGAAACCTGCAGCCTACAAGAAGATACTGACCCTTTAAAGATGGATACTTTTGATTTAAAAAGAAAATTTTCTTTGGTACACAAAGAAAACTGCTCGATGGCATGAAGTTCTGATTTTTTTAAGGGCAAGACCTCTAGACAATTTTCTCACACTACTGCTGAAAACTTTGAGACCTGCAACAGATCTACAGTCATTTTTCATAGGCCCTGATGGCTGGTTACCACAAAACTTGGAGTTCCCTGACAAGAACTTTATTGTACACAGTTAAACCCTCCCAGTGTTAATTAAGGAGGTTCTGCTTGGATGCGAGATGTGAGTAAATTGTTTACTGTGATTGAATATAAGGGAGTCTTATTCCTCCAGTGCTGCTATTTCTAAGACCATTCAGCTATCCAATTATTGCATTTTCCCCTTTAATTGCTTGTTCAACTTCACACTGTTTAAAAAAATTCTTCCCTTAAAATGAGGCAAAACATTGTTTTTTTTCTGAAAGAGGCTGAATTAGCACATCAAAACGCGCAACAGTCTTTTTTCCTGGGGATAAGTCTCCCATTGTTGCCACAAGATCTGGATGCCATTAATCATCAAAACGCTGGATGAATTGCTGATTCTGGAGTATTATTTTGCCCCAGTTTCATTGACCCTACTGATCACTTCATGTGTGAACTGCTGGCGGAGAATTCATTTCACACATTAAAAACAAAACAGCAATCACGCTGAATCAGCCATGAGCACAGGGAGCTCGAGGAAACAATGCATTAATAGACGACACATTGTGAGATCAAAACAAAAAAACTCGATTATGAGGTAGTGGCTCTTAAAGAATTACCTATTGAACTTTAAATGCTTTTTGGAGAGGGGTGGCAGTGAAAGTTTTACAAAAATATATTCTTAAGAAAAGAACAATGAAGCAAAATCAATTGGATTCAGATTGGAGAAAACTCTTCAGAATGACACTTACATTCCCATAAGAGGCACGGCAGAGGAAGTTTACAATGCTACTTTAAGCTGTGAAATACTGGGGGGATTTTAACTCCTAGGCAGGAAGCTGGAGTCCAGCCGAGGGCCACAGAGGTTGCAGGGCTGCAGTGGTGGGGGGGTGGAGAATCAGGGCTGTTTCTCAAGTTGGAAGGAGGGGGGCATAGGGATGAAGAAGCCCAGACTTTCCTTCTGGAGCCCAGAGGAGCACGCCTGCTCCCCCTGGCCCCAATAAGGAAAGTTTTTGACTTGCCTTAGAGGGCCTTCTCTTCTTCCTCGCCAGATTTTACTGAGCAGAGTCCTGCTCCACAGGCCGTGAAAATGCCATTGAAGACCTACGAATGTCACAGGATCCTGATTAGCATATATTAATGAGACTCCGGCCTAAGTGCATCGGACGCCTGAGAAAAGGCCCAGTTGAGATGACAGCAGGTGCTAACTGAGTGACACTTGGGCAGTAAGTCCTTGAACATCTGTTTTAACTGCCTATCTGCCCAGTTCCTGCCAGAAGGGGTGGTTTAAAAATTCCCTCCACTGAATTTCCATTGCAACCTTTCTTTTTCACGATACAGGGTTTTTCTCGCTCTTGTCTGGATGACATGGACACATATTTGCAGATGCTTCCACAGTTGTCCATCGCCCACCAGTATCGCTCCCAAGTGGTAATTCTGCATCTGCTGTGGCATGACTGTCAGCAAAAAAAAGGAAAGCACTTGCATTTTTGACGAACTTAGAATTTGATGAGAGCAGTAATTCGGTGGAGAGGAGGAAGGCGGTTGAGACATCTAACTGAAAAGGAGGAGTGGAGCCACAGAACCCAAGGACTCTAAGTTAATAGACACAGGAGAGCGAGAGGAGCGGCCACAGATAAAGGTAGGCTCATGAGCCTGGAAGGAGCGCGAGCGTCAGGGAGCGAGGTAAAAAACCTAAAGTGATGTCAGCACAAGAGAAGGAGCTGATTGGTGAGTAGCTGGTGATTGTTTTTTTTTAAGTCTTGAGTTTATTTCTGTTAAGTTAGTTAATAGTCTATTAAGTAGAGGCGTGGCAGGGCACCTCAGTCCTGTTGGAGTGCACATCTTGTGTCATGTGGTACCTCCAGGATGCTTCCTGTGCCCTGGACAACCACATGTGCAGGAAGTGTTGTCAGCTGGAGGAGTTCAAGCTCCAGGTTTCAGAGCTTGAGCAGCAGCTGGCATCACTGCAGTGCATCCATGAGGCTGAGAGCTACATGGGTAGCATGTTTCAGGAGGTGGTCACCCCGCAGCGTAAGAGTGTGCAGGCAGAGAGGGACTGGGTGACCCTCAGACAGACAAAGAGGACCAGGCAGGTAGTGCAGGAGTCCCCTGAGCGCATCTCATCCTCTAACCAATATTCAGTACTGGTGAGGGCGATGGTTCCTCTGGGGAGTACAGCCAGAGCAAGTCTGTGGCACCACAGGTGGTTCAACCGTACGGCGGCGGTGGGGGGTGGAGGAGGAAGATTGGGAAAGCAATAGTGATAGGAGATTCGATAGTTTGGGGAACAGACAAGCATTTCTGCGGCCACAGACGTGATTCCAGGATGGTATGTTGCCTCCCTGGTGCCAGGGTCAAGGATGTCACTGAGCGGCTGCAGAACATTCTGAGGGGGGAGGGTGAACAGCCAGAGGTTGTGGTCCATATCAGTATCAACGACATAGGTAGAAAGCGGGATGAGGTCCTGCAAGCAGATTTTAGGGAGCTAGGAAAGCAGAGATTAAAAATCAGGACCTCAAAGGTAGTAATCTCCGGATTACTCACAGTGCCACGAGCTAGAGAGTATAGAAATAGGAGAGAGCAGATGAATGCGTAACTGGAGAGATGGTGCAGGAGGGAGGGCTTTAGATTCCTGGGACATTGGGACCAGTTCTGTGGGAGGTGGGACCTGTACAGGCTGGACGGGTTGCGCCTCAACAGCGCCGGGGCCAATGTCCTCATTGGGGGTGGGGGGGGGCGTGTTGCTAGTGCTGTTGGGGAGGGTTTAAACTCATTTGGCAGGGAGATAAGCACCAGGATGTAGTATTAGAAAGGAAAAACAAGGCGCACAAAGGATTAGGAGAGACAGATAGCACTAGAGTAAGAAATAGTACGGTATTAGGTGGGTTCAGACTAAGGGAGAATACAAGAAGGTCTAAGATAGGTTTACAGTGCATGTGTGTAAACGCACGAAGAGTGGTAAATAAGGTTGATGAGCTGCAGGTGCAAATAGCCACATGGGAATATGATGTTGTGGTGATAACGGAGACCTGGCTCAAAAAAGGGTAGGATTGGGTTCTAAATATTCCTGATTATAAGGTGTTCAGGAAAGATAGGGAAGGAAAGGTGGCAGTATTGATTTAGGACAATAATACAGTGCTGGAGAGAGAGGATGTCCTGGCGGGGTCAAGGACAGAATCTATTTGGTTAAAGTTAAGAAACAATAGAGGTGCCATTACACTACTAGGTGTATTCTATAGACCACCAACTAGTGGGAAGGATATAGAGGAGCAAATTTGCTGGGAAATGATAGGAAGGTGAAAGAACTATAGAGTAGTGTACTGGGGGACTTCAATTATCCTAATATAGACTGGGATAGTAACAGTGTAAAGGGCAGAGAGGGGGAAGAATTTCTGAAGTGTGTTCAGGAGAACTTTCTTGATCAGTATGTTTCTGGCCCAACGAGGAAGGAAGCATTGCTGGATTTGGTTCTGGGGAATGAGATGGGTCAAGTGGAGCAAGTGTCAGTAGGGGAACATTTAAGGAACAGTGATCATAGCTAACTTAAACCTTATGATTATATGGAAAAGGACAGTATCAATCTAGAGTAAAAATACTTAATTGGAGGAAGGCCAATCTCAGTGGGTTGAGAATGGATCTGGCCCGGGTAAATTGGAATCAAAGATTGGCAGGCAAAACTGTAATCAAACAATGGGCTGCCTTTAAAGAGATGGTTCGGGTACAGTAGGTGCATTCCCACGAGGGGGAAAGGTAGGACAACCAAAGTCAGAGCTCCCTGGATGACGAAATAGATGGAGAGTAAGATGAAGCAGAAAAAGGGTGCGTATGACAGATGTCAGGTTGAGAATACAAGTGAGAACCAAGCTGAATACAGGAAACTTTCGATTTACCGGCACCTAAATAACCGGAAATCTCGGTTAACCGGCAAAATTCAGGAGTAGGTTCATACTTCATATTACTTGCCTTCCTTGATCTGTTGCTGTGCAAGGGTGTGGCTGCAGCTGTTGCTAAGCTACAGAGACGCTTGGAACTTGTGGCCATTGTTCTGAATCTGTTGCTAAGCAACAGGGTTTGTTGCTTTATACGGAGCTCTCAGCTCTCCCTATCTTTTACTATAGCGCTCGGTTATCCGGAATTTTTGAGGAACCGGCACCACGTCAGTCCCGTCGGTGCTGGATAAAAAAAAGTTTCCTATATAGAAAGTTCAGTGGGGAAGTGAAAAAGGAAATAAGAGGGGCAAAAAGAGAGTATGAGAATTGATTGGCAGCTAACATAAAAGGGAATCCAAAAGTCTTCCATAGACATATAAATAGTAAATGGGTAGTAAGAGGAGGGATAGGACCAAAGGGACCAAAATGAAAACCAACGCATGGAGGCAGAGGGCATGGCTGAGGTACTAAATGAATACTTTGCATCTACCTTTACCAAGGAAGAAGATGCTGCCAAAGTCATAGTGAGGGGGGCACGGTGGCATAGTGGTTAGCACTGTTGCCTCACAGCGCCAGGGACCCGGGTTCAAATCTGGCCTCGGGCGACTGTCTGTGTGGAGTTTGCACATTCTCCCTGTGTCTGCGTGGGTTTTCTCCGGGTGCTCCGGTTTCCTCCCACAGTCCAAAGATGTGCAGGTTAGGTTGATTTGGCTATGATAAATCGACCCTTAGTGTTAGGGGATTAATTACGTGGGGTTACGGGGATAGGGTGGGATATGTGTCGGTGCAGGCTCGATGGGCCGAAATGGCCTCTATCTGCACTGTGAGGATTCTGTGATTCTGTGAAAGAGGAAGTAGTTGAGATACTGGATGGGATGAAAATTGATAAAGAGAAGGTACTAGAAAGGCTGGCTGTACTTAAAGTAGATAAGTCACCAGGACCGGATGGGATGCATCCTAGGATGCTGAGAGAAGTAAAGGTGGAAATCTTCCAATCCTCCTTAGATATGGGGGTGGTGCCAGAGGACTGGCGAATTGCAAAAGTTATACCCTTGTTCAAAAAAGGGTGTACGGATAAACCCAGCAACTACAAGCCAGTCAGTTTAACCTCGGTAGTGGGGAAGCTTTTAGAAATGATAATCAGGGACAAAATTAATAGTCACTTGGACAAATGTGGATTAATTAAGGAAAGCCAGCATGGATTTGTTAAAGGCAAATTGTGTTTAACTAACTTGATGGAGTTTTTTGATGAGGTAACAAAGAGGTTTGATGAGGGCAATGCGGTTGATGTGGTGTACATGGACTTCCAAAAGATGATTGATAAAGTGCCACATAATAGGCTTGCCAGCAAAGTTGAAGCCCATGGAATCAAAGGGGCAGTGGCAGCATATATACGAAATTGGCTAAGTGACAGGAAACAGATGGTGGTGATTTTCAGACTAGAGGAAGGTATACAGTGGTGTTCCCCAGGGGTCGGTACAAGGACCATTGCTGTTCTTGATATATATTAATGACTTGGACTTGGGAGTACAGGGCACAATTTCAAAATTTGCAGATGACACAAAACTTGGAAGTATAGTGAACAGTGAGGAGGATAGTGATAGGCTTCAAGAAGACATAGGCAGGCTGGTGAAATGGGCGGACACGTGGCAGATGAAATTTCACGCAGAAAATGGCAAAGTGATACATTTTGGTAAGAAGAACAAGGAGAGGCAATATAAACTAAAGGGTACAATTCTAAAGGGGGTGCATGAACAGAGAGACTTGGGGGTATATGTGCACAAATCGTTGAAGGTGGCAGGACAGGTTGAGAAAGCGGTTAAAAAAGCATACGGGATCCTGGGCTTCATAAATAGAGGCATAGGGCTTGAATTTCATCGGGCTGTTGAGGCGGGATTGGAGGCATGTTGGGGGGAGGTTAAAATCGCGAAATCGGGGGGCACGAACCCATCCCGCCCCCAACCCGCCTCCATGCCCGTTTCACAGGAGGCGGGTAACCGACCTGTGCTGGGACCCGCCTCCCCGAGACGGGAAGGGGATTAGTGCCAATTAACTGCCTGTTAACAGGTAGTTAATGTGGTGTATGTACCTTTAAGAGGAACTATTTTTTTTAGGCCCCTGTGTACTGTAATACCGGTAGTGACCACTCGGGTATATAAGCCTGTATAGCGTCTTGTATAGTTAGTTCACCTCCAGACTTTGTTCAGTAAACACTTGTTAAATCAACTCCTGCTTTCCGGGTCTTCATTAACACACGGATACAACAGTGGCGACGAGTTAGAAACGAACTTACCTGCAATTCGGCAGCACCTCAAAGAGATCGATTCCTCAGACGAAGGTCGAAGAAAAAAAGAAAAAAAAAAACTGTGGTTTCACCAGCTAAACGGGCTGGTGGCAGGTACTGCACTAATCCTTCCTGGGCGGCGGGCTGCGGCTCGATCGGGTAGCTCTGCAGCGGGGCCGGTCAGCGAGTCATAAGGCAGAAGCAAACAGAGACAGAGGGTGGAGCACTCAGGACACGGCCGGCGCTGCAAAGCAGGTCGGCGTTCGGACCAAGCAAAGGGAGGGGAAAGTCCCAGAGAGTCCGACGGAGTGACGGAGAAACTGTTTAAAAATATATATGTAATTAAAAAACCGCGGAGAGCAGCGTTGGCAGCAGCGGCAGCGGCGGAAAGCGCGGGAGGCGCCATCTTGACTTGGCAGGGAAGAAGAGAAAGCGCGGGAGGCGCCATTTTTGATTTTCAGGATGCCTAAGACTGGCAATATTACTGCTTTCGATAGTGATATAGAGGATTGGACCACATATGTGGAAAGAGTGGAGGTATATTGCAAGGCGAATGAAGTAGCGGATGATAAAAAGGCATCGGTACTTCTAAATCTGATGGGCGCAAGGACATACGGGCTGTTACGAAACTTGATCACTCCAGCCAAACCGATGGACAAGAATTTTAAGGAGATTGTTGATACCCTACAGGAGCACTTAAACCCAACACCGCTGCTGATAGCGGAACGATTCAAATTCTTCAGGAGGAATCAGCACAAGAATGAAAGTAACACTGATTACCTCACCGAATTACGAAAGCTGTCTAAGCACTGCCAATTCGGGGCAGGACTGGCAGATTCTCTACGAGACAAATTCGTCTGTGGTCTCCTAAGCGAAGGAACACAGAAAAGACTACTTTCTGAGAAATATTTGACACTGGACAAGGCTTTCAGTGTGGCTGTATCATACGAAGCAGCAGCAAGAGGAGCTGCAGAGATACAGCAAAAGCCACAGGACTTCGGCACCCATGAAATGACACGGGGTTTCGAGAGATGTTATCGCTGCGGCAGATCCACCCATGACCAGAGGGACTGCTGGTTCAAGGACAAAGCATGCAGGCAATGCGGAAAGACGGGACACATTGCACGTGTATGCCGACCTGGAAAAAAATCCGCTGACAGTAAAAAGGTCAATAAGGAAAAGTACAGGAAGGTACAAATGATGACGGACAGTAGCTCCGAAGACCAGAAGAGTGATAGCAACTCTGGAAACAAGAGACTAAGCTGTCTCAAATTACATAATGTAATTGCCAAAGAAGATTACCAGACCATTTGGGTTACCCTCACGATAGCGGGGTCCCCAGTTAAAATGAAGCTAGATACAGGATCAGCTCTGACCGTCATAAGTCGATGGGATTACGAGCGGCTATTTCTGCATATACCTTTGAAAGACACATCCATTATCTTGAAGACATATACGGGGCAGAAAGTATATCCCAGAGGGAAAATAAGGGTGCCTGTTGTATACAACGGCAAGGAAATACAGAAGTTGTATTTATACGTTCTGCAAGATGGTGGTCCACCATTGTTGGGACGTGAATGGATCAGAAAGATACGTTTGGACTGGCACTCCATTCAGGCACTGACGGTGACCAGTGAGAAAAAAAATGATGATGACATCATCCCTGGACGATTAAAAGAAATCTTGGCTAACACCAAAGAAGTGTTTCAACAGGAACTAGGAACCCTGAAAGGCGCCACCGCCTTAATAAAAGTAGAAGATGCGGCAATTCCCAAGTTTTTTAAGGCAAGGCCGGTGCCATACGCAATTCGTCCAGCAGTCGAGGCAGAGCTGGAGAATTTGGAAAAAGCAGGCGTGTTATCCAAGGTAGATTGGAGCGAGTGGGCAACACCCATCGTCCCGGTCATGAAGAAAACGTTGAATAATGATAAATCTGAAGAACAGAGAAAAATTTGCATCTGTGGGGACTTCAAGGTGACTGTAAACCCGGTTCTTCATATGGTACAGTATCCTCTTCCGAGGATAGAAGATATTTTCGCCTCACTATCCGGAGGGAAACGTTTCACCAAAATTGACTTGGCACAGGCATACCTACAGATGGAGGTTGAGGAGACCTCTAAAAAGTATCTCACGATAAACACACACAAAGGCCTGTACCAGTACAATTGGCTAGTTTTCGGAGTAGCATCAGCTCCAGCTATCTGGCAAAGAGCTATGGAGCAAGTACTGCAAGGAATTCCAGGGACTCAACACTTGTTAAATCAACTCCTGCTTTCCGGGTCTTCATTAACACACGGATACAACAGTTAACAGGCAGTTTTTAGCCTAATCCTTATTTTTATCCCTGAAGTGTGGGCTTCCCGACGGCTCCAACCCACGCCAAGTTAGCGAGGTGGACCGTCGGGCTGAAGGACTTGGAGGGTTCGAGATGTCCGGTGTTCAGGTGAGTGATGGGTGCATGAGTGCAGAGGTAAGTGTGTTTGGTGTGTGTAAAGTGTTTAAATAAGTTTTACTTACCTTTGCAGCCTTCCTTCCTTCAGGTCTCGGGAGTCCCTCATTTCACAGGCACAGAAAGCAGAATGGCCGCGAGCTGTCAAAATCTGCAGCATTCTGCTTTCTGTTCTGGAGAGATCTCTCAATCAGCCTGAGAGGAAGGAATTAACCTGGAGTACAGATTGTCAGTGTTTGACAGCTTCAAAGAGCTGTCAAACGTTGATATTTCATCTGTTAAAACCTCTTGACAGACGAAATGTCAATCTGTGACGTCACCTGTTGCCGGGTGGCCCTTAATTGGCCTGCTGAGTCCACTGGCCGGGCTCAACAAGGTCAATCAAGTGAAAATCGAGTGGGTTGGCCACAACTTGATGGAGGCGGGACTACAACCCCAAAAGTTGTAGTCCCGCCTCCTACACGATTCCATTGATAAAATCCAGCCCATAGAGTACAAAAGCAAGGAAGTTATGATGAACCTTTATAAAACACTGGTTCGGCCTCAACTGCAGTATTGTGTCCAATTCTGGGCACCGCACTTTAGGAAGGATGTGAAGGCCTTAGAGAGGGTGCAGAAAAGATTTACAAGAATGGTTCCAGGAATGAGGGACTTCAGTTACATGGATAGACTGGAGAAACTGGGGTTGTTCTAAGAACATAGGAACATAAGAAATAGGAGCAGGAGTAGGCCAATCGGCCCCTCGAGCCTGCTCCGCCATTCAATAAGATCATGGCTGATCTGATCCTAACCGCCAATCTACTATCACAGAACCATCTCCTGAATCTAACAGAATTAGACACACGAAATAGGAGCAGGATCAGGCTATACGGCCCCTGGGCCCGCTCCGCTACCCACAGGGTCATGACCGATCCGAACCTAGACTCATGTCCAAATTCCTGCCCGCTCCCCATAACCCTTTATTCCCTTTACTTCTAGGAAACTGTCTATTTCTGTTTTAAATTTATGTAATGATGTAGCTTCTACAGCTTTTTGGGGCAGCATATTCCATGGACCTACCACCCTCTGAGTGAAGTAGTTCCTCCTCATCTCAGTTTTGAAAGAGCAGCCCCTTATTCTAAGACTATGCCCCCTAGTTCTAGTTTCACCCATCATCGGGAACATCCTCCCCGCATCCACCCAATCCAACCCCTTCACAATCTTATATGTTTCAATAAGATCGCCTCTCATTCTTCTGAACTCCAATGAGTAGAGTCCCAATCTACTCAACCTCTCCTCCTATGTCCATCCCCTCATCCCCGGGATTAACCGAGTGAACCTTCTTTGTACTGACTCGAGAGCAAGTATGTCTTTTCTTAAGTATGGACACCAAAACTGTATGCAGTATTCCAGGTGCGGTCTCACCAATACCTTGTACAACTGAAGCAATACCTCCCTATTTTTATATTCTATCCCCCTAGCAATGAAAGCCAACATTCCATTGGCCTTCTTAATCACTTGCTGCACCTGCATACTAACCTTTTGAGTTTCGTGCACCAGGACCCCCAGATCCCTTTGTACTTCAGTGCTTTCCAGTTTCTTGCCATTAAGATAATAACTTGCTCTACGATTTTTCCTGCCAAAGTGCATAACCTCACACTTTCCAGTATTGTATTCCATCTGCCAAATCTCTGCCCACTTACTTAGCCTGTCTATGTCCCCTTGCAGGTTTTTTATGTCCTCCTCACTCACTACTTTCCCTCCCATCTTAGTATCATCTGCAAACTTTGATATGTTACACTCGGTCCCCTCCTCCAAATCGTTAATATAGATTGTAAAGAGTTGGGGACCCAGCACTGACCCCTGCGGAACACCACTAGTTACTGATTGCCAGTCCGAGAATGAACCATTTATCCCAACTCTCTGCCTTCTGTTAGATAGCCAATCCTCTATCCATGCCAGAATATTACCCCCAATCCCGTGATTTTTTATCTTAAGCAATAATCTTTTGTGTGGCACCTTGTCAAATGCCTTTTGGAAGTCTAAATACACTACGTCCACTGGTTCCCCTTTATCCGCCCTATATGTTACTTCCTCAAAGAACTCCAGCAATTTGTCAAACGTGACTTCCCCTTCATAAAACCATGCTGACTTTGTCCTATTAAATTATGATTATCCAAATATCCTGTTACTGTCTCCTTAATAATGGACTCCAAAATTTTACCTACCACAGATGTTAGGCTAACTGGACTATAGTTTCCAGCCTTCTGTCTACTGCCCTTTTTAAATAAGGGCGTTACATTAGCAGTTTTCCAGTCTGCCGGGACCTTTGCTGAGTCCAGGGAGTTTTGGATAATTATTACCAATGCATCCACAATCCCTACCGCCACTTCCCTCAAGACCTTAGGATGTAAGCCATCAGGTCCAGGTGATTTATCCGCCTTGAGTCCCATTATTTTACCGAGTACCACTTCCTTAGTGATTTTGATCGTGTTTAGCTCCTCCCCCCCCTATAGCCCCCTGTTTGTCCAGTGTTGGGATATTCTTAGTGTCTTCTACTGTAAAGACTGATACAAAATATTCATTCAGTGTTTTTGCCATCTCCATATTTCCCACCATTAATTTCCCGGTCTCATCCTCTAATGGACCAACATTTACTTTAGCCACCCTTTTTCTTTTTATATAACTACCTCCTTAGAGCAAAGAAGGTTGAGAGGAGATTTGATAGAGGTGTTCAAAATCATGAGCGGTCTAGACAGAGTAGATAGAGAGAAACTGTTCCCATTGGCGGAAAGGTCGAGAACCAGAGGACACAGATTTAAGGTGATTGGCAGAAGAACCAAAGGCGACATGAGGAAAAACCTTTTTACGCAGCGAGTGGTTAGGATCTGGAATGTACTGCCTGAAAAGGTGGTGGAGGCAGACTCAATCGTGACTTTCAAAAGGGAATTGGATAAGTACCTGAAGGAAATAAAGTTGCAGGGCCAGAGGGAATGGGCGGGGGAGTGGGACTAGCTGAAATGCTCTTGCAGAAAGCCAGCACAGGCTCAACGGGCTGAATGGCCTCCTTCTGTGCTGTAACTATTCTACATTTCGTTGTACTGCACTTGTGCGCTAACAATGACAATAAAAGTTGATTTGATTTGATTGATTTGATTTGATTCTACCAAAATGTTTTACAGCCAATGCAGTACTTTTGAAGTACACCGTGATTATCCTAGAGCCCTTGGTTGGCGAATACTGAAGGGTGCCTCCAGACTGGTCCAAGTATCTGAAGCGCACCTTGAGCATGCCAATGACTTGCTCGATGACACACCTGGTTGTCATATGGCTCGCGATGTAGTGCGTTTGGTGTTCGTTGGCGAGGTTTCTCAGAGGTGTCATCAGCTAGGTTTGAAGGGGGTCTCCTTTGTCATCTAGCAGCCACCCCTTCAGGCTGGTTAGAGGTATGAACAGGTTGGGGATGTTGGACTGCCACAGTATGAATGCATCATGGCAACCCCCAGGGAATCTGGCGCAGACTTGCATGAATCTTTTCTTGTCGTTGCACACCAGCTGAACATCGATGCAATGAAATCCCTTGCAGTTGACAAATGCTCCTGGTTAATCTGGTGATCTCAGATTGCCACGTGTGTGCAATCGATGGCACCGTGTACCTGTGTGAAGCCTGCCAGAGATGCTAATCTGAGTGCCTACTCATTCTGGCTATTTTCATCACCGGGGAAGTTTATATACCTCCTAGCCTTAGCAAACAATCCATCAGTATTCTGCCATATGCATTTATGTGCAGCCGACTGCGAGATCCTCAATATGTCGCAGCACGGTGGCATAGTGGTTAGCACTGTTGCCTCACAGCGCCAGGGCCCCGGGTTCGAATCCGGCCTCGGGTGACTGTCTGTGTGGAGTTTGCACATTCTCCCCGTGTTTGCGTGGGTTTTCTCCGGGTGCTCCAGTTTCCTCCCACAGTCCAAAGATGTGTGGGTTAGGTTGATTGGCTATGATAAATTGACCCTTAGTGTTAGGGGGATTAAAATATGTGGGGTTACGGAGATAGGGTGGGATATGTGTTGGTGTAGGGGTTACGGGGATCGGGTGGGATATGTGTCGGTGCAGGCTCGATGGGCCGAAATAGCCTCTATCTGCACTGTGGGGTTTCTGTGATTCTGTGATGTCTCTGGTAGTGCCCTGGAAGGAAGCCCCAGAAGCAAAACAATTGAGGGCGGTGGTGATTTTCACAGCTACTGGTGGCCACCAGGTCCAGCAGGTAGCAGGCCTTCTTCCAGGAGGCTGCAGATGTCTGCAATGACCTAAAATTCAAATAATATTTCTACAGATTAGTTTTGAATTTATCCCCTTTCATCTGCAGGCCATCCCCTCTGATTCTTCTGCTCTGGACAAGGTGAAACAGCTTGTCATGGTCTACATTATTTGGTCCCTTCCGAATCCTAAAAACAACAATCATATCACATCTCAACCTTCTCTTTTCCAGTGAGAACATGCCCTATTTAAGTAATCGCTCATCATAATCCAATCCTTTCATCCACTTAATCATTCTGGTTGCTCTCTTCTGTATCCTTTCACTAGCTGCAATTTCTTTTTTGTACTACGGCGACCAGAACTGTACACAGTATTCAAAGTGTGGTCAAACCAATGATTTATAAAGTGGCAATATTGACCTTATAATACATCCCAACATCTGATTTGCTTTACTCACTGCCATTGAGCATTGTTGCGACAGCTTCAATTAATTGTCAATCAGGATTCACAGATCACTTTCATTTTCCATACGCATAATTTTCTTTCATTTAAGTAAAAGTTCCTTCCTGGATTTTTGTCTCCATTGGAAACACTTTGCATGTGTATACAGTATATTGAATTTCATCTGCCACTTATTTGTCCAATTTCCACGTATATTCAAATCCACCTCTATTATCCTGTTCAGCTTTGCAGTCTACCACCTTCATTAGCTTTGTATCATCTGCAAATTTAGCCACTAGCTCCAGATCATTTGTGAAGATATTAAACAAAAGAGGTCCAAAAACAGATCCCTGTGGGACTCCACTGGTAATATCCTCCTAGGCTGATGACAGTTCCTGTACCACCACTCTTTGGGTTCTATCGGTCAACCAATTGCACATCCATTGTAAAATAAATTCCCGCTTTCTTCATTTTCAGTACCAGCTTTTCCAGAGGAACTGTTTCAAAGGCCTTACTGAAATCCAAGAGCACCACATCCACTGCCTTACCCCTATCAAGCTCCTTTGTCACACTCTCAAAGAAAACCAGTAAAATAGATTGGCAAGACAATCCCTTCATGGACCCATGTTGGCTATATTTTATGATTTTATTTCTATCTCGATGCTCCACGATCTTATCTTTAGTAAGCATTTCCATAACTTTACCCAGAAGGACACCAAACTCATTGGTCTGTAGTTTTCTGGATCATATTTTACTAAGTCGAAGCTGATACCGTATGCTAATAATAAAGCAAAATAGACTAATCTAACCTCTTGTAAATACATAGGGTTACCATTTGTATGTGCTATCCATGCCCCTAAGTTGTCAGTTTATCTTCCCAATTGTATGCTATTGTTTGGACTCAAATTTTTAATCCACTAAATATTTGTTATAATATTTGCTCTATAAATTTTGGCTAACAATATGTGCTTTCTTGAAGATTCTTAACAATGCTCATTGTTGATAACCTTTCGAGTGCAAGCTTTAACTGTGGAGCACGTTCTAGATATTCACGTGGGGTTGATGCAACAGTCACTCAAGATGCCACTTGATATTCAGTCCTTTCTAACAAAGAGCAATTCAAACTTCAGATTTTAAAGAGAAGCCAAATTATTCCTCGGCTAGAAGAATAAGTTGTGAAGGGCACTCGGGGAACATGCTGGATTGTGATCCATCGACTAGAGGAAGCAGATTGAAAACCTTTAAGAATTTTCCAAGTATTTTAGTGAGGTCATGCCAGGTAAGTACTAAAGGGGAAGAGTGAAGCTCTCGCTGCTCTAAACTATTACACAGTAAGGGAAATTAGTCAGTGGAATTTCCATTACATGAGTTGCAGTTAATGTGATGATAAGTGCAATGGTATAATCCAAACAGATGTGAAGTTTTGAGCACACATTAAGGGCAATGGTCCTGAAAATCCACAATGTTTAGGGCGCATCTATCCAGGGCACCATCTGGGCAGAATTTGGGGGAGCCAGGTCTCCGTCTCCTTTTCTCAGCAATGAAATTTCTTCTAGAAGCGGGGCTAACAAATATTTTAAAGTCCAGTTTCCTGCAACAGCTGATCGCAGAGCAATCAATTGCCATAAGGAAGGAAGGCCATTTGGGAACCAGCCCCTTCTTCTAAATGTTTTGATATCTTCCGCCACCACATCTAACTCTTCAAAGCTGTGGCATGGCCCACATGGGCAGTGTCCTCTCCTCCACCAAGTGAGTTCCTCAGCTGCACCACAAACAGCATGGGCACCCGCCCAAATTATGCACGTGTGCTGAGGGAGTGCTGCACTGTGGGAGGTGTAATGTCCGAGGATCAATAATACTCAGACTGCAGGAGAACAATAAAACAGGTATTTACTGAACAGAGAGTAATTCAAGACTGAAATACAGAAGCCTGCTATGGCTTTATATACAGGGGTGGTCACTGCCGGTACTGCAGTATAGAATCAGTTCTTCTCTTAAAGGCACATACACAACAATTCCTCCCCTTTTAGATAAACAGTACATAACATTCATTTAACAACTAAATAATAACTAATTACAATTACAATTTTCTCTGTACTATATACATCAACTGAAATAATAATTTATAAGTTCAGTCTTTGAGGAGGCTTCCTGATCCTGACTGGATAGCGCCTTTCTCGAGTATCCTGTTCTTGCGGCGGAGTTGATTCTGGCTCATTGTCATTGGTTGGTTCGTCAGCTTCCAATACCACTGCTTCTGAGGTAGACGCAATCTGTACTTCGGGTTGATTACCAGGTGCACCTGCTCGTGGTATGGGTTTGGCTTGTTCCTGTGACTCTAGAATCTGGTCAGCATGGCGTCTCACGATGCTCTCTCTAACATCCACTGTGTACATTAGTGGTCCCTGCTGTGTGCATATCATTCCTGGCTGCCATTTTTCTGTTCGGTAGTCGCAGGCCAAGACTGTTTGCCCTATCTTGAAGCTCCTGGTTGGCTTCTCATTTATGTGCTGGAATTGCTTACCCTCAACATCTCATCTTATGTTTGGTTTGAGCAAATCCAGGCGACATCTTAGCCTTCGGTTGAAGAATATTATGGCTGGAGCTTGGTTGGTGACTGCATGTGTCGCATTCCGGTAAGCAAACAAGAAATTATCCACCTTGTGTTGTAGTGGTATGTCGTCATTATGCATTGCCTTTATGGCCTTTTTAAAGGTCTGAACAAACCTCTCAGCCAATCCATTTGTGGCTGGATGATATGGGGCAGATGTGTAATGCTTCACCCCATTATTCCTCAGAAACCTCCGGAAATCCTCTGACACAAACTGCGGCCCATTGTCGGAGCAAATCTGTTCTGGCAAGCCATTCCTGGTGAAGATGGTCCGTAGGACTGCAATAGTTTTCTCCGTGGTGGTGGAGGACATTTTGATGACCTCTGGCCATTTCGAATGGGCGTCCACAGCGATTAGGAACATTGAGTCCATAAATGGACCAGCAAAATCAATGTGTACCCGTTGCCATGGAGATGAAGGCCACACCCATGGATGTAGCGGGGCCTGTGGTGGAGCGTTTTGGACCTTCTGGCATCCTGTGCATCTCTTGGTCATATCCTCGATTTCTTTATCGATTCCCGGCCACCACACAAACGCCCTGGCTAGGCTCTTCATTTTTACCCCTCCCAGATGACCCTCATGAAGCTCATTGAGCACTCTATCTCTCAACTTGTGTGGAATTACCACTCGGGATCCACACATCAAGGTCCCCCGGCACACTGACAGCTGTTCTCTCCTTGGCGAGAATGCTGGCAACAGTGAGTCGCCATGTGCTGGTCATCCCTTCACCGTCAAATCATAGACCCGAGAGAATGTCGGGTCATTTTGGGTTTCCTTCTCTATACTTGAGTTTGTAACAGGTAGACATTCGACTATGGTCGCATGGAATATCTCAACAGGGTCCACTGCAGGTGCTTCCTCTACCATAGGCAACGGTAGGCGCGACAGCCCATCAGCGTTTCCATGCTGTTTCGTACCCTTGTACTCTATGTCGTACTGATGTGCCCCTAGAAAAAGTGACCATCTTTGCAGCCGTTGCGCCATCATCACCGGAACGCCCTTCTTTGGGTTAAAAATGGAGACCAGGGGCTGATGATCAGTCAGTAGGGTGAATTTCTGCCCGTGCAGATAGTGATTGAACTTCTTCACCCCCCACACCAGGCTGAGGGCCTCCCTGTCAATCTGGGCGTAGTTACGCTCGGCTGAGGTTAACGAGCGCGACGCAAAGGCTATTGGCCTCTCTGAACCGTCAGGGAATTTGTGTGACAGCACCGCTCCGATGCCGTAGGGAGACGCATCACATGCTAACCGAATCGGTAGTGTTGGATTGTAGTGGGCCAATACTTCTTTTGAAGTGATTAGGCATTTACATTTCTGAAAGGCACGCTTACACTCATCACTCCATTTCCATGTTACTCCAATTTGCAGTAGGGCGTTCAGTGGGTGCAGAATTGTGGATAAATTCGGCAAGAACTTATGGTAGTAGTTCACCAACCCGAGGAACGACCTCAGTTGCGACACATTTTCCGGTGCTGGAGCCTTGACTACAGCCTCAATCTTGTCCGGCGACTTATGCAACCCTTCCTCATCAATCATGTGGCCACAATACGAGATTTGTCTCCTGAAGAACTCGCATTTGGGGCGGTTGGCTCGTAGCTCATATTCCTGTAATCTCGTCAGCACCTGCTCCAGGTTGGCAAGGTGTTCACTGCCATTTTCGCCCGTAACCAGGATGTCGTCCAAATAACACTGGGTCCCCGGGATCCCTTGCAGGACTTGTTCCATTGCCCTCTGCCAAATAGCCGGGGCTGATGCTACCCCGAATACCAGTCGATTGCACTGGTAAAGGCCTTTGTGAGTGTTTATCGTGAGGTATTTCCTAGATTCTTCTTCCACCTCCATTTGTAGATACGCTTGGGCCAGATCAATCTTTGTAAAGCGTTTCCCTCCAGATAGTGAGGCGAAAATATCTTCTATCCGTGGAAGTGGATATTGTACTGTGTGCAGGACTGGGTTCACAGTTACCTTGAAGTCCCCACAGATGCGAACCTTCTTCGGTTCCCCAGGCATGCTGCTCAATGATTTCTTCATTACAGGAATGATGGGTGTGGCCCACTCGCTCCAGTCCACCTTGGACAGCACACCCGAACGCTCCAGACTCTCCAGCTCTGCTTCAACGGCTGGGCGGATCGCGTAAGGTACCGGTCTGGCGTTAAAACATTTTGGGTTTGCGTTATCTTCGATTTTTTATCGTTGTCGTTACTCCTTTTAGAGTCCCAAGTCCTTGTTGGAACACCTCTTTCACGTCAGTTAGAATTTTTGAGTTGTCCAGGTGTGACGTCATCATCCTTTTTATCAGTCACAGTTAGCGCCTGAATGGAATGCCAATCCAATTGTATTTTTCGGATCCATTCATGTCCCAATAATGGTGGTCCTCCATCTGGTAGTATATATAGATACAGTTTCTGTGTTTCCTTGCTGTTGTATTCAACTGGCACCCTTATTTTTCCTCTGGGGTAGACTTTTTGCCCCGTGTATGTCTTCAATACAATGGATGTGTCCTTCAAGGGTATGTGTGAGAATAGCCGCTCATAGTCTCATCGATTCATGACAGTTAGGGCTGATCCTGTGTCCAATTCCATCTTTACTGGGGACCCTGCTATCATGAGGGTGACCCAAATGGTTCGGTGATCCTCCTTTGCGATCACGTTGTGTAACTTTAGACAACTTAGTCTCCTGCTACCGGAGTCCTTATCACTCTACTGATCTTCCGAACTACTGTCTGTCAATTTCTTTACTTTCTTGTACTTTTCCTTAGTAGTTCTTGTAGTGTTGGTTTTCTTTCCCGACCTGCAGACTCTTGCTATATGTCCCATTTTCCCACATTGCCTGCATACTTTGTCCTTAACCCAGCAGTCCTTCTGATCATGGGTTGTTCTGCCGCAGCGATAGCACTTTTCTGCTCCATACGCCATTTCGTTAGCGCTGTATTCCTGTGGTTTCTGTTGTATTTCCGCAGCTCCCCGTGCTGCTGCTTCGTAGGATAGTGCCACGCTGAAAGCCTGTTCTAGCGTCAGGTCCTTTTCCGAAAGTAGTCGTTTCTGGGTTCCATCACTCTGGAGCCCGCAGACAAACTTATCCCGTAAGGTGTCTGCCAGTCCTGCTCCGAACTGGCAGTGCTTCGATAACTTGCGTAGTTCCGTAAGATAGTCAGCATTGCTCTCATCTTTGTGCTGGTTTCTTTTATGGAACTTGAATCTTTCTGCTATCAGCAGCGGTGTAGGGTTTAGGTGTTCCTGTAAGATATTAACAATCTCTTCAAAACTTTTCTCCATTGGTTTAGCTGGGGTAATTAAATTCCGCAATAGGCCGTACGTTCTCGCGCCCATCAAATTTAATAATACTGACGCCTTCTTTCCATCGGCCACCTCATTTGCCTTGCAGTACACTTCAATTCTTTCCACATACATGGTCCAGTCTTCTACCTCGTTGTCGAAAGCAGTGATACTGCCACTCTTCAGCATCTTGAGTGATTTTAAATGGCGCCTCCCGCGCTTTTTCTTCTTCCCCAATGGAATAAAATGGTGCCTCCCGCGCTTTTCCTTCTTCCCCAATGTAATAAAATGGCGCCTCCCGTGCTTTTCCTTCTTCCACTTGCTGCCACGCTGCTCCTAGCGTTCTACAGGGTAATGGCGGCGACCCGCGGCTTCGGCGCGTATCACTTTTCCTTCCCCGCGTTCTATCCTCTCCACGCTGCCCTGTTCTTGAGCACCGACCGCGCCCTGTGCGCTCCACCCTCTCTCACTCTCTTCCTCCCGACAACGCTGCACGGCCCCTTTGCAGAGCCACTCGATCGAGCCTGAGCCCGCCGCAGTCCGGAAGGGTCAGCGCACTACCTGCTACCAGCACGACTTGCTGGAACACCTCGACTGGGAAGCCAGGCCCAGCTCTCCACAGCCTCCCCTGCAACTCTCCGATGGATCCCTGGGCGGTTGACCGCGGTCGACACCCGCCGTTCTGACTTCGACCTCCAAGAAGCTTCTCTTCAGGGAAAAGATCCCCATGAGGTGATGCAGTACTGCAGGTGAGTTCAAACCTGCCCGTCGCCAGTGTAATGTCCGAGGATCAGTAATACTCAGACTGCAGGAGAACAATAAAACAAGTATTTACTGAACAGAGAGTAATTCAAGACTGAAATACGGAAGCCTGCTATGGCTCTATATACAGGGGTGGTCACTGCCGGTACTGCAGTATAGAATCAGTTCTTCTCTTAAAGGCACATACACAACAGGAGGTGCCGTCTTTCAGATGAGACGTTAAACCGAGGCCCCTCAGCTGCTCTCTCAGGTGGACGTAAAAGATCCCATGGCACTATTTCGAAGAAGAGCAGGGGAGTTATCCCCGGTGTCCTGGCCAATATTTATCCCTCAACCAACATAACAAAAACAGATTATCTGGTCATTATCACATTGCTGTTTGTGGGAGCTTGCTGTGTGCAAATTGGCTGCCACGTTTCCTACATTACACCAGTGACTCCACTTCAAAAAGTACTTCATTGACTGTAAAGCGCTTTGAGACATCTGGTGGTCGTGAAAGGCCCTATATAAATGCAAGTCTTTCTTTCTTTATGTCCCTGGCTGGCAAATTTGGGCAGAATTAGGGTGCAGCTAGCCAGCGAGCAGAGGTTCTATTCTGCTGTTGCTACGTTAGCAGATTGGGACTCATGGATTTTTGCTGCCAATGGGCGGAGCTTTGCAAGGCCCCATGTCCCACCAGTGGAACGGGACCTCAGAAAATGATACATTTTACATTTTGATTTCAATAGGGAGTGACACATTCATAAAAATGCAAGAAGAGCATGGATCTCGTAAAGGGGACTCGGCTCATTGAAATGTATAGGATGTGACAGTCAGCTAACCAGAGACTTCTATTTGATAATGATATTGCAATGATATGTAATGATATAATCTGCTGCTGGAAATACTTTGGAATACAAATGGAGCATGTTCCACGAGAATGTTGCAAATGTTTCAAATGCTCTCCTAACTCATGCTGGGATACTGTTCCATGAATTGTGGTAACCATCCAGCATCTCAATTAAGTGGCTAATCTTTATGTGTGAGCCTAGATAGTGAGTGTTGGCAAACTTTTCAATCATTAAACTAAGCCCCAAATGTGTCCTCCCCCAAATTCCATATACCCATAGAGGTTGGCGTTAAAAGGGGTAGGAAACAAAGAAACTAACAGGAGTAGAACCAGTTATAGCACTATTCTGGGTTTTCTGTCCTATGTATAAATTTCTTCCTCATGCACCACCTCCCTCTCCATTTCCAGAGTCAATTAACTTTATTGAATAGTCTGTGCTTTCTTTACAAGTATGAACTTCCAATAAACCAGTTGAGTTTCCCCCCTATCTGGGCCCTTACACGTCCATTTTAACTACATCAGCGCACTTACAGGACAATTACACTGACTCAAAGGCGGGAGTGCTACAATCTAAGCCAAGCTAGCACTTAAAAGCTTATTTTCTCCTCCCTAGCTCCAAGGGGACTGAGGCCAAATATAGCACCCCTGACTGTCACCTGACAGGGAATCAGCTAAGTCAGTCCAGACCAGAAACCAAACCAAGCACTTTCCTGGTCTAAGTGGCTCAGTGCAATGCCAAGTGCTGCATTTACCACCAAGCCAACAGTGGAGAAATAAGGTCTGTATTCATTTGATTCAGGTTAATCAGCTGAGCTTCAGTTCCTGTTTTTGACTTTCAAATTCACTGAATAGAAACATGCATTTAACAGATAACTGCTGAAGTAAATTTATTTTTATTTTATTTTTATTTTCCACTAACCCGTTGCAATATTTTCCCTTGAGAAACATTTGGCAGCTTGGGGATCGCTTTTATCCAGGAGGTCAGTACAGTCTGGGCCATAGACTACTTCACATCTATCTACCATAAATGGTACAACTCCATGATCAGCTGATCGGAAGCAAGGCTACAGCAGGATGAGCCACCTGTCACCTGCCCAGCTTCAGTTATTGGTATCTGCCATAGTGCAGGTATCTACCTAACTCTTCTAATGAAAGGTCATCAACCTGAAACGTTAACTCTGTTTCTCTCTCCACAGGTGCTGCCTGACCAGCTGAGTGTTTCCAACATTTTTTGATTTTATTTCAGATTTCCAGCAGCCACAGTATTTTGCTTTTGTTATCCACCCAACAGCTTCATTCCCCACCCTTCTATGCAGGCAAACTGTGTTATAATTAATAGCTGATGTACTGCAAGATATACAACTAGCAGCAGTCCTGAAAAATCCAGGTACATCATACAAATGAGAAGTTACAATTTATCGGTATATCAGAGATCATAAGGTAAGTCTGATGGAGGAAGATCATTTGCCATCTTAATTCAGGCATCCAGTGTCATAAATTCCTCTCCCCTCATTGTAGCCTTCAACTGCTCCAAATGATTCCAGGGTTTTTGCCTCCACCATTTGCTGGAGTCAGAACCTTTTGGAGTTGGAATATGTGACTTCACTTTCTGCTTCATAGGCTGGCCTGTGAGCTTATCAACACTGAAACTGAGATGTGGATACATCCCTTCAAGTAGACCACCAGGGAAAATTGGTACATACTCTGTCTGCCACTTGGTTTTCCATCCCCAGGAACTAAACACAATAAATAACGGTATTTATTATTTCCTTTAATAAAGGACAAGTAACCATTTTGGCAGTCACGGGTAGGAGATGCTTGTCTTTATAAATGATGATGGTGGGAAATCAAATTGTACAATGTATGAAGTGGATGTGTGCTTGTGCAGTGGATCATTCATTGCCATCTGACCCACACTCAAACCTACCTTGGCTAAACACGGCCAACCTTTGAATTTTTTGCATTGATCGAAAAATGTTCCCAATACGGTTACTTCTGGCCTCCAATTCATTTCCAGCACTCAGTCCAGCACTAAGTTAATAATAATTGGGAATTTCTCTGTTGGAGATTGTAATGTCCGAGGATCAATAATACTCAGACTGCAGGAGAACAATAAAACAGGTATTTATTGAACAGAGAGTAATTCAAGACTGAAATACAGAAGCCTGCTATGGCTTTATATACAGGGGTGGTCACTGCCGGTACTGCAGTATAGAATCAGTTCTTCTCTTAAAGGCACATACACAACAATTCCTCCCCTTTTAGATAAACAGTACATAACATTCATTTAACAACTAAATAATAACTAATTACAATTACAATTTTCTCTGTACTATATACATCAACTGAAATAATAATTTATAAGTTCAGTCTTTGAGGAGGCTTCCTGATCCTGACTGGATAGTGCCTTTCTCGAGTATCCTGTTCTTGCGGCGGAGTCGATTCATGCTCATTGTCATTGGTTGGTTCGTCAGCTTCCAATACCACTGCTTCTGAGGTAGACGCAATCTGTACTTCGGGTTGATTACCAGGTGCACCTGCTCGTGGTATGGGTTTGGCTTGTCCCTGTGACTCTAGAATCTGGTCAGCATGGCGTCTCACGATGCTCTCTCCAACGTCCACTGTGTACATTAGTGGTCCCTGCTGCGTGCATATCGTTCCTGGCTGCCATTTTTCTGTTCGGTAGTCGCGGGCCAAGACTGGTTGCCCTATCTTGAAGCTCTTGGTTGGCTTCTCATTTATGTGCTGGAATTGCTTATCCTCAACATCTCGTCTTATGTTTGGTTTGAGCAAATCCAGGTGACATCTTAGCCTTCGGTTGAAGAACATTATGGCTGGAGCTTGGTTGGTGACTGCATGTGTCGCATTCCGGTAAGCAAACAAGAAATTATCCACCTTGTGTTGTAGTGGTATGTCGTCATTATGCATTGCCTTTATGGCCTTTTTAAAGGTCTGAACAAACCTCTCAGCCAATCCATTTGTGGCTGAATGATATGGGGCAGATGTGTAATGCTTCACCCCATTATTCCTCAGAAACCTCCGGAAATCCTCTGACACAAACTGTGGCCCATTGTCGGAGCAAATCTGTTCTGGCAAGCCATTCCTGGCGAAGATGGTCCGTAGGACTGCAATCGTTTTCTCCGTGGTGGTGGAGGACATTTTGATGACCTCTGGCCATTTCGAATGGGCGTCCACAGCGATTAGGAACATTGAGTCCATAAATGGACCAGCAAAATCAATGTGTACCAGTTGCCATGGAGATGAGGGCCACTCCCATGGATGTAGCGGGGTCTGTGGTAGAGCGTTTTGGACCTTCTGGCATCCTTTGCATCTGTTGGTCATATCTTCGATTTCTTTATCGATTCTCGGCCACCACACAAACGCCCTGGCTAGGCTCTTCATTTTTACCCCTCCCAGATGACCCTCATGAAGCTCATTGAGCACTCTATCTCTCAACTTGGGTGGAATTACCACTCGGGATCCACACATCAAGGTCCCCCGGCACACTGACAGCTGTTCTCTCCTTGGCGAGAATGCTGGCAACAGTGAGTCGCCATGTGCTGGCCATCCCTTCACCGTCAAATCATAGACCCGAGAGAGTGTCGGGTCATTTCGGGTTTCCTTCTCTATACTTGAGTTTGTAACAGGTAGACATTCGACTATGGTCGCATGGAATATCTCAACAGGGTCCACTGCAGGTGCTTCCTCTACCATAGGCAACGGTAGGTGCGACAGCCCATCAGCATTTCCATGCTGTTTCGTACCCTTGTACTCTATGTCGTACTGATGTGCCCCTAGAAAAAGTGACCATCTTTGCAGCCGTTGCACCGTCATCACCGGAACACCCTTCTTTGGGTTAAAAATGGAGACCAGGGGCTGATGATCAGTCAGTAGGGTGAATTTCTGCCCGTGCAGATAATGATTGAACTTCTTCACCCCCCACACCAGGCTGAGGGCCTCCCTGTCAATCTGGGCGTAGTTACGCTCGGCTGAGTTTAACGAGCGCGACGCAAAGGCTATTGGCCTCTCTGAACCGTCAGGGAATTTGTGTGACAGCACCGCTCCGATGCCGTAGGGAGACGCATCACATGCTAACCGAATCGGTAGTGTTGGATTGTAGTGGGCCAATACTTCTTTTGAAGTGATTAGGCATTTACATTTCTGAAAGGCATGCTTACACTCATCACTCCATTTCCACGTTACTCCAGTTTGCAGTAGGGCGTTCAATGGGTGCAGAATTGGGGATAAATTCGGCAAGAACTTATGGTAGTAGTTCACCAACCCGAGGAACGACCTCAGTTGCGACACATTTTCCGGTGCTGGAGCCTTGACTACAGCCTCAATCTTGTCCGGCGACTTATGCAACCCTTCCTCATCAATCATGTGGCCACAATACGAGATTTGTCTCCTGAAGAACTCGCATTTGGGGCGGTTTGCTCGTAGCCCATATTCTTGTAATCTCGTGAGCACCTGCTCCAGGTTGGCAAGGTGTTCACTGCCATTTTTGCCCGTAACCAGGATGTCGTCCAAATAACACTGGGTCCCCGGGATCCCTTGCAGGACTTGTTCCATCGCCCTCTGCCAAATAGCCGGGGCTGATGCTACCCCGAATACCAGTCGATTGTACTGGTAAAGGCCTTTGTGAGTATTTATCGTGAGGTATTTCCTAGACGCTTCTTCCACCTCCATTTGTAGATACGCTTGGGCCAGATCAATCTTTGTAAAGCGTTTCCCTCCAGATAGTGAGGCGAAAATATCTTCTATCCGTGGAAGTGGATATTGTACTGTGTGCAGGACTGGGTTCACAGTTACCTTGAAGTCCCCACAGATGCAAACCTTCTTCGGTTCCCCAGGCATGCTGCTCAATGATTTCTTCATTACAGGAATGATGGGTGTGGCCCACTCGCTCCAGTCCACCTTGGACAGCACACCCGAATGCTCCAGACTCTCCAGCTCTGCTTCAACGGCTGGGTGGATCGCGTAAGGTACTGGTCTGGCCTTAAAAAAATTTGGGTTTGCGTTATCTTTGATTTTTATCGTTGCCGTTACTCCTTTTGGAGTCCCAAGTCCTTGTTGGAACACCTCTTTCGCGTCAGTTAGAATTTTTGACTGTCGTCCAGGTGTGACGACATCATCCTTTTTATCAGTCACAGTTAGCGCCTGAATGGGTTGCCAATCCAATTGTATTTTTCGGATCCATTCACATCCCAATAATGGTAGTCCTCCATCTGGTAGTATATATAGATACAGTTTCTGTGTTTCCTTGCCGTTGTATTCAATTGGCACCCTTATTTTTCCTCTGGGGTAGACTTTTTGCCCCATGTATGTCTTCAATACAATGGACATGTCCTTCAAGGGTATGTGTGAAAATAGCCGCTCATAGCCTCGTCGATTCATGACAGTTAGGGCTGATCCTGTGTCCAATTCCATCTTTACTGGGGACCCTGCTATCATGAGGGTGACCCAAATGGTTCGGTGATCCTCCTTTGCGATCATGTTGTGTAACTTTAGACAACTTAGTCTCTTGCTCCCGGAGTCCTTATCACTCTCCTGATCTTCCGAGCTACTGTCTGTCAATTTCTTTACTTTCTTGTACTTTTCCTTAGTAGTTCTTGTAGTGTTGGTTTTCTTTCCCAACCTGCAGACTCTTGCTATGTGTCCCATTTTCCCACATTGCCTGCATACTTTGTCCTTAACCCAGCAGTCCTTCTGATCATGGGTTGTTCTGCCGCAGTGATAGCACTTTTCTGCTCCATACGCCATTTCGTTAGCGCTGTATTCCTGTGGTTTCTGTTGTATTTCCGCAGCTCCACGTGCTGCTGCTTCATGGGATACTTCCACGCTGAAAGCCTGTTCTAGCGTCAGGTCCTTTTCCGAAAGTTGTCGTTTCTGGGTTCCTTCACTCTGGAGCCCACAGACAAACTTATCCCGCAAGGTGTCTGCCAGTCCTGCTCCGAACTGGCAGTGCTTCGATAACTTGCGTAGTTCCGTAAGATAGTCAGCATTGCTCTCATCTTTGTGTTGGTTTCTTTTATGGAACTTGAATCTTTCTGCTATCAGCAGCGGTGTAGGGTTTAGGTGTTCCTGTAAGATATTAACAATCTCTTCAAAACTTTTCTCCATTGGTTTAGCTGGGGTAATTAAATTCCGCAATAGGCCGTACGTTCTCATGCCCATCAAATTTAATAATACCGACTCCTTCTTTCCATCGGCCAACTCATTTGCCTTGCAGTACACTTCAATTCTTTCCACATACGTGGTCCAGTCTTCTACCTCGTTGTCGAAAGCAGTGATACTGCCACTCTTCGGCATCTTGAGTGATTTAAAATGGCGCCTCCCGCGCTTTTTCTTCTTCCCCAATGGAATAAAATGGCACCTCCCGCGCTTTTCCTTCTTCCCCAATGTAATAAAATGGCGCCTCCCGCGCTTTTCCTTCTTCCCCTTGCTGCCACGCTGTCCTAGCGTTCTACAGGGTAATGGCAGCGACCCGCGGCTTCGGCGCGTATCACTTTTCCTTCCCCGCGTTCTATCCTCTCCATGCTGCCCTGTTCTCGAGCACCGACCGCGCCCTGTGCGCTCCACCCTCTCTCTCTCTCTTCCTCCTGACAACACTGCACGGCCCCTTTGCAGAGCCGCTCGATCGAGCCCAAGCCCGCCGCAGTCCGGAAGGGTCAGCGCACTACCTGCTACCAGCACGACTTGCTGGAACACCTCGACTGGGGAGCCAGGCCCAGCTCTCCACAGACTCCCCTGCAACTCTCTGATGGATCCCTGGGCGGTTGCTCGCGGTCGACGCCCGCCATTCTGACTTCAACCTCCAAGAAGCTTCTCTTCAGGGAAAAGATCCCCGTGAGGTGATGCAGTACTGCAGGTGAGTTCAAACCTGCCCGTCGCCAGTGTAATGTCCGAGGATCAATAATACTCAGACTGCAGGAGAACAATAAAACAGGTATTTACTGAACAGAGAGTAATTCAAGACTGAAATACAGAAGCCTGCTATGGCTTTATATACAGGGGTGGTCACTGCCGGTACTGCAGTATAGAATCAGTTCTTCTCTTAAAGGCACATACACAACAGAGACACTTATTATATTAACTGATATATAAGCCTTTTCAAATCATTAAATCAAGCAACCAATTCACAGCAATAATTTAAAAAGTTCACACAGCATGAAACAATGCAATTGGAATGTATATTACGTGTCAAAACAAGTAACTGCTGGAGGAGTCCAATACTGACAAGCACCCTGTGTGCCGAAGACTAGAAATTAATGCAAGTACACTATGACATGGAACTCTTTGAACACTGAATCATTGCTACTGTACATAAGTAGCTAGAATAAAGTATTCTGGACTGGAGCCTGCTTTGTGACCGTAACACCAATCAGGGTCTGCTTCAAAGCTCAGAGCTTAATTACAGTTTTTGTATGTATATAAAATATGTGCATAGAATTATATATGTAAATCAGCATATAAACATTTATATTGGCCCGTAATTTGCGGTCGGCGGCGAAGCAAAGGGGTTCGCCGCTGGCCCCGAAGTCAGCTTCGCACAAAGATCTCGCCATCTCTGTGGCGAGAAGGTCGGCTTTTCCGACACGTAATTGAAATCAACGCAAGTTACCGGGGATACCCTAACGCGAGCTGCTGTGACGTCAACTGTAGTGTCCGTGTGTTGATAAAGACACTGAAGACAGGAATTGGTTCATAGGTGTTTACTAAGCAAAGTCTGGGGGGGGGGGTTCTAACGGATATACACAATATACAGGCTTATATAGCCCGAGTGGCAATTACCGGCATTACAGCACACCTGGGGCTCTTAAAGGCACATATACTACAATTCCTCCCCTTTTAGCTAACCAGTACATCATATTTTAAGTAATTATTAATTACATGTTATAAGCAAACTAATATACACATTGCTGTAGTTAATTAATTATAAGTCAGTCTCTCAGGAGGCTTCCTGACTCGGTCCGGATAACGCCTCGGGGGTGTAGTAGTTTCTGGTGGTGTAGTAGGTTCTTCTGGCAAGGCTGATTTGGCTTGAATGCCAGTGTCGGGTTCATCGGGTTCCAGTATCACCGGATCGGAGGTAGATATGGGTATCTCTACTTCATCGTTAGATGTATAGAGTTGTGGTGTAGGTTGTCCCTTTTCGGATGACTTTCTGATTTGGTCAGCATGGCGCCTTTTTATGCTTTCTCCAATGTCCACGGTATACATCAGTGGTCCTAGTCGTGTGCAGATAGTTCCAGGCTGCCATTTCTCGGTACGATAGTCCTGGGCCAAAACTTGTTGACCTATCTGGAAGGTTCTAGTTGGCCTTTCATTCATGCCTTGAAACTGTCGGTTCTCCACGTCCCTTCTGATGTTGGGTTTGACCAAATCCAGCCGGCATCTTAGGTTTCTATTGAAGAACATCATGGCGGGAGTTTGGTTGGTAACCATATGTGTTGCATTCCTGTATGCGAATAAGAAGTTATCCACCTTGTGCTGAAGTTTTATGTCTTCATTACCCATGGCCTTTATGGCCTTCTTGAAGGTCTGGACAAACCTTTCAGCCAATCCATTGGTGGCGGGATGGTATGGGGCGGACGTGTAGTGCTTAACCCCATTGTTTTTTAAGAACTTTCTGAATTCTTCGGACACAAATTGCGGTCCATTATCAGAACATATCTGTTCCAGCAGCCCATTCCTGGCAAATATGGTCCTTAATACTGTGATGGTTTTTTCCGTGGTGGTGGAGGACATCTTTATTACCTCCGGCCACTTGGAGTGTGCACCAACCTCGATTAAGAACATTGAGTCCATAAATGGACCAGCAAAGTCGATGTGCACCCTTTGCCAGGGAGATGAGGGCCACTCCCATGGATGTAGAGGGGCTTGTGGTGAAGCGTTTTGGACCTTCTGGCATCCTAGGCAGCTCTTGGTCATTTCTTCGATGTCTCCATCGATACCTGGCCACCATACAAACGCCCTAGCTAGGTTCTTCATTTTCACTCCACCCAGATGCCCCTCGTGAAGCTCCTTTAGCACTTTATCCTGGAGTTTGGGTGGAATCACCACTCTGGATCCACACATCAAGGTTCCTCGGCACACTGACAGCTGTTCTCTTCTTTGCGAGAATGCTGGCAACAGTGGTTCGCCATGTGCTGGCCATCCCTTCACTGTTAAATCGTAGACCCGTGAGAGAGTCGGGTCATTTCTCGTCTCCCTTTCAATGGCAGAATTTGTTACTGGTAGACATTCCACTATGGTAGAGTGGAACATCTCTACTGGGTCTACTGTAGTTGCCTCTTCTACCGTTGGCAACGGTAGGCGCGATAAACCGTCAGCATTCCCATGCTGTTTTGATCCTTTGTATTCTATGTTGTATTGGTGTGCCCCTAGAAAAAGGGACCACCTCTGTAGCCTTTGCGCTGTCATAATGGGAACACCTTTTTTAGGGTTGAATATGGAGACGAGGGGTTGATGGTCAGTCAACAAGGTAAATTTTTGTCCCTGTAGGTAATGGTTGAATTTCTTCACTCCCCATACCAGGCTGAGTGCTTCCCTGTCGATTTGGGCATAGTTACGCTCAGCTGAGTTTAATGAGCGTGACGCAAAAGCTATCGGCCGTTCTGAGCCATCAGGGAATTTATGGGATAATACTGCTCCTGTGCCGTAAGGGGATGCATCGCACGCCAGTCTGATTGGCAGTGATGGGTTGTAATGAGCCAAAACTTCTTCGGATGTGATTAAGTCTTTGCATTTATGGAAGGCACGTTTACAGTCTTCGCTCCATTTCCAAATCACTCCTGTTTGCAGAAGTTCATTAAGAGGGTGTAGAAGAGTTGATAAGTTCGGTAAAAATTTATGATAGTAATTTATTAATCCCAGGAACGACCTTAATTGTGAAACATTTTCAGGTGCTGTGGCTTTTATGACCGCTTCAATTTTTTCAGGTGACTTATGCAACCCTTCATTATTAATTATGTGGCCACAATATGATATCTGATTTTGGAAAAATTCGCACTTGGGGCAATTCACTCGTAGGCCCTGCTCTTTCAGCCTAGTGAGCACCTGCTCCAAATTGGCAAGGTGCTCGTTGTCGTTTTCTCCTGTTACAAGGATGTCGACTAGGTAGCATTGAGTCCCCGGAATCCCTTGCAGGACTTGCTCCATAGCTCTTTGCCAGATAGCTGGAGCTGATGCTACTCCGAAAACCAGTCGATTGTACTGGTACAGGCCTTTGTGTGTGTTTATCGTGAGATACTTTTTAGAGGCCTCCTCATCCTCCATCTGTAGATATGCCTGTGCCAAGTCAATTTTGGTGAAACGTTTCCCTCCGGATAGTGAGGCGAAAATATCTTCTATCCTTGGAAGAGGATACTGTACTGTGTGAAGGACTGGGTTTACAGTCACCTTGAAGTCTCCACAGATGCGAATTTTTCTCTGTTCTTCAGATTTATCATTATTCAATGCTTTTTTCATGACTGGAACGATGGGTGTTGCCCACTCGCTTCAATCTATTTTGGATAGTACGCCTGCTTTTTCCAAATTCTCCAGCTCTGCCTCGACTGCTGGACGTATTGCGTATGGCACCGGTCTTGCCTTAAAAAATTTGGGAATTGCTGCATCTTCCACTTTTATTGAGGCGGTGATGCCTTTCAAGGTTCCTAGTTTCTCTTGAAACACTTCTTTGGCATTGGCCAAGATGTCTTTTAATCGTTCAGGTATGATGTCATCATCGTTTTTTTTCTTACTGGTCACCGTCAGTGCCTGAATGGAGTGCCAGTCTAAACATATCTTTCTGATCCATTCACGTCCCAACAACGGTGGACCACCATCTTGTAGAATGTATAAATACAACTTTTGTATTTCTTTGCCGTTGTATACAATAGGCACCCTTATTTTTCCTTTGGGGTATACTTTCTGCCCTGTATATGTTTTTAAGATAATGGATGTGTCTTTTAGAGGTATATGCGAAAATAGCCTCTCGTAATCCCGTCGATTTATTACGGTTAGAGCTGATCCTGTATCTAGCTCCATTTTAACTGGTGACCCTGCTATCGTGAGGGTAACCCAAATGGTTTGGTAATCATCTTTGGCAAGTACATTATGTAATTTGAGACAGCTTAGTCTCTTGTTTTCGAAGTCGCTATCGCTCTTCTGGTCTTCGGAGCTACTGTCCGTCATCATTTGTACCTTCCTGTACTTTTCTTTATTGATTTTTTTTTTTCTGTCTGTGGATTTATTTTTTCCAGATCGGCATACCCGTGCAATGTGTCCAATCGTTCCGCATTGCCTGCATGCTTTGTCCTTGAACCAGCAGTCCCTCTGGTTATGGGTGGATCTGCTGCAGCGATAACATCTTTCGAAACCCTGTGTCATTTCATGGGTGCCGAAGTCCTGTGTCTTTTGTTGTATCTCTGCAGCTCCTCTTGCTGCTGCTTCGTATGATACAGCCATACTGAAAGCTTTGTCCAATGTTAAATCTTTTTCAGAAAGCAGCCTTTTTTGTGTTCCTTCACTTAAGAGACCGCAAACGAATTTGTCTCGAAGATAATCTGATAGTCCTGCCCCGAATTGGCAGTACTTTGATAGCTTTCTTAATTCGGTTAGGTAATCAGCGTTACTTTCATTCTTGTGTTGATTTCTCTTGAAGAACTTGAATCGTTCCGCTATCAGCAGCAGTGTTGGGTTTAAGTGCTCCTGCAGGGTATCAACAATTTCTTTAAAATTCTTGTCCTTTGGTTTGGCTGGAGTGATTAAATTTTGTAACAGCCCGTATGCCTTTGCGCCCATTAAGTTCAGAAGTACTGAAGCTTTTTTTTCATTTTCTATTCCATTTGCAGTGCAATATACCTCTACTCTTTCCATGTATGTGGTCCAATCCTCTATTTCGCTATCAAAAGCATCAATATTGCCAGACTTAGGCATTTCAGAAAAGATATGGCGCTTCCCACGCTTTTTTTTCTTTTCTGCAGCAAAGATATGGCGCTTCCCGCGCTTTCCCGTCGCTGCTGCCGATGACAACGCTGTTTACTGCGGTTTCCGTTATTTTTTTAACTTTTATTTACTGTTGGAGATTCGTTCCCGCCGGAGTTTCTCTCCAGGTCTGAACGCTGACCTGCTTGCCGCGCCGGCCATCTCCCGAGTGCTCCCTCCCAGTCCGTTATTGCTTGCCTCCGATTTCGCTGCCTGTCTCAGCTGTAGAGCCAGACGCTGGAGCCCCAGCCTGACGCCCAGGAAGGATTAGCGCAGTACCTGCCACCAGCTTGGCCAGCTGGTGAAACCACAGCTTCTCTCACTTCCTTGAGTCTTCTGGACGCCCGAGGAATCGATGTCCTTGAGGTGCTGCCGAATTGCAGGTAAGTCCGTTTCCACCTCGTCGCCACTGTAATGTCCGTGTGTTGATAAAGACACTGAAGACAGGAATTGGTTCATAGGTGTTTACTAAGCAAAGTCTGGGGGGGGGGTTCTAACGGATATACACAATATACAGGCTTATATAGCCCGAGTGGCAATTACCGGCATTACAGCACACCTGGGGCTCTTAAAGGCACATACATTACATCAACAAGCTGTCTAAGCAGCCAATCCAAAATGTAGAATTCTCACAGACAGCGCAGCAGGAAGTGGGTAAGCTCCTTTGATTTTAACTTTTAAAAAAAATGTTAGAGAGAGCAAAACAAAGATTGGGGCTCTCGCATGGGGAAAAGACAAACCTGAAATAAAGACGAACAAACATAAAAAAAAATTTTTTTTTTTTAAAGCTTCTTAAAAATTTTGATTTATATTAAAATAGATAAATTCAATGCTCCACAAGATTAAAATGAGTTTTTCAGGACCATAACATTTGTTTAGCAGTCAATACACTGTTAAAACCCTAGTTACACCTAATCCCTTTGGGTCTAACTTTTAATGAGGTATTTACTGTAGTGTATGTAACCTGTACCACCTTAAGAGACTACCTTAAGGTGATGAACTACTTTCTGATGGCTCCTGTATATTGTAGTACCGGTGGTGACCACACCGGTATATAAACCCTGTGGAGCAGTTTGTATTTCAGTTCAGCCCTGACCCTCAATTACTAAAGACCTGTTTAAGTATTCTGTTGTCTGTGTCCAGTTATTCAGCATAACTACATTTGGGAAATCACAGACTCAACAGTGGCGACGAGTCTGATCGTACCTAGCGGCAGTTTTGCATCCAAGGAAGCTTCGTCCTCAGAACGGGCGTCGAAAAGGGGCACCCGCCCTCATCATCCTGCTGAGCACCGCATCGCACGGGAGGCATCGAGAACCCGGTTTGGATTTGCTGGCCACGAAGTCCACCATCAGCAACAGGCAGTGATCATCCCTTCTACGACAGCGGCGGGTAAGCCCGATCTAGCAACACGGAGAGAAAGTCGGCCGAGTTGTCAGTGGGAGAAGGGGAGGGAAACCGAAGAAAAGGGCGGAGAACACGACCGCAGCCGGTGAAAAGGGCCGGACTGCAATCGGGCAGAGACGCGCAGCAGCCAGAAAAGCGTTAATGTCCACGAGGACCACGGGAGCGGCGGGGAACAAGAGCAGCAGCGTCGAGGGAAATAAGGACCGCTGGGAGGCGAGAACGGCAATAGCGTGGTAATCGCCATTTTAGTCGGCAGGGGAAGAAGATAAGCGTGGGAAAAGCCGCCAAGCGCGGGAAGCCGCCATTTTGGAAAAATAAATAAAATAAAGGAAACTCAACAAGATGCCAAAAACGGGTAACATCACTGCTTTTGATAGCGATGTAGACGATTGGGCCACTTATGTGGAACGCGTTGAAGTTTACTGTACAGCGAATGAGGTACCGGCGGATAAGAAAGCACTAACCATATTAAACTCGATGGGTACGAAGACGTACGGGTTATTAAGGCACCTTGTAACACCAGATAAACTGGTAGGAAAGAGTTTTGCTGAGATTGTTACTATCCTGCAAGAGCATTTAAACCCCACGCCGCTGCTGATAGCGGAACGATTTAAATTTTACAAAAGAATTCAGCTTAAAGAGGAAAGCAACGCTGAATTCTTAATCGAACTGCGCAAGTTATCAAAGTACTGTCAGTTCGGTACAGGACTAGCAGACGCTCTGAGAGATAAGTTCGTGTGTGGGCTACTAAAGGAAGGAACCCAGAAGTGACTGCTAGAGGAAAAGGATCTTACGCTGGACAAAGCTTTCAGCATTGCAGCATCGCACGAGGCAGCAGCACGAGGCACTGCGGAAATGCAGCAAAGGCCATCGGAATTCAGCACCAATGAAATGGCATTGGGTGCAGCAAAGTGTTATCGTTGCGGAAGGACAACGCATGATCAGAACCAATGCTGGTTCAAAGATAAAGAATGCAGGAAATGTGGCAGACTTGGTCACATAGCGAAAGTATGCCGGTCAGGAAAGAAGACCAGCAACAAAAAGTCGCCGCAGGAGAAGTACAAAAAAGTACACAAGGTGACAGAGAACAGTTCGGATGAACAAAAGACGGATTCAGACTCCAGCAGTAAGGAACTGGGTTGTCTAAAAATACATAATGTGGGTAACACAGCAGACCACCAAACTATCTGGGTCATGCTTCGGATAGCAGGAGTCCAAGTGAAGATGGAATTGGACACTGGATCGGCATTGACGGTCATGAATAAGCAAGAGTACAAAAGGTTATTCTCACACATTCCCCTGAGGGATACGGAGATTGTATTGAAAACATACACGGGGCAAAGAGTACACCCCATCGGAAAGATAAAGGTAAAGGTGGTCTACAATGGTAAAGAAAGTCAGGGAATGGACTTGTATGTGTTACCTGAGGGAGGTCCACCACTACTGGGACGGGAATGGATCCGGAGAATAAATATGGACTGGCATTCCTTACAAGCACTAACTGTAGATTCCTGTAAAGAGGACGATGTCAAACCTAAACGACTGTCCAAAATATTGGACGATGCTAAGGAGGTGTTCCAACAGGGACTGGGAACACTGAAAGGAATTACGGCAAACATCAAGGTTGAAGAACATGCAAACCTAAAATTTTTCAAAGCCAGACGAATACCTTATGCGATATGACCTGCTGTGGAAGCAGAGCTGGAAGGGCTAGAACGTTCCGGAGTACTGTCAAAGGTGGACTGGAGCGAATGGGCCACGCCCATTGTTCCCGTCATGAAGCGTTCGTTGAGCAACAAGCCGGGGGAACCTGGGAAGGTTCGCATCTGTGGCGATTTCAAGATCACTGTTAATCCGGTTCTTCACACGGTGCAATATCCGCTTCCGCGGATTGAGGATATCTTCGCTTCGCTGTCTGGCGGGAAACACTTCACCAAGATAGACCTGGCGCAGGCGTACTTACAGATGGAAGTTGATGAAGCGTCACGCCAGTATCTCACGATCAACACACATAAGGGCTTATATCGGTATAATAGACTGGTTTTTGGAGTGGCATCGGCTCCAGCGATTTGGCAAAGGGCCATGGAGCAGGTATTACAGGGAATTCCAGGCACACAATGCTACCTGGACGACATTCTGATTACAGGAGATGATGATAAGGAACACCTCATGAATTTGGAGCAGGTGCTCACCAGATTGAAAGAATATGGACTCAGAGTTAATCACCAGAAATGTGAGTTCTTTCAGAAGTGAATCTCGTACTGCAGTCACGTCATTGACCAGGAGGGGCTTCATAAGTCACCTGACAAGATCGAAGCTGTTGTGAAAGCTCCCGCTCCGGAAAATGTATCCCAGTTGAGGTCGTTCCTTGGGTTGATTAACTATTACCACAAGTTTCTTCCAAATTTATCCACGGTGTTACACCCGCTGAACACTCTTTTGCAAATGGGAGTACCATGGAAGTGGAGCAAGGACTGTAAGCGGGCTTTTCAAAAAAGCAAGGCACTGATCACCTCTAAGGAAGTGTTGGCTCACTTTAACCCAACGCTGCCTATTCGTTTAGCTTGTGATGCTTCTCCATATGGTATCGGGGCAGTGCTCTCACATAAGTTGCCAAATAGCTTGGAAAGGCCAGTCGCGTTCGCATCCAGATCATTGACCTCCGCTGAGCGCAACTATGCTCAGATAGATAGGGAGGCTCTCAGCCTCGTGTGGGGAGTTAAGAAATTTAACCATTACCTGCAAGGCCAAAGGTTTACGCTGCTGACAGATCACCAGCCGTTGGTTTCCATCTTTAACCCTAAGAAGGGTGTTCCGGTTATGACGGCGCAGAGGCTTCAGAGGTGGTCCCTTTTCCTAGGGGCACATCAATATGATATCGAATTCAAAGGTACAAAGCAACATGGTAATGCTGATGGGCTGTCGCGCCTGCCACTACCTACAGCGGAAGAGGCACCGGCAGTTGACCCTGTCGAGATATTTCACTCAACCATCATCGAATGCTTACCAGTCACCAATGCGAGTATTGAGAGAGAGACCAGAAACGACCCGACACTGTCTCGGGTCTACGATTTGACAGTGAAGGGATGGCCAACACATGGCGAACCACTGTTACTGGCATTCTCAGCCAGACGAGAGCAGCTGTCCGTCTGTCAAGGAACATTGGGCAGCACGGTGGCATAGTGGTTAGCACTGTTGCCTCACAGCGCCAGGGACCCGGGTTCGAATCCGGCCTCGGGCGACTGTCTGGGTGGAGTTTGCACATTCTCCCCGTGTTTACATGGGTTTCCTCCGGGTGCTCCGATTTCCTCCCACAGTCCAAAGATGTGCGGGTTAGGTTGATTGGCTATGATAAATTGACCCTTAGTGTTAGGGGGATTAAATACGTGGGGTTACGGGGATAGGGTGGGATATGTGTTGGTGTAGGGGTTACGGGGATCGGGTGGGACATGTGTCGGTGCAGGCTCGATGGGCCAAAATGGCCTCTATCTGCACTGTGGGGTTTCTGTGATTCTGTGATTCTGTGATTGATGTATGGAACAAGGGTGATTATTCTTCCTAAATTAAGGGAGAGAGTTCTGAAGGAACTGCATGAAGGTCATCTGGGGGGAGTCAAGATGAAAGGCCTTGCTAGGGCTTATGTGTGGTGGCCAGGTATCGACAAACAAATAGAGGATCTGACTAAAAGCTGCTCAGGGTGCCAAAAAGTTCAAAATGCACCTCCAATTGCACCGCTGCATCCGTGGGAATGGCCTTCAACCCCATGGCAACGTGTGCATATCGACTTTGCAGGTCCATTCATGGATTCCATGTTTTTGATAGCGGCAGATGCACATTCTAAATGGCCAGAAGTGATTAAGATGTCGACCACTACCTCTGAAAAGACGATCGCAGTTCTAAGAACCATATTTGCAAGGAATGGGCTGCCGGAACAAATATGTTCAGACAACGGACCACAGTTCGTGTCAGAAGAATTCCAGAAATTCATGAAGAAGAATGTGGTGAAACACTATACATCTGCCCCATATCATCCGGCTACAAATGGGTTGGCCGAGAGATTTGTACAAACGTTCAAAAAGGCGATAAAGGCCATGAGCGAAGACCATATTCCACTACAACACAAGGTGGACAATTTCCTGATGGCATATCGAAACGCCACGCATGCAGTGACAAATCAAAGCCCTGCCATAATGTTCTATAACAGGAGGTTGCGGTCCCGATTGGATTTGTTAAAACCCAATGTGCGTAGGGAAGTCGAAAACAAACAATTCCAGCACGTAAATAACAAGGGCACTCGGAGTTTTGAAATAGGACAACCAGTGTTGGCCAGGGACTATAGGAATGATAAATGGCAATCCGGAACAATTCGTGCCCGACAAGGACCCTTGATGTACACGGTAGATGTTGGTGAGAACGTAATACGACATCATGCTGACCAACTTGTGGAATCGAGAAAAAGGGTCGACCCCATGTCTATGGCAGAGACACCAGTTGAAGAAGTTATTGAGCCTGTAGCATCTACCTCAGACTCGAACGTACATGATGATGTTCAATCCATAAGAGATCAAATGGATGAGTCACCCCAGCAACGAGAACCAGAGACCCCTGAAAGGCGTTATCCGGCTCGGATCAGGAGGCCTCCTCAGAGACTGAATCTTTGAACAGTTTTGTATGAAAGTTGTATATATGTTATCCATGTTATGTTTAAATTGGGGTGTACACTGTTAAGCTAAAAGGGGAGGAATTGTAGTGTATGTAACCTGTACCACCTTAAGAGACTACCTTAAGGTGATGAACTACTTTCTGATGGCTCCTGTATATTGTAGTACCGGTGGTGACCACACCGTTATATAAACCCTGTGGAGCAGTTTGTATTTCAGTTCAGCCCTGACCCTCAATTACTAAAGACCTGTTTAAGTATTCTGTTGTCTGTGTCCAGTTATTCAGCATAACTACATTTGGAAAATCACAGACTCAACATTTACCAGCTGTATTACTGCGGAAGAGCCGATGTTTTTGTCAGTTTCCGTGATTTGACAGATTACACTGATTCTGGCGGGGTGGAGGTGGTGGGGGAGGGTCGCGGTGGACACACAGCGCAGCCTGCGGAGGAGCAGTGAATGAGACTGCAAATTCAGGATTTCAGTGTCGGGCTGCACAGGCGCTAAATCATGAAGTTGCGGTCAGTTTCAAAGGCGAAATGACGGCGAACGCTGCCAGTTCGCCCTCATCAGGAACGCAAGTTCCGGGTCATTCGCTTCTCGAGGCAAGGTAGGATTGAGTTGGACACACTGATAGTATCAAACACCAAGAGGATTGGGTGATTCCGTGGTTTTTACTTTTAATATTTGGGTTGGAATCGGTCCAGACAGGCGATTCTCCCTCTTTTTTTCTGATAACTCCATAGCACAACTCTGCTCCTAATTGGGATGAAATTAGCCACTTAACTGAACAAATATTTAAGATAAACCCTGAGTAGGGATCTGTACTGTTAGTTTTTAGAATACCCTCATCCAGTAAACACCTGTTGATTATTCATCTGCAGTCTCCGTCTATTTATTGAAGAACACCATACCTCAAGATTCACGGATTTAACAGTGGCGACGAGGCAGATTCGAACCTACCTGCAACTCTGCATTTCCTCCCAGGGATTCGCTCCTGGAGGACAGTGGAAGAAAGTCGAGGCCAGAAGCACGGGTGTCGACATCGAGCAACCGCCCAGTCATCCAGCAGAGATTGAGCATTGCAGGGGAGGCTGTTGAGAGCTGGGCTTGGTTCTCCAGTCATGACGATCCAGCGCAACAGGCTGGCAAAAGGTACGGCACAGACCCTTCCCGGACAGCAGCGGCTCGAGCCGACCGACGGCACAAAAAAGGCCGAGCAGCGTCAACGGGGTAAGAGAGAGGGTAAAGCGCACAGGGCGCAGCCGGGGGTTGAAGACCGAGCGGCATCGACGGAAAACAAAAAGAGAGAGAGGGTAAAGCACAGCTGGGGTTTAGGACCGAGCGGAGTCAACGAGAGAGGCGCACAGGAAAACGCGCAGAGCACAGCCAGTGCTCAAGGGCTGAGCAGCATCCGCGGGGGAAGAAAGGAAGCGTGGGAGACGCCATTTGAGCCGCAGCGGAGAAGAAGGGAGAGCGCGGGAGATGCCATTTTTGAAGCTGCAGCGGAGAAGAAGGGCGAGCGCAGGAAGAAAGGGAAGCGCGGGAGACGCCAATTTGAGCCAGCGGAGAAGAAGGGAGAGCGCGGGAGACACCATTTTAGCCAGTCTAACCACACCCAGGGATGCCGAAGAGTGGCAGTGTCACAGCGTTCGACAATGAAGTCGAAGATTGGGCGACATATGTAGAATGCATTGAAGTGTACTGCAAGCCGAATGAAGTGCCAGATGCCAGGAAAGCACTGGTATTGTTGAATTCCATGGGTGCAAAAACGTATGGCTTACTGCGAAACCTAGTAACCCCAGAGAAGCCAGTGGATAAGGATTTTGAAAGCATAGTGGCAATCCTACAGGACCACTTAAACCCCACACCGCTGCTGATAGCAGAAAGATTTAAGTTTCACAAAAGGAACCAGCATAAAGACGAAAGTAATGCTGAGTATTTAACGGAACTGCGCAAGCTATCGAAACACTGCCAGTTTGGAATGGGACTAGCAGATACGTTAAGGGACAAGTTTGTGTGTGGGCTTCAAAGTGAAGGAACCCAGAAACGGCTTCTATCAGAAAAGGATCTTACGCTGGACAAGGCTTTCAGCATGGCAGTATCACACGAAGCAGCTGCACGGGGCGCTGCAGAGATACAACGGAGACCGCAAGAATATGGCACCAATGAAATGTCATATGGAGCAGGGAAGTGTTATCGCTGCGGCAGAGCAACACACGACCAGAAGGATTGTTGGTTCAAGGACCAAGTGTGCAGACAGTGTGGAAAAGCAGGACACATAGCAAGAGCCTGCAGGTCGGGAAAGAAAACCAGCAGCAAGAAATCTCCACAGGAGAAGTATAAAAAGGTACATAAGGTGATGGAGAGTAGTTCAGACGAACAGAAGAGTGATACAGACTCCGGAAGCAAGGAGCTGGGTTGTCTGAAGCTACATAATGTAATCAAAATGGAGGATCACCAAACTATCTGGGTCACGCTCAAGATAGACGGAGTCCAAGTGAAAATGGAATTTGACACAGGATCAGCCCTAACAGTCATAAACCGAAGGGACTACAAGCGGCTATTCTCACATATACCCTTGAGAGATACAGAGATTGTCTTGAAGACGTACACGGGGCAAAAAGTCTACCCCAAAGGAAAAATAAGGGTGAACGTGATATACAACGGCAAGGAAACACCAAACATGGACCTATATGTATTGCCAGATGGAGGACCACCACTACTAGGACGTCAATGGATCCGGAAGATACAGTTAGATTGGCATTCCATACAAGCACTGACGGTAGAGGCCAAAAAGGATGATGACGTCACACCTGGACGACTGTCAAAAATGCTAACTGATGCACAAGAAGTGTTCCAGGAGGGACTCGGAACACTAAAAGGCATAACAGCGACGATCAAAATAGAGGAAAATGCAAGCCCAAAGTTTTTTAAGGCCAGACCGGTGCCTTATGCGATCCGCCCAGCCGTCGAAGCAGAGCTGGAAGGTTTGGAACGTTCAGGAGTACTGTCCAAAGTGGACTGGAGCGAGTGGGCTACACCCATCGTTCCTGTAATGAAGAGGTCATTGAGTAATACGCCTGGGGAACCAAAGAAGGTTCGCATCTGTGGGGACTTTAAGGTGACAGTGAACCCAGTCCTTCACACAGTACAATATCCGCTTCCGCGGATTGAAGATATTTTCGCCTCGCTATCTGGAGGAAAACGCTTCACTAAGATTGACCTGGCCCAGGCGTACCTGCAAATGGAGGTAGAAGAAGCCTCGAAACAATACCTCACGATCAACACTCACAAAGGTCTCTGCCAATACAACCGGCTGGTGTTCAGGGTAGCATCAGCTCCGGCTATTTGGCAAAGGGCAATGGATCAAGTCCTGCAAGGGATTCCAGGGACCCAGTGTTATTTGGACGACATCCTGGTCACGGGCGAAAATGACAGTGATCACCTCGCCAACCTGGAGCAGGTGTTCACTAGATTGAAGGAATATGGGCTCCGAGCTAATCGCCACAAATGCGAGTTTTTCCAGAAGCAGATCTCGTATTGTGGCCACGTTATTGATGAAGAGGGGTTACATAAGTCCCCTGAAAAGATTGAGGCAGTAGTCAAGGCTCCAGCACCGGAAAATGTGTCACAACTGAGGTCGTTCCTCAGGCTGGTGAACTACTACCATAAGTTCTTGCCAAATTTGTCCACAGTATTACACCCACTGAACACCCTACTGCAAACAGGGGTACCATGGAAGTGGAATGACAAAACGAGCTTTCCAGAAGTGTAAAGAATTGATCACATCAAAAGAGGTCTTGGCTCATTTCAACCCAGCACTACCAATTCGGTTGGCGTGTGATGCATCACCCTATGGTATTGCAGCGGTGCTGTCGCACAAATTCCCGGACGGTTTGGAGAGGCCAGTAGCCTTTGCGTCTCGGTCACTAACCTCAGCCGAGCGCAACTATGCCCAGATTGACAGGGAGGCCCTCAGCCTAGTGTGGGGAGTAAAAAAGTTCAACCACTATCTGCACGGGCAGAAGTTCACCTTGCTGACTGACCACCAACCACTTGTCTCCATCTTTAATCCAAAGAAGGGCGTTCCGGTGATGACTGCGCAACGGCTACAAAGATGGTCCCTTTTTCTAGGGGCGAACCAATATGAAATAGAGTATAAGGGCACGAAACAGCATGGAAACGCTGATGGGCTATCACGCCTGCCACTGCCTGCTGCGGAGGAAGTAGCAGCAGTGGACCCTGTCAAAATATTTTATTCAACTATAATTGAACGCTTGCCAGTAACTAACGCGGATATAGAGAAGGAGACCCGAAATGATCCGACACTGTCTCGGGTATATGATTTGACGGTGAAGGGATGGCCAACACATGGCGACTCACTGTTGCCAGCATTCTCATCCAGGAGAGAACAGCTGTCAGTATGCCAGGGGACATTGATGTGTGGATCCCGAGTGGTAATTCCACCCAAGTTAAGGGAGAGAGTGCTCAATGAGCTTCACGAAGGCCATCTGGGAGGGGTGAAAATGAAAAGCCTTGCTAGGGCTTATGTGTGGTGGCCGGGGATCGATCAACAAATCGAGGACCTAACAAAGAGCTGCTCAGGATGCCAGAAGGTCCAAAATGCACCACCACATGCCCCTCTACACCCATGGGAGCGGCCCTCCTCTCCATGGCAACGGGTGCATATTGATTTTGCTGGTCCATTCATGGACTCAATGTTCTTAATAGCAGTGGATGCGCACTCGAAATGGCCTGAGGTGATAAAAATGTCCTCCACCACCACGGAGAAAACGATTGCAGTCCTACGGACCATATTTACCAGGAACGGCTTGCCAGAGCAGATTTGCTCTGATAACGGACCACAGTTTGTGTCCGAAGAGTTTCGGAAATTTATGAGAAGGAATGGGGTAAGGCATTACGCATCCGCCCCGTATGATCCAGCCACAAATGGATTGGCTGAGAGGTTCGTACAAACCTTTAAAAAGGCAGAAAGGGCCATGTGCGATGACGACATTCCACTGCAGCATAAGGTGGACAATTTCCTGTTAGCCTACAGAAATGCGACACATGCAGTCACCAACCAGACCCCGGCCATGATGTTCTTTAACCGAAGGTTGAGATCTCGTCTGGATTTGCTCAGACCAAATGTACGAAGAAATGTTGAGAATAAGCAATTCCAGCACATCAATGAGAAGCTGACAAGGAGCTTCAATGTAGGACAACCAGTCTTGGCCCGCGACTACCGAACAGAGAAATGGCAACCAGGAATGATATGCACACGGCAGGGGCCACCAATGTACACAGTGGATGTTGGGGATAACATTGTGAGACGCCATGTCGACCAGATCCTAGCGTCACAGGAACGAGTCAACCCCAGGTCTCGCGTACCTGGTGATGAACCCGACATACCGGTAGCATCTACCCCAGAAACAGTAGCATCGGAAGCTGATGAACTAACCGACGACTGGGGGCCAGAATCGCCTCCGCACCAAGAGCAAGACACTCAGGAAAGGCGCTATCCAGAAAGGATCAGGAAGCTGCCCCAAAGACTGAATTTATAAATGGACTATTTCAGTTAATGTGCATGTTAAAAGTGTTAACTGTTAAATGAATGTTATGGTGCTGTTAATCTAAAAGGGGAGGAATTGTAGTGTATGTACCTTTAAGAGGGGAACTACTTTTACAGCTCCTGTATACTGTAGTACCAGCAGTGACCACACCTGTATATAAACCCTGAGTAGGGATCTGTATTGTTAGTTTTTAGAATACCCTCATCCAGTAAACACCTGTTGATTGTTCATCTGCAGTCTCCGTCTATTTATTGAAGAACACCATACCTCAAGATTCACGGATTTAACACCTTTCATGACCTCAGGACATCCCAAGGTACTTTACAGTCAATGAAGTACTTTTTGGAGTGCAGTCACTGTTGTAATGTGGGAAACGCGGCAGCCAATTTGCGCACAGCAAGCTCCCACAAACAGCAATGTGATCATGACCAGATAATCTGTTTTAGTGATGTTGGAAGTTACACAACACCAGGTTATAGTCCAACAGCTTTATTTGAAATCACAAGCTTTCGGAGCGCTGCTCCTTCTTCAGGTGAAGTGGAGAAATGCATTAAGACACAGCTTATATAGTCAGAGAATCATGTCAGATGTTTACAGGTAACCTTTCCAACTGCCATTTATCACACCTCGGCAGAGAGATAATCACAGCAGTCAAAGGTGTGAATGGTGTCACGCTACATGTAACCCCACCTGATGCAGGGTCATCCAGACTCGAGTCGACATTGGCTTGTTCTCTCTACACAGATGCGGCCGGACCTGCCGTGATTTCCAGCCAAAAAAAATGTTTCTTGTCTGTTTTTTGTTTTTCATACAGACCCCAGCATCTGTAATATTTGACCCCCTGTGACCCCACCTCATTGTTCTTTGATGTAATGTTTCCCTGACTGACCTGTTTGGACACCATTCACACCTTTGACTGCTGTGATTATCTCTCTGCCGAGGTGTGATAAATGGCAGTTGGAAAGGTTACCTGTAAACATCTGACATGATTCTCTGACTATATAAGCTGTGTCTTAATGCATTTCTCCACTTCACCTGAAGAAGGAGCAGCGCTCCGAAAGCTTGTGATTTCAAATAAAGCTGTTGGACTATAACCTGGTGTTGTATAACTTCCTACATTTGTCCACCCCAGTCCAACTCCGGCATCTCCACACCATGGCTATTAGTGACGTTGATTGAGGGATAAATATTGGCCAGGACACTGGAGATAACTCCCCTGCTCTTCTCCAAAATAGTGCCCTGGGATATTTTACGTCCACCTGAGGGAGCAGACGCGGCCTCGGTTTAAAATCTCATCTGAAAGACGGCACCTCCGACGGTGCAGCACTTCCTCAGTACTGCACTGGAGTGTCAGCCTAGACTTTTGTGCTCAAGTCCAATGTTCCCTGTAATTTTTTGGGGGGGCCGCGCGGCCCCTTTAGCAGGCCATTCAAAATCCGTGGATGCTCGTTTTTTTCAATTTAAAGGCCGGCTCACTGGCTGCGTGGGCCCCTGGAGTGCTGCACGGCCACGCGGCTTAAAGGGAACATTGATTCAAGTCTCTGGAGCAGGACTTGAACCCACAACCTTCTGACTCAGAAGCGAGAGTGCTACCAACTGAGCCACAGCTGACAATCCCAGCAAAAATGAAAGCGCACAGAAATTGAGGTGACCTTGTGACATGGGTTGGAAGGTGGTTAGGAGGTAGGAGACAGAGAGTAGGGATAAAGGGTTCGTACTTTCATTGGCAGTTTGTGAAAGGTGGTGATCCTCAGAGGTCTTTACTGGCACCTCAGCTTTTCACCATGTCTACCAATGACTTGGATGAACATAAGAACATAAGAACATAAGAAATAGGAGCAGGAGTAGGCCAATCGGCCCCTCGAGCCTGCTCCGCCATTCAATAAGATCATGGCTGATCTGATCCTAACCACCAATCCACTATGACAGGACTATCTCCTGAATCTAACAGAATTAGACACACGAAACAGGAGCAGGATCAGGCTACACGGCCCCTGGGCCCGCTCCGCTACCCACAGGGCCATGACCTATCCGAACCTAGACTCATGTCCAAATTCCTGCCCGCTCCCCGTAACCCTTAATTCCCTTTTCTTCTAGGAAACTGTCTATTTCTGTTTTAAATTTATGTAATGATGTAGCTTCGACAGCTTTTTGGGGCAGCATATTCCATGGACCTACCACCCTCTGAGTGAAGTAGTTCCTCCTCATCTCAGTTTTGAAAGAGCAGCCCCTTATTCTAAGACTATGCCCCCTAGTTCTAGTTTCACCCATCATCTGGAACATCCTCCCTGCATCCACCCGATCCAACCCCTTCATAATCTTATATGTTTCAATAAGATCGCCTCTCATTCTTCTGAACTCCAATGAGTAGAGTCCCAATCTACTCAACCTCTCCTCATATGTCCATCCCCTCATCCCTGGGATTAATCGAGTGAACCTTCTTTGTACTGACTCGAGAGCAAGTATGCCCTTTCTTAAGTATGGACACCAAAACTGTATGCAGTATTCCAGGTGCGGTCTCACCAATACCTTGTACAACTGAAGCAATACCTCCCTATTTTTATATTCTATCCCCCTAGCAATGAAAGCCAACATTCCATTGGCCTTCTTAATCACTTGCTGCACCTGCATACTAACCTTTTGAGTTTCGTGCACCAGGACCCCCAGATCCCTTTGTACTTCAGTACTTTCAAGTTTCTTGCCATTAAGATAATAACTTGCTCTACGATTTTTCCTGCCAAAGTGCATAACCTCACACTTTCCAGTATTGTATTCCATCTGCCAAATCTCTGCCCACTTACTTAGCCTGTCTATGTCCCCTTGCAGGTTTTTTATGTCCTCCTCACTCACTACTTTCCCTCCCATCTTAGTATCGTCTGCAAACTTTGATGTGTTACACTCGGTCCCCTCCTCCAAATCGTTAATATAGATTGTAAAGAGTTGGGGACCCAGCACTGACCCCTGCGGAACACCACTGGTTACTGATTGCCAGTCTGAGAATGAACCATTTATCCCAACTCTCTGCCTTCTGTTAGATAGCCAATCCTCTATCCATGCCAGAATATTACCCCCAATCCCGTGATTTTTTATCTTAAGCAATAATCTTTTGTGTGGCACCTTGTCAAATGCCTTTTGGAAGTCTAAATACACTACGTCCACTGGTTCACCTTTATCCACCCTATATGTTACTTCCTCAAAGAACTCCAGCAAATTTGTCAAACATGACTTCCCCTTCATAAAACCATGCTGACTTTGTCTTATTAAATTATGATTATCCAAATGTCCTGTTACTGTCTCCTTAATAATGGACTCCAAAATTTTACCTACCACAGATGTTAGGCTAACCGGTCTATAGTTTCCAGCCTTCTGTCTGCTGCCCTTTTTAAATAAGGGTGTTACATTAGCAGTTTTCCAGTCTGCCGGGACCTTTGCTGAGTCCAGGGAGTTTTGGAAGATTATTACCAATGCATCCACAATCCCTACCGCCACTTCCCTCAAGACCCTAGGATGTAAGCCATCAGGCCCAGGTGATTTATCCTCCTTGAGTCCCATTATTTTACCGAGTACCACTTCCTTAGTGATTTTGATCGTGTTTATCTCCTCCCCCCCTATAGCCCCCTGCTTGTCCAGTGTTGGGATATTCTTGGTGTCTTCTACTGTAAAGACTGATACAAAATATTCATTCAGTGTTTTTGCCATCTCCATATTTCCCACCATTAATTTCCCGGTCTCATCCTCTAAGGGACCAACATTTACTTTAGCTACCCTTTTTCTTTTTATATAACTATAAAAACTCTTACTATCTGTCTTTATATTTTTTGCTAATTTACTTTCATAATCTATCTTCCCTTTCTTAATCAATCTTTTTGTTATTTTTTGCTGTCTTTTAAAATTTTCCCAATCCTCTATCCTCCCACTAGATTTGGCTACCTTATATGCCCTTGTTTTTAGTCGAATACTATCCTTAATTTCTTTACTTAGCCACGGATGGCTGTCTTTTCTTTTACACCCTTTTTTTCCTCAGTGGAATATACTCCAAGGAATGGAGAGTCATATATCCAAATTTGCAGACGACACTAAGTTACTAGGCACAGTAAGTAGTGTAGATAGGAACAGAATGTTACAAAGGGACATAGACAGATTATGTGAATGGGCAAAACTGTGGAAAGAGTTCAATGTGGGGAAGCGTGAGGTCATCCACTTTAGATCCAAGAAAGATATCGGCCTGTAATTTCCGATAGGGAGCTTCCTGCGTGCGGGTGCCTCCTATCGGAAAAAAATCTACGCACTTACCCGAGGGCTCCCGAGGTCCGGACACTTTAGATCCTGGGCCTCTCCGCAGTCGAAATGCGCAGGGCCCACGTATCCCGGGGGTGCATGCGGTTCGCAAGCGTCCCTGGGATATGTGGGCCATGGGGAGCCAATGGGAGAAGGGAGTCTCCCTTCATACTTTTGACAGATAGACCTATCAAATATATGAATGGAGATCACCCCTAAAACACATCGAAACATTGGGCCAGAAATTCCAGGCCAGAAGCGTGAGTGCGGTCGGCTTACTCACGCTTCTGGCCGTTGGAAATGCCGGCGTTCAGCATGAACAGCGCATGCGGGGAACGCCGGCATTTCCAGACCTCGAGCGCGTGCGACTGCACAGGCAGCGCTTGCGCAGTGAACTTCGTGGATTTCATTCATGAAATCCGTGAGGTTAAGTCCTTAGAAGTTACACTGAAAAAAAGCAAGTGTAAAGTGGTTCATTGGCTGCGGAGGAAGATATATTTTATCGTGGAGCTTTTGAAATGCAATATTTTTGTTTGGGAAAGGGAGGGAAGTTATTTTAAGAAATTTTAAGTAAGTTTTAAAGTTAAAATTTTTTTTTTTTTTAAAGGGTTTTCAGAATGGTAGGTAGAAGGAGCAATTGCGGCTGTGTGAATGGAATGTGAGAATGAGTTATGTATGTATGTCCACATATATTCCTTTACGTATATGTATGTATGTTTTATATTCCTTTACTATGAATGTATGTTTTTAATTATGATTTTCCAATAAGTTACTTTCTCTGAAAGTCATAATTAAATAATACATTCATACACATAAGTAAAGGAATATATACATAACACGCAAAGGAATATATACAGACATACATACTTTCAGAAGCTCCACGATAAGAAATATCTTCCTCCGCAGCCTCTGTAGCAACTGTACCCATGCTTTTTTCATGTGTAAGTTGTAATGACTGGACCTCACTGAAAGCATTAATGAAAGCGGCGAATTATACTGCGCACGCGCTGCATGTGCAGTCGCACGCGTTCTGCCTCTGAACCCCTTCGTTCAGAGGACAGGAAATGCCGGTTTTCCCCACATGCACTGTGCATGCTGAAAACCGGCATTTCATCCGGCCAGATGCGTAAGTACCCCGACCGTACTAGCGCATTTGGAAGGGAATTATTGGGCCAACATTTTACATGTCAATAAAATAAAAAATTTAACACTTGCACGACTTGCCCCCTCGCATCTGCGACTGAGGGTCCAAGGAGGTGCATTGCGCAAGAGGTCATCATCGGACGTATCCTCACACTGTTCCCTTTGGGGAACTGTATGAAGTGGTGGAAGGATTTATGGCCGTGATTAACGCTCATTCCGTGACCGTAACCATCTTTGAACCAGCCATTAGGGTGGTTAGTCCTATGGCGGGAGGGTTTTACGGGCTCCCACAACCCATCTGAGGGGGGGGGGGCCACCAACACCCACGGACGCAAGTATCCCGTTGGATGTCCATCCAGAATTTAAAGTTGGAGCTCCGACTCCACTTGCCGGGACTGTCTGGAGTGGGGTTCAAAACCCTACTCCTTCTGGCCCAGCGGAGGGGATGCTTACTGCTACGCAAAAGGCCCACTCCGCACAAAAGGTGACACCCATACGTTTCCTGCGCCTTTTCCCTCCCCGTGACTGGAGCCCTATGCTGCCATTTCACGTTGCTAATCGGATTGGGCCTTTGTCATAGCAGTAGGATCCCCGCCGCTGGGCCAGATCAGGGTAGGGTTTCGAACCCCGCTCCAGACAGTCCCGGCAAATGGAGTCGGAGCTCCGGCTCTAAATTCTGGGTTGACATCCAGTGGGATATTTGCGTCCGTGGGTGTGGGTGGCCCCCCCTCCTTGTATAGCTTGTGGGAGCCCGTAAAACCCTCCCGCCATAGGACTAACCGCCCTAATGGCTGGTTCAAAGATGGTTACGGTCACAGAATGAGCGTTAATCACGGCCATAAATCCTTCCACCACTTCATACAGTTCCCCAAAGGGAACAGTGTGAAGACACGTATGACGACGACATTGCTAAATAAATAAATGGAATTTAAAAAATTCTTTTAGGGCTTTTAAAAGTCTTTAAATTGCTTTAATTCTCTTTAAAACTACTTCAGATTACTCAAAATAATGTAAACATTTTAAAAATTTTATAAAATTACCAAAATCTTGAAAAAACTTCCAAAAACCTATTTAAACTGCTGCTTTGCATGTAAAAAAGCAAAGCAGCTTGACAGGAACATTGGGGGCGTGTCCAGTGAAACTGAGACCTCAAGGGGCGTGTCTCACTTACACTGCACGCTCCTGGGTCCGCGCTGGCTGCACTCCTGGGCGGCGTGACGTCATACGCTGCCCGGGATTCTTGTTTCAGTTTCTGGAAGTGCAGGCGTCCCTGGAGCTGATCGGCAGGAGCGCGGGGTAAGTGCAAATACGGGGCTTGCACGCGCTGCAAGCCCCGTTCTGGAATTTCTGGCCCATTAAATAATTTTTTTTTTATCACGTTTTTAAAATGAGTTAAAATTACAATAAATTAAATATTTTAAACAAAAATGTAATTTTTTGAAAAAATAATTAAAGTTTTTTACGGGGCTAAAAATAAACGTACCTTTTTTTAATGTATTTTAAAATTATAAATGAGTGAAAAACATTTTTTTTAAAACTTTTTTAAACTCTTATGCTGGTAAAAGCTGGGCTTACGCTTGCTTTTACCAGGTGTAAGATTCTGCGGAGGTTCTGCAAAAAGCGGCGCTCTCCACCCGCAGAGGCCCTTCTCCAGGGCAGGCGTCCGATCTGTCAGGAGGATTCTTGACAGATCGGAAATGCCGGTTTTCAGCGCATGCGCTTCGCATGCCTGAAACTAGCATTTCCGATGTCCCTACGGGTGTGTACACAGCTCGTACCCACCAGTAGGCGTCGGAAAATACGGGCCATGGGTATTTTGTAAATGGTGAGAAACTAGAAACTGTGGAGCAGCAAAGAGGTTTGGGCATCCATGTACACAAATCACTAAGAGCTAGTGGAAAGTTACTAAAAGCAATCAAAAAGGTTAATGGAGTGTTGGCCTTTATCTCGAGGAGGCTGGAGTACAAAGCGGAGGAAGTTATGTTTCAGTTGTATAGAGCCTTGGTCAGACCCCATCTGGAGGATTGCGTTTTGCTCTGGGCATCGCACCTCAGCGAGGATATAGTGGCCTTGGAGCGGATCCAGCGCAGATTCATCAGAATGATATCGGGATTAATGGGTCAAATTATGAGGACAGGTTGCACAAACTAGGCTTGTTTTCCTTTGAATGTAGAAGATTGAGGGCTGATCTAATCCAAGTGTTTAAAACGATGAAGGGATTCAACAGGGTAGATAAAGATTTCCTCTGGTAGGCGAATCCAGAACAAGAGGGTATAATCTTAATATTAGAGCCAGGCCATTCAGGAGAGAAATCAGGAAGCACTTCTTCACACAAAGGGTAGTGGAAATCTGGAACTCTCTCCCCACAAAGCTGAGGATGTCTGGTCAACTGAAGCTTTCAACATTTATTTGAGATCAATAGATTTTTGTTAGACTGACAGGTCTGCAGTTAGTTCAAAGCTGGGCATTCATGAGGCGCTGTGGGCCATCAGCAGCAGCAGAATTGTGTTCCACCACAATTTGTAATCTCATGGCCCGGCCTATCCCTCACTCTACCATTACCATTAAGCCAGGCAACCAACCCTGGTTCAATGAGGAGTGTAGAAGAGCATGCTAGGAGCAGCACCAAACATCCCTAAAAATGAAGGGCTCGCGTTTCCAAGCCCCGAGGAGGCGGGTTTGGAGGCGGGAGTGGTGGGAAAATTGCAGAATCGGGGGGCAGGAACACATCCCGCCCCCAACCTGCCTCTGTGCCAATGTCCCAGGAGGCGGCTACCCGACCTGTGCTGGGAGCTGCTTCCCTGAGGCGGGAAGGGGATTAGTGGCAATTAACTGCCTGTTAACAGGTAGTTAACAGGCAGTTTTTTGCCTAATCCCTATTTTTAGCCCTGAAGTGTGGGCTGTCTGACAGCTCCGAACCATGCCAAGTTAACGAGTTGGACCGTCGGTCTGCAGGGGTTGGAGGGGTCGAGATGTCTGTTGTGCAGGTGAGTGATGGGTGCATGTGTGCAGAGGTAAGTGTGTGAGGTAAGTGTAAAGTGCTTTAATAAGTTTTACTTACCTTTACTTTCTCCTGCAGGCTTCCTTCCTTCAGTTCTCGGGAGTCCCTCAGCTCACCGGCACAGAAAGCAGAATGGCCGCTGAAATGTCAAAAGCTGCAGCCTTCTGCTTTCTGGTCTGGAGAGCTCTCTCACTGAGTCTGAGTAGAAGGACTCAAGTTAGAAGACAGATTGTCAGTGTTTGACAGCTTCACAGAGCTGTCAAACGCTGATTTTTCATCTGTCAAAAAGCTCTTGACAGATGAAATGTCAATCGCTGACGTCACCAGTAACCAGGTGTTCCTTAATTGGCCTGCTGAGCCCACTGGGTGGGCTTAACAAGGTCAATCAAGGGAAAATAGCGTGGGTTGGCCACAAGTCAATGGAGGCGGGACTACAACCCAAAAAGTGGGAGTCCCGCCTCCAAAAGCTCCCCATTGACAAAAGCGAGCCTGAAGTGTCAACCTGGTGAAGCTACAATACAGGACTACAGTCCAAAGGATGCAGACTTGAACAGGTACGGCGGACAACTGGTTTAGCCATTCACCGCCAGATCTGGCTGGGCCACATAAAGCATTATCGGGTCCTGATCTTGTCTGCCAAAACTGCTCAATATTCCAGGATCATTCTAGAATGCAACAATAACCCCCAGCTACTATTCTCTACTGCTAACCATCTTCTTAAACCCCTCTCCCTCGTCTCCTCCACACTCACCTCCAACAAGTGCGAGGAGCTCATGGACTTCTTCGTCTCTAAGATTGAGACCATTCGAACAGCTGCCTCTGCCACTTCCCTTCCTTCCCCTAGCCCACCAGGCCAAACTTCCCCTAAGGTTCCCCCCCCCACCCCTGCTCTAGCCCTGAACTCGCATTTTTCTCCAGTTTCTCACCGGTCTCCCCTCTTGACCTCTCCACGCTCATCTTGTCCATGAGACCCACTTCCTGCTCCCTCGACCCTATTCCCACTAAACTGCTGACCACCCAACTTCCTTTTCTGGCTCCCATGTTAGCTGACATTGTTAACGGTTTGCTCTCCTCGGGTACTGTCCCCCTTTCATTCAAATCTGCCATCATCACCCCTCTCCTAAAAAAAAACAACTCTTGATCCCTCCGTCCTTGCAAACTACCACCCCATCTCCAACCTCCCTTTCCTCTCCAAAGTCCTTGAACATGTTAGCACCTCCAAAATCTGTGCCCATCTTTCCCAGAACTCCAAGTTTGAATCCCTCCAATCCGGTTTCTGCCCCTGCCACAGTATTGAAACAGCTCTCATCAAAATCACAAATTACATCCTTTGTGACTGTGACAAAGGTAAACTATCCCTCCTCATCCTTCTCGACTTGTCTGCAGTCTTTGACACGGTTGACCACTCCATCCTCCTCCAACACCTCTCCACCACCATCCAGCTGGGTCGGACTGCACTCACCTGGTTCCATTCTTATCCATCTGATCGTAACCAGAAAATCACCTGCAATGGTTTCTCTTCCCGCTCCTGCATCGTTACCGCTGATGTCCCCCAAGGATCTATCCTTGGTCCCTCCTATTTCTCACCTATATGCTGCCTCTTGGCAACATCATCCAAAAATACGGTGTCAGTTCCCACATGTACTCTGACGACACCCAGCTCTACCTCACCACCACTTCTCTTGACCCCTCCACGGTCTCTAAATTGTCAGACAGCTTGTCCGACATCCATTACTGGATGAGCAGAAATTTTCTCCAATTAAATATTGGGAAGACCGAAGCCATTGTCTTCAGTCCCCACCACAAACTCTGTTCCCTAGCCACTGACTCCATCCATGTCCCTAGTATCTGTCTGATGCTGAACCAGACTGTTCGCAACCTTGGTGTCATATTTGACCCTGAAATGAGCTTCTGACCACATATCCACGGTGTAACTAAGACCACCTATTTCCACCTCCGTAACATTGCCCATCTCCACACCGCCTCAGCTCATCTGCTGCTGAAACCCTCATCCATGCCTTTGTTACCTCTAGACTTAACTATTCCAATGCACTCATGGCTGGCCTTCCACGTTCTACCCAATGTAAACTTGAGGTCATCCAAAACTCAGCTACCCGTGTCCCAACTCGCACCAGGTCCCGTTCACCCATCACCCCTGTGCTCGCTGACCTACATTGGCTCCCGGTTAAGGAACATCTCGATTTCAAAATTCTCATCCTCGTTTTCAAATCCCTCCCCCTCCATAGCCTCGCCCCTCCTTATTTCTAATCTCCTTCAGCCCCACAACCCCCCGAGATATCTGTGCTCCTCAAATTCTGCTCTCTTGCACATCCCTGATTATAATCGCTCAACCATTGTTGGCCGTGCCTTTAGCTGCCTAGGCCCTAAGCTCTAGAACTTCCTCTCTAAACCTCGCTACCTCTCTTTCCTCCTTTAAGACGTGCCTTAAAACCTACCTCTTTGACAAAGCTTTTGGTCATCTGCCCTAAGATCTTCTTATGCGGCTCGGTGTTAAATTTTTGTCTTATAACACTCCTGTTAAGCACCTTGGGACATTTTACTATGTTATGGCTCTATATAAATACAAGTTGTTGTTGTTATTGCTAAACAACAGAAGCAGCATGCTATAGATGAGCTAAGCGATCCCACAATCAATGGACCAGATCAAAGCTCTGCTGTCCTGCCACATCCAGTCATGAATGTTGGTAGGCAATTAAACAACAAACTGGAGGAGGTGGCTCCATCTTCAGTGATGGCGGAGCCTAGCACACGAGTGCAAAATACATGGCTGAGGTGTTCGCAACCATCTTCAGCCAGAAGTGCCAAGTGGATGATCCATCTTGGCCTCCTTCTGAGGTTCCCACCATCAGAGAAGCTAATCTTCAGCCAATTCAATTTACTGGATACAGCAAAGGCTATGGGCCCCGACAAGATCCCAGCTGTAGTGCTGAAGACTTGTGCTCCAGAACTAGCCATGTCTCTAGCCAAGCTGTTCCAGTACAGCTACAACAGTGGCATCTACCCAACAATGTGGAAAATTACCCAGGTATGTCCTGTCCACAAAAAGCAGTACAAAACCAATCCAGCCAATTACAGCCCCATCAGCCTAAACTCAATCATCAGCAAAGTGATGGACAGTGGCATCGACAGTGCTATCAAGCGGCACTTACTCACCTTCACTGATGCTCAGTTTTGGTTCTGCCAGGACCACTCAGCTCCAGACCTCATTACAGCCTTGGTCCAAACATGGACAAAAGAGCTGAATTCCAGAGGTGAGGTGAGAGTGACTGCCCTTGACATCAAGGCAGCATTTGACCGAGTGTGGCATCAAGGAACCCTAGTAAAATTGAAGTTAATGGGAATCATAGGAAACACTCTCCACTGGCTGGAGTCACACCTAGCACAAAGGAAGATGGTTGTGGTTGTTGGAGATCAATCATCTCAACCCCAGGACATCGCTGCAGGAGTTCCTCAGGACAGCATCCTAGGCATAACCACCTTCAGCTGCTTCATCAATGGCCTTCCCTCCATCATAGGGTCAGAAGTGAGGATGTTCACTGATGATTGCACAGTGTTCAGTTCCATTCACAACTCCCCAGATAATGAAGCAGTCCATGCCCACATGCAGCAAGACCGGGACAACATCCAGACTTGGGCTGATGTGGCAAGTAACATTTGTGCCACACAAGTGCCAGGCAATGACTATCTCCAATAAGAGGGAGTCTAACCCTGTGACATTCAATGACATTATCATCATCGAATCCCCCACTATCAACATCCTGGGGGTCACCATTGACCAGAAACTTAACTGGACCAGCCACATAAATACCGTGGCTACAAGAGAAGGTCAGAGGCTAGGTATTCTGCAGCGAGTGTCTCACCTCCTGACTCCCCAAAGCCTTTCCACCGTCTACAAGGCACAAGTCAGGAGTGTGATGGAATACTCTCCACTTGCCTGGATGAATGCAGCTCCAACAATACTCAAGAAGCTCAACACCATCCAGGACAAAGCAGCCCGCTTGATCGGCACCCCATCCACCACCTTAAACATTCACTCCCTCCACCACTGTCGTACCGTGGCTGCAGTGTGTACCATCTACAAAATGCACTGCAGCAAATTGTCAAGGCTTCTTCGAGAGGACCTCCCAAACCCACGACCTCGACCACCTAGAAGGACAAGGCTAGTAGGCGCGTGGGAACACCACCACCTCCAAGTTCCCCTCCAAGTCACACATCATACTGACTTGGAAATATACCGTCATTCATTAATTGTCGCTGGATGAGCAGAAATTTCTTCCAGCTAAATATTTGGAAGACCAATGCCTTTGTCTTCGGTTCCCACCACAAACTCCGTTCCTTAGCCACCGACTCCATCCCTCTCCCTGGCAACTATCTGAGGCTGAATCAAACTGCTCTCAACCCTGATGTTGTGTTTGACCCCGAGATGAGCTTCCGACCACATATCAGCACCATCACCAAGACTGCCTACTTCCACCCCCGTAACAGCACCCAACTCTGCTCCTGCCTCAGCTTATCTGCTGCTGAAACCCTTATCCATGCCTTTGCTACTTCTAGACTATTCCAACGCACCCCTGGCTGGCCTCCCATCTTCCACCATACATAAACTTGAGCTCATCCAAAACTCTGTTTCCCGTATCCTAACTCGCACCAAGTCCCGTTCACCCATCACCCCTGTGCTCACTAACCTACATTGGCTCTCGGTCTGGCAATGCCTCAGTTTTAAAACCCTCAATAACAACAGAAAATGCTGGAAAAACTCAGCAGGCCAGGCAACATCCGTGGAGAGAGAAATAGAGTCAACGTTTTGAGTCAAACTCTTTGTCAAGACTGGAAAGGCACAGGAAATGAAATAGATTGAAAGGCCAGGCTGGGAGAGAACAAAAGAGAAATGAAGGGACATTAAGAGGTATTCAAAATGAGACGAGATGGTGATAGGACTAGTGGAGACAAAAGATGGCTCTAGATTAGGTGTGAAATGTACTCGCAGAATGAGAGGCAGCTGCCATGTGAGAGAGAGAGAGAAAAAAAGGAAGAAGAAAGGAGGGTGGGGGGAAGCCAAAACAAAGGTGTGGATAAAAAATATAAGTAAAAATGTACCCGAGGTTATGATCTGAAATTGTTGAACTCGATATTGAGTCCGGAAGGTTGTAAAGTGCCTAATCGGAAGATGAGGTGCTGTTCCTCGAGTTTACGCTGAGCTTCCGTGGAACAATGCAAGAGCCCAAGTACAGTGAGGTCTGAGTGGGAATGGGGTGGTGAATTAAAATGATAGGCGACCGGAAGCTCGGGGCCATCCTTACGGACTGAACGGAGGTGTTCCGCAAAGCGCTCACCCAATCTGCGTTTGGTCTCCCCAATGTGGAGGAGACCACATCGTGGTCAGTGAATGCAGTATACTAAATTGTAAGAAGTACAAGTAAATCGCTGTTTCACCTGGAAGGGGTGTTTGGGGCCCTGGACAGTGGGAAGGGGGGAGGTAAAAGGGCAGGTGTTGCATCTCCTGCGCTTGCATGGGAAGGTGCCGGGCGCAGGGGAAGGGGTGCTGGGGGTGATAGAGGAGTGGACTAGGGTGTCTCGGAGGGAGTGGTCCCTACGGAATGCTGAAAGGGGAGGGGAGGGGAAGATGTGTTTGGTGGTAGGATCACTTTGGAGGTGGAGGAAATGGCGGAGGATGATCCGTTGTTAGATCCGTGTATCTTGATGTTGTGTCCTTCAATAATTAGACAACAAGACTGCAGGGAACGATTCAACAGGTGTTTACTGAATGAGGGTTACTCGAGAACTAATTGTACAGATCACTACTCAGGGTTTCTATACAGGTGTGGTCACTGCCGGTACTACAGTATACAGGAGCTGTAAAAAGTAGTTTTCCCCTTAAAGGTACATACATTACAATTCCTCCCCTTTTAGATTAACAGTACCATAACACTCATTTAACAATTAAATATCAAACTAATTACAATTAACACTTTTAACATGCAACATTAGCTGAAAATAGTCTATTTATAAATTCAGTCTTTGGGGAGGCTTCCTGATCCTTTCTGGATAGCGCCTTTCCCGAGTGTCTTGCTCTTGGTGTGGAGGCGATTCTGGCCACCTGTCGTCGGTTGGTTCATCCGCTTCCGATGCTACTGTTTCTGGGGTAGATGCTACCTGTACATCGGGTTCATCACCAGGTAAGTATGGGCAAGACATGGGGTTGACTCGTTCCTGTGACTCTAGGATCTGGTCAGCATGGCCCCTCACAATGTTCTCCCCAACATCCACTGTGTACATTAGTGGCCCCTGCCGTGTGCATATCGTTCCTGGTTGCCATTTCTCTGTCCGGTAGTCGCGGGCCAAGACTGGTTGCCCTACATTGAAGCTCCTTGTCGGCTTCTCATTGATGTGCTGGAATTGCTTATTCTCAACATCTCTTCGTATATTTGGTCTGAGCAAATCTAGACGAGATCTCAACCTTCGGTTAAAGAACATCATGGCCGGGGCCTGGTTGGTGACTGCATGTGTCGCATTTCTGTAGGCTAACAGGAAATTGTCCACCTTATGCTGCAGTGGAATGTCGTCATCGCACATGGCCTTTACTGCTTTTTTAAAGGTTTGTACGAACCTCTCGGCCAATCCATTTGTGGCTGGATGATACGGGGCGGATGTGTAATGCCTTACCCCATTCCTTTTCATAAATCTTTGAAACTCTTCGGACACAAACTGTGGTCCGTTATCAGAGCAAATCTGCTCTGGCAAGCCGTTCCTGGCAAAAATGGTCCGTAGGACTGCAATAGTTTTCTCCGTGGTGGTGGAGGACATTTTGATCACCTCAGGCCATTTCGAGTGCGCATCCACGGCTATTAAAAACATTGAGTCCATGAATGGACCAGCAAAATCAATATGCACCCGTTGCCATGGAGATGAGGGCCACTCCCATGGGTGTAGAGGGGCATGTGGTGGTGCATTTTGGACCTTCTGGCATCCTGAGCAGCTCTTTGTCAGGTCCTCGATTTGCTGATCGATCCCCAGCCACCACACATAAGCCCTAGCAAGGCTTTTCATTTTCACCCCTCCCAGATGACCTTCATGAAGCTCATTGAGCACTCTCTCCCTTAACTTGGGTGGAATTACCACTCGGGATCCACACATCAATGTCCCCTGGCATACTGACAGCTGTTCTCTTCTGGATGAGAATGCTGGCAACAGTGAGTCGCCATGTGCTGGCCATCCCTTCACCGTCAAATCATATGCCCGAGACAGTGTCGGGTCATTTCGGGTCTCCTTCTCTATACCAGCGTTAGTTACTGGCAAGCATTCAATTGTAGTCGAATGAAATATTTCGACAGGATCCACTGCTGGTGCTTCCTCCGCAGTAGGCAGTGGCAGGCGTGATAGCCCATCAGCGTTTCCATGCTGTTTCGTGCCCTTATACTCTATTTCATATTGGTGCGCCCCTAGAAAAAGGGACCATCTTTGTAGCCGTTGCGCAGTCATCACCGGAACGCCCTTCTTTGGATTAAAGATGGAGACAAGTGGTTGGTGGTCAGTCAGCAAGGTGAACTTCTGCCCGTGCAGATAGTGATTGAACTTTATCACTCCCCACACTAGGCTAAGGGCCTCCCTGTCAATCTGGGCGTAGGTACGCTCGGCTGAGGTTAGTGACCGAGACGCAAAGGCTACTGGCCTCTCCGAGCCGTCCGGGAATTTGTGCGACAACACCACTCCAATGCCATAGGGTGATGCATCACACGCCAACCGAACTGGAAGTGCTGGGTTGAAATGAGCCAACACCTCTTTTGATGTGATCAATGCTTTGCTCTTCTGGAAAGCTCGTTTACATTCATCACTCCACCCCGTTTGCAGTAGGGTGTTCAGTGGGTGTAGTACGGTAGACAAATTCGGCAAGAACTTATGGTAGTAGTTCACCAGCCCGAGGAACGACCTCAGTTGTGACATATTTTCCGGTGCTGGAGCCTTGACTACTGCCTCAATCTTTTCAGGGGACTTCTGTAACCCCTCTTTATCAATAACGTGGCCACAATACGAGATCTGCTTCTGGAAAAACTCGCATTTGTGGCGATTAGCTCGGAGCCCATATTCCTTCAATCTAGTGAGCACCTGCTCCAGGTTGGCGAGGTGATCACTGTCATTTTCGCCCGTGACCAGGATGTCGTCCAAATAACACTGGGTCCCTGGAATCCCTTGCAGGACTTGTTCCATTGCCCTTTGCCAAATAGCCGGAGCTGATGCTACCCCGAACACCAGTCGGTTGTATTGGTAGAGACCTTTATGAGTGTTGATCGTGAGGTACTGTTTCGAGGCTTCTTCTACCTCCATTTGCAGGTACACCTGGGCCAGATCAATCTTAGTGAAGCGTTTCCCTCCAGATAGCGAGGCAAAAATATCTTCAATCTGCGGAAGCGGATATTGTACAGTGTGAAGGACTGGGTTCACTGTCACCTTAAAGTTCCCACAGATGCGAACCTTCTTTGGTTCCCCAGGCGTATTACTCAACGACCTCTTCATTTCAGGAACGATGGGTGTAGCCCACTCGCTCCAGTCCACTTTGGACAGTACTCCTGAACGTTCCAAACCGTCCAGCTCTGCTTCGACGGCTGGGCGGATCGCATAAGGTACCGGTCTGGCCTTAAAAAAACTTTGGGCTTGCATTTTCCTCTATTTTGATCGTCGCTGTTATGCCTTTTAGTGTTCCGAGTCCCTCCTGGAACACTTCTTGTGCGTCAGTTAGCATTTTTGACAGTCGTCCAGGTGTGACGTCGTCATCCTTTTTGGCATCTACAGTTAGTGCTTGTATGGAATGCCAATCTAGCTGTATCTTCCGGATCCATTCACGTCCTAGTAGTGGTGGTCCTCCATCTGGCAATACATATAGGTCCATTTTTGGTGTTTCCTTGCCGTTATATATAACGTTCACCCTTATTTTTCCTTTGGGGTAGACTTTTTGCCCCGTGTACGTCTTCAAGACAATCTTTGTATCTCTCAAGGGTATATGTGAGAATGGCCGCTTGTAGTCCCTTCAGTTTATGACTGTTAGGGCTGATCCTGTGTCCAATTCCATTTTCACTTGGACTCCTGCTATCTTGAGCATGACCCAGATAGTTTGGTGATCCTCCATTTTGATCACATTATGTAGTTTCAGACAACCCAGCTCCTTGCTTCCGGAGTCTGTATCACTTTTCTGTTCGTCTGTACTACTCTCCATCACCTTATGTACCTTCTTGTACTTCTCCTGTGGAGATTTCTTGCTGCTGGTTTTCTTTCCCGACCTGCAGACTCTTGCTATGTGTCCTACTTTTCCACACTGTCTGCACACTTTGTCCTTGAACCAGCAATCATTATGGTCGTGTGTTGTTCTGCCGCAGCGATAGCACTTCACTGTTCCGTATGACATTTCATTTGTGCCATATTCTTGCGGTCTCCGTTGTATCTCTGCCGCGCCCCGTGCTGCTGCTTCATGTGATACTGCAATGCTGAAAGCCTTGTCCAGCGTAAGATCCTTTTCTGATAGAAGCCGTTTCTGGGTTCCTTCACTTTGAAGCCCACACACAAACTTGTCCCTTAAAGTATCTGCTAGTCCCGTTCCAAACTGCCAGTGTTTCGATAGCTTGCGCAGTTCCGTTAAATACTCAGCATTACTTTCATCTTTATGCTGGTTCCTTTTGTGAAACTTAAATCTTTCTGCTATCAGCAGCGGTGTGGGGTTTAAGTGGTCCTGTAGGATTGACACTATGTTTTCAAAATCCTTTTCTACTGGCTTCTCTGGGGTTACTAGGTTTCGTAGTAAGTCATACGTTTTTGCACCCATTGAATTCAACAATACCAGTGCTTTCTTGTCATCTGGCACTTCATTCGCCTTGCAGTATACTTCTATGCGTTCGACATATGTCGTCCAATCTTCGACTTCATTGTTGAACGCTGTGATACTGCCACTCTTCGGCATTTTTGGGTGTGGTTAGACTGGCTTAAAATGGCATCTCCCGCGCTTTCCTTTCTTCCCCGCTGCGGCTTAAAATGGCGTCTCCCGCGCTTTCCTTTCTTCCCCGCTGCGGCTTAAAATGGCGTCTCCCGCGCTGCTGCCAACGCCGCTCTCGGCGGTCCTCATGGCAAATGGCAACGCCCTGTGAGTTTCGTGCACTGCTCCTGTGCTGCTCCCAATGCCGCTCTCTGCGGTCCTCGTGGCAATGACAGCGCCTCGCGTTTTCCTGCGCGCCTCTCTCCCCCGTTGACGTTGCTCGGCCCTTGAACACCGGCTGCGCTCTGCGCGTTTTCCTGCACGCCTCTCTCCCCCGTTGACGCTGCTCGGCCCTTGAACACCGGCTGCACTCTGCTCTCTCTCGCCTCTCTCCCCCGTTGACGCTGCTCTGTCCTGAACACCGGCTGTGCCCTGTGCGCTCTACCCTCTCTCTCTCCCCCGTCGATGCTGCTCGGCCTTTTTCTGTGCCTCTCGGTCGGCTCTAGCCACCGCTGTCTGGGAAGGGTCTGCGCAGTACCTGTTGCCAGCCCGTTTCGCTGGACCACCGTGACTGGAAAGCCAAGCCTGGCTCTCGACAGCCTCCCCTGCGATGCTCAAATCTCCGCTGGATGACTGGGGGGTTGCCCATGGTCGATGCCGGTGCTTCTGGACTTGGCCTTCTTCCACTGTTCTCCAGGAGTGAATCCCTGGGAGGTGATGCAGAGTTGCAGGTAGGTTCGAATCTGCTCGTCGCCAATGTTAGATCCGTGTATCTTGATGTTGTGTCCTTCAATAATTAGACAACAAGACTGCCGGGTACGATTCAACAGGTGTTTACTGAATGAGGGTTACTCTAGAACTAACAGTACAGATCGCTACTCAGGGTTTATATACAGGTGTGGTCACTGCCGGTACTACAGTATACAGGAGCTGTAAAAAGTAGTTCTCCACTTAAAGGTACATACATTACAAATGTGGAGGCTGGTGGGGTGAAAGGTGAGGACAAGGGGAACCCTATCGTGGTTCCAGGAGGGAGGGGCAGGGGTGAGGGCAGAAGTGCGGGAGATAGAACGGACACGGTCGAGTGCCGTGTCAACCACGGTAGAGGGGAATCCTCGGTTGAGGAAAAAGGAAGACATGTCGGAAGCACTGGTGTGGAAGGTGGCATCGTCGAAGCAGATGCGGCGGAGATGGAGAAACTGGGAGAATGGAATAGAGTCCTTACAGGGGGTGGGTTGGGAGGAAGTGTAGTCCAGGTAGCCGTGGGAGTCAGTGGGCTTGTAGTGAATGTTGGTCAATAACCTATCCCCAGAGATGGAGACAGAGAAGTCGAGAAAGGGAAGGGAAGAATCGGAGATGGATCATGTGAAGGTGAGGGAAGGGTGGAAATTGGAGGCAAAGTGAATGAAATTGTCTAGTTCAGATCGAGAGCAGGAAACGGCACCGATAAAGTCATCAATGTACCGGAAAAAGAGGTGAGGGAGGGGACCCGAGTAGGACTGCAACAAAGAGTTTCCACATATCCCACGAAAAGGCAGGCATAGCTAGGACCCATGAGGGTACCCATAGCAACACCTTTGATTTGGAGGAAATGAGTGGAGTCAAAGGAGAAGTTGTTCAATGTGAGAACAAGTTCAGCCAGGCGGAGGAGGGTAGTGGTGGATGGGGACTGGTCGGGCCTCTGTTCAAGGAAGAAGCGGAGCGCCCTCAGGCCATCCTGGTGGGGGATGGAGGTGTAGAGGGATTGTACGTCCATGGTGAAAAGGAGGCGGTTGGGGCCACGAAACTGGAAACTGTTAAAGTGGCGGAGGGCGTTGTTGTGTATGTACCTTTAAGAGAGAACTGATTTTTGTACTGCAGTACCGGCAGTGACCACACCTGTACATAAAGCCATAGCAGGCTTCTGTACTTCAGTTTAAGCTTACCCTCTGTTCAGTAAATACCTGTTATTATTGTTCTCCTGCAGTCCATGTATTATTGATACTCGGACACTACACTGGCGACGAGCAGGTTCGAACTCACCTGCAGTACTGCGTCACCTCACGGGGATCCTTCCCTGAAAAGAAGCTTCTTGGAGGTCGAAGTCAGAGCAACGGGCGTCGACCGCGGGCAACCGCCCAGGGATCCATCGGAGTTCGGAGAATTGAAGGGCAGGCTGTGGAGAGCTGGGCGTGGCTCCCCAGTCAAGGTGTTCCAGCAAATCGTGCTGGTAGCAGGTAGTGCGCTGACCCTTCCGGACTGCGGCGGGCTCGAGCTCGATCGAGCGGCTCTGCAAAAGGGGCCGTGCAGCGTCGTCGGGAGGAAAAGAGAGAGAGAGAGGGTGGAGCGCACAGGGCGCGGTCGGTGCTCAAGAACCGGGCAGCGTAGAGAAAATAAAACGAGGGGAAGGAAAAGTGAGACGCGCCGAAGCCACGGGTCGCTGCCATTACCCTGTAGAATGCTAGGAGCAGTGTGGCAGCAAGGGGAAGAAGGAAAAGCACGGGAGGCGCCATTTTATTCCATTGGGGAAGAAGGAAAAGCGCAGGAGGTGCCATTTTAATCCATTGGGGAAGAAGAAAAAGCGCGGGAGGTACCATTTTAAACCACCCAAGATGCTGAAGAGTGGCAGTATCACTGCTTTCGACAACGAGGTAGAAGACTGGACCACATATGTGGAAAGAATTGAAGTGTACTGCAAGGCAAATGAGGTGGCCGATGGAAAGGCGGCGGTATTATTAAATTTGATGGGCGCGAGAACGTACGGCCTATTGCGGAATTTAATTACCCCAGCTAAACCAATGGAGAAAAGTTTTGAAGAGATTGTTCATATCTTACAGGAACACCTAAACCCTACACCGCTGCTGATAGCAGAAAGATTCAAGTTCCATAAAAGAAACCAGCACAAGGATGAGAGCAATGTTCACTATCTTATGGAACTATGCAAGTTATCGAAGCACTGCCGGTTCGGAGCAGGACTGGCAGACACCTTAAGGGATAAGTTTGTCTGCAGGCTCCAGAGTGAAGGAACCCAGAAACGACTACTTTCGGAAAAGGACCTGACGCTAGAACAGGCTTTCAGCGTGGCAGTATCCTATGAAGCAGCAGCACGGGGAGCTGCGGAAATACAACAGAAGCCACAAGACTACAGCGCTAACGAAATGGCATATGGAGCAGAAAAGTGCTATCACTGCGGCATAACAACCCATGATCAGAAGGACTGCTGGTTTAAGGACAAAGTATGCAGGCAATGTGGGAAAATGGGACCTATAGCAAGGGTCTGCAGGTCGGGAAAGAAAACCAACACTAAAAGAACTACAAAGGAAAAGTACAAGAAAGTTTAAAAAATGACAGACAGTAGTTCGGAAGATCAGGAGAGTGATAAGGACTCCGGGAGCAGGAGACTAAGTTGTCTAAAGTTACACAACGTGATCGCAAAGGAGGATCACCAAACCATTTGGGTCACCCTCATGATAGCAGGGTCCCCAGTAAAGATGGAATTGGACACAGGATCAGCCCTAACTGTCATGAATTGACGAGACTATGAGCGGCTATTCTCACACATACCCTTGAAGGACACGTCCATTGTATTGAAGACATACACGGGGCAAAAAGTCTACCCCAGAGGAAAAATAAGGGTGCCAGTTGAATACAACGGCAAGGAAACACAGAAACTGTATCTATATATACTACAAGATGGAGGACCACCATTATTGGGACGTGAATGGATCCGAAAAATACAATTGGATTGGCATTCCATTCAGGCGCTAACTGTGACTGACAAAAAGGATGATGACGTCACACCTGGACGACTGTCAAAAATTCTAACTGACGCGAAAGAGGTGTTCCAACAAGGACTTGGGACTCTAAAAGGAGTAACGGCAACGATAAAAATCGAAGATAACGTAAACCCAACATTTTTTAAGTCCAGACCGGTACTGTACGCGATCCGCCCAGCCGTTGAAGCAGAGCTGGAGAGTCTGGAACGTTTGGGTGTGCTGTCCAAGGTGGACTGGAGCGAGTGGGCCACACCCATCATTCCTGTAATGAAGAAATCATTGAGCAGCACGCCTGGGGAGCCGAAGAAGGTTCGCATCTGTGGGGACTTCAAGGTAACTGTGAACCCAGTCCTGCACACAGTACAATATCCACTTCCACGGATAGAAGATATTTTCACCTCACTATCTGGAGGGAAACGCTTTACAGGTGGAAGAAGCATCTAGGAAATACCTCATGATAAACACTCACAAAGGTCTTTACCAGTACAACCGACTGGTATTCGGGGTAGCATCAGCCCCGGCTATTTGGCAGAGGGCGATGGAACAAGTTCTGTAAGGGATCCCGGGGACCCAGTGTTATTTGGACGACATCCTGGTTACGGGCGAAAATGACAGTGAACACCTTGCCAACCTGGAGCAGGTGCTCACGAGATTACAAGAATATGGGCTACGAGCCAACCGCCCCAAATGCGAGTTCTTCAGGAGACAAATCTCGTATTGTGGCCACATGATTGATGAGGAAGGGTTGCATAAGTCCCCAGACAAGATTGAGGCTGTAGTCAAGGCTCCAGCACCGGAAAATGTGTCGCAACTGAGGTCGTTTCTCGGGTTGGTGAACTACTACCATAAGTTCTTGCCGAATTTATCTACAATTCTGCACCCACTGAACGCCCTGCTGCAAGCTGGAGTAACATGGAAATGGAGTGATGAGCGTAAGCGTGCCTTTCAGAAATGTAAATGCCTAATCACTTCAAAAGAAGTATTGGCCCACTACAATCCAACACTACCGATTCGGTTGGCATGTGATGCGTCTCCCTACGGCATTGGAGCGGTGCTGTCACACAAATTCCTTGACGGTTCAGAGATGCGAATAGCCTTTGCGTCACGCTCGTTAACCTCAGCCGAGCGTAACTACGCCCAGATTGACAGGGAGGCCCTCAGCCTGGTGTGGGGGGTGAAGAAGTTCAATCACTATCTGCACGGGCAGAAATTCACCCTATTGACTGATCATCAGCCCCTGGTCTCCATTTTTAACCCAAGGAAGGGCGTTCTGGTGATGACGGCGCAACGGCTGCAAAGATGGTCACTTTTTCTAGGGGCACATCAGTACAACATAGAGTACAAGGGTACGAAACAGCATGGAAACGCTGATGGGCTGTCGCGCCTACCGTTGCCTACGGTGGAGGAAGCACCTGCAGTGGACCCTGTTGAGATATTCCATTCGACCATAGTCGAATGTCTACCTGTTACAAACTCAAGTATAGAGAAGGAAACCCGAAATGACCCGACACTCTCTCGGGTCTATGATTTGCCGGTGAAGGGATGGCCAGCACATGGCGACTCACTGTTGCCAGCATTCTCGCCAAGGAGAGAACAGCTGTCAGTGTGCCGGGGGACCTTGATGTGTGGATCCCGAGTGGTAATTCCACCCAAGTTGAGAGATAGAGTGCTCAATGAGCTTCATGAGGGTCATCTGGGAGGGGTAAAAATGAAGAGCCTAGCCAGGGCGTTTGTGTGGTGGCCGGGAATCGATAAAGAAATCAAGGATATGACCAAGAGATGCACAGGATGCCAGAAGGTCCAAAACGCTCCACCACAGGCCCCGCTACACCCATGGGAATGGCCCTCATCTCCATGGCAATGGGTACGCATTGATTTTGCTGGTCCATTTATGGACTCAATGTTTCTAATCGCCGTGGATGCCCATTCGAAATGGCCAGATGTCATCAAAATGTCCTCCACCACTACGGAGAAAACTATTGCAGTCCTACGGACCATCTTCGCCAGGAATGGCTTGCCAGAATAGATTTGCTCCGACAATGGGCCACAGTTTGTGTCCGAGGATTTCCGGAGGTTTCTGAGGAATAATGGGGTGAAACATTACACATCTGCCCCATATCATCCAGCCACAAATGGATTGGCTGAGAGGTTTGTTCAGACCTTTAAAAAGGCAATAAAGGCAATGTATAACGACGACATACCACTACAACACAAGGTGGATAATTTCTTGTTTGCTTACCGGAATGCGACACATGCAGTCACCAACCAAGCTCCAGCCATAATGTTCTTCAACCGAAGGCTAAGATGTCGCCTGGATTTGCTCAAACCAAACATAAGACGAGATGTTGAGGATAAGCAATTCCAGCACATCAATGAGAAGCCAACCAGGAGCTTCAAGATAGGGCAACCAGTCTTGGCCCGCGACTACCGAACAGAAAAATGGCAGCCAGGAACGATATGCACACAGCAGGGACCACTAATGTACACAGTGGACGTTGGAGAGAGCATCGTGAGACGCCATGCTGACCAGATTCTAGAGTCACAGGAACAAGCCAAACCCATACCACGAGCAGGTGCACCTGGTAATCAACCCGAAGTACAGATTGCGTCTACCTCAGAATCAGTGGTATTGGAAGCTGACGAACCAACCAATGACAATGAGCATGAATCGACTCCGCCGCAAGAACAGGATACTCGAGAAAGGCGCTATCCAGTCAGGATCAGGAAGCCTCCTCAAAGACTGAACTTATAAATGATTATTTCAGTTGATGTATATAGTACTGAGAAAATTGTAATTGTAATTAGTTATTATTTAGTTGTTAAATGAATGTTATGTACTGTTTATCTAAAAGGGGAGGAATTGTTGTGCATGTACCTTTAAGAGAGAACTGATTTTATACTGCAGTACCGGCAGTGACCACACCTATATATAAAGCCATAGCAGGCTTCTGTACTTCAGTTTAAGCTTACCCTCTGTTCAGTAAATACCTGTTATTATTGTTCTCCTGCAGTCCGTGTATTATTGATACTCGGACACTACAGGCGTCCGAAGAGTCGCGGATGTAGGTGGGAAGAGACTGGACAATGGGAGAAAAGATAGAGTCGAGATAGGAAGAGATAAGTTCGGTGGGGCAAGAACAGGCTGAAACGATGGGTCTACCAGGGCAGCCCTGTTTGTGGATCTTGGGAAGGAGGTAGAAGCGGGCTGTGCGGGGTTGGGGAACTATGAGGTTGGTGGCCGCGGGGGGAAGATCGCCAGAGGAGATGAAATCAGTGACAGTCTTGGAAACGGTGGTTTGATGTTCAGTAGTGGGGTCATGGTCCAGGTGGAGGTAGGAGGAGGTGTCGGAGAGTTGGCGTTCAGCTTCCGCTAGGTAGAGGTCGGTGCGCCAAACAACAAAGCACCACCCTTGTCAGCAGGTTTAATGACAATGTCAGGGTTGGATCTAAAAGAATGGAGTGCTGCAAGTTCAGAGGGAGGTAGGTTGGAGTGAGTGAGGGGAGCAGAGAAATGGAGACGGCCGATGTCACGGCGGCAGTTAGCGATGAAAAGATCTAGAGAGGGTAAGAGGCCAGGGGGAGGGGTATCAGGTAGAACGAGAATTCTGAAAGCAGGTGAAAGGGTCAGCCATGCGGGGGGAAGACTCCTGGCCAGAGAAGTGGGCACGGAGACGAAGGCGGCGGAAAAAGAGCTCAACATCGTGTCGTGCTCGAAATTCATTGAGGTGGGGGCGTAAGGGGATGAAGTTCAGGCCTTTGCTGAGGACTGATCGTTCAGGGTCAGAGAGGGGAAGGTCAGAGGGGATAGTGAAGACGCGGCAGGGGGTAAGATTGGGAGAAGGGGGGGTCAGAGGAAAGTGAAGGAGAAGGTGGTTCCAGAGGGGCGTTGGTGTTCAAGAGTTGCTGAAGCTTGCGATCCTTGACATCGGAAAGGAAGAAAAAAAGTTTTTTGTTGAAGCGTCGGATGAGTCGAAGGATGAAATGGAACTGTGGACCCGGACAGCTTTGAGATAGAGTGCGTCGGTGCTGCTGAAGAGAGAGGTCGAGAGTGTTCATGTGGCGCCGCATGGCGTTGAGCGTGGATCTCAAGATGCGGCGAGTGCAGTAGTTCGAGGAACGATGAATATCTTGGAGATATTTGTAATCCTGGGTGGATCCGAAACACGAAGGGTGGAAGTTTAGTTGGAATCCACGTGGAATAAGTTGGAACCGGAGACAGTTGCTGAGGAAAATGATGTGGCTGTGAAACCGAGTCTTGGCAGATACCTGATCAAACACAAGAAGGGAAACTGAAAGTAATGAAGATAAACAAGGTTGAAGAGCCAAACAGAGATCCCGTCGAAGAGAAGAGCAGAACTTCTTCAAGGTAGGCATTCCTAGAAGAGGTGTGGCAGTGAACCAAACACTAGTATGGTAGCAAAATACTGCGGATGCTGGAAATCCGAAATAACAACAGAAAATGCTGGAAAAACTCAGCAGGCCAGGCAACATCCGTGGAGGGAGAAATAGAGTCAACGTTTCGAGTCAAACTCTTTGTCAAGACTGGAAAGGCACAGGAAATGAAATAGATTGAAAGGCCAGGCTGGGAGAGAACAGAAGAGAAATGAAGAGACATTAAGAGGTATTCAAAATGAGACGAGATGGTGATGGGACTAAAACCCTCATCCTTGTTTTCAAATCCTTCCATGGCCTCACCCCCTCCTTATCTCTGTAATCTCCTCAAGCCCTACAAACCTTTGCAATCTCTGCGCCCTTTCAATTCTGGCCTCTTGTGCATCCCCAATTTTATTCGCTATACCTTCAGCTGCCGAGGCCCTAAGCTCTGAAAATAAAACAAGTGAGTTTGAAGCACAAATTCAGCTTAAAGGGTATGGTGTAGTAGCCATTACTGAGACTTGGCTACAACCTGAGCATGATTGGGAACCAAATATTCCAGGCTACAGGATCTTTAGGAAGAACAGGGAAATTGGGAAAGGAGGGTGAATAGTGTGATGAAATATGTCATTCATCAGACTCTGTAGTTAACTACATATATTGTATTGCCTGCTCCGGTGCTTTACCTTGTATTGTGTATAGTGGACCGCCCCCTTTGTGTGTCGGCTCCGCCCATACCTGGCCCTACTTAAGACAAGCCCAGGCTTGTCTTGCAGCAGAACAGCAGCATGCTAGGTGAAGCCACAGGCATCTTTTCTTTGCTAATAAAAGCCTTGTTTTATTCAGTTAACTTTGAGTCTTGAAGTCATTGAGGCGCATCAATTTTATTAGCAAACTTTAACGATGGATCAACTTTTGAAACCGGAACGCTTGGATTTGGACCCACATGCTTCGGATGCATCGGCACGGTTTGGACACTGGTTCCAGTGCTTGGAATTCTTTATGGCCAACTCCGAAGCCGTCACAGCCTCTAAAGCCACCGGAGATGTGAAACTCGGGATCCTGCAGAATCGGGTAAGCCACCGGGTTTTTCCACTCATCCAAGACGCCGCCACCTACCTGGATGCCTGCAACATTCTAAAGGCCCACTATCAGCAGCCTACCAACGAGGTGTACGCCAGGCACCTGCTTGCTACCTGCACACAGCGACCCGGAGAGTCGCTAGAGGACTTTCTAGTCACCCTAAAAGTGCTTGGCAAAGACTGCAAATGCAAAGACGTGAAAGCCACGGTATACACAGACGAGCTTATTCGGGATGCCTTTATCGCAGGCCTTTGCTCTAATTACATCCGGCAGAGACTGCTAGAGAAAACGGGCCTAGATCTGACACAGGCTGTGGACACAGCACGATCACTGGATGTGGCTCAGAAGAACTCTGACTCCTACTCATCAGGCCGCGCGGCCCATGCCGCCTCTGCTTCCCCGCCCGGTAGCCCAACACCGTCGGGGCCCTGCTCTCCCCCCAGAAGCCCTACGACCGCCGCGACGCATCGGGGCCCCAAATGCTACTTCTGCGGGCAGCCGAAGCACACCAGGAACCTGTGCCCGGCGAAAGGCACCACCTGCTGTAAGTGCGGTAAGAAGGGGCACTTTGGGAAGGTGTGCAGAGGGAACCCCGCAGGCAAAACCGCCACCGCCGCGTGCGCGCCGTGGGAGCGGCCATCTTGGATGCCATCTTGTCCGACCTCGTGGGGTCCGCCATCTCGCGAGCAGACATCGTGGACGCCATCTTACCCGGCTCGTGTGGCCCACCATCTTGTCCCGATCAGGGCCCTACAGTGGCGTCGATCACAGTGGACCAGTCCAGACCGCACCCACTATCCAAATCGATGGTGGACATCGAGGTAAATGGGTGCAAGGTTAAATGTTTAATTGACAGCGGGAGCACGGAGAGCTTCATTCACCCTGATCTGGTACAACGACTCTCTCTAAATATAGTCCCTACTCAGGGCAGGATCTCTATGGCCGACAAAACCCAGATATCGACTATTGCGGGTTACTGCGCGGTACGATTGTCCGTTAAAGGCACTGTATATAATAATTTTAAACTGTTAATTATGAAGGATTTATGTGTGAGCGTGATCTTGGGCCTGGATTTTCAGTGCCACCACCAAAGCATCATGCTCAATTTCGGTGGGACCCAGCCGCCCCTCACAGTGTGCGGTCTGGCTACCCTGAAGGTAAAGCCGCCTTCGCTATTCGCAAACCTTACCCCTAACTGCCGGCCAATAGCGACCAAAAGCAGGAGGTGCAGCTGGGAGGACAGGCGGTTTATCGCGATCGAGGTAGACAGGCTCCTGAAGGAGCGCATTATTGAACGCAGCAACAGCCCGTGGCGCGCCCAAGTGGTGGTGGTGATGGGTAGCGAGAAGAAGCGGATGGTGATTGACTATAGTCAAACAGTCAACATCTATACCCAACTAGATGCCTACCCGCTGCCCCGCATATCCGAGATGGTGAACCAAATCGCCCAATACCGGGTGTTCTCCACCATCGACCTCAAGTCAGCGTACCACCAGCTCCCTATCAGACCAGAGGACCGTTCGTACACCGCCTTCGAGGCAAACGGACGCCTCTACCAGTTCCTCAGAGTCCCCTTTGGGGTGACGAATGGGGTCTCGGTCTTTCAGAGGAAGATGGACCGCATGGTCGATGACCACCACTTGCAGGCAACCTTCCCCTATCTCGACAACGTCACCATCTGCGGCCACAACCAACAGGACCATGACTCAAACCTCGCGAGGTTTCTGAAAACCGCACAAAAACTCAACCTCACCTACAACGAGGACAAGTGCGTTTTCAACACCACGCGCCTCTGCATACTAGGCAGCGTGGTGGAGAATGGGGAAATCGGACCACACCCCGACCGATTGCGCCCCCTACGGGAGCTGCCCCTACCCAACACTCCCAAAGCCCTGAAAAGGTGCCTGGGGTTATTCTCGTATTATGCCCAATGGGTCCCCAACTACTCCGATAAAGCCCGCCCCCTCTTGAAAGCATCCTCTTTCCCGCTCTCTGCTGAGGCCCATGCTGCCTTCAAAAGCATTAAGCAGGATATTGAGCAGGCCACGCTACAGGCAGTGGACGAGAACACTCCCTTTCAAGTGGAAAGTGATGCATCTGACTTTGCCCTGGCGGCCACCCTCAACCAGGCGGGGCGGCCCGTAGCTTTCTTCTCGAGGACCCTCCAGGGGCCCGAGATCAGACACTCCTCCATGGAAAAGGAGGCCCAAGCCATCGTGGAGGCAGTGCGCCACTGGCGGCACTACCTAGCCAGCAAATGCTTCACCCTACTTACCGACCAGCGGTCGGTAGCGTTTATGTTCAATAATAAACAGAGGGGGAAGATTAAAAATGATAAGATTCTTAGGTGGCGGATCGAGCTCTCCACCTTCGAGTACGACATCATATACCGGCCGGGGGCCCTTAACGAATCCCCGACGCCCTCTCACGAGGGATGTGTGCCAACGCCACCGGGGATCGGCTACAGACCCTCCACAACGACCTCTGCCACCCAGGGGTCACACGGCTGTTCCACTTCATAAAGTCCCGCAACTTACCCTACTCGATTGAGGAAGTTCGGTCCCTGACCAGGAACTGCCGCACTTGCGCTGAGTGCAAGCCTCGGTTCTACCGCCCTGATAGAGCCCACCTAATCAAAGCTACACGGCCCTTCGAGCGGCTTAGCTTAGATTTCAAGGGCCCCCTCCCGTCCGTCGACCGCAATGTTTACTTCCTGAACATTGTGGACGAATACTCCCGTTTCCCATTCGCCTTCCCCTGCCCAGACATGACCAGCGCCACGGTCATTAAATGCCTCAACAGCCTGTTCTGCCTGTTCGGTATGCCAAGCTATATCCACACGGATAGGGGGGCGTCCTTCATGAGTGAAGAGTTACGCCAGTACATGCTGTCCAAGGGGATTGCCACGAGCCGTACCACCAGCTACAACCCCCGGGGTAATGGTCAGGTGGAGCGAGAGAACGGGACAGTATGGAGGGCAGTCACCCTAACTCTAAGGACCAAGGGCCTCCCTATCTCCCGCTGGCAGGAAGTCCTCCCAGATGTGCTCCACTCAATACGGTCACTATTGTGTACCGCCACTAATGCCATGCCTCATGAGCTAATGTTTGTGTTTCCCCGGAAATCCACCTCAGGCGTATCCATACCGTCATGGCTCTCCACCCCAGGTCCGGTACTCTTGCGGAAGCATGTGAAGGGCCACAAGACGGACCCTCTCGTGGAGCCAGTGCACCTGCTCCACGCCAACCCACAATATGCGTATGTCCGGCACGCCGACGGACGGGAGGACACTGTGTCCATAAAAGACCTCGCCCCAGCCGGTAACAACAGCAACAACGACAATGACTACAACAACAACAACAACAACAACCACAACAACCACAACAACTATCACCCACCCACTCCACCTACTATTCTTTCATCACCCCCGGAAGAACACCAGCCAATGGTGCCCCCACCACCTACTCCTTCAACAACCCCGGTGGCGCCCCCGGCAGAGACCCAGGAGACCACCCGGGACACCCAGCCGGCACCCGCGGCACCGCAACCGTTACGTCGGTCACAGAGGACTATCACACCCCCGGACAGACTAAATCTGTAGAAGGGGTGAATGTGATGAAATATGTCATTCATCAGACTCTGTAGTTAACTACATATATTGTATTGCCTGCTCCGGTGCTTTACCTTGTATTGTGTATAGTGGACCGCCCCCTTTGTGTGTCGGCTCCGCCCATACCTGGTCCTACTTAAGACAAGCCCAGGCTTGTCTTGCAGCAGAACAGCAGCATGCTAGGTGAAGCCACAGGCATCTTTTCTTTGCTAATAAAAGCCTTGTTTTATTCAGTTAACTTTGAGTCTTGAAGTCATTGAGGCGCATCAAGTAGTAATATTGTTAAAAGACACAATTACAACAGTAGAAAGGATTTCAGTAAGGGTGATCGGGCAGTTTCTACACTGTTAAGGAACAGCAAAGGATGCAAGACTCTGATGGGGTTTTTTAAGAGACCTCCTGATAATAGTGATGTCGTGGGGGGAGGGGTTATAAAGAAGACTGGACTTCATGTATATGCAGGAGAACCTGGAAAATTGAGAGGCTCAACTCAATTCAGTCGGTAAACTCAGAAGTTCATTGCTGCTTAATTAATAATAGTTTGCCATTCAACACCTTTTCTTCCACCTCTAATCAGGCTAGTCACACTTTTGAAGCTAACACTTTAACTGGCTTGATAATGAGGGTCAGGCAGCCAAACACGGAGATCAGGGAAATATGTAGCAGAAACAATGTGGTTATAATGGGAGATTTTAATTTTCACTTAGACTGGGAGAAGCAGCTTAGCTCAAGTCATAAAGGCAATGAATTTCGAGAATGTATTCAGGATAGTTTTCTCGAACGTATGTTTTAGAATCAACAAGGGAACAGGCTATACTAAATTTGGTGATGAGTAGTGAACCAGAATTCGTTAACATTCTGATGGTAAGGGAACATCTTGTAATGGTGACCATAATAGAATTGAATTTGATATTAGGTTTGAGAGGGAGCAGAGAGAATCTCAAACTATGGTTTTAATTTTAACTGAGGCAAACTTCGAAGGGATGAGGAATTAGTTGGCCACTGTAAACTGGGCTGAACTGTTAATGGGTAAACTTACAAACAGTGGGAAGTATTCAAAAATTATTTACAATACAAAACCAGTAAACACTCCTAAAAGGCACTGGTATAGTTAAGCAACCATGGTCAACAAATGGGGTAAGAGGCAGTGTCAAGCTAAAAGAAAAGGATTACATAAATGCAGGAAAAAGTTGAAATCCAGCAGACTGGGGGAGCTATAAAAAGTAACAAAGGGTTACAATGAAAGTAATAATAGGTGCAAAAAGGGAATGTGAAAATAAAATTGCACGGGATATCGTATTGCTGTTTGTGGGACATTGCTGTGTACAAATTGGCTGCTACATTTCTCTATATTACTTCAAAAGTATGCTTTTGGTGGTGAAGTGCTTCAGGACATCCTGAAGTTGTGAACGGTGCCATGTAAATGAAAGTTCTTTCTTTCCTCTTTCTCCGTACTCTAGGACAGCAAAATTGTAATCCCTTAGTTTCAAATGTTTTGGTGATTTCAATAACTGAAGGCACAGAAGAACTCACCCCCACCTCTCCGTTTCTTAATTTGGATGAAGGAGTTGGAAGAAATGAAGAAAAAAATCTTCCGATCAAGTTCTTGTCAAATGATTCAAAATTTGGAACAGCACAAGAATTGAAGTTGGAGGAGAAACCTTTGCAATTTGGTTATTTGGGAGGGCAGTGTTACCTCCTCCAGCGAAGTATTCAAATTACAGTTGTGGCCAGCGCAACCAAATATAAAAATAAAAACAGAAAATGCTGAAAATACAAAGCAGGTCTGTCAGCATCTTAGAAAAAAACATAGAAAAAAAAATAGGGGCAGGAATAGGCCATTCGGCCCTTCGAGCCTGCTCCACCATTCAAAATGATCATGGCTGAGCCTGTATCTCAATACCATATTCCCGCTCTCTCCCCATACCTGACAGTGACACTTCCCCAATTCTGACCAACAGCCTAGGCATGAAACATTAATCCACCTTTTCTCTTTACAGATGTTAACTGACCTGCTATGCAATCCCAGCATTTTCTGTTTTTGTTTGTGATTTTCACACCGTTTTCTTTTTATATCACAATCAAATATTTAGCTGGCCAAGCAATCTTTTGATAGAAGCTGCAGCAAAACAGACCAGTGTCAGAGTTCTACGGATCAACAGGTCTTAAGCTCTGGAGCGGTTTGTGTGAAATGTGTGGAGAATCGGAACTCGAAATGGAGGGAAATCAGCAAACACATGATTTACCTTCAAGAGGAAAAATAGAATTAAAGTTAAAAAAAAATAATCTGCAAATGGTGAAAATCTAAAACAAAACAGAAAATACTGGGGAGACACAGCAGGTCAGTAAAGAGAAAAGACAGGTTTACATTTCAGGTACAACTGGAAAATAAGAAGGAAAGTAAATTATTTATCAAGTGCCAAATCCCACCCTCAGGATCGTAGAATCCAAATGTTATAGCACAGAAACAAAGCATTTCATCCCTCAACCCGGCACCATTTTTTTTCTATTCTAGCTAAGCCACCTATTCTAATCCCACTCCTGAAATAAAAAGAGAAAATGCTGGAAGTACTCAGCAGGTCAGGCAGCATCTGTGGAGAGAGAAACAGAGTTAACGTTTCAGGTCGATGACCCTTCGTCAGAACTGGGAAAAGTTGGAGATGGAACAGGTTTTTAAGCAAGTGTAGGGGCAGGGAAAAGCGGGGAGGGGAGGAAAGAACAAAAGGGAAGGTCTGTGATAGGATGGAAGGCAGGAGAGGTTAAGAGATAAAAGGGATGATGGTGCAAGGCAAAAGGAGATGGAAATGGGACAAGTTATGAAACAAAAGATGGCTCTAGATGAAGTGTAAATGGCGATGGCAGAATGATCGACAGCTGCCATGTGAGAGAGAGAAAAAAAATGGAAAAAACACTTATAAACGTTGCTTGAAAAAGAGGAATATTAAAGGGTATGGGGAAATCTAAAGCAAAGACTAAAAATGCTGGGCATACCTCATACCCTTAAATATTTCTCTTTTTGAGCATTTCTATAATTTCCTTTTGAGGTCCCAAATGGTACACAACCAATAAATTACTTTTGGACTGTAGTCCTTGTTGTTTTGTGCCAAATGTGGCAGCCAATTTTCCATACGCATGGTCCTACAAACAGAAGATGATACGAATGACCAGTTATTCTGATTTGGCGGTGTTGATTGTTGGCCAAGACACGGGGAGATCTCCCTGCTCTTTGAATTGTGCCATGGGTTCTGAATCACCAGAACATTCAGATAAAAGAAAGTTGTGCTGCATTTTTTCTTCAATTGTTGCTCTGTCTCTGTGTTAATTATTCTGTGTTCCTCCCTGGCCTCCCCAGATTATACCTGCATCTCTGGCCAAGAAATATATACAATGCAACTCACGGTTACAAACTCGGTTTCTCAAACGCTGTTATCATCCGCATGTCATTGTAACAAATGTTCTTTTTGGTCTCAGTGGAAACGGCATTATGGTCCGCAAGACAGCTGAAATATTGCTAATATATTTCCAGAACTCTGCTGCCCACATTCTACTCACACTAAGTCCCACTTATCTGTCACTGATGTCCTCGGTACCCTCCACAAGTCTCACTCTTCTGTTCCCCAATATGTTGATTTCAAAATCCTTGTCCTCATTTACAAGCACCTTCAGGGCCTTCCTTGACCCAATTTCTGTAACCTCCTCCTGGCCGTGTTTCGGTTCACACTCTCTACTCTTCTGAGTCTGTACTTTCGTGATCCCCCAACCCACTATTGCACCATTGGTGGCATGGCCTTTAGCCATCACAGCCCACACTTTAGGATTCTCTTCCTAAATCTCTCCTCCTTGCTATACCTGCAAAAGTCTCCTCAAGACCTATTTTATAATTTATTGCTCCCTTCCCTAACTTGTCTCTCAATGTTGGCTCACTGTCTAATTAGCTCATCCTTGGGATGTCTCACAATGGTAAAGGTATTATGTAAGTCCAAGTTGTTCTACAATGCTAAAAAGAGCTACCAGGTTTCATTGCTGCGAGTCTGTTTTAAGAAAGTCAGTAAAAGTTAAGCATGGAAGTTGACCATTCATCGAAATAACAGCAGAAAATGCTGGAAACACTCAGCAGGTCAGACAGCATCTGTGGAGAAAGAAACCGAGTTAACGTTTCAGGTCGATGGCCTTTCATCAGAACATTCAGCTCTTCCAGCTTGTCCCCCTACTACTTCAACTCCCAGCCTTCAACTGTATTTTTAATCCCTCTAATACTTCTGACTGTATTACTTTACCTGCTAGTTTATTTCAAATGTTATCACCTTTTGACTAAAGAATATTTTTCTAATACCTGCTTTTAAATGTACTTTTCTCTCGACTATTCTGATGAGGTTTTACTGGTCCACTTCTGCTGCTGACGCCACAACTTAGCACAAATAAAAACTAAAGGAACACTTTGTTCTTCCAGTAAGTAAATTCAGTTCAATAATGGAAATCCAAGCTATAAAAAAAATCACAGCTCTCCCCCATACTCGGCAGGAGAACTCTATCAAACAAATTAAGAACAGCATTTTCTGTTGTTATTTCAGATTTCCAGCATCTGCAGTATTTTGCTATCTATCAAATGAATACTTCAGTGGGATAGGGAGTGTGCCCATCACATCACAACAAAGTGTCACCGTTTAAAATATCACATCTCCAAAGCATCACGCATTGATAGAGCAAAAAGTCATGCTTGGCTCAAATAAATAATTATCTGTTCCGTTAACAATCAAATATCTCATTGAACAAATCAAAAGGTGATTAAAATGTACTACAGGAGTATGATTCACTAACAAAACTGACCAATCAAATTGCTCTAATAATTTCTTCCCAGTTTACCCATGCCATTTTTCTTTCTTTAGGTGTGTTTATACAGCTAGAAACGACATTTACAATATAAAAATGTACTCAGTTCTGAAAATATTCACTAACTGTATCCATAAAACTGACTAATTAATGTTACAAATGCCTGCAAGAAGTTTCCCTCAGATGCACCTGCCCTTCTATCTGGAGCATAGGGCTTGAGTTTAGAATTGCAGATTTCAGTGTGAGTGTGAGTGCGAGTAAAAGGAGTGTGAGTGTGAGTGCGAGTGTGAGTATGAGGAGTGTGAGTATGAGGAGTGTGAGTGTGGGGAGTGTGAGTGCAGGGAGTGTGAGTACAAGGAGTGTGAGTGCGGGGAGTGTGAGTGCGGGGAGTGTGAGTGTGAGTGCGAGTATGAGGAGTGTGAGTGCGGGGAGTGTGAGTGTGGGGAGTGTGAGTGTGAGTGCGAGTATGAGGAGTGTGAGTGCGGGGAGTGTGAGTGCGGGGAGTGTGAGTGTGAGTGCGAGTGTGAGTACGAGGAGTGTGAGTGCGAGGAGTGTGAGTGTGAGTGCGAGTATGAGTGCAAGTGAGGGTACGAGGAGTGTGAGTGCGGGGAGTGTGTGTGTGAGTGCGAGTATGAGTGCGAGTGTGAGTGCAAGGAGTGTGAGTGCGAGGAGTGAGTGCGAGGAGTGTGAGTGCGAGGGGTGTGAGTGCGGGGAGTGTGAGGGTGAGTGCGAGTATGAGGAGTGTGAGTGTGAGAACGAGGAGTGTGAGTGCGGGGAGTGTGAGTGGGGAGTGTGAGTGTGAGTGCGAGTATGAGGAGTGTGAGTGTGAGTATGAGGAGTGTGAGTGCGAGGAGTGTGAGTATGAGGAGTGTGAGTGCGAGTGCGAGTATGAGTGTGAGTGTGAGTATGAGGAGTGTGAGTGTGAGTATGAGGAGTGTGAGTGCAGGGAGTGTGAGTGCGAGGAGTGTGAGTGTGGGGGGTGTGAGTGTGAGTGCGGGTATGAGTGTGAGTGTGAGTATGAGGAGTGTGAGTGTGAGTACGAGGAGTGTGAGAGTGAGTGCGAGTGTGAGTAAGAGGAGTGCGAGTACGAGGAGTGTGAGTGCAGGGAGTGTGAGTGTGAGTGCGAGTGTGAGTATGAGGAGAGTGAGTGCAAGGAGTGTGAGTACAAGGAGTGTGAGTGCGGGGAGTGTGAGTGTGAGTATGAGGAGTGTGAGTGTGAGTACGAGGAGTGCGAGTGCGGGGAGTGTGAGTGCGGGGAGTGTGAGTGCGAGTATGAGGAGTGTGAGTGTGAGTACGAGGAGTGTGAGTGCGGGGAGTGTGAGTGCGGGGAGTGTGAGTGTATGAGTGCGAGTGTGAGTACGAGGAGTGCGAGTATGAGGAGTGTGAGTGCGGGGAGTGTGAGTGTCAGTGCGAGGAGTGTGTGTGCGGGGAGTGTGAGTGTGAGTGCGAATATGAGTGTGAGTATGAGTGTGAGTGTGAGTACGAGGAGTGTGAGTGTGAGTGCGAGTGTGAGTACAAGGAGTGAGTGTGTGAGTGCGAGGAGTGTGCGTGTGAGTGCGAGTGTGAGCGGAGTATGATTGCGAGTGTGAGTATGAGGAGTGTGAGTGCGAGGAGTGTGAGTGTGATTGCGAGTGTGAGTGCGAGTATGAGTGTGAGTACGAGGAGTGTGAGTGTGAGTGCGAGTGTGAGTATGAGAAGTGAGAGTGTGAGTGTGAGGAGTGTGCTTGTGAGTGCGAGTGTGAGTGGAGTATGAGTGCGAGTGTGAGTACGAGGAGTGTGAGTGTGATTGCGAGGAGTGTGAGTGTGATTGCGAGTGTTAGTGCAAATATGAGTGCAAGTGTGAGTATGAGGAGTGTGAGTGTGAGTACGAGGAGTGTGAGTGCGAGGAGTGTGCGTGTGAGTGCGAGGAGTGTGAGTGTGAGTATGAGTGCGAGTGTGAGTGCGAGGAGTGTGAGTGTGAGTACGAGGACTGCGAATGTGAGTGCGAGTATGAGTGCGAGTGTGAGTATGAGGAGTGTGAGTGCGAGGAGTGTGAGTGTGAGTACAAGGAGTGTGAGTGCGAGGAGTGTGCGTGTGTGTATGAGTGCGAGTGCGAGTGCAAGGAGTGTGAGGGTGAGTACGAGGAGTGCGAATGTGAGTGCGAGTGAGTGCGGGGAGTATGAGTGTGAGTATGAGGAGTGTGAGTGTGAGTACGAATGTGAGTGTGAGGAGTGCGAGTGTGAGTACGAGGCATGTGAGTGTGAGGAGTGAGTGTGAGTGCGAGTGTGAGTGTGAGTATGAGTGCGAGTGTGAGGACTGTGCATGTAAGTGTGGGGAGTGTGCATGTGAGTGCGAGGAGTGCAAGCGCGAGGAGTGTGCGTGTGGGTGCGAGGCGTGTGAGTGTGAGGAGTGTGCGTGCAAGGAGTGTGCATGTGAATACAAGGTGTGCGAATGGGATAGTGTGTGTGTGTGAGGTGTGTGCATGCGAGGTGAGTGAGTGCGAGGAGCGTGTGTATGAGGAGCGGCGTGTGAGTGTGAGGAGTGTGATCTGTGATAGTGTGTGTGTGTGAGGTGTGTGCATGCGAGGAGTGTGAGTGCGAGGAGTGTGTGTGAGGAGTGTGCGTGTGAGTGTAAGTGTGAGGCGTGTGCATGCGACGAGTGTGCGTGCAAGGAGTGTACATGCGAGGAGTGTGCCTGTGAGTGCGAGGAGTGTGAGTGCGAGGAGTGTGCATGTGAGTGCGAGGCGTGTGAGTGTGAGTGCGAGTGTGAGTGTGAGGAGTGTGCATGTGAATGCAAGGAGTATGAGTGTGAGGAGTGTGCATGCGAGGAGAGTGCGTGTGAGTGCGAGGAGTGTGAGTGTGATAGTGTGTGTGTGAGGTGTGTGCATGCGAGGAGTGTGAGTGCGAGGAGTGTGTGTGCGAGGAGTGTGCGTGTGAGTGCTTGTGAGTGTGAGTGTGAGCAGTGTGAGTGTGAGGAGTGTGATCTGTGATAGTGTGTGTGTGTGAGGTGTGTGCATGCGAGGAGTGTGAGTGCGAGGAGTGTGCGTGTGAGTGCGAGGAGTGTGAGTGTGAGGCGTGTGCATGCGAGGACTGTGCGTGCAAGGAGTGTACATGCGAGGAGTGTGCCTGTGAGTGCGAGGAGTGTGAGTGCGAGGAGTGTGCATGTGAGTGCGAGGAGTGTGAGTGTGAGGAGTGTGAGTGTGAGGAGTGTGCATGTGAATGTGAGGAGTGTGAGTGTGAGGAATGTGAGTGCGAGTGTGAGTGCGAGGAGTGTGAGTGTGAGTGTGAGTGCGAGTATGAGTGCGAGTGTGCATGTGAGGAGTGTGCGTGTAAGTGTGGGGAGTGTGCATGTGAGTGCGAGGAGTGTGCATGCAAGGAGTGTGCATGTGAGTGCGAGGAGTGTGCATGTGAATGCGAGGAGTGTGAGTGTGAGGAATGTGAGTGCGAGGAATGTGAGTGCGAGTGTGAGTGCGAGGAGTGTGAGTGGGAATGCGATTATCAGTGCGAGTGTGCGTGTGAGGAGTGTGCGTGTAAGTGCGAGGAATGTGAGTGTGAGGAGTGTGCGTGTGAGTGCGAGGAGTGTGAGTGCAAGGAGTGTGAGTGCGAGGAGTGTGCATGTGAAGAGTGTGCATGTGAGTGCGAGGAGCGAGCATGTGAGTGCAAGGAGTGTGAGTGTGAGGAGTGTGAGTGCGAGGAGTGTGAGTGTGAGGAGTGTGAGTGTGAGGAGTGTGTGTGATTGCGAGGCATGTGCTTGTGAGTGTGAGGAGTGTGAATGTGAGAAGTATGAGTGTGAGTGTGAGGAGTGTGAGTGTGAGGAGTGTGCATGTGAGTGCGAGGAGTGTGAGTGTGAGTGCAAGGAGTGTGAGTGTGAGGAGTGTGCGTGCAAGGAGTGTGCATGGAAGGAGTGTGTGTGCGTGGAGTGTGAGTGTGAGGAGTGTGAGGAGTGTGAGTGTGAGTGTGAGTGTGTACGTGTGAGTGCGAGGAGTGTGAGTGTGAGGAGTGTGTTCCGAGGAGTGTGCATGCGAGGAGTGTGCATGTGAGTGTGAGGCGTGAGCGTGTGAGTGCAAGTAGTGTGAGTGTGAGTGCGAGGAGTGTGAGTGTGAGAGTGTGAGGAGTGTGAGGAGTGTGAGTGTGAGTGTGAGGAGTGTGCATGCGAGGAGTGTGAGTGTGCGTGCGAGGAGTGTGAGTGTGAGTGCGAGGAGTGTGAGTGTGAGGAGTGGGCATGTGAGTGCTAGGAGTGTGAGTGCGAGGAGCGTGAATGTGAGCAGTGTGAGTGTGAGGAGTGTGAGTATGAGTGTGAGTGTGAGGCGTTTACGTGTAAGTGCGGGGAGTGTGCGTGTGAGTGCGAGGTGTGTGCGTGTGAGTGCGAGGTGTGTGCGTGTGAGGAGTGTGAGTGCGAGGAGTGTGCGTGCGAGGTTTGTGCGTGTGAGGAGTGGTGTGTGAGTGTGAGGCGTGTGCTTGTGATTGCAAGGAGCGTGAGTGTGAGTGCGAGGAGTGTGCGTGAGTGTGAGGAGGGTGAGTGCGAGGAGTGTGCATGAGTGTGAGGAGTGTGAGTGCGAGGAGTGTGTGTGAGTGTGAGGAGTGTGAGTGCGAGGAATGTGCGTGATTGTGAGCAGTGTGAGTACGAGGAGTGTGCGTGAGTGTGAGCAGTGTGAGTGTGAGGAGTGTTAGTCTGAGGAGTGTAAGTGCGAGTGCGAGGAGTGTGAGTGCGAGGAGTGTGCGTGTGAGTGCGAGGAGTGTGAGTGTGAGGCGTGTGCATGCGAGGACTGTGCGTGCAAGGAGTGTACATGCGAGGAGTGTGCCTGTGAGTGCGAGGAGTGTGAGTGCGAGGAGTGTGCATGTGAGTGCGAGGAGTGTGAGTGTGAGGAGTGTGAGTGTGAGTGTGAGGAGTGTGCATGTGAATGTGAGGAGTGTGAGTGTGAGGAATGTGAGTGCGAGTGTGAGTGCGAGGAGTGTGAGTGCGAGTATGAGTGCGAATGTGAGGAGTGTGCGTGTAAGTGTGGGGAGTGTGCATGTGAGTGCGAGGAGTGTGCATGCAAGGAGTGTGCATGTGAGTGCGAGGAGTGTGCATGTGAATGCGAGGAGTGTGAGTGTGAGGAATGTGAGTGCGAGGAATGTGAGTGCGAGTGTGAGTGCGAGGAGTGTGAGTGGGAATGCGATTATCAGTGCGAGTGTGCATGTGAGGAGTGTGCGTGTAAGTGCGAGGAATGTGAGTGTGAGGAGTGTGCGTGTGAGTGCAAGGAGTGTGAGTGCAAGGAGTGTGAGTGTGAGGAGTGTGCATGTGAAGAGTGTGCATGTGAGTGCGAGGAGCGAGCATGTGAGTGCAAGGAGTGTGAGTGTGAGTGTGAGGAGTGTGAGTGTGAGGAGTGTGAGTGTGAGGAGTGTGAGTGTGTGGAGTGTGTGTGATTGCGAGGCATGTGCTTGTGAGTGCGAGGAGTGTGAATGTGAGAAGTATGAGTGTGAGTGTGAGGAGTGTGAGTGTGAGGAGTGTGCATGTGAGTGCGAGGAGTGTAAGTGTGAGTGCAAGGAGTGTGAGGAGTGTGCGTGCAAGGAGTGTGCATGGAAGGAGTGTGTGTGCGTGGAGTGTGCCTGTGAGTGTGAGGAGTGTGAGTGTGAGGAGTGTGAGTGTGAGTGTGTACGTGTGAGTGCGAGGAGTGTGAGTGTGAGGAGTGTGTTCCGAGGAGTGTGCATGCGAGGAGTGTGCATGTGAGTGTGAGGCGTGAGCGTGTGAGTGCAAGTAGTGTGAGTGTGAGTGCGAGGAGTGTGAGTGTGAGAGTGTGAGGAGTGTGAGTGTGAGGAGTGTGAGTGTGAGGAGTGTGCATGCGAGGAGTGTGAGTGTGCGTGCGAGGAGTGTGAGTGTGAGTGCGAGGAGTGTGAGTGTGAGGAGTGGGCATGTGAGTGCTAGGAGTGTGAGTGCGAGGAGCGTGAATGTGAGCAGTGTGAGTGTGAGGAGTGTGTGTATGAGTGTGAGTGTGAGGCGTTTACGTGTAAGTGCGGGGAGTGTGCGTGTGAGTGCGAGGTGTGTGCGTGTGAGTGCGAGGTGTGTGCGTGTGAGGAGTGTGAGTGCGAGGAGTGTGCGTGCGAGGTTTGTGCGTGTGAGGAGTGTGGTGTGTGAGTGTGAGGCGTGTGCTTGTGATTGCAAGGAGCGTGAGTGTGAGTGCGAGGAGTGTGCGTGAGTGTGAGGAGGGTGAGTGCGAGGAGTGTGCATGAGTGTGAGGAGTGTGAGTGCGAGGAGTGTGTGTGAGTGTGAGGAGTGTGAGTGCGAGGAGTGTGCGTGAGTGTGAGCAGTGTGAGTACGAGGAGTGTGCGTGAGTGTGAGCAGTGTGAGTGTGAGGAGTGTTAGTCTGAGGAGTGTAAGTGTGAGTGCGAGGAGTGTGAGTGCAAGGAGTGTGCGTGTGAGTGCGAGGAGTGTGAGTGTGAGGAGTGTGAGTGTGAGTGCAAGGAGTGTGAGTGCGAGGAGTGTGAGTGTGAGGAGTGTGAGTGTGAGGAGTGTGAGGAGTGTGAGTGTGAGGAGTGGGAGTGTGAGTGTGAGGAGTGTGAGTGTGAGGAGTGTGAGTGTGAGGAGTGTGAGTGTGAGGAGTGTGCGTGTGAGTTTGAGGAGTGTGAGGAGTGTGCGTGTGAGGAGTATGAGGAGTGGGAGTGTGAGGAGTGTGAGTGTGAGGAGTGGGAGTGTGAGTGTGAGGAGTGTGAGTGTGAGGAGTGTGAGTGTGAGTGTGAGGAGTGTGAGGAGTGTGAGGAGTGTGAGGAGTGTGAGTGTGAGGAGTGTGAGTGTGAGGAGTGTGAGTGTGAGGAGTGTGAGTGTGAGGAGTGTGAGTGTGAGGAGTGTGCGTGTGAGTTTGAGGAGTGTGAGGAGTGTGCGTGTGAGGAGTATGAGGAGTGGGAGTGTGAGGAGTGTGAGTGTGAGGAGTGGGAGTGTGAGTGTGAGGAGTGTGAGTGTGAGGAGTGTGAGTGTGAGTGTGAGGAGTGTGAGGAGTGTGAGGAGTGTGAGTGTGAGGAGTGTGAGTGTGAGGAGTGTGAGTGTGAGGAGTGTGAGTGTGAGGAGTGTGAGTGGGAGTGGGAGTGTGAGGAGTGTGAGGAGTGTGCATGCGAGGAGTGTGCATGTGAGTGCGAGGAGTGTGCATGTGAATGCGAGGAGTGTGCATGTGTATGCGAGAAGTGTGAGGAATGTGAGTGTGAGTGCGAGGAGTGGGAGTGGGAGTGCGACTTTGAGTGCGAGTGTGCATGTGAGGAGTGTGAGTGGGAGTGTGAGGAGTGTGAGTGTGAGTAGTGTGAGTGTGAGGAGTGTGAGGAGTGTGAGTGCGAGGAGTGTGCGTGTGAGTATGAGGAGTGTGAGTGTGAGGAGTGTGAGTGCGAGGAGTGTGAGTGTGAGTGTGAGGAGTGCAAGTGCGAGGAGTCTGAGTGTGAGTGTGGGGAGTGTGAGCGCAAGGAGTGTCCGTGTGAGGAGTGTGAGTGTAAGGCATGTGAGTGTGAGGAGTGTGAGTGTGAGGAGTGTGAGGAGTGTGTGAGTGAGTGTGAGGAGTGTGAGTGTGAGCAGTGTGAGTGTAAGGAATGTGAGGAGTGTGAGTGTGAGGAGTGTGAGTGTGAGGAATGTGAGGAGTGTGAGGAGTGTGAGTGTGAGGAGTGTGAGTGTGAGGCGTGTGAGTGTGAGAAGTGTGAATGTGAGGAGTGTGAGGAGTGTGAGGAGTGTGAGTGTGAGGAGTGTGAGTGTGAGGAGTGTGAGTGTGAGGAGTGTGAGTGTGAGGCGTGTGAGGAGTGTGAGTGCAAGGAGTGTGAGGAGTGAGTGTGAGAAGTGTGAGTGTGAGGAGTGTGAGGAGTGTGAGTGCAAGGAGTGTGAGTGCGAGGAGTGTGAGTGTGAGGAGTGTGAGTATGAGGAGTGGGAGTGGGAGTGTGTGAGTGTTGCATTTAGAAGTTGCTGATTTCACTCCGCTCCTGTGAAGCTAATACTCAGAGTGCACTGTGACTTGGGCACAAAACTTAAATACAATAACTGTGAGGTACAAGTGACAGAAAAAAATTGAAACACATTATTCAGCTTTTTATACAGTTTGATCCATTAAATAGACATTTTCAGCTAACATTGATGTTTAGAAAGAGTGTTTTTGTTTAGAATGTTTTTCATGTTGCTGAGAGCATTTCATGTTTGCAGAACTCCCTGGGAGTTGCAGCAAAAAATAAAAACTTCATACTGTAAATACCTGAGAATAAAAAAATACCTCAGTGGGACAGGAACCTGGAGAGAGGGTAAAGAAAGTTGCTCACATCTTAAGCAAATTTAGTAAAGTAATAGATAAATAATATTACAAATATGATCTGTGGTGGGTCCTGCATCTTTCTGCAGTTGGCCCCGATTTTATATCCCCCGGCCTGGTGGAAACGGGCACAGAGTGCAGCGGGCACAGAGTGAACAACTTGGGAGTTTGGTGAGTGTGGGAGTTTTAAGGGTTAATCTCTTTTAAAATCTAGTGTTAATTGCTAGTAGTTCTTAAGTAAGATCAACTGTTTAAGTTAAATTTTAAACTTTAAATTTTTAAGTTTCTTTCAGGCTTAAGCAGAGAGAAACAAGTAAGCTCTCCTACTGGAGAGCTGTTGTAGTTAGTTTATTAGCTAGCTAGATTAAATTGGTTCCTGTAACAATAGCAGAGCAGTGCTGACTCACCTGAGTTACAAACAGTATAAATACAGGGGTCTATGAGTGCAACCGGCACTGAGTGAACAACTTGGGAGTTTGGTAAGTGTGGGAGTTTGGTGAAGTCGGGGAAGGAGGTGTTGCTTTGCTTTGCTTTTCCTAACTTCTTCTGCAGTGTGGCGGCGGACCTGAGCGGGGGCAGACCGAGGCCCGAGAGCAGGGATAAAAGCAGCAGCAGACCTGCATCAACAAGAGAAAATTGCAGTGTGACATCACAGGTACTGAGGACTAGGTTTTAAGTTAACATATAGCATATATCTACATTTTAAAAACTAAACTTAATTTAATTAATTTAATAAACTAAACACAGTAAATAATTTGATTAACACTAAACTAATTAATTAAATAAATAAAATAATGGGAGAACAGCTGCAATATGTGGGGGCTTGTGGACATTTTTGTCCAGGGTGACTACATCTGCAGTAAGTATCTGCGGCTCAAGGAACTTCGGCTCCGAGTTGAGGAGCTGGAGTCCGAGCTGCAGACATTGCGAGACATCAGGGAGGGAGAAAGTTACCTGGACCTTTTGCTCCAGGAGGCAGCCACACCCCTTAGATTAAATACTTTAGAATTGACACGTGGTCAGGGACAGGAGGGTGTGACTGTGAGTGAGGCAGGTACGGGGATCCAGGTGGTAGTATTGCAGGAGCCTCAGTCCCTGCACTTGTCCAATTGATTCGAGGTTCTTGCAACCCTTGTGGACAAGTGCGGGGACTGTGGGGAGGACAAGCAAACTGACCACGGCACCGTGGTGCAGGAAGCCGTTCAAGTGGGGGGAGTAAAAAGGAAGGTGGTTGTAGTAAGCGACAGTATAGTTAGGGGGATAGACACTGTTCTCTGTAGCCAGGAGCATGTGTCCCAAAGGCTATGTTGCCTACCCGGTGCCAGGGTAAAGGACATCTCCTCTGGGCTGGAGAAGAACTTGGAATGGGAGGGGGAGGATCCAGTTGTCGTGGTCCATGTAGGTACCAAGGACATAGGTAGGACTAAGAAAAAGGTTCTGCTGAGAGAGTTTGAGCAGCTAGGGACTAAATTAAAAAGCAGAACCACAAAGGTAATAATCTCTGGATCATTACCTGAGCCACGAGCAAATTGGCATAGGGTCAATAGGATCAGGGAGATGAATGCATGGCTCAAAGATTGGTATGGGAGAAGTGGATTTCGATTCGCGGGGCACTGGCACCAGTACTGGGGAAAGAGAGAGCTGTTCCGTTGGGACGAACTACACCTGAACCAGGCTGGGACCAGAGTTCTAGTGAATTGAATAATGAGGGAGGTAGATAGGGCTTTAAACTAAATAGGGCGGGGAGGGGGGGGTGGGGGAGGGTCCCGGTGGAGAGAAATCTAGAATGCTAAAAAGAAAAGACAAGGAAGCAGTGCAGGAAAGTGATTGGGGTAAGGATAACCAGATTGTGTCAGGAAGGGACAGAGCGTACAAACAAAAGAGTGCACTAACAAATAGGGTCCGGCTAAGAAAAAATGGTAATGAGGCAAATAGGGCCATAGTACAAAAAAATGTTAAGATGTCTAAAATTTTAAAAAGACTAATCTAAATGCACTGTACCTGAATGCACGAAGCATTCGTAATAAGGTAGATGAATTAACAGTGCAAATAGATGTAAACGGATATGATATAATTGCAATTATGGAGACATGACTACAGGGTGACCAAGGCTGGGAGCTGAATATCCAAGGATATTCGATATTTAGGAAGGACAGGCAAAAAGGAAAAGGAGGTGGGGTGGTGTTGTTAGTAAAGGATGAAATCAGAGCAATAGTGAGAAAGGATATTGGCTCAGAAAATCAAGATGTAGAATCAGTCTGGGTGGAACTAAGAAGCACCAAGGGGCAGAAAACATTGGTGGGAGTTGTCTATAGGTCTCCAAGCAGTAATGGTAATGTAGGGGATGTCATCAAACAGGAAATTAGAGGTGCATGTAACAAGGGTACTACAGTAATCATGGGTGACTTTAATCTACATATAGACTGGCCAAACCAAATTAGCAATAATACTGTGGAGGATGAATTCCTGGAGTATGTAAGAGATGGATTTTTAGACCAGTACGTTGAGGAGCCAACTAGGGAACAGGCTATCCTAGATTGGGTATTGTGCAATGAGAAGGGGTTAATTAATAATCTTGTTGTGCGGGGTCCTTTGGGGAGGAGTGACCATAACATGATAGAATTCTTCATTAAGATGGAAAGTGAAGTAGTCCAATCCGAAACTAGGGTCCTAAATCTAAACAAAGGAAACTACGAAGGTATGAGGAGTGAGTTGCCTATGATAGATTGGGGAGCTTCATTAAAAGGCAGGACAGTGGATAGGCAATGGCTAACATTTAAGGAACGAATGCATGAATTGCAACAGTTATACATACCTTTCTGGCGCAAAAACACAAAAGGAAAAGCGTCCCAACCATGGCTAACAGAGGAAATTAAGGATAGTATTAGATCCAAAGAGGACTCATATAAAGTTGCCAGAAAAAGTAGCAAGCCTGAGGATTGGGAGCAGTTTATAATTCAGCAAAAAAGGACCAAGAGATTGATTAAGAGGGGAAAATAGAGTATGAGAGTAAACTTTCAAGGAACATAAAAGCAGACTGTAAAAGCTTCTACAAGTATGCAAAAAGAAAAAGGTTAGTGAAGACAAATGTAGGTCCCTTACAGTCAGAAACGGGAGAGTTTATAATGGGGAACAAAGAAATGGCAGAGCAAATAAACAAATACTTTGGTTCTGTCTTAACGGAAGAGGACACAAATAACTTCCCAGAAATGCTAGGGAACAAAGGGTCTAGTGAGAAGGAGGAATTAAAGGAAATTAGTATTAGTAAAAAAAATAGAGCTGGAGAAATTAATGGGACTGAAAAATGATAAATCCCCAGGCCCTGATAATCTGCACCCCAGAGTACTAAAAGAGGTAGCCATGGAAATAGTGGATGCATTGGTTGTCATCTTCCAAAATTCTATAGATTATGGAACAGTTCCTGCAGATTGGAGGGTGGTAAATGTAACCCCACTATTTAAAAAAGGAGGGAGAGAGAAAACAGGGAACTACAGACTGGTTAGCCTAACATTAGTAGTAGGGAAAATGCTAGAGTCTATTATAACAGGACACTTCGAAAATATCAACAGGATTAGACAAAGCCAACATGGATTTATGAAAGGGAAATCGTGTTTGACAAACCTACTGGAGTTTTTTGAGGATGTAACTGGTAGAATAGAAAAGGGAGAACCAGTGGATGTGGTGTATTTGGATTTTCAGAAGGCCTTTGATAAAGTCCCACATAAGAGGTTAGTGTGCAAAATTAAAGCATTGGGATTGGGGGTAATATACTGGCGTGGATTTAAAATTGGTTAACAGACAGGAAACAGAGAGTAGGAATAAATGGGTCTTTTTCAGGGTGGCAGGTGGTGACTAGTGGGGTACCGCAGGGATCAGTGCTTGGGCTCCAGCTATTCACAATATATATCAATGATTTGGATGAGGGAATCAAATGTAATATTTCCAATAATAAAAACAGAAAATGCTGGAAATACTCAGCAGGTCAGGCAGCATCTGTGGAGAGATAAACAGAGTTAACATTTCAGGTCGATGACCCTTCGTCAGAACTGGAGAAAGCTGGAGATGTAACAGATTTTAAGCAAGTGTTGGGGCAGAAAAAAGGGGGAGGGGAGGAAAAAACAAAAGGGAAGGTCTGTGATAGGATGGAAGGCAGGACAGATTAAGAGACATTAACAAAGATTAAGAGATGGTGCAAGGCAAAAGGAGATGGTAATGGGACAAGTTAAGAAACAAAAGATGGCTCTAGATGAGGTGGAAATGGCACTGGCAGAATGAAAGACAGCTGCCATGTGGGAGAGTGAAAAAAAATGGGAAAAAAAGGATAGGGGCCGAGGTTATGATCTGAAATTGTTGAACTCTATGTTGAGTCCAGAAGGCTGTAAAGTGCCTAATCAAAAGATGAGGTGCTGTTCCTGGAGCTTACGGCGAGCTTCATTGGAACAGTGTAAGAAGCCGAGGATGGTGAGGTCAGAGTGGGAATGGAGCGGAGAATTAAAGTGACAGGCAACCGGAAGCGCGGGGTCACCCTTACGAACTGAACGGAGGTGTTCCGCAAAGCGGTCACCCAATCTGCGTTTGGTCTCCCCAATGTAGAGGAGACCACATCGTGAGCAGTGAATACAGTATACTAAATCGCTGTTTCACCTGGAAGGGGTGTTTGGGGCCCTGGACAGTGGAAAGGGAGGAGGTAAAAGGGCATGTGTTGCATCTCCTGCGCTTGCACGGGAAGGTGCCAGGCGAAGGAGAAGGAGTGGACCAGGGTGTCGCGGAGGGAGCAGTCCCTTTGGAATGCTGAAAGGGGAGGTGAGGGGAAGATGTGTTTGGTGGTGGGATCACGCTGGAAGTGGTGGATGTAATGATATCAGCAAATAGTGATGTTATTTGCCTGTTTGATTATCATGTCTTACCAGCATAGTTGCCTGATTGATTACTTATGCCTGACCAGCAGAGGTCATGTGACCAAGACAAGCAAGGCAGTTTAGTTTGGTTTCAGTTTCATTCTAGATGCATCACTAGCAGGGTGTCTCCTGAAATGCTGTATAAAGAGTTGAACAGACTTTAGATTAAAACTCATTCTCTTTCATAAATGTCTCATCATTGAACCCACAAAGAAATTAATACATGGTGTCAGAAGTGATTGAAAGAGATGAAGAGAAAAATTCTGAAGTTAAATCAGCTCTCCACAAATTAGCAAGCCAAAAGAGAACATCGTTGCTTACCATTGGAGAATAGCTAACAAAGTGAAAAAATGGAAGGTTTACACCCACTGGCGATGCTTCAGTTGACAGGTAATGTGGCTGAAAATTGGAGGAGATTCAAACAACGTGTAGAGTTGTATTTATCAGCAATCGGAGCTGACGAGAAAAGTAATGAAAGGAAATCGTCACTGTTCTTACATGTCGTGGGTGATGAAGCGCTGGAGGTGTATAATAACTTCACATTCGCTGCTAATGGAGACAAAATGAAGCTAGATAAAATAATGGAACAGTTGGAGGCCTACTGCATACCTAAACGTAACGTGACGTTTGAGAGGCACAGATTTTTCACATGTGTACAGAAAATGGGTGATACTATTGATCAGTATGTGACTGAACTGAGAAACCGAAGCAAAACATGTGAATTTGGGGGACTGACAGACTCGCTGATAAAAGACAGACTGGTGTGTGGTATTCCAGATAATGGTCTAAGGGAAAGACTGCTAAGAAAGCAAGATCTAGACCTGGGAAAAGCCATAGCACTGTGTAGGGCCACAGAGACTGTGAAGTTGCAGGCAAAGGAGCTGTTCAGTGACAATAGCTGCAACGTGGATGCAGTGAGAAAGAACGGATACAAACCGTTTAACAAAACGAGCGCCAATGTGAAAAAAGAGGCGTGGCCAGCGAACGAAAATGAAAGGGACAATCGAAAGACATGTAGTCGATGCGGTACACAGCATCCACCAAAAGAGTGTCCAGCATATGGTAAAAAATGCAATAGTTGCAACAAAAACAACCATTATGCCCGTTGCTGTATGAACCAAGCGCAACAAAGCAAGGTCCATGCAGTAGATGAAAGCGAGATAGAGGAGTTCAATGTAGATGTTGTGTCTGAAAACAAAGAAGAAAAAAGAGACTGGATGTTGACACTAAAAGTGAATGACATATGATGTAAGAAAAAGGAGACTTACCATCAAGTAACTTTAAAGTAAGCTTTAAGTAACTTATAAACACACTATATACAAGAGAGGTCTTTACCATGCCTCTGGTAGAAGCCTCTTACAATACTGAACAGACCAGTATTTATACCAGTCCAACAGGAAGTCACATATGACAGGAAGTGAGGTATGTACACAGTTCATAGTTCACAGTTCACAGGAAGTGATGACATAACTTCCCGGAAGTTATTATTTTTATCACATTCTTCCCTCCTGCAGGATTAGGAGGCTGTGGTCTACCTTTTGGTCCGCAGCCGCCGAACAAGGAAGAGTCGCACCCGTTTGGATTCCCGTCGTAGAGGGTCGCTGGTCCGCTTACATGCGGTTGGCCATTGGTCAGAGTCTGTGTGGCCTGGATTGCCCTGTGAAGGGTCGGGGAGATCATGGCTTCGAGTACGAGCCCCAATAGGTTCAAAGTCGGACTGCCTCTGTTCAGAGGGAGGTGCAGAGCTGGTCTGTGGCGGATCAGTACTTTCATGCGCGGTACTGGGAGGGTCGCAACCTTGAGCACGGGGTTCTACCGGCACCAAGCTAGTTGGTGTCCGATCAGGATCCTGGAGAGGGGTACCCGATAGGTCCCAAGAGTTTCCTGGTGAAATGCCATCACCCGATGTCCCACTAGGTCCTGGTGGGCAGGGAGCCAGATCCCGTAATGATACGGTAGATTCTCGGCCGTCGGAATATCGTATGTTTGCATAGGTGGGGTTGGCATCGGTTAGTTCGACCTCGTCTACAAGAGGGTCATTTTTAGACGTCCGAACGTATCTTCGGAGTAATACAGGTCCAGGAGTAGTTAGCCATGACGGGAGTGATGTCCCATGAGATGAGCGACGCTGGAATCCAAAGAACCGCTCATGAGGTGTAGTATTTGTGGCTGTAGAAAGCAGGGACCGTATAGAGTGCAATGCATCCGGAAGCACTGTTTCCCATTGCTGGTCTGGTAGGCCCCGAGATCTTAAAGCGAGACGTACGGAATTCCAGATGATACCGTTATACCTCTCTACCTGCCCATTTCCGATGGGATGGTATGGTGTTGTTTTGCTTGTAGCAATTCCCCGTTCTGAGAGGTAGTCCTTGAGTTCCCTTGACATAAAGGATGGACCCCGATCTGAGTGAATATAAGCCGGCATGCCACAGAGAGAAAATACCTGCTCAAGGCAGCAGATTACTGTGGACGCCAGCATATTGGAGCAGGGGAAGGCAAACGGAAAACGTGAATATTCGTCGATCATGGTGAGCAAATATGTGTTCCGAGTTGAAGAGGGCACTGGGCCCTTAAAATCGATGCTAAGTCGTTGCATCGGTTGGGTTGCATGTATGAGTATACCATCTGAGGGGCGGAAGAACTGAGGTTTTAATTCCGCACAAAGCCGGCATTCTGAGCATATTTTCTTTACATCTCCAGTGGAAAAAGGGAGATTCCGTGATCGTACGAAATGTAGCATGCGCGTAACGCCAGGATGACACAAACCATTGTGGACATCCATGAGAGTGGAGGATGACATAGTGGAGCAGAATGCCCGTGTGAGGGTGTCCGGGGCCACATTCTCCTTGCCAGGCCGATAGAGAATGGTATAACCAAAAGAGGCCAGTTCCATCCTCCAAAGTTGTATTTTATTATTCTTAATTTTGGTTCGTTTTCGATTATCGAGCATGAAGGCGACTGATCGTTGGTCCGTGATCAATGTAAAGTGCTGGCGAGCTAGAAAATGGTTCCACTTCCGTACTGCCTCTGATGGCTGTGGCTTCTTTCTCAACCGGAGGATAATGTAGCTCGGCACCTTGTAAGGTCCTGGACATAAATGCTACAGGACGACCTTCCTGATTCAGAGTAGCCGAGATCGCCACCTCCGAGGCATCACATTCAACCACGAATGGGAGATTCTCATCAATGGAGTGAAGAGCCGCTTTCTCCAACTGTTTTTTGAGAAGGTTAAAGGCTGCAACAGCCGCTGTTCCCAGTGGAAATGATCTAGCATGCAGCAAGGGTTGGATTTTGTCCGAAAAATGAGGAATCCATTTAGCGTAGTATGCAAACAGACCGAGAGCCCGACGTAAAGAAGCTGGATTCTTAGGTGACGGGAGCTCTTGGAGCGGGCGAAGTCTTTCTGGGTCTGGCTTAATGATACCATTGCCTACGCAGTAGCCAAGGATGTTGATGGTCGGTTGCGACTCAACAGATTTGGATTCATTCAGGGTCAAATTACGGCGATGGAGGGCATCCCGAAATTTTTGGAGGTTGGAGTCGTGTTCCTGTCGATCGTGACCTGCAATGGTAATGTTATCAAGATAGGGAAAAGTGTCCCTTAGGTTTTCCTGCTTAACCAGGCCATCCATTGCCCGTTGAAAGACAGCCACTCCATTAGTAACCCCGAATGGGAGGCGACGAAATTGGTACAGCCGTCCATTAGCCTCAAAGGCTGTGTACTGCTTATCTGAGACCTTCAAGGGTAACTGATGATAGGCACTTTTTAAATCGTAAGTTGAGAACACTTTGTATTCGGCCAGTTTATTAACCATATCATCAATGCGTGGCAATGGGTAGGCGTCCAAGTCGGTATATTGATTGATGGTTTGCGAATAATCGATGCATAGTCGCTGTTTGTGAGGTTTTAGAGGGTTCTTGACAATGACGACTTGAGCCCGCCAGGGCGACGAACATGGTTCAATGATATCCTCTGCTAGAAGTCGAGAGATTTCAGCCGCAATAAAAGATTGGTCTTCCTGATTAAAGCGCCGCGATTTCATTATTATCGGTTGGCATTGAGGCGGAATACTGGCAAATAATGAGGGTTCATCAAGTGAAGCTGCTGATAATGCACAAAATGGTAATTTAGATGGTATATTAGAAATAGTAAGTCCGGGTTTGGATCCACCAAACTCAATGGTGAGTTTCTTATGCTGTTTTTGGAAGTCCAGCCCTAAGAGGAGATCACTACATAAGTCTTTGAGCACCGAAAGTCGGGTGGAGGGATACATACGACCATGAAGTGTCATATCAACAACACAAAAGCCGGAGATTCTGGTATTAAGTGATGACTGGGCCATCGCAATTGCCTGGTCCGATGGGAAGACATGTAGTTTCAATTTCGCAACAATCTGTTCCTTAATAAAACTATCAGTACTTCCTGAGTCAATTAAGGCATCTAAGGTATGCCCTTTAATTGAAATTTTTGTGGCTGCCTGAGACAGGTTCTGTGGGCAAGCAGCTGTAATTGGTGTCGTTGCACAGAGAGTGGCTAAAACTCTCGGTGTGCTTCTTCGGGAGAGAGCTCGAGAGGAAGCTTGATAGGTCCTAGCTGGAGCATCTTGATAGGCCCTAATTGGGGCAGTTCGGTAGGCCTTAGCTGGATTGGCCCTCGTAGAGGCCCTTGATAGGCAAACTTTAGCAAAGTGTCCTTTTTTCCCGCAATAACTGCAGATTGCATTGCGAGCAGGGCAGGTTTTCCTAGGGTGAAAAGCATCTCCACAAAAGAAGCATTCCTTCCTAGATTGCCAAGAGGCTGCTAAAGTGGGGTCGTCCTCCTCTTCTTCATCAGAATTATCAGAATTAGATTCCCCCATGATAGGGTTCACCTGAGACCGCTTGAATTGTCTGGTTGCAGCTACAGCAGCAGATCGAGATCTGGGCAGCTGATAGAGGTCTGCATTTCTCTTTGCCAAATCCAGTGAACAAGCTAGGTCAAAAGCTTTTTGTAGCTCAAGTGTTTTACTTTCTAGTAGACGCTGGCGTATAAATGGAGAGGCAATCCCGCAGATGAAAGCATCACGAATCATTTCTTGGCGGTACAGCTCAGCTGAGGCTGCCTGAAAGTTACAATCTACGCTGAGCCTGCGAAGTTCTTGCAGGAATTCGTCAATTGATTCCCCTGGCCCTTGTCGGGCTGTGGCCAGTAGATGTCTAGCATAGACCTCATTTGGGGTCTTCGCATACAGTTTCTTAAGTGCCCGAATCACCTCTTCGTAATTATCCCATTCATCAACATATTCGAACACTTTTGGGGTCACATAATTGACAAGTATCTTCAATTTAGCAGGAGCATCCGCTTTACATTCATCCAGAAAATTCTCAAAAGTACGATACCAATGCTTCCATACCCTGCCAGCTGCTGGTGTATTCGGGTCCAAGTCCAGACGAATAGGTCTAAGGATTTTCTCCATGATGGGTGGTTCCCTGGATCCTTAACTTCCGAGTTTGTCTGAAGGTCTAGTATTTGTCAGTGTAAATACTAAGTTACTTAAATTGATGTAAGAAAAAGGAGACTTACCATCAAGTAACTTTAAAGTAAGCTTTAAGTAACTTATAAACACACTATATACAAGAGAGGTCTTTACCATGCCTCTGGTAGAAGCCTCTTACAATACTGAACAGACCAGTATTTATACCAGTCCAACAGGAAGTCACATATGACAGGAAGTGAGGTATGTACACAGTTCATAGTTCATAGTTCACAGTTCACAGGAAGTGATGACATAACTTCCCGGAAGTTATTATTTTTATCACAACATACATATTCCATTTAAATTGGATACTGGAGCACAAGTTAATGTGATATCAGAGACTGATTTTAAGAAAATTAGAACCAGACCAAAGATACATGGAATAAAAGTGAAAGTGACAGGATACACAGGTACTGATATACCAGTGAAAGGAAGATGCATTGTCAAAGTAACACACAAGGACAGAGAGCACACGCTAGCATTAATCGTGGTGCCAAAGGATGTGCAAGCCATACTAGGTTTAAAAGCCTGTGAGAGACTGAACCTGGTAAAGAGAGTCCTCGTTGTGGAAAGCAAAGGAGAGACAGTCTATGATGAACTGAATGTTGCGTACACACCGGGTAAGCTGATGTATACAGCAGACACGTTGTCCAGAGCTGTTGACCCAGGAGAGCCCGCAAACACAGTGAAAAGACTGATGTACAAGGCAAAAGACAGTGGAACTGACTTCTACCAGAGCATGCTTGTATACCGCACAACGCCGCTCGAGTGTGGTATGTCACCAACCCAACTCCTGATGGGACGTCGGCTAAGGTCAAACCTACCCATCCCGGAGAACCTCCTGAAAACAAAAGAGGGGGAGAAAGTGAGGAAGTTCAAAGAACAACAGAAAGAAAAGCAAAAGTACTACTATGACAGAGGAACACAAAACCTACCTGAACTCCACACTGGTGACCAAGTAAGGTTCAAAGACAAAACAAACACATGGACTCAGAAGGGAATTGTCCTGAGTGAAGTTCAACCAAGATCATACACCATTCAGACAGATGAGGGTGCTGTTCTGAGAAGAAATCATAGGAATCTTCTCATGGGACCAGCCACAGCAGGTCAAGAGACTGATACTGTTGAACAACCTGATCACACAGCTGAGAACCAATCATCTGAGGCAACAACTCAGATTCAAGGACAATCAATCAGAAAATCCTCAAGACACGTGAAGCCTCCTGAGAGACTCATTGAGCAAATTTAAGGACTATTGTTATAGAAGGAAGTAATATTATCTTATTCTTTCTTCAAGTTCTAGTGTATTGACATATTTCATGTGAACACACAAAGCAAGGTTAAAAAACCTTGATCATGATAATGATAATGTAAGTTCATTAAGTGTTACAGTTAAAATGCAGATTAATACAAAGAAAACATGTTGTTAGTTAAAAGTAAAATACTTTAGTTTTAAGAAAAGGAGATGTAATGATATCAGCAAATAGTGATGTTATTTGCCTGTTTGATTATCATGTCTTACCAGCATAGTTGCCTGATTGATTACTTATGCCTGACCAGCAGAGGTCATGTGACCGAGACAAGCAAGGCAGTTTAGTTTGGTTTCAGTTTCGTTCTAGATGCATCACTAGCAGGGTGTCTCCTGAAATGCTATATAAAGAGTTGAACAGACTTTAGATTAAAACTCATTCTCTTTCATAAATGTCACATCATTGAACCCACAAAGAAATCAATACAGTGGAAATGGCGGAGGATGATCCGTTGAATGTGGAGGCTGGTGGGGTGAAAGCTGAGGACAAGGGGAAGCCTATCGTGGTTCCTGGAGGGAGGGGCAGCGGTGAGAGCAGAAGTGCGGGAAATAGAACAGACACAGTCAAGGGTCGTGTCAACCACAGTAGAGAGGAATCCTCGGTTGAGGAAAAAGGAAGATATGTCGGAAGCACTAGTATGGAAGATGACATCGTCAGAGCAGATGCGGCGGAGATGGAGAAACTGGGAGAATGGAATAGAGTCCTTACAGGAAGCAGGGTAGGAGGAAGTGTAGTCCAGGTAGCTGTGGGAATTAGTGAATGTTTGTCAATAGCCTATCCCTCATAGATGGAGACAGAGAAGTCGAGGAAGGGAAGGGAAGAGTCGGAGATGGACCATGTGAAGGTGAGGGAAGGGTAGAAATTGGAAGCAAAGTGAATGAAATTTTTCCAAGTTTGCTGATGACACGAATCTTGGTGGGATTGTGAGTTGTGAGGAGGGTGCAAAGAGGCTTCAAGGTGATTTAGACAAGTTGAGTGAGTGGGCAAATACATGGCAGATGCTGTATAACGTGGATAAATGTGAAGTTATCCACTTCGGTAGGAAAAACAGAAAGGTAGAGTATTATTTAAATGGTGATAGATTGGGAAATGTTGATGTACAAAGGGACCTGGGTGTTCTTGTACACCAGTCACTGAAAGCAAACATACAGGTGCAGCAAGCAGTTAGGAAGGCAAATGGTATGTTGGCCTTCATTGCAAGAGGATTTGAGTACAGGAGCAAGGATGTCTTACTACAGTTATACAGGGCCTTGGTGAGGCCACACCTGGAGTACTGTGTGCAGTTTGGTCTTCTTACCTAAGAAAGGATATACTTGCCATAGAGGGAGTGCAGCGATGGTTCACCAGACGGATTCCTGGAATGGCAGGACTGTCGTATGAGGAGAGATTGGGTCAGCTAGGCCTGTATTCACTAGAGTTTAGAAGAATGAGAGGGGATCTCATTGAAACGTATAAAATTCTGACAGGGCTAGACAGATTGGATGCAGGGAGGATGTTTCCCCTGGCTGGGGGGTCCAGAATGAGGGGTCACAGTCTCAGGATATGGGGTAGGACATTTAGGACTGAGATGAGGAGAAATTTCTTCACTCAGAGGGTGCTGAACCTGTGGAATTCTCTACCACAGAAGGCTGTGGATGCCACATCACTGAATATATTTAAGAAGGAGATAGATTGATTTCTAGACACAAAAGGCATCAAGGGGTATGGGGAGAGAGTGGGAATATGGAATTGAGATAGAGGATCAGCCATGATCATATGGAATGGGGGAGCAGGCTCGAAGGGCCGAATGGCCTACTCCTGCTCCTATTTTTCTATGTTTCTAAACCGGGTGGGGGTGGGGGGGAGGGGCAGTTAAAATGAGCGCAATCATTAACCCCCTCTGATCCGGCTGCCTTCCCGCCGTGTCCCGATGTTAACCTTTTTAAGCAAGCGAGTGGGGCATCCGCAGGAAAGCAACAGGATCCTGTTTAAATATGCAGATGAACTCCCGATGATGACATCGGGACCTGATCTGCAAGTTTAGCCAGAGACCTGAGCGGGGTGGGGGGGAGACGGGGAGCAGTGACGGTTTCCCCGTCAGGCCAGTCCTGCCAGGAGGGAGGCTGTGAGCCAGAAGAGACCCAGGCAAGCCTGGTTTACATTTCTTTTTAGGTTTCCTTGTGGGCTAGGGGGAGCAGGAGTGCTCCTGCAGGCCCCACAAGGAAACCTTAGCCCTCCCTTGCCCCAGGCTCCCACCCCTTCCTCGATCGCCTCCAGAGCCCCCCCCCCCCCCCCACTCCACTGACTGCCGTGGACTGTTCCCATGGGTCACCGGCTGCAGCCTCCTGCCACCGAACTCCCACTCCCGCCCCCGCCCACCAGTCAGGTAGTGGATCTGTTCGGGTCTCCAGGAAAGCCTATGGGAATGATACCGGGTTGTTAATAATGGTTGGGCCTCCACATCCCTGGACTCCCCGGGTTTGCCACCTGCTTCAGGGCTTGTGTGTACTGTACCCACCCCACCCCCTTTAAAATTGGGCCAATGCTCCAGTAAATTTGTTGTATTGCAGCAATGGGTGAACTGCTGCCTAGTGCAGGAGACATCAAAAACCACACTCCAGGTACTGGACTAACCATAACCAACGTCACAGGAGACCAATTGGTAAAGTGAAATCACTTAGGAATAATTGGGTGTCCGCAATTTGTTACAATGCACAAAACTGATAACTTCGCATAGCGTGATTTGCACAAAGGGAAAATGTATATCGGACAGGAAGGGAATACTTTGGTTCTGTCTTCACAAAGGAGGACACAAATAACCTCCCAGAGATGTCGGGCAACATAGGGTCCAATGAGAGGGAGGAACTGAATGAAATCAGTATTTGTAGGGAAATGGTGTTGGGGAAATTAACGGGATTGAAGGCCAATAATTCCCCAGGGCCTGATAATCTACATCCTAGGGTACTTAAGGAAGTGGCCCTAGAAGTAGTAGATGCATTGCTGGTCATCTTCCAAATTTGATAGACTCTGGAACAGTACCCATGGATTGGAGGGTAGCTAATGTTACCCCATTATTCAAAAAAGGTGGTAGAGAGGAAACGGGGAATTATAGACCAGTAAGCCTGACATCGGTAGTGGGGAAAATGCTAGAGTCAATTATAAAAGATGTAATAGCAGAGCACTTGGAAAACAGTGACAGGATCAGACAAAGTCAACATGGATTTACAAAAGGTAAATCGTGCTTGACTAATCTACTAGAATTTTTTGAGGATGTAACTGGTAAAATAGATAAGGGAGAACCAGTGGATGTGGTGTATTTGGACTTTCAGAAGGCTTTCGATAAAGTCCCACATAAGAGATTAGCATGTAAAGTTAAGGCACATGGGATTGGGGGCAAGGTATTGACTTGGATAGAGAACTGGTTGGCAGACAGAAAGCAAAGAGTTGGTATAAACGGGTCTTTTTCTGCGTGGCAGGCAGTGACTAGTGGGGTACCACAGGGATCAGTCCTAGGACCCCAGCTATTCACAATATATATTAATGATCTAGACGAGGGAACTAGATGTAATATCTCCAAGTTTGCAGATGACACAAAGCTGGGTGGGCGCGTGTGATTTAAGGAGGATGCAGAGAAACTCCAGTACAATTTGGACAGGTTGGGTGATTGGGCAGAAGCATGGCAGATGCAATATAACGTGGATAAATGCAAGGTTATCCACTTTGGTGTCAAAAACAGGAAGGCAGATTATTATCTGAATGGCAATAGTTTGGGAGAAGGGGAAGTGCAATGAGACCTGGGTGTCCTTGTGCACCAGTCACTGAAGGTAAGCATGCAGGTGCAGCAGGTGGTTAAGAAGGCAAATGGTATGTTGGCCTTCGTAGCAAGAGGGTTCGAGTACAGTAACAAGGATGTCCTGCTGCAGTTGTACAGGGCCTTGGTGAGACCACACCTTGAGTATTGTGTGCAGTTTTGGTAGCCTTATCTGAGGAAGGATGTTCTTGCCATGGAGGGAGTGCAGCGAAGATTCACCAGGCTGATACCTGGGATGGCAGGAATGACATATGAGGAGAGATTGGGTTGATTGGGCTTATACTCGCTGGAGTTTAGAAGAATGAGAGGGGATCTCATTGAAACTTATAAAATTCTAACAGGACTAGACAGACTGGATGCAGGAAGGATGTTCCCGATGGTCGGGGAGTCCAGAACCAGGGGTCACAGTCTAAGGATAAGGGGTAAGCCATTTAGGACTGAGATGAGGAGGAATTTTATCACCCAGAGAGTGGTGAACCTGTGGAATTCTCTACCACAGAAGGCAGTGGAGGCCAATTCATTAAATATATTCAAGAAGGAGTTGGATATATTTCTTAAGGCTAAAGGGATCAAGGGATATAGGGAGAAAGCAGGGACAGGGTACTGAATTTGGATGATCAGCCATGACCTCACTGAATGGCGGAGCAGGCTCGAGGGGCTGAATGGCCTACTCCTGCACCTATCTTCTATGTATCTATGTAATAACGGGCAATAAAAAATTACACTAAATATTTTACTCTGACCATATCCTGCTCCTTTGCCTATTCCTTTACATTCTGCTTTCTGTCTTCTCTTCAGTGCAGTTGTTTGCACCTCATCTACAGCACTTTTTCTTTTATTATTACATTTCTAATTAGTCACAAATCAGGAAAGGGTTTTATTTTCAAAGTGCCATGGTATCTGGTGGCCATGCGGTTAGAGTCTGGATGAGATCAGAAAGGTACTGGGTTCAAAGCCCAGCTAGGGCCATAGGTAGCTGAGATAGGAAAGGCTAGATTAGTTACTTGTGACTACCAGGATGGTAGAAGGTGACCTAGATGTACTTTGGTCTTTTTTTGTCTAGCAATTCCTGTGTTCCTATAAATTCGCTGTCTGATTTCTATCGGGTAAAAAATTGGAATTCCAGCCAAAATCATTCTTTTGCTTAATTTGTTACCAATTCAAATATGCTGCCCTTTAACAGTGAAGAATTGTTTTCTGTATGCTGTCTCAAGCCACAAATTTAGCTGAATCACAAGGGTATCGATGGGGGAAAGATAGTCAGCCTGGGTTTCGGAGTCTTGGTAATAGCTCCTGATTTTTCTGATGTTGGCACTTCTGGTTCAGTTTCCCAACTGCTCACTAAGATCGCCATTAAGTATACTGACATGCGCCATTGAGTATACTGACATGCGCCATTGAGTATACTGACATGTGCCATTGAGTATACTGACATGTGCCATTGAGTATACTGACATGCGCCATTGAGTATACTGACATGTGCCATTGAGTATACTGACATGTGCCATTGAGTATACTGACATGTGCCATTGAGTATACTGACATGCGCCATTGAGTATACTGACATGTTCCATTGAGTATACTGACATGTGCCATTGAGTATACTGACATGTGCCATTGAGTATACTGACATGCGCCATTGAGTATACTGACATGTGCCATTGAGTATACTGACATGCGCCATTGAGTATACTGACATGCGCCATTGAGTATACTGACATGCGCCATTGAGTATACTGACATGCGCCATTGAGTATACTGACATGCGCCATTGAGTATACTGACATGCGCCATTGAGTATACTGACATGCGCCATTGAGTATACTGACATGCGCCATTGAGTATACTGACATGCGCCATTGAGTATACTGACATGCGCCGTTGAGTATACTGACATGCGCCGTTGAGTATACTGACATGCGCCATTGAGTATACTGACATGCGCCGTTGAGTATATTGACATGCGCCATTGAGTATACTGACATGCGCCATTGAGTATACTGACATGCGCCATTGAGTATACTGACATGCGCCATTGAGTATACTGACATGTGCCATGGAGTATACTGACATGCGCCGTTGAGTATACTGACATGTGCCATTGAGTATACTGACATGCGCCGTTGAGTATACTGACATGTGAGATACAAAGCAGCAAACTTGAGCGGTAATCTGACGGAGTGGATTGCCCGCCCGTTATAGAACCCATCGATTTTCATCTCTTAATTTCAATGGGATAGAAATTGTGTGGATTACATAGTGGGTGGGCAGTGAAGATAGAAACATAGAAACATAGAAGATAGGAGCAGGAGTAGGCCATTCGGCCCTTCGAGCCTGCTCCGCCATTCAATGAGATCATGGCTTATCATCCAAATTCAGTACCCTGTCCCTGCCTTCTCCCCATATCCCTTGATCCCTTTAGCCTTAAGAAATATATCCAACTCCGTCTTGAATATATTTAATCAACTGGCCTCCACCGCCCTCTGTGGCAGAGAATTCCACAGGTTCACCACTCTCTGGGTGAAGAAATTCCTCCTCATTTCAGTCCTAAATGGCTTACCCCTTATCCTTAGACTATGACCCCTGGTTCTGGACTCCCCGACCATCAGAAACATCCTTCCTGCATCTAGTCTGTCCAGGCCTGACAGAATTTTATAGGTTTCGATGAGATCCCCTCTCAATCTTCTAAACTCCAGTGAGTATAAGCCCAATTGACACAATCTCTCCTCATATGTCATTCCCGCCATCCCAGGTATCAGCCTGGTGAATCTTCGCTGCATTCCTTCAATGGCAAGAACGTCCTACCTCAGGTAAGGCGACCAAAACTGCACACAATACTCAAGGTGCGGTCTCACCAAGGCCCTGTACAACTGTAGCAAGACATCCTTATTCCTGTACTCGAACCCTCTTGCTACGAAGGCCAACATACCATTTGCCTTCTTAACCGCCTGCTGCACCTGCATGCTTACCTTCAGCGACTGGTGCACAAGAACACCCAGGTATCTTTGCACTTCCCCTTCTCCCAATCTACTGCCATTCAAATAATAATCTGCCTTCCTGTTTTTGCCACCAAAGTGGATAACCTCACATTTATCCACATTATAGTGCATTTGCCATATTTCTGCCCAATCACCCAACCTGTCCAAATCGTACTGGAGTTTCACGACATCCTCCTCACAGCATACCCTCCCACCCAGCTTTGTGTCGTCTGCAAATTTGGAGATATTACATCCAATTCCCTCGTCCAGATCATTAATATATATTGTGAACAGCTGGGGTCCTAGGACCGATCCTTGCGGTACCCCACTAGTCACTGCCTGCCACTCGGAAAATGACCCGTTTATTCCAACTCTTTGCTTTCTGTCCGCCAACCAGTTCTCTATCCAAGTCAATACCTTGCCCCCAATCCCATGTGCCTTAATTTTGCATGCTAATCTCTTATGTGGGACCTTATCGAAAGCCTTCTGAAAGTCCAAATACACCACATCCACTGGTTCTCCCTTATCTATTTTACCAGTTACATCCTCAAAAAATTCCAGTAGATTAGTCAAGCATGATTTACCTTTTGTAAATCCATGTTGACTTTGTCCGATCCTGTCACTGCTTTCCAAGTGCTCTGCTATTACATCTTTTATAATTGACTCTAGCATTTTCCCCACTATCGATGTCAGGCTTACCGGTCTATAATTCCCCGCTTTTTCTCTACCACCTTTTTTGAATAGTGGGGTAACATTAGCTACCCTCCAATCCATGGGTACTGTTCCAGAGTCTATCGAGTTCTAAAGATGACCAGCAATGCATCTACTATTTCTAGGGCCACTTCCTTAAGTACCCTGGGATGTAGATTATCAAGCCCTGGGGATTTATCAGCCTTCAGTCCCATCAATTTTCCTAACACCATTTACCTACAAATACTGATTTCTTTCAGTTCCACCCTTTCATCAGACCCTATGTTCCCCGGCATCTCTGGGAGGTTATTTGTGTCCTCCTTTGTGAAGACAAAACCAAAATATGTATTTAGTTGGTCCGCCATTTCTTTGTTCCCCATTATAAATTCCCCCGATTCTGACTGCAAGGGACCTACGCTTGACTTCACCAATCCTTTTCTCTTCACATATCTATAAAAGCTTTTACAGTCAGTTTTTATGTTCCCGGCAAGCTTACTCTCATATTCTATTTTCTCCTTCTTAATTAATCCCTTTGTCCTCCTATGTTGAATCCTAAACTGTTCCCAGTCCTCAGGATTATTGTTTTTTCTGGCCAATTTATATATCCTCTCCTTGGATCTTATGCTATCCCTAATTTCCCTAAACTATTTCTGGTTAATATTGTAGTGTAGGAATTACTGTTGCTGATGTTATCGTCCAAAGGCTTAATTTGCTCAAATCAAATTCCTCTCTCTCTGCTTTTTTAACAAAGGCGTTAATCCACTTAAAATAAACAGGTTAATGCCTCTGTTAAAATAGCAAAGAAAGGAATTTGATGCATGCATATATTAAGTGTATGATAACATCAGCAACTTTAATTTCTACCCTTATATTTAACATTATGCAAAAAAAATACAACAATTCCACATCCTTGAGTAAAATATGTTTTCACCAGCTGCAGCTCCGACATGGGCTGCCTTCTTTAAATTCCAGTATATTGACCTGTAAAGGACCGGCCTCACAAAGCTCAGCTACCTTTGCTCTGGAAAAGTTTGTAAATTAACTTAGATTTTTCTAATTAAAAAAACTTGTCATTACAATACTTCAAGCTATTAGTCTCTAAACTATTTCCTTCACTAACATTACCCACACTACTGACTCAAAAGCTTTGATGAGTTGACAAGGCCATGCAGGTTGCCAACCTGCTTAAGCAGCTTTGGTGCCTAACAATGAAAGCAATAAATTGTTAAAGGAGCACTCCAGGATAAAGCCCTACCTTGTGGCCTTATCCTTGAGCAGTCATCCACATAATACGCCTCTGTATGTGTTTTGTTTTAAAGAAAATTAGTTACAAGTTTTTTTGAGGTGGCCGACCTCTTGATTGGAAATTCGTCATTAGCGTATTTCCAAAGATGATGTTCCCCCACAGTCCATGTTCACTGTGCAGTCTGTTTCAGGGGAGAAGGGGAAAAGCTAGGAGACTGAGAAACGTAACATCATATCCCCACACTTAAAAATACAGCAAAGATAGGGGCCTGGCTGGGAGATCAGCCACCTTGTGATAAGTTTGTTAACAAGCAATAGTCTTCGTAAAGAATAGATACATGAGCATATTTTACAGCAAATACACAAGGAAAGTGCCATTAATCTGGAGGGCTCCATTAAAAAACTATAGCCTGTATTATACAAAATATTTTATGTAGGTTTTCTAAAACTTCATCAAATTGCTATTACAATGGACATTCATTTTTGATTTATCACTGGTATTGATTCATTACTACTATTAATAGCCTGTTTAAATATTTTTCCGATCCATCAGCCAAAGAAGATGGCATCAAACAGAAAGTAGCACTGCCGCACAGAAAGTAAGGGGAAAAGTTGGAGGCGAAGTCGCCAACCTTACAGCTCTCGTAGCAACAGTTTACAGAGCAACACAGGTGGAGACCTGGCAGAAGGCTACTGGCCAGTCCTTTAAGCCAAAGTAGGGTAAATGGCACAGTGAAACCTGGGGAAGGAGACAAATAGAGGAAACCATCCAACCTGGACCAGCGAGAATGGAATGAGGAATAAAAAGAACACGTTTGTAAAAAAAAAGTATACAAAAATAAACATTTAAGTAGCAAAAGCTTTCTCAAGTTTTTTATTTTTGTTTGCCTGTTCAGTTATCATTTCATTTGGGTATCAAAATCAGAATGACACATGTTGCATTAAACGAGATGTGTGCCTAAACAAATTAAACAATTTAAATCTATGGTAGCACTTCAGCAACATTTATAATCAGAGCACTGAAACAGTAAGTAATGCCAAAGCACAACTACAATAATGTCTTGAGCAAGTAGAGATCTATTGATATGAGCAATTGAATCACTCTTGGACATGGTCCACCTCAGTACCTCGAACACTCACTAAAAACATGCAACTCTTCACATTCTCCTGAATAATCAAAGGGTCCTATTGTTAAAATCTTTGCAGAACATAACCGTGTTTTACACAAAGCTTTTTCATGGAAAAGATCTCTGGAAATAGTACAATTTAAATTGCAATTTTCCTTTCCCAGTTCACAAGACTTTTGAGGCAGAGGAGCAAATTGACACAATTCCAATTATCTTACAGATTTGGGGAAATGAAAGGGTAAGTCTACTTACCCGAGGCATTTTTTGACACTGCTCTTCCTACACGATGAACTGTTATTAGCCGAGAAGGCAGATTGACAATCTGTTCCCTGGCCTCTGCCAATAAGAGATGCATGAGAGCAGCCAGGGCAATTCTCCCTCTAATATCCCCCTCACTCTTCCGAGAGAAGATCCCTCCCTGCTGCCTTCGGCGGAATGCTTGAAGTCGTGAACTTAACATGTAAAGATCACAGCCATGATCCCACACCCTGCTCCCTTCCGGTCTGAGGAGAGATTTAGGGAGTGTCGGGTCTGGGTGGATGAAGGCATGGCCATCAATGGTGGGGCAAAGTGGGACGGAGGGGGTGCACATTGGTGGATGTGCCTTCAGCTGCTGAAGCCCCATGCTCTGGAATCCCCTCTCGCAACTCCACCTCCCACTCCTCCTTCAAGGCTCTGCTTAAAACCCATCACTTCGACTAAGATATTGGTCACCCCGAGTAACATTTCCTTCTTTGGCTTGGCATCCATGTTTTGGTTGCATTTGCTTGACGGGTATTTCATTCACAGAATCTCTATGATATAGATACAAGATCATTTTTAAAAATGGAATTTATCCATGTAAATGGAAAGATACATTAGTGTTGTCTGGGGTGCAATTTGTTGAAACTTGAAAATAGTTTTCTATCTTAAGAAAGAATTAAAAAGGTTGGGTCTGCACTGTGCCAAATATACTGCATTCAATGTACTCATTAAAATATAATTATTTCTTTCAGTTGTTTAACAGAAATGTTAGATTTGCACTGTAGTAATTTTAGATGCCATAAGGGTTTTAGAATGTGTCATATATTATATTCTGAAAAATATAGATTTTTTCCCCTTTTATATACTTTTGGATTTGATGTTGAGGTTGAACTCAACCTTCCAGAGAGAATGGAAAGCCCTGGGGAATTTTATTATCCAATAGTTTCCCGCCAAAAGCTCTTACAAATGACTGTCTAAAGTTATTTTGACCTGAACCTTTGTTTTGTCAGGGACACTGAGAACTGTGAGCCTTATGTCGCATACTGGGCTCTGACATTGTGCAGTTCTGCACTTTTGAACTGCTTTCTGTTTTCTTCTCCTGTTAATGCAGACTGTTTCTCTGACTTTTGTGTAAGTCACAGCCCACAACAATCTGCAGCATTACCTAGGCAACCCCGAAGGCATTCAGAGAGGTCAGTGATCAGAGACCTCAACTATCTTCTAGGTCATTTGAGAGAATGTTCCAGGAGCAGTGAAGACCAGATCTAACAGGAACTAGCACCAGTCAATAATTCTTAGACCAACACAACCTGTTTTTATTGTTTTAACCAGTGTTTTTTCACTGTCCTCCTGGCCGTTTCTCTTCAACAGTAAAATCTCACCCAATAAAGCTTGAACCCCATGGACACAGAATTATTAGGCTTTGCAACGTCTATACCTTCCAAAGATGTTATGCCATCCAAAAGTAGGAGTGTATTTTTTTATGCAGGAAACACTTACCAGAAATCTGTGCCTGTTTATTTTTGCATTACAATGGCCTATTGGTAATTAAAACTGTTCTAGCCTCTTTTTACATCCAAGTACTAAAAGCTTTTATCAATTTTTTTTGTAAAAACGAAGCAGCGAAAAGTAACTATTTCATAAAACCCTATTACAAGCAAGGATTTTGGAGCTGAAAAGTAAATATACTGATTCTTCACCGTCACCATGGCGATTTCAAGATTCCATTGCCACTGCTGGCTTTCTCCGTAAATTTACAAGAACATTTTGTTGTATTCAGCTGATGTTTAGAAACATAGGAGGGGAAATTTGTTTAGGCCCATTTACTGGCACAAAATGGGCGGCGCACTCGGAGCAGGCGCCAGAATCCAGAGGCCTGAGGTTCGTTCCGAAATTGGGCCTCAGGACTCTTCAACGTTTCTGGTGAGCTGTTTCGGGCCTCTTGGTGCAACTTGCCTGTTTCAAGGACACCAATTTGGGCCAGTTGTAACACTGACAGCAGCCCTCAGGTAGGTCCGGGGTTGGGGGGGGGAAGAGAAAGAAAAAAGAAAGACTTGCATTTATGTAGCGCCTTTCACGACTTCAGGACCTCCCAAAACGCTTTACAGCCAATGAAGTATTTTTTGAAGTGTAGTCACTGTTGTAATGTAGGAAACGTGGTAGCCAATTTGTGCATAGCAAGCTCCCACAAATAGCAATGTGATAATGACCAGACAGTCTGTTTTTAGTGATGTTGATTGAAGGATAAATATTGACCAGAACACTGGGGAGAATTCCCCTGCTTTTCTTCAAAATAGTGCCTTGGGATCTTTTACATCCACCTGAGAGAGCAGACGGGGCTTTGGTTTAACATTTTATCTGAAAGATGCACCTCTGAAAATGCAGCGCTCTCTCTACATTGCACTGGAGTGTCAGCCTAGATTTTTGCGTTTAAGTCTCTGGAGTGGGACTTGAACCCACAACCTTCTAACTCAGAGAAACACATCTCGTTGAAACATATAAAATTCTTAAGGGGCTTCACAGGGTAGACGCTGGGAGGATGTTTCCCCTGGCTCGGTAGTCTAGAACTAGAGGTCACTGTAGTGTATGTACCCGTCTACCTTTAAGAGAACTATTGTATGTAACCGTTCACCTTTAAGAGAACTACTTTAGGTGTGGCACTACTTGTTTGGCTTCTGTATACTGTAATACCGACGGTGACCACACCGGTATATAAGTGTTGTGGCATGATTCCTTGGGCAGATTCGCCCTGACCTTCGAATAGTAAAGACCTGTTTGTTTGTTATTCCTGAAGTCTGTGTCGTTATTAACTGTACAACCCACAGACTTTACACTGGCGATGAGTCCAATCGTACCCTGCCGCAAGACTACCAAAGCAACTAAAGAGCATCGAAGAGAGGCAAACGCCCTCGTCGTTCTGCTGGAAGAAAACACGAGGCTGCAGCAATAGAAAGGAGGAAGACTTTAGCAACAAAAGCTTCCATCAGCAACAGGCACTGACTACCCTTCTACCACGGTGCGGAGTGAGCCGATCAGCAGGAAACAAGGCGGCCGCGGAGACTGTGAGTAGGGGAAGGTGTAGAGAATATCCGGAGGATAAGGGCTGTGCACTCGACCACGGTCGAGGGGGAGCAGAGCTGGTCAGGAAGGCGGGTCCAACGGCGTCGTGAGATAGCCGGACCGCGATCGGCGGGAAAAGCCGGGCAGCGACCGAAGCCACGAAGCGCTGAGACCGGGAGCAGGCGCGGGAAGAGAGAAACTCAGCCGCAGCCGGGGAGGGAAGCACCGGACTGCGTGAGGGCTGGGAGGCGAACGGGAGCCGGGCGTGTGGGAGAGGCAGAGCCGACCAAAGGAGGCTGCGTGAGAGCCAGTCCAGCGGCTGAACTGTTCTCCACCAACGGGGTACCCAGCGCCGGTAGAGCCGAACGTGGGGGAGAGAGAGACAGAGCCGAGCAAGGGGAGAGAGACTGCGCGAGAGCCAGTCCAGCGGCTGAACTGTTCTCCGTGAACGGGGTACCCAGCGCCGGTAGAGCCGTGCGAGCGGGAGAGAAAGACAGAGCCGAGTAAGGGGAGCTGTGCGGAAGCCAGCCCAGCGGCTGAACCTGTCTGCTGTGGGGAAAGCGTACCCCTCCCACCAGGGAAGAAACGCGGGAAGCCGCCATTAGGCGGAGAAGACGACAGACGCGGGAGACTGCCATTGAAGGGGCGGGGAGAGAAGGAAAGAGTGGGAAACCACCATTTTTGCGGGAAAAACCGCCATCTTAGAAATAAATAAATAATAAATAAGAATTTAAAGAAATACTTGTGCTGCTCCCAAGGAAAGGAAGATGCCTAAGCGAGGGAATATTAACGATTTTAATTCTGAGATAGAAGACTGGGCCACGTACGTGGAACGCATCGAGATCTATTGTGAAGCCAACAAAATAGAGGAAGACGACAAAGCGATAACATTGCTAAACTCGATGGGCGCAAAGACATACGGGCTCTTGAAGCATCTACTAGCACCAGCTAAACCGGCGGATCAGACTTTCGAAGGGATTGTGGCTGTTCTGAAGGACCACTTGAACCCCACACCGTTGATGTTGGCTGAACGATTCAAATTCTATGCAAGAACGCAACGGAAAGACGAAAGCAACGCGGAATATTTGGTCGAACTGCGTAGGGTAGCGAAATGCTGCCAGTTCGGAGGGAATCTGACAGAGGCACTGCGAGACAAGTTCGTATGCGAATTGTCCAAGGAAGGGACACAAAAGCGACTACTCGAAGAGAACGACCTCATACTTGACAGGGCTGTCCTTATAGCCGCATCGCACGAAGCCGCAGCGAAAGGAACGGCGGAAATGCAGCTAAAGGCGGCGGCACTCGGGGTGGACCAAATTACCTCAAGTACAACAAAATGCTATCGTTGTGGGAAGACAACACACGACCAGAATCAATGCTGGTTTAAGAACCAAGAATGTAGGAAATGTGGCAAACTGGGTCACATCGCTAAGGTATGCCGGTCAGGGAAGAAGACCAACAACCAAAGGAAGCCACCACAAGAAAAGTACAACAAGGTACACAAGGTGGCTGAGAAGAGTTCAGACGAACAGAATTCAGACTCAGACCCAAACAGCCAGGAGCTGGGTAGTCTGAGAATTCACAATGTGAGTAAGGAAGCTGACCTACAAACTATCTGGGTCATACTAAAAATAGCTGGAGTCCAAGTAAGAATGGAGTTGGACACTGGATCAGCTCTATCAGTCATAAATCGAAGGGACTACCACCGGCTATTCTCTCACATACCCTTAAGAAATACCAAGTTCGTATTGCAGACATACACGGGGCATAAGGTATACCCCATGGGGAAGATAAGAGTCAAGGTGAGAGATAGGGGTGAAGAACACCCAAGAATGAACTTGTATGTATTATCTGAGGGAGGACCACCACTTCTAGGACGAGAGTGGATCAAGAAAATAGACATGGAATGGCACTATCTAAAAGCCATAATGAGTGAGGACTCGGTGCAAGCTATCAGCTCAGATTCTGAAACGGATGACGATAAGACCAACTCAAATATGGAAGACAAGGCTAAAATGAACTTGCCGACTATGGTGGAGAAAACGAAGACATGCATAAAGGCTTATGCTACCGAGAAGAATAAAGCTTCAGAGCAGAACTCCAGTTTGACAGAGAATTCTGAGCCTGTTCAAGTTAAGGACTTATCCACGACGGAAGAACACCGAACTCGGACTCAAACTTATTTCAAAGTACGACAACAATTAGAACAGTTGAGTTACCGTCTCGTACAAGAGATGAAAACAATGGAAAGGTTCTGGGACACCGAATGGGAGAACCTGGAAAGACAGCAGAGGCAGCTAGCTCAAGCAAAGAGCGACCATAGAGCCATCCTGACCAATTACCGATCACATCTCCCTTATGATGTTCAGGAGTTAGAATATTTGCATGATCTAGAGATACAGCATAAAGGCAAACCACGCTACACTGAGGATTTTGTTCTGCAATTGGAGACGGAGCTAGTGCAAGCAAGGTTAAGAGAAGCTGAATCGCAGTGTGCACTTAAAGATATGCAGAAAAAAATCTTGGACATGGAAAAGAGAAACGCTTCTTTACCTGATGTGAATAATGTGGCCATGTTGCAAGAGGAGCTTATAGGGGCGAAACTGAAAGAAGCTAAGCAAAGGATGTTGGAACTTGAAACACAGAACCAAATCAGCAGTAACCAGCTATGTCGAGCAGAGAAGGAGTGCTATGGTCTACATGAGGAGGTGCAATATCTCTCAGCCCAGAATAAGGGACTGCTCACTCAGTTAAATGAAAGTAATCGGAAAATGGCTGAGATAGACTGCAGGAATAAAGAAGATTTGATGGCAGTGAGACTTCGAGAGGCAGATAGCATAGCAGCCTTGGCTGAACTCCAACAGGAAATTGCGAAAGAAGCAAATGAAGAGGAATCTTCAGGAAGCCAGGATGTTATTCCAGTTCTTCTCTACGACTCCTTACAAGCAGAGTGTGAGAAGTTGAAAGAACAGTATGAACAGGCCCAGGCTACAATTCTGGAGGGGGTTAACTCGGCAACCTCCGAAAAGCTAGTTTCAGTAGAAGCATATGAACAACTAAAGGTTGAACATGAGCAAGAAGTCCAAAGGCTGCAGGAAATTCTTGATGAGCTCAAGGCCAAGACAGACTCATCGGTAGAAGTTCCATCCATAGATGAGAAATTAGAGGTGAAAGACATGGCAGAACATGAAAGACAAGATGTCCAAGAACTCATAAAAATATTGAAGGAAACCCAAGACAAATATGAGGCGGCAATGTCCGAGGTTCAACAACTTGAAGAACAGATTCAACTGGGAATCCTTTCAGTGGAAGAAAAGGAAACTGTAAGAAACACAGAGACTGTAAGAATGGTCCCTGAACATGAGCTAGAGAGCATCAGGGCGCAACTTTTCCGAGCGCTGAAAGCCAAAGTACAAGAGGAACAGAAGGTGGAAGCATTGGAGGAAAAGGTGGATGAAATGGAGAAGACTCTGATCCACAGTGTTCCCGTGGAAGAGTTAACGGTCAGCCAACTCCTTCATATGCTGAGGGAAAAGACTCTGCAATGGGAACAATCTGAACACGAGCTTCAATCTTCAACGGGAAGGAGTTCGGAGCTCTCAAAAGTTTGGGAAATAGCTGAGGTTGCAAAACAGACTTTACTGGGATGCCAAAAGTACGCTGAATCGCGTCTATGTGAACAACAGAATGTTGAAACAGCTGCTCCAGTAGAAGGATTGAATAGCCCGATCAATCAATCCCCGAGGGAAGGGGAAGTGTTGAAATCACAAATGAGGTCATTAGTGAAGGATTTGCAGGAGACCCAGGAAGAGCGGGTTGAAGATGAATGCATGAAGAAGTCTTTTCAAGAAAGATGTCTAGGGAAGGAACCACAGTCAGCTAACATCCAGATGGGTAAGGAGGAAGTAGGAGGCCCTCTCGCTGGCCTAACTCAGGACGAACCCGAATATTACCATGACCTGTTGAGTGACACTGAATATTACGAGGATGTGGTCTGCCCAGTTTGTGATGAAAACTCCCAAAGTGCCGAAATCAGGATGAAGCACTTAAAGTCGAAGGAACATAGAGAGTTGGTGGCGCTACAGCTGGCAGCTGATAAGGGAGCCCCGAGAGTCTCCAAAAAGCAGAAAAGAAAAAGAAGAAGCAGAAGATGATAACTATCGCAAATATTATCACTTCTACCAGATCATGCGTGGACCCTACGAAAGGAGTTAAATCAGTTGGGAAGTAGGAAAATATCAAGGCAACCCAGTTGTTGTAAAAGTCAGCACTGCTGGTTCAGCAGGACGAAAGTTCAAGCTGTTACGTCAAGAAAAGGATATGGAGGAGTCACGCTAGCAATGTGAACCATCTACACCAAAGAGATGTTGTTCGGACCGAGTCAAGATCAGAGACTGAATCTGTGAACTGTTCCCGCAGAGACTGAACCTGTGAACTGTTTCCCACCGAGACTATGTCTGTAAATTGTTTTATATGAAGTTGAAGATATATTATGTTTAATGGGGACTCTGTATGTAATAAGCTAAAAAGGGAGGATTGTAGTGTATGTACCCGTCTACCTTTAAGAGAACTATTGTATGTAACCGTTCATCTTTAAGAGAACTACTTTAGGTGTGGCACTACTTGTTTGGCTTCTGTATACTGTAATACCGACGCTGACCACACCGGTATATAAGTGTTGTGGCATGATTCCTTGGGCAGATTCGCCCTGACCTTCGAATAGTAAAGACCTGTTTGTTTGTTATTCCTGAAGTCTGTGTCGTTATTAACTGTACAACCCACAGACTTTACAGTCACAGTCTCAGAATAAGGAGTCGACCATTTAGGAATGAGATGAAGAGAAATTTCTTCACTCAAAGGGTTGTAAATCTTTGGCATTCTCTACCCCAGAGAGCTGTGGATGCTCAGTTGTTGAGTATATTCAAGACAGAGATCGCTAGTTTTTTGAGCACTGAGGGAATCAAGAGATATGGGGATGGTGCCAGAAGGTGGAGTTGAGATAGAAGATAAGCCATAATCTTACTGAATGGCGGAGCAGGCTTTAAGGGTCGTATGGCCTAGTCCTGCTCCTATTTCTTATGTTCTTATGTTCAGAGGCAAGAGTGCTACCAACTGAACCATGGCTGAGGGAATGGGAGAGAGAGCAAACATGGGTCACCAACAGCCTGCAGTAGTCCTGTGGAGCCAAGAAGTGAAGAGAATCATTACTGCTCTTCTTGGCTCCACATTAAGGTAAGATAACATTTTAAAAACTTAATTTTTTGTTGGGAGCTTTCAGTGGTCCATTTAAGGGCGGCTGGTTGGGCTTGAGCAGAAGTGCTCCCCAGGCTCCACAATGAGTCCTTGGGCCTCCCCAGCCCAGGCCTTGCCTCTCCCTCTCAGCACCGGCATTGACTGTCAAAGCCTCTGCCCAGCACGAACATTATGCTGGGTACTTTTCCCTTGGGTCCTCGGGCTCTCGACGCAATATTTCCTCCTGCTCGCCGACCCTGACTCTCCTGGAATATTTAAATACGGCCTGGGAGTTAAAATGGCCCAGGCCTCAGGCTGAGCTCCCAGTGGAGGTTTTCTTCCAGCCCCAAACAATTACAATCAGCCCCCTTTTTTATTCCATTTTGAATAATACGAACTCCTAAAATTCTAGACTTTACAACCTCAAACAAATGAGTATATTTTATAGTCGCTACCTGTTGTGCATCTATGATTTGATTGAGTGTTTAAAGGAATATGACCACTAATTTCATTTTAAATTAGATCACTTCAGGTGGTCAGCTATTAAAGTGACTAAATTCCAGGTTTTAGTGGAGAATTAGTTAAATCAAAAACTATTGAACAATTTGAACCATTTGATCAGCGTGATTTTTTTACAACACAATGGAAATACCAATTAAATAAACCTGGGGGTCGATTTTAACCCCCAGCATATTTCGAGCAGGTGGTGGGTAGGGACGAGTGTAAAACTCACTCTCTGGCCTTAAATTGAGGCCCGGGTTATTTCAACTCCTGGGCCTCGTCTACGTGCAATCAGTGAGCCGCCCACCCGAAATGGGCTGAAAGCTTCAGCTGGCCGGTGAGCGGGAGAGGCGGGCATCAAAGGAAGGCTCGCCAGCAAACAGTTAAGTTGCGGGGAGGGGGGGTTTAGGGATGTCTTGTGGGAGTGAAGGGGGGAGGTCTGGGATAGGGAAGGCAATCCTGTTCCTCCTGGCTCCACAAAGGAAAGTTTTTCACTTAACTCGGAATTCCTCTTCGTCCTTCCTGACAGCTGCTGACCTGTGTTCACCTGGTGGCATGTTACAGTGGCTTCCCGTTGGTTACAATGCAATCAGAGTCCTACTGATGGAATAGGACCCTTATTTGCATAAATTCATGAGGCACCTCAGCTGCTTACAGGTTAAGATCACAGGTGGCAGAATGGGTAACTAACCTGCTCAGTTTTAACTGTCGACTCGCCCAGTTTCTGCCAGGTGGGTAGGGTTAAAATTAAATTTGTGTTCTACCTTCAAGTTGCATGCTGCTATGTAATAACAAAGGTAATTGATGCAACTGTAAAACGGCAATGTGTTCGGGCAATACAAACTCGGTCATGCCATTGGCAATGCCGTGTGCACTAGTTACTCTTTGTTAAAAGTTTCCATCAAGTTATTTGCTCCTGATAAAGAAAGAACTTGCATTTATATAACACATTCCATGACCTCAAGCCGTTCTAACATGCTTTACAGCCAATGAAGTACTTTTTGAAGTGTAGTCACTGTTGTAATGCAGGACACTTGCGCACAACGAGGTCCCTCAAACAGCAATGTGATAATGACCAGATTATCTGATTTAGTGCCATTGGTTGAGGGGTAAATATCGGGTAGGATTCCCCATAAATACTGGGGAGAACTCCCCTACTCTTCTTCAAAATAGTGCTATAGGATCTTTTACGTCCACCTGAGAGGGCAGAGAGGGCCTCAGTTTAATATTTCATCCAAAAGACAGTGCAGCACTTCCTCAGTATGAAATGTCAGCCTAGAATTTGTGCTCAAGTCCCTGGAGTGGGTCTTGAACTTACGACCTTCTAATTCAGAAGCAAGAGTGCTAACTGAGCCATTGCTTATCCTTCCTTATATGCACAGCCTTATCCTCTTTCTCGGAAATGACATGGATTGCTTCATATACAATTAATTACTTTGAAGTAACTGTTATGATGGTAGGCAAATGCAGCAGCCATATTGTGCACAGCAAGATCCCATAAACAGTAATGAGGTGAATGACCAGATAATCTGTTTTAGGTTAAGGGAGGAAAGTTGTTTAGGAGACTAGGAAAACTCCTTGCTCTTCTGTAAATTGTGTCATGGGATCTTTAATGCCCGCCAGAACCCTGCTTTACGAACTTTTCTGAAGCTTGCACATTACAGTACTTACTTCCTTGAAACATCCCCTCCTGTGTGACAATGTATTTGAGATGCTGCAGTTGGAGTCTAAGGATGAACAGAAGACATGCTTACTGTGGTAAACCACGTTCACTATCGTTAGCACTGTTCACCACTGTTCGTTATAACTGTATCACTGACCACTATTGTATCACGGTACGAGGTCGCCTCTTGCCACACTGCTATACCTGGGATGACCACTGCCGACTCCGCCTTGGCTCCACCCACCAGGCCAGGTATAAAGGTGAGCGACTGGCTGGTATTCCTCCTGCTTGGATCGGATCACCCACGAGAGTGGGCTGTTATTTAGTCAATAAAAACCTTTAGTCACCTTCGTAACTCTTCGCCTTTTATTGGAGGAATTGATAGGTATATCAATTTTATTGACTAAATTTAATGATGTCCGACAACGAGTCACAACCGGCGGAGGAGCCACCAGCGCAGCTCCCAGGAGCACAGCCACACCAGCCAGCTTGGCTGCGAGCCCTCAGACCGCCGTACCTGGACCTGAACCCACGAGCAGCAAACTCAGCCGCAGACTTTAAACACTGGCTGGTCTGCTTCGAATCATACCTGAGAGAATCCAGCGTCCCTCAGGCATCCAAACTAAGTGTCCTGCAGGCACAACTGAGCCCGAGAGTATACACTCTCATCGAGGACATGACTACCTACGAGACCGCCATCAACCTGCTGAAACAGAAGTACCGGACCCCGGTAAACTACATGTACGCTAGGCACCTCCTAAGATCACGGCCGCAACAGCCAGGAGAATCAGTAGCCGAATTCTCACAGGCGCTATATGCACTCGCCAGGAACTGTGACTTTAAATCGGTGTCGGCAGCCGAAAATACTGAAGATAATATCCGCGACGCATTCCTGAAAGGCCTACGGTCCGAGTACTCACGGCAAAGACTGCTGGAAGCTAAAGACCTCAGCATGGAAAAAGCTGAAGCCCTCGCTATCTCCCTGGAAGTGGCCCACCAAGATCAGGAAGCATTCACCAGGTACTGCTCGCGACCCTGGGACTCGGGCCCGACCCCTACCACAGCACCCTTCCCAGCGCCGCCCCCGGGACCTACCTCTGCGTCGGCGTCCCGGACCCGACCGGCCCCGCCACCCCCGGCACCGGCCCCGACATCGGGCATCCGCGATCGGGCCGCCGGCTGTTTTTTTTGTGGCCAGGAGAAGCACCCGAGGTCGCGCTGCCCAGCCAAGAACTCCATATGTAGAACCTGCCTGAAGAAAGGCCACTTCTCCAAGGCCTGCAGGAGCGGATCCTCAGAGGCCAGCAGTGCCGCATGCGAACTATGGGGGCGGCCATCTTCGTTTAGGGCAACTGAGGCCAGCATCCCCACACATGAGTCATGGGGGCGGCCATCTTTGTTTAGGGCAACTGAGGCCAGCATCCCCACACATGAGTCATGGGGGCGGCCATCTTTGATTAAGGCAACCGACCCCAATAGTGCCTCATGGGGCCCTACCTCGTGGGAGACGCCATTTTACTCACCACGCCCGACCGCCTCGCCCGCAGATGACAACGACTCGCTCAGCTACACACTAGCTTCCGTCACCCTGGACCAAGCCCGCCCGCACCATCTGTCCAAGTCAATGATGGACATCAAAGTGAACGGCCACGCCACGACCTGCCTGTTCGACAGCGGAAGCACGGAGAGCTTCATCCACCCAGACACGGTGAGCCACTACTCCCTCTCTGTCCTACCAACGCGCAGCCGAATCTCGATGGCATCGAGGTCCCACGCCACGGACATCAGCGGCTACTGTGTCGTGACCCTGTCGGTTAAGGGCACGGAGTATAAAAACTTTAAACTCCTCGTCCTCCCCCATCTCTGCGCTGCCGTCCTACTAGGGCTGGACTTCCAATCCCACCTCCAAAGCGTAACCCTAGCATACGGTGGACCCCTCCCCCCACTCACAGTCAACAACCAGCAAACGTTAAACCGCCCACCGCGTAACACCTGCAGCCTCTCCACCCTCAAGGTCCCGCCACCCTCTCTGTTTGCTAACCTTACCCCTGACTGCAAACCCGTCGCTACCAAAAGCAGGCGGTATAGCGCCGGGGACAGAGCCTTCATTAGCTCTGAGGTGCGGCGCCTCCTGAAAGAGGGCATTATCGAGGGGAGCAGCAGCCCCTGGCGTGCCCAGGTCGTAGTCGTAAAGACCGGCGATAAAAACCGCCTGGTCATCGACTACAGCCAGACCATAAACAGATATACCCAGCTGGACGCATACCCCCTCCCCCGCATATCTGACATGGTCAATCAGATTGCACAGTATAAAGTATTCTCGACCATCGACCTGAAGTCGGCCTACCACCAACTCCCTATCCACCCTGAGGACCGCCAGTATACCGCCTTCGAGGCGAATGGGCGCCTATACCACTTCCTTAGGGTCCCCTTCGGTGTCACTAATGGGGTCTCGGTCTTCCAAAGGGAGATGGACCAGATGGTTGACCAGAACGAACTGCAGGCTACATTCCCCTACCTAGATAACGTCACTATCTGCGGCCGCGACCAGCAGGAACATGACGCGAATCTGGAGAAATTCCTCCGTACGGCCCAACGGCTGAACCTCACCTACAATAAGGAGAAATGCGTGTTTAACACCACGCGCCTTGCCATCCTCGGCTGCGTAGTGGAGAACGGAATCATCGGCCCCGACCCAGAAAGAATGCGCCCCCTCATGGAGCTACCCCTCCCCCACTGCCCTAAAGCACTTAGGAGAACCCTGGGGCTTTTCGCCTACTATGCCCAATGGGTACCCAATTACGCGGACAAAGCCAGACCCCTCCTGAAAGCCACTTCCTTCCCCCTCACGGAGGAGGCGTGCGCGGCCTTCTCCCTCATTAAGGGAGACATAGCCAAGGCCACGATGCACGCAGTGGACGAGTCCATCCCCTTTCAGGTGGAGAGCGACGCCTCCGACTTCGCCTTAGCCGCCACCCTAAACCAGGAGGGGAGGCCAGTGGCCTTCTTCTCAAGGACCCTACAGGGCCCCGAGATCCGACATTCGTCGGTCGAGAAAGAGGCCCAGGCGATCGTGGAGGCAGTACGGCGCTGGAGGCACTACCTGGCAGGCAAACGATTTACCCTCCTCACCGACCAGCGTTCGGTGGCTTTCATGTTTAATAACAAGCTGAAGGGCAAAATCAAGAATGACAAGATTTTGAGATGGAGAATCGAGCTCTCCACCTACGATTATGAGATCTTGTACCGGCCAGGCAAGCTGAATGAATCCCCTGATGCCCTTTCACGAATGACATGCGCCAGCGCGCATATCGATAGGCTTCAGACCCTCCACGACCAGCTCTGCCACCCCGGAGTCACCAGACTCTACCATTTCATTAAGGCCCGCAACCTGACCTACTCCATCGAGGAGGTCAGGACCATGACCAGGAACTGCCAGACCTGTGCGGAGTGCAAACCGCACTTCTATAGGCCGGACCGAGCAAGCCTGATCAAGGCCACCCGCCCCTTCGAGCGCCTGAGCATCGACTTTAAGGGGCCCCTCCCGTCCTCTGACCGTAATGTGTACTTCCTCAACATCGTTGATGAGTACTCCCGTTTCCCCTTTGCCTTCCCCTGCCCCGACATGACCAGTAGCACGGTCATTAAGTGCCTGAATGCCCTCTTCGCCTTGTTCGGGTTCCCGAACTATATACACAGCGACCGGGGCTCCTCCTTCATGAGCGAGGAACTCCGGCAATTCCTCCTAGAGAGAGGTATTGCAGCAAGCAGGACCACCAGCTACAACCCCAGAGGTAACGGTCAGGTGGAAAGAGAGAACGCGACGGTATGGAAGGCCGTCCTCTTAGCCTTAAAGTCTAAGGGCCTCCCAACCTCCCGCTGGCAAGAAGTCCTCCCGACAGCGCTGCACTCCATCCGGTCATTACTTTGCACGGCCACTAACACCACCCCCCATGAACGAATGTTCGTTTTCCCCAGGAAGTCGACTACGGGAACCACTCTACCAACCTGGCTGACCGCCCCGGGGCCGGTCTGGCTGCGGAAACACGTGAGGACCCATAAAACGGACCCCCTGGTCGAGAGGGTGAACCTCCTGCACGCCAACCCCCAGTACGCCTACGTGGCGTACCCAGACGGGCGGGAGGACACTGTCTCCCTACGAGACCTCGCACCCTCAGCCGATCCGGAAACACCGCCACCACCCCCCCCAACCTCAGTCCAGGTAGACGGCATGCCGGAACCCCACGAGCCCTCGCCGACCACGCAAACACCAGCATCAACACCGGATAAGGCACCAGCACCGGATAAGGCAACACCACCGCTGCGGCGATCGGAGAGGCTTACGAAGCCTCCGGACAGACTGACCTACCAGAATTGGTAGTACACTTCACCCCGCCGGACTTAATTCTAAACAAGGGGTGAATGTGGTAAACCACGTTCACTATCGTTAGCACTGTTCACCACTGTTCGTTATAACTGTATCACTGACCACTATTGTATCACGGTACGAGGTCGCCTCTTGCCACACTGCTATACCTGGGATGACCACTGCCGACTCCGCCTTGGCTCCACCCACCAGGCCAGGTATAAAGGTGAGCGACTGGCTGGTATTCCTCCTGCTTGGATCGGATCACCCACGAGAGTGGGCTGTTATTTAGTCAATAAAAACCTTTAGTCACCTTCGTAACTCTTCGCCTTTTATTGGAGGAATTGATAGGTATATCACTTACCAATCCTGCTCAGCCTCTAAGAAAACATCTTGTTAAGGCACTTTTTAATTAATATGGTGCCATCGACTCAAATGGGTTTGGGGCAGTCAATGCCACTCCCATATCTGAATTGCTTGACGTACCTTGTTCCATTCTTCTGTGGTTATCCATATCTGCTGTCAGACTATCTTTCCATAGATTCAATTGGTCTGCAAGAGACCAAACTTCAAATATACAACAGGACAGTAACGCAAGATTTTGTTTGGCATCACATTCTCAGGATCTGGACAATTTCAAGCTACAGTACAGTGTAAATACACCTCGACTTTAAGTGGGACTTCTTTTCCCTTTGCCATTCTTTACTTAGGGCTGCATGACCTTATTCATATTAACTTCACTTTCCTGAACTCCAGCCTCTTTTGAGGACCCCTTTATTCTCATTCAGTGCTGTTCATTTATAGTGAATAGATCCCTAAGGGCTATCTTCAGTAAAACTGCAAGCAAACTGATTGCAATAGGGGTGCTTATTTCCAATTGTATAAGGGAAGGGGCCCAGAGGGATCTCAATTATTCTATTTTAGAGATTGAATGCCCTTTCACTGTACATTCACTCAGTCCCCCCTGTAGTGCTTGCAGTCTGGCAGCTCCACAAGCTGAAAATGGCACTCAACAAGCCCATATTATAATACATGCAATGCTAACCTTGAGTTCTTCCAGCTCCATTCATCTCCAGTTTTGCCACGAATCCAACAAACTAGTCTGACCAGAAAGTTCACATCAACAATGGAGACAATGAGAACAACTGCAGTTGATGATGAAAATAGTCCAGTGTCCTGATCGCTTCCCTGAGACTGACCCTGCCCTAAAGGAAGAGTGACTCTGAAACTGTTCACAATGATAATTTAGACATTTTAACTCCTCATGCTTGATCAATATGAAGACTATAAAAAGGATGTCAAATAGATATTCTGAACTTGGATAATTAATCTACCCTACTTTTAATTACCCATTGCATCATTTAATTTAGTCAGAAGTTTCTTCTCCCCATATTCTATGTCTGTGGAATATAGGTAATTGCAAAAGTTAACACTTGGCAGCTAAGTTACTAGTCCCATTTCTCCCAATATTTATATTAGCATCAATGCCATAGCAAAAGTTAAATATGCACAATTTAGTGCTAAGCCATTATACTTTACCAGGAAGGTCTCAGGCATGGTGTTCTGTGTCTGTGCTGCTAGCTGTCAGCTATGGTATCAAGAGGTGCTACAATTGGTCTGAGCATCTCGGGAAAGGTGGAGATTCAGCTATGGCTGCCACTCTTGATCACTATCCAGTAACCTTTGCTGGAAAGTGAATGGATTTGAATGTGGAGTGAGGACAGGAATGGGCACAGTTGTGATGCTGTCCATGATTAAATAGCTGTCTGATACTCATTGTCTGGCTAACAGATGAAAGATGCCATTTGGCAAGGTACTGCTGGTGTGCCAGGACCAGTGGAGCTCTACACTAGCATGATTCAGGCAGTTTAAGAAAAGAAAGAAAGACTTGCATTTATATAGTGCTTTTAACAAACACCGGATGTCTCAAAGCGCTTTACAGCCAATGAAATATTTTTTGAAGTGTAGTCACTGTTGTAATGTAGGAATTAAGGAGAGAAGAGAACACTGGAGAAGAACCATCTTTTAAAATATTGTCAGTTTGTGGCAAATGGGGTAACAGAGATCACTTTATAAATAATTAGGATTTAAAAAAAATTTTGTAAGCTACCAAAAAAAAACTATTTTGCTTTTCAAATAAATAAACTTTTAAAATAAGTATTCTGAGGAATATATTAACTTGTAAATTTAGCTACAAATGAGATACAAATCAAACATTTTTAATTCCTGTAAATGGATGATTTGAATTTCCAAGAAGGAGACAAAAGTGTGGGCGATTCACTCAGAAAGAAAGTAGTCAGGGTTAAAGAACTGCCCCAAATCTCCATTGTCTTTGACTTGCTTGGTCTGCTGTTGAGTCACTGTGTGTCAGCTGAAAAATTTGTTTGCCGTCTTTTCAGTGAGCATCCTTTATCTTGCTGTGAAAGGCTATGTCAAGGTTCTTGCCATTTGTTTTGTATGCCTGACATAACTCATGTACCATTATTTATTCTTACAAGCTCCCTAATGTTTACTGGTAAAAAAAAACACATTGATGAATATTGTAGCAAATGCATAAAATGGATTTAACATAACCAGGCATCTGGTAGAAATGTTTTACAGTGGCCACGTAGACAACTAGCAGTACTTTGATTCATTCAGATATGCGACAAGTCCAAATATAAATATACAAATATTATACAAATAAAACTTATTTTTCATATGTGTGAACAAACAGAATAACACAGTGAATGATAACTTATTTGTAACACTCATTGTAATATAAGAAATAAAGTGCACCATGTTGTCCCCATTAGCAGATTAAATACTCGTGACTAGTCTTATCACTGAACCTTTACTTAAGGAGAAAGCATTCTCTCTTTAGGTTCGGCTTCTTTACCAGATCTTGCAGACTAACCCAGACCTTGTACTTCTGTCCTCTTTTACCCTAGCTGGACAAGAAGCCACAAACTTGAACTTTGACCCTCCCCTAGCTTTCCATGTCCAGGTTTTGACCAGTTCAGCTGCCCATTAAATTGGCATCTAGGAATTGTCCTCCAAGGTGGGAGTACCTGGACAATTAATCCTTACTGATCTCAAATGAATAAGGCCATCCCAGCAATGTGTGGATGATTGCTGGATTGTCTAAATAAACTCCCACTGTCTGGATAGACACAGGGCTAGATTTTCAGTATAGACAGTTTTGGGGCGCTAAGCTTAGCGCCCGCCCGAAGTTATCGCCCGCCCCAAAGTAGTGCCCCGTTGCCGGAAATTCAGTGGCTTCGCCCTAAGAGGTTGGTGGAGCGCTAAAAGAGGCGTTCCACTAGTATCTTTAGGCGCTAAGCCGGCGGTGGAGAGCGCAACACCCGAGCTCGGGCGCAGCGCACGGCAGACACTCTGGTGCCAGTGAGCTCTTAAAGGGGAAGGGTGCAATCTGGGGAGAAACGGGAGGAGGAGGAGAAGGAGGAGGAGGAGGAGGAGGAGGAGGAATAAGAATAATTGGTGCCCGGAAACATAAATAGACCGATCAGAACAACACACAGCTTACTTCCACACAACACATGCAGAGTGCCTTTTGTACGAGTGCCCTTTAATTTGCGCTCACCAGGGTGTGTTGCGTTCCATTTTACAAACGCTCTGGACGCCAGGCGCACAATGGGGCGGTCCGACTGAAGTTTGGATTCGGGGCGGCCAAAGGGCGTTGCACGAGGATGTGACGTCATTTTCTGCGCGCGCATCCGGGCGGCCGCTAAACTTTGCGCCGGCGCTAACGGGCAACTTAATTTGGGGCGGGGCGCAAACTGCGCTGCGCCCAGGCGCTACACGCATAGCGCCCGAAAATCACTTCTCTTAAGGCGCTAACTGCTGGCGCAAGCAACTGAAAATCTAGCCCACAGTGTCTGAATCTAATCCACATATCCAGAAGCTGTGCATTGAGGGTTTAACCTCTCGTGGGTTCAATTTGACTTAATATTAATGCACATTACACTGGAAGCCTTCCATGTTCAAACAGTCAAAAATCCCACATTGCAGTGTCATTGAAAGAAAGAAGTTCCAATTATTCCATTGGTTAGGCTAATGTAAATTTGGGAAAAAACATAGAAACATAGAAAATAGGAGCAGGAGTAAGCCATTTGGCCCCTCGAGCCTGCTCCGCCATTCAATGCGATCATGGCTGATCATCCAACTTCAGTACCCGGTCTCTGCCTTCTCCCCATATCCCTTGATCCCTTTAGCCTTAAGGAACATATCCAACTCCTTCTTGAATATATTTAATGAATTGGCCTCTACTGCCTTCTGTGGTAGAGAATTCCACAGGTTCACCACACTCTGGGTGAAGAAATTCCTCCTCATTTCTGTCCTAAATGGCCTACCCCTTATCCTTAGACTGTGACCCCTGGTTCTGGACTCCCTGACCATCGGGAACATCCTTCCTGCATCTAGTCTGTCCAGTCCTGTCAGAATTTTATAAATTTCAATAAGATCCCCTCTCATTCTTCTAAACTCCAGCGAGTACAAGCCCAATCATTCCAATCTCTCCTCATGCGTCATTCCTGCCATCCCAGGTATCAGCCTGGTGAATCTTCACTGAACTCCTTCCATGGCAAGAACATCCTTCCTCAGATAAGGCGACCAAAACTGCACACAATACTCAAGATGTGGTCTCACCAAGGCCCTGTACAACTGCAGCAAGACATCCTTGTTCCTGTACTCAAACCCTCTCGTTACGAAGGCCAACATTTGCCTTCTTAACCGCCTGCTGCACCTGCATGCTTACCTTCAGCGACTGGTGCACAAGGACACCCAGGTCTCGTTGCACTTCCCCTTCTCCCAACCTATTGCCATTCAGATAATAATCTGCCTTCCTGTTTTTGCCACCAAAGTGGATAACCTCACATTTATCCACATTATATTGCGTCTGCCGTGCTTTTGCCCAATCACCCAACCTATCCAAATCATCCTGGAGTTTCTCGGCATCCTCCTCACAGCACACACGCCCACCCAGCTTTGTGTCATCTGCAAATTTGGAGATATTACATCTAGTTCCCTTGTCTAGTCATTAATATATATTGTGAATAGCTGGGGTCCAAGGACCAATCCCTGCGGTACCCCACTAGTCACTGCCTGCCACTCGGAAAAAGAAAAACTATTTCCACTGGTTGGTGAGTCGGTAATTAGAGAGCATAAATTTAAGGTCACCACCAAAAGAATGAGGCGATGAGCCGATATAAAACCTTAATATGACCTTAGTTAGAGTACTGTGTGCAGCATAGGAAGTATATTGAGGCTTTAGAGAGGGTCCAACACAGACTAACTAGGCTGCTGTCCAGTACGAGGAATAAAAATACTTGAAATATTGGGGCATTTTTTCATCAGAACAACACAGATTATGGGGTAATGTGATAGAAGTGTTTACATTTATGAAAGGATAGGACAGGGTAGATAAAGTCAAGCTGTTTCAGTAATTGAGGGATTTAGAATGAGGCACCATTGATACAAGATTAAATGTAAGAGATTTAGAACAGAGGGCAAGAGAAACTTCTTTGCACAGAGAGTTGTGAGGGTTAGTGGTTGAGGCAGAACTATGTCAACCTTCAAGATTAGATTGGATAGGTGGCTGAAGAAAAAAGAAAAATGGGAACAGGGAGGGGAATGTGATTAAAACTATTTGCTCACATGGAGGGTAAACACCAGCATGGACTGGTTGGGCCAAATGGTCTGCTTTTTTTTGTTGTACCTTCTATGACCCCAATATTTATGGGCACGCGGGGAAGGTGCGGATGAGGCCGTAAAAAAGGCCAACTAAGCCAGCAAGGCCAGGGACACAGGAGATCCTGCCGAATTTAACGGCAGGACCTTGTTATCAGTTTTTTCTTCCGTTTTCCACCCAGCTGATGGTCAAATTGAAAGCCCGGCCGGCTGCCGGGTGGGAAGACCAGCGGCAGGAAGCCGCAGCTGGAGCCCCTTAGGAATGGTCCCCAGAAATCGGGAGGGGGAAAGGTCGGCAATCGGAGCAGTGGGGGGGGGGGGGGGAGTCGGGGTGGGGGGAAGATGACCGCGATCGGCAGAGGGGAGATGAAGACTTCCTTGAGGGGCTGGAGGGAGCACTCCTCCTGAACCACAAGCAGTGTTGTAAAAGGCACTTACCTTGTGGGGCCGGCAGCTCCCGCCTCCCTTTCACTGCCGGATTTCCCAACCCCTGAGAAACCCGCGCATCAACTGTAAAAAAATGTTGGACTCCCAATTGAACTGTGGGAGCCTGATTTTAAAATGTTAATGAAGTGCCCCGCCTCTCCTCGGACGCCAAGAAACCCGCCTCCATAAACACAGCAATGAGTGCATACGCAGCAGGTTGGGGTCGTGTCGCCCGTTTTTTAATTTTTAACCATCTCCCGCCCATCGTGGGGTGGGAGGGTAATGGGGAAGGTTACTATCGAGGCCTATGTATTTTTATGTATGAATGGAGAGGCTAAAACATTTTTAAAAAATCTGAAATGGGTTGTTAAGAAAATTCAACTTCAGCAGGGGCACAAAATGGAAAATAGTGGATCGACCGCCCGTTATGCACTCTGCCCAATTTTCCTTTCCATTGATTTCAAAGGAGGGGCCCTTGAAGTTGAATTTTACCCCCAAAATGTCCAACCAAAAATAATGGCAGAAGCAGTATGCTTAATAATACAAAGTATTACATAGTATATACAGCACAGGAACAGATCATTCAGACCAACAGGTCCATGCCAGTGTTTATGCTCCACACGATCCTCCTCCCACCCCTCTTCATCTAACCCCATCAACATATCCTTCTATTCCTTTCCCACTCATATTTTTATCTAACTTCCCCTTGAAATCATCTGTGCTATTCGCTTCAACCACTCCCTGTGGTAGCGAGTTCCACATTCTAACCACACTCTGGGTAAAGAAGTTTCTCCTGAATTCCCTATTCAATTTATTAGTAACTATCTTATATTTATGGCCCCTAGTTCTGGTCTCGCCCACAAGTGGAAACTTTGGCTGGGATTTTCCTCATCTCAGCGGGTCTGGGGCGGGCGATGTTGGTGGTGGGTCGCGGCCCCACTGCTGGCTCTATCCCGCTCTGGAAAATGAATTTACGTTGATAGGGCTTGTTAAGCCTGCCCAGCGCGTTTCCCGGGCCAATTACAGGAACCGGGTCTGGTGACGTCATTTCATGACGTGTCATCAGCTGGTTTCCTTAAAGGGACCAACTTTCTTTTGATATTTGTGCTGTCAGTGTTCTACAGCATTGAAGTGCTGCAAACACTGACAAGCACTGCACAGAGGTGCACTGCTGCACCCAGGTTCTCCCATGACTCCCTCCATATGCTTATGGAGGGAGTCACAGCACGCAGGGAGGTCCTCTTCCCTTCTGATCGGCAGAAGAGACCTCCCCAGGAGACCAACACAGCCTGGTTGCACATTGCACAGGAGGTCACAAGCAGGGATGTCATCAGAAGGACCTGGGTACAGTGGCGCAAACCTTTCAATTATTTCATTAAATCATGAAACATTAGTACAAAGCTACACTCAGCATTCTGTCAATGGTGAGAGAGAGCCCTTCCAATGAGGTGAGAGTAGATGGAGAGTGGAAATTGGAAAGTGGAAAGCCTGCAGAATCTATGCTGGAAATGGACTGAGAAACAGCTTGTGGCTGAGGAAAGTGATGATCTGTCAGGTGGGAGCTTTTACTGTACATTTGAATCTGTCAAGTAATCAGCTGGAGCAATGGCCATTCAACTCCTGCCTCAGGTTCACAGACGTGGTCCCCAAGCAGCGTGGACCCCGTGGGCGAGCAGTGAAAGTTAAAAGGAAAGGTTTAAAGCATTGTTAAGGGTCTGTCAACAACCCAATAATTGGTTCAATTGGGTTGCACGCCTCTGCAGGTTGGGTCCGATCGGAGATCACACACACAACATTGGGAAACCCGCTGTCAAAAAAAATCAAATTTCCCCTCCAACCTGCCACCGATCCCGCCTGCTGACCCTCCGGAAAATTCAGGCCTTCTTCTCTACGTCTACCCTATCATAATCTTGAAGACCTCTATCATGTCACCCCTCAGTCTTCTCTTGTCTAGAGAAAAGAGCTCCTGCCTGTTCAGTCTTTGCTGATAGGTGTAACCTCAGAATTCTGGTATCATTCTAGTAACTAATGTTTGCACCTTCTTTAGTGCCTCTATATCCTTTTCATAACATGGAGCCCAGGGCCTAGAAATTGTGGAACGCTGAAAATCTGATAGTAACATTGGCGACCGAGGATAACGGCCGCTGGCTGAGAGGGCGCAGGCAGTACCGGCATTTTGGTACTGCCTGCTCATTAACATCAGCGTGTCGGTGATTTTCCAGTGTAACGCGTTCTTTGCAACGCTAATCTCGGAAGGAGGCCAAATGTCGCCTCTGTCTTCCACTCACAGTGTAGTGGAATGGGGAAGAAAGGAACGACCCGAACGTGCTCCAAAAATATGAGCTGCTACCTGATATTTATCGATTTTTCATTTGTTCATGACATGAATGCAGATAAAAGAGATCTTATCACAGATCATCTTCAATCATTGCAATGGAGTTCACCCATTGATTGATTGGTAAAAGCATACAGTCGATTCACATTGTATAATTCATTAAGGCTCAATAATGACATGAAATTATTCTTAGATAATACATATCCCGGAACATAAAATGCGGGCTCATTACATATATTTCTCCATATAATAAATGAGTAACTGAAATGTCGATATTCCCTGTTGTGTTACAAAGACTGAGAGGTGCATGACTGCAAATGTAGTTCCCAACAGTGAATCCTGTCTTGTCTGCTCATTTATTAAAGGGTTTATGAAAATTACTTGTATAAGTAGCTAATCTGGGAACAGGTCCTGTAGAGTCTCATCTTTAGGTTTAGTTATTTTTCTGTGCCTAACGGGGCCCGTTGATTATCTGGACCTTTTTTTAATATTAGTTCTTGGGACGTGGGCGTTGCTGGCAAAGCCAGCATTTATTGCCCATCCCTAATTGCCCTTGAGAAATTTGTAATGCACTGTCTGATGGGGTGGTGGATACTGATTCAATAGTAGCCTTTAGAATAGAATTGGATAAATACTTGAAGGAGAAAAAATTGCAGGAATATGGTGAAAGCGGGGAAGTGGGACTAACTGGATTGGTCTTCGCAGCGCACTCGATGGGCCGAATGGCCTCCTTTTGTGCTGAACTATTCTATGATTCTATAATTCTATAGAAAGTGGTGGTGAGCCGCCTTCTTGAACCACTGCAGTCCGTGTGGTGAAGGTACTCCCACAGTGCTGTTAGGGAGGGAGTTCCAGGATTTTGGCCCAGTGACAACAAAGGAACGGCGATATCCTTTCAAGTCAGGATGGTGTCCATCTGAAATCCAACTGTGAGTCTTGTCATATAATACAGTGTGAATCCACCATCACAGGTCGTGAATGTATTGTGATCATGTTTGGTTTTCAGTTTAAGCAGATGGAATTATACTATTAACCTGTATCAATAAAAGGAATAATGTTTAATTACCAAGGGCTGCATCAATGGAAGTGGATGTGAATTTCACTGTGAGTGTAATTTTTTTGCTGACGTGAACAACAGCTACTGTTTAGGTTCAGTTGTTGAGTCGAGTATTGACAGGAAATGGGTGTGTTTTTGTTGAGCGGTGAAATTATTTACTGACCCGCAAATACTGTAGGCCTCCCGGAAAGCTGCCAGAAAATGCAATCTCCCCCCCCCACCACCCCCACCCTGCCACTCATGGGCAAAAGATGAAAGTTTAAAAGAAGAACCTTGGCAAGAAATTCCGACATCCATCTGAGGTGTTTTCCACTTGTCAGCATCCATCCTCATAAGTCCTGCCAGAATCCTCGTGGCCGTTAACGCTGCTGACAGACCTTTTAGCAGTAGCACTCACTGGCGTGACTTAGCGAGGGCTGCAATGCGAGCGGAGAACTCCAAAATGGATGAGTTGGCGCCAACTCTGCATTGCACGCCGATTGACATCACGCTCCAACTCATTACAATACTCTCGCCGATGGCAGGCAACAGCAGCGCTGCTGACCTGCCAAAAATGGCAGCCTGGGACCTCCCTCCGGCTGGCGGTAGAGCGCCGGCCGCCATTTATTTGGCATTTCATGGCGGTAATGGGTGGCACAAACCACACGAATTTCTAGGCCCAGAACTGTGCACCGTACTCCAAGTGTGGTCTAACCAAGGTTCTATACAAATTTAACATAACTTCTCTACTGTTCAATTCTAGCCCTCTAGAAATGAACCCCAGTGCTTTGTTTGCTTTTTTTAATGACTTTATTAACCTGCATCACTACTTTAATGATCTGTGTGTCCATACCCCCAGATCCCTCTGTTCCTCTACCCCATTTAGACACTTATTTTCTTAGGAGTATGTGGCCTCCTTATTCTTCCTACCAAAATGTATTACCTTACACTTATCTATATTGAAGTTCATTTGCCAATTACACGCCCATTCTGCAAGTTTATTAATGCCTTCCTGTATTTTGTTGCAGTCCTACTCTCTATTAACTACACCCCCCAATTTGGTGTCATCCGCAAATTTTGAAATTGTACTTCTGATTCCTGAGTACAAATCATTTATATAAATGGTGTACAACAGTGGTCCCAGCACCGATCCTTGTGGAACACCGCTTCCCACCATTTGCCAATCCGAGTAATTACCTTTAACGCCTACTCTTTGTTTTCTGTTTTGTAACCAGCTTGCTCTCCATTCTGCTACTTCTCCCCTACATGTTCGGAATTTAGTCGCGAGTCTACTAAGTGATACATTATCAAAGACTTTTTGGAAATCCAAATATATTACATCTACTACATTATCCTTATCTACCCTTTCTGTTACTTCTTCAAAGAATTCAATAAGCTTGGTCAAGCATGACCTTCCCTTTTGAAATCTGTGCTGACTACTCTTTATTATATTTTCAGTTTCTAGATGCTTTTCCATTACATCTTTGATAAAGGATTCCATTTTCTTTCCCACCACCGACATTAAGCTAATTAGTCTATAGTTCCCTGGATTTGTTCTATCTCCCTTTTTATATATAGGAAACACATTATCCATTGAGCTAGCTATTAACAGGGAAGTAGATAAATAATTGAAAATTTAAAAAGGCATGTGGAAAGGGCAGGAGAATGGGACTGTTACAATGTTGGATTGGCCTTAGATATTCTCTTGGGTACAATGGTGCTAGTCATACCTGCAAGCAGTCTGAGCATCTTACATTTAGGGATATCCCTGTACTTCCAATATATAATTATATACAATAACATAACCAAGGAGTGTAACAATAATACCTATTTCTAATCTGAACCAGATATTCATGATTTTCACAAATGCCCCACGTGCCTCTCCAATCTTTTCAAGGGCAGACTGAGAAAACACCTGGTCACACGAGATATGAATCATTAAACTGTTTTATTTCATAATAAGGAAACATAAAAAGCAATAGTTATAATCAGACTCACTTAATTCAACCAGTACAACATCACTAAAGACAGATTATCTGGTCATTTATCTCACTGATGTTTGTGGGATCTTGCTGTGTGCAAATTGGCTGTTGTGTTTGTCTATATTGCAACAGTGACTACACTTCAAAAGTAATTAAAATTCTGTTAAAGGCTCTGAGATGTCCTGAGTTCTTTCTTAGTTTAGTTGGCATGCAAGCCATTAATTACCCTTTTTTATTCTTTCACGGGATGTGGGCATCGCTGGCAAGGCCAACGTTTATTGCCCATCCCTAATTGTCATTAACTGAGTGGCTTGCTAGGCCATTTCAGAGGGCTATGGGTCTGGAGTCACATATAGGCCAGACCGGGTAAGGACAGCAGATTTCCTACCCTAAAGGACATTATGAACCAGATGGGGTTTTACGACAATCCAGTAGTTACATGGTTGCCATTACTGAGACTAGCTTTTTATTCCAGATTTATTTATTAACTGAATTTAAATTCCCCAGCTGCCATGGTGGGATTATGAACTCATGCCTCCAGATGATTAGTCCAGGCCTCTGGATTACTAGTCCAGTAACATAACTACTATGCTACCATTCCCTTGTGGACATCTTGACACATCAGTGGATATGAACTATGCTGGCATCTACATGCCAAGCACATTAGTAGGTGCCCCATTGTAGGGGTTCACAAAAATCCCCTAAATCCCTGAAGATCGGAAAATATTGGTCCACATCGTGGATGAAGAATTGCGTGATTTGAATTGTCTCTGTGTTGGACAATGTTTAAAAGCATACCCAGAACTCTTGGACAACATCAGGACTTTAAGATTAAAATGGTACCTCTGAGTTTCGAACTGTGTAAATTGCAGATAGGTTTGAAAATGGCCGTCAGAAAGGCATGGCCAAAAGACAAAAGAGAAGTAGCTCGAAGTGTCTGTGTAAGTGGGAGGATCAAGCAGTGGCAGTCAGACCTGTCAATCAAACCAGGGAATTTCCCTTCTCTACAGAGGCAATGTTTATTTATTGAAACTGCAGGATGTTGACATAAGGGATTAAACCACTTGAGACTAAACCGCAGAACAAAGGGCTCTGTTTACATAGCAATCCAACCCATTGAAAACCCCTTACACACACAATGAGACACATCGAAACTACGGCAAAGACTTTGATAGGGGACAGATCAGTATGGATGAGTTTTTGAATCACCCATTACTCCCTTTTGTTCAGCCCAGGGAGCTCCGGATGTAGGCGGGAACACTTTGGCCCCAGAATGTAGACACATTCAAACTACTCCAAGCTTTATTTGAATCAGCCAATCACAGCCTTTCTCTTGTGTATTCGAACTTTGGGTGCGAATTTTGCACACAGACCCTTTCAGTGCAAAACAGCAGGAGCTGGCAGGATATAAAGATAGCTCCTGAGAAGCTATCTCTCTCTTATTTCCTTGGACCACAGGTGAGCAGGTTTCTGACTCCTCAGCAAGGCAACCTAGTAAGGAGTTAAAGGGGGGTGGTAATTTAGGGGAAATTGCTAAGATTGTTTAATTAACATTGTAGCCATTTATCCCTCATTTTTGCCATCTGTCTTCCCCCATTTAAGCAATTGTACAGTGATTACTAAAATCGTGTGGTGTAGTTTTCTTTCGTGTAATAAAAGTTGATTTTCTCACATCCAGACCAGTTGTCCGTTTTTAATATATCATTAATTATAAGTCCTCCAGTCCGAACTGGAAGGTGGGGTTTAGCAATTCGAAACTGCTGTTTGGGATTTGTCAGAGGTGCAGTGGCAAAAAGGCTGCCTGACCAGGTGAATTACCATAAACCCCGAAAAAGATGCCCCCCTACAGCATATTGTCAACTGATGGCAAAAAAAGAAAGAGTACCACTATTGTTTCTTTAATTTTGTCCCTTCCTTTGTTGAGGATGCTTACATTTGCTGTGACATGGTCCTACAAGCCTTGGTAGTCTTCCGGTACCTCACACAAGTTATTTTTCCTCTCTCTAGCACTGAAGCCAATTGTAACACCACAATTACTGCCGTGGCTGATATCAGCTAATTCATCACAAATCAAGAATTAAACCAGGGACTTTTTGATCTGTATGGTATTGTGCTACCCTGTGGCTTTACCCACTGAGCCATCATCTAACATTTGAAAACATAAATAACACAGAGTGAGCTCAAGACTGTCAGATAATTCTGTTGCAGTCTGTAATATTTATGACATCATCTGAATCTCTCAATTAGATTAAAGTATTGCAATCCACTCCCAAACATTCATTATTCCCCATATAAATTAGATCTGTATTTGTGAATCATTAAAGCCACTCAACCATGTGCACAGCAAATGAAAATAAGAATATCAAATGGATTTTTTCAGACTCATTGACTCAATCATGTTGTTTTCAAAGTGATTTTCTTTTGTTAATTTTGCTCCAATGAAACATGTCATTGGCCTAGTGAAATGCATTAAGTTTTCATTTGTCAAAACCAAACAGGCACAACATTAATAAAAGTGAAACATGAATAATAAGAACCTTTAATGAGTAAATCAGAGCAATAACATTGAAGGATAAGAGGTCATGCTCAAATAGGATCAGCCTTTGGATGAAACAAATGATTGCAGGCTCAATCATTTTCTGCTGTGGATGCCTGATATATAATCGAATTGCTGGATAACACACTGTGCTTTAAATATGTCAATGTTAAAGAATAAGTAGTCACCTCCAAAAGCCCAAGTGAATATTTCCACTTTATGCTATCTAACCAAGCATCTTCCTTTTTTTGGCTTTTAGATCCTCCTCCTCATTTTTCCCCTCTCTTCTAGGCATTGACACTTACTAGGGTGTAATTCCACATGTGTTAGCAGCTCTTCAGTAATTTGCCTAACGTGGTCATTATTCATTATGGTTAACAGCGAATGTTAGCAAGCTATTTGAGCATGGGATGCATCACAACCAAGCAATGTTTGGAGCAACACGTGTGGTCACACATGAGATTACAGTTGCTCTCGGGTTGCCAACCCCACAACCAACCTGTTTTCATCCAATGTCCACTTACACTCATTTTCCAGCAGGGATTACTGGTTACTGATCAGAAGCAAGAACCCTGATTGTTTTTTCTCTCTCCTCCTAGCCAATGGCATTTATGCCACTATAGCACCGCTGCAGCCACCTTGGCTGAAATCAGCTAACTCCGCATAGAGTTAGAATCAAACCTGGGACCTTTCTGACATGTGCAGGTCAATATCATACCAGCCAGAGCATTTGGCTGCTGAATCAGAAGGAGAGATCCCCTGACAAAGATTTTCTAATTAATTAGGAAAGGACTGACAGAGAACATACAATAGTTGCAGTGTGCAGGGACTTAAATTGTAAAGATTCAATCTGGATCCTTTAAGGACTGAGAATATTAAAGTGAAACATCACATGATAGTATTTCTTTCACTGAACATGTGTCATCTCCAGCAGGTTATATCATTTGAATATGATGCACACGAGCAATCTGTGAAATTCCAGCACAGCATTCCTACAGTACAACAGTGACCACACTTCAAAAAAGTACTTCATTGGCTGTAAAGCGCTTTGGGACGTCCAGTGGTCGTGAAAGGCGCTTTATAAATGCAAGACTTACTTTTATGTGTACGCATTTCAACAATTAAAATGGGGTCAAGGTTAAAATAAAACACAAAAATAATAATTGAAATGGAAATAATGAATGAGATTGAATTAACACTCAATTCAGTGAAAACATTTGGATTACAAATTTGCCTGGAATAATCTTTACAATGATAATGTGGCTGCACATTTCAGCTGACAGCAGTGTCGATGTTTTGCCCCGAAGCTTCGTCTAGAGTAATTATCAGTCTGCATCGATTTAAACCCAACTTTAATGTATTAGTGCACAATGATTAAAACACCAATTAAACCAGTTATTGCTGCAGAGCTGACTAAACAAAGACTAGATGTGTAGCGGTAATGTTACTGGACTAGTAATCAAGCAGGCCTGGACTAATGATCTGCGAGACAAGAGTTCACATCCCACCATGGCAGCTGGGGAATTTAAATTCAATTAAATAAATCTGGAATAATAAACTAGTATCAGTAATGGCGACCATGAAACTGCCAGGTTGTCATTAAAAACCCATCTGGTTCATGAATGTCCTTTAGGGAAGGAATCTGCCGTCCTTACCCAGTCTGGCCTATATGTGACTCCAGACGCACAGCAATGTGATTGACTCTTAACTGCCCTCTGAAATGGCCTAGCAAGCCACTCAGCTGTCAAGAAGGTGGCTCACCACCAACTTCTCAAGAGCAATTAGGGATGGGCAATAAATGCTGGCCTTGCCAGTAACACCCACATCCTGTGAATGAATTTTTAAAAAACTCCAAAATTTGAGGAACAAATATTTGTCCAAATCTAGTTTCCTAAACCTTTTAACCACTAGGGTTCCAAAAGTAGTCCTGCTTTAAACTTCCTTCTTTGTAATGTCAAAAACGGGCAGCACGGTGGCATAGTGGTTAGCACGGTTGCCTCACAGCGCCAGGGACCCGGGTTCGAATCCGGCCTCAGGTGACTGTCTGTGTGGAGTTTGCACATTCTCCCCGTGTTTGCGTGGGTTTTCTCCGGGTGCTCCAGTTTCCTCCCACAGTCCAAAGATGTGTGGGTTAGGTTGATTGGCTATGATAAATTGACCCTTAGTGTTAGGGGGATTAAAATATGTGGGGTTACGGGGATAGGGTGGGATATGTGTTGGTGTAGGGGTTACGGGGATCGGGTGGGATATGTGTCGGTGCAGGCTCGATGGGCCGAAATGGCCTCTATCTGCACTGTGGGGTTTCTGTGATTCTGTGAAAAACATTCATTTGCACAGGAGGCAACCAAAACAGTGCATCAGTTCAACTCAAAACAATGGAAGCATGTGCTAGAGGCAAATTTTACAGAAAAAAGTTTTCTGAGCACATCTGCAAATGGAGAATAATATTTTAGCAAAATAAAATGCCATTCCTAAATAAAATGTGCATTTTATCCGATGTAAATGTTGAATTCTCAAGGCTTTCTGGCTTAATTTCCTAAAGAGGTAGAAGCTAAGGCTATATATTAAGGGAATGTACCCAGGCTAACCAATGGGGAGATGTTGTCCCTTTTACTGAGGCAAATCATGTGTAAAAATGTCAAGTGCATCAAAAGGCCGTCTTTGTTTTGTCCACTATTAAATGCCACGTTGAGGCTTTGCAAAGGTCTTGCTGTTCAATTGCTGTGCAACAGTCGAGCCCACCTCCATGTAGTACTCTTTATGCTGGCGAATGCTGTTAATAAAATAATACCGAATGACCCCCCCCCCCTTACTGCTCTAACTCACATACTTACAGGGCCTGGCCATTCCACAGAATCCATTAGGTACTGAGCCAGCGTGAAGCCGAGAAAGAGTATTTTTCCGTTGCTATCTGGTATGCTGTCTAGCATGAGGGTAACCTTTAATTAAACTCAGCACACATCAACACACTGAGCTGAAAGGTTTGCCGAATCAAATTCTGCCAGTAGAGCAAATACACACCACAGGAGGTTAAAGAAAAAATCTACTGTGTTCTCCAAAAGAAAAATCAATCAAAATAGACTTAATAAACTGTCTGTTACCAGTCGGTATGGCACTGATGTTGGGTTATTTACCTTAAAACCATATGTTGAACTGAAGAGAAAGTAACTTTTGTGCTGAAAAACAGCACAAACATGCCAGTCCACAGACAAAGATCTAAAAAACAAACTGCCAGCCTCTGGCCTCCCGAGGCAGCCTCGAAGTGGGCAGCCAGTGATCCTGTCTGAGACAGGCAAGAGTCGTAGTAAAATATTTAAATCAGGCTCCTACACTGGTTGTAGAATCCAATGTTATTTTCCATTATCAATGGGCAGTGCCCACCCTCCACCCATTGGTACTGGATGTACCTTAGCCTAACCAGTGATCCTTAAAGGAATCATGAAGGCAGCTCCCAAACACCCAGAAACAAACCTGTGGCACAGACTTTTGTGGGGCCAGGTGGAACATGAATAAATGCTCTTCCCGGCCCCACAAAGAATCTCCCACCTACTGCTGGCTGTTCAGTGCATTTCCCGCCCCGGGATTGCCTTCCTCCTCCCCAAAGGCTTACTTCCAAGCTCGGCTCCACGGAGATCCATTTCATTTCCTGCGCCACCAGAAAGGCGAGCTATCCGATCCCATTCAAATGAGGCCCGACTATGAAAATGGTTCAGGCCTCTCACTAATGTCAATCGCACTGCCCACCACCCACCCAACGTGCGTTCTTTAAAATTATCGCCATGTCCACGTGCGGGTGTTCTAAGCTTTTCTTCTGTGATTTGGTTTTATGAAAATAAATCTTTTTGTTGACTCACACAGCTCGGGACGGAAAAAGTTCCAAAATCACAAACCTGGGGGTCATTTTAACTTCAATGGAAAGTAAAATCGGTCGGGGTGTAAAATAGGCGGCCGATCCGATCCCGTCCGTTTCCCGCCAGTCGGGTTAGTTTAAAATTACCCCCTAGTTATCTGTGCTATAACTAGCCTGATCACAAATTTAGTTTAGCAAAGCAAGAACAGAGATGGTACCATTACTTGCAGATCCTAGAAAAAATGATATTGCATCTTACATACTGATTTTCCTAATGAAAGCAGGCATATTTATATATCTGCCATGCTGAGAAAACTGAGTTTGTGACAGTTGTGAATGACAGCTTGGAATACCATAAGGAAAAGGGAGCTGTTTAAGATAGAATGTTGATGGGAATATATATGGGAATGCACATGGGATTAAGCAGAATGCTTCATTCAATTTGCGGTAAAACAAAGTCTGTACTCAAATCACACCATATCTCTATGGACAAATTTCTATTTCTCATCTACATGTTGGCGACATCAGCTGAAAACACAGCGTCAGTTTCCACATGTATACTGATGACATCCAGTTCTACCTTACCACCACTTCTCTTGACCCCTCCACGGTCTCTAAATTGTCAGACTGCTTGTTTGACATCCAGTTCTGGATGAGCAGGAATTTTCTCCAATTAAAATTGGGAAGATCGAAACCATTGTTTTTGACCCTGCCACAAGCTCTGTTTCCTAGCCATTGACTCCATCCCTCTCCCTAACATCTGTCTGAGGCTGAACCACACTGTCACAACCTTGGGGGCTGATTTTCATTCAGAAGTCAGGAAGGAGGTGGGACTATAACTTTCGGGGTTGTAGTCCCGCCTCCATCGAGATGCGGTCAATCCACGCGATTTTAACTTGATTGACCTTGTTGAGCCCGCCCAGTGGGCTCAGCAGGCCAATTAAGGGCCACCCGGCAACAGGTGACGCCACAGACTGAAATTTCATCTGTCAAGACGTTTTGACAGATGAAATATTAGTGTTTCACAGCTGTTTGAAGCTGTCAAACACTGACAGTCTTACTTCCAACCTGAGCCCTTCTACACAGGCTCAGTTAGAAATCTCACCAGCACAGAAAGCTGCAGGCTGTCACTTTTGACAGTTCGCAGCCATTCTGCTTTCTGTGCCGGTTAGATGATGGACTCCCGAAACCTAGAGGAAGGAAGGCCGAAAAGTTAAGTACAGGTAATTTAAACGTCTTTACACACTTTCGACACACCAAACACACTTACCTTTGCACTCATGCACCCATCACTCACCTGAACACCGACATCTCGACCCCTCCAAGTCCTTCAACCTGACGGCTCGACTCCTCTAACTTGGCGTGGTTTGGAGCCGTCGGGAATCCCACACTTCAAGCTTTAAAATAGGGATTAGGCTAAAAACTGCCTGTTAACTACCTGTTAACAGGCAGTTAATTGGCACTAATCCCTTCCCGCCTCGGGTAGGCGGGTCCCAGTGCGGGGCGGGTACCCGCCTCCTTTGAAACTTACATGGAGGCGGGTTGGGGGCGGGATGGTGTCGGGGCCCCCGGATTCAGGAATTTAACCCCCCGCACGCCTCCAATCCTGACTCCATGGGTCAATGAAAATCGACCCCTTGGTGTCATACTTGACCCTGAAATTAGCTTCCAATCACATATCCGCGGCATAACTAAGACCGCCTATTTCCACCTCCGTAACATCGCCTGTCTCCGCCCTTGCCTCAGCGCATCCGATGCTGAAACCCTCATTCATGCCTTTGTTACCTTTAGACTTGACTTCCAACGCACTCCTGGCTGGCCTCCCACATTCTACCCTACGTAAACTTGAGGTCATCCAAATCTCGGCTGCCCGTGTCCTAACTCGCACCAAGTCCCATTCACCCATCACCTCTGTGCTCGCTGACTTACATTGGCTCCCGGTTAAGCCCAGGACCTGGGCCTGGGAGAGAGCAGCATCGGCAGAGCTTAAAAGCGGCGGCAGCAGCGAGGCCCGACCACAGAGCCTGGACCTGGACCTGGGAGAGAGCAGCATCGGCAGAGCTTAAAAGCGGCGGCAGCAGCGAGGCCCGACCACAGAGCCTGGACCTGGACCTGGGAGAGAGCAGCATCGGCAGAGCTTAAAAGCGGCGGCAGCAGCGAGGCCCGACCACAGAGCCTGGACCTGGACCCGGGAGAGAGCAGCATCGGCAGAGCTTAAAAGCGGCGGCAGCAGCGAGGCCCGACCACAGAGCCTGGACCTGGACCTGGGAGAGAGCAGCATCGGCAGAGCTTAAAAGCGGCGGCAGCAGCGAGGCCCGACCACAGAGCCTGGACCTGGACCTGGGAGAGAGCAGCATCGGCAGAGCTTAAAAGCGGCGGCAGCAGCGAGGCCCGACCACAGAGCCTGGACCTGGACCCGGGAGAGAGCAGCATCGGCAGAGCTTAAAAGCGGCGGCAGCAGCGAGGCCCGACCAATTCAGCAGCAGGGGAGAGAGGTAAAAAGTAATCAAAGTGTGACGTCAGCAGGAAGCAGGTAAGTGATTGGTTGGTGAGTACTTCTCTCTCTCTCTCTTATTTAAACTTTAACTCTGGTTTATAGTTTCTAAGGTCTCTCTGGTGTAGCGGGGACTGTTGGTAAAACTATTTAACTGTAGTGTAATTAGTGGGATTGATTGATTTAATTTAAACTCAATTAATTAAAGGGTAAATCATGGCAGGACAGCCCGGCCCCATGATCTGCTCCTCCTGCGATATGTGGGAACTCTGGGACACTTCCTGTGTCCCTGACAACTACGTGTGCAGGAAGTGCACCCAGCTGCAGCTACTGACAGACCGCATTGCGGCGCTGGAGCTGCGACTGGATGCATACTGGAGCGTTCACGATGCTCGGGACATCATGAATAGCACGTTTAGGGAGTTGGACACACCACAGGTAGAGGTTGGACAGGAAGAAAGGGAACGGGTGACCAACAGGCAGAGTACTAGGCGCAGGCAGGTTGTGCAGGGGTCCCCTGTGGCCATCTCCCTCTCCAACAGATACACCACTTTGAGTACTGTTGGGGGGGATGGCTTATCAGAGAAAGGCAGCAGCAGCCAACTTCCTGGCACCAGGGGTGGCTCTGCTGCACAGAATGGGAGGAAAAAGAGTGGTAGAGCTATAGTAATAGGCGATTCAATTGTAAGGGGAATAGATAGGCGTTTCTGCAGCCGCAAACGAGACTCCAGGATGGTGTGTTGCCTCCCTGGTGCAAGGGTCAAGGATGTCTCCGAGCAGCTGCAGAACATCTTGGAAGGGGAGGGTGAACAGCCAGTTGTTGTGGTGCATATAGGCACCAACGATGTAGGTAAAAAGCGGGATGAGGTCCTAAAAGCGGAATATAGGGAGTTAGGAGGTAAATTAAAAAACAGGACCTCAAAGGTAGTAATCTCAGGATTGCCACCAGTGCCACGTGCTAGTCAGAGTAAAAATAGAAGGATACTTCAGATGAATACATAGCTAGAGGAATGCTGCCAGGGGGAGGGATTCAAGTTTCTGGGACATTGGAACCGGTTCTGGGGGAGGTGGGACCAGTTCAAACCGGACGGTCTGCACCTGGGCAGGGCTGGAACCGATGTCCTAGGGGGTTTGTTTGCTAGTGCTGTGGGGGAGGGTTTAAACTAAAATGGAAGGGGGCTGGGAACCTGAGAAGGGAGACAAAGGAAAGGGAAACAAGGATAAAAGCAAAAGATAGGAAGGAGAAAAACAAAAGTGGCAGTCAGAGAAATCAACGGTTTAAATCAAACATGGCCACAGTAAATAATAATTCTAATAGGTCTAAGAGCGTTAAAAAAACAAGCCTGAAGGCTTTGTGTCTTAATGCGAGGAGCATTTGTAATAAGGTGGATGAATTGGCTGCGCAAATAGAGGTAAACGAATATGATTTGTTTGGGATTACGGAAACATGGCTCAAGGATGACCAAGACTGGGAACTCAACATCAAGGGGTATTCAATATTCAGGAAAGATAGGCAAAAAGGAAAGGGAGGTGGGGTAACATTACTGGTTAAAGAAGGGATTAACACAATTGTAATGAAGGATATTAGCACTGATGATGTGGAATCTGTATGGGTAGAATTGAGAAATACTAAGGGGAATAAAACATTAGTGGGAGTGGTATATAGACCTTGAAACAGTAAGGCGGAGGTTGGGGATGGCAGTAAAAGGGAAATTCAAGAAGCGTGCAATAAGGGCACAGTAGTCATCATGGGTGACTTTAATCTACATGTAGATTGGGCTAACCAAATTGGTAACAATACTGTGGAGGAGGAATTCCTGGAGTGTTTACGGGATGGTTTCCTGGACCAATATGTCGAGGAACCAACCAGAGATCAGGCCATCTTAGACTGGGTATTATGTAACGAGAAAGGATTAATTAGCAATCTTGTTGTACGAGGCCCCTTGGGTCGGAGCGATCATAATATGATCGAATTCTTCATTAAGATGGAGAATGAAGTAGTTGACTCAGAAACAAGGGTCCTCAATTTAAATAAAGGAAACTACAATGGTCTGAGGAGCAAGTTGGGTAGGATTGATTGGGGAATGGCACTCAAAGGGGTGACGGTGGATAGGCAATGGGAAACATTCAAAGACCGAATGGATGAACTACAGAAGTTGTTCATCCCAGTTTGGCATAAAAATAAAACAAAAAAGGTGACTCAACCGTGGGTAACAAGGGAAATTAGGGATAGCATAAGATCCAAGGAGAAGACATACAAATTGGCCAGAAAAAGCAATAGTCCTGAGGATTGGGAGCAGTTCAGGATTCAACAAAGGAGGACAAAGGGATTAATTAAGAAAGGGAAAATAGAATATGAGAGTAAGCTTGCATGGAACATAAAAACTGACTGTAAAAGCTTTTATAGATATGTGAAGAGAAAAAGATTGATGAAGTCAAGCGTAGGTCCCTTGCAGTCAGAATCGGGGGAATTTATAATGGGGAACAAAGAAATGGCAGACCAACTAAATACATATTTTGGTTCTGTCTTCACAAAGGAGGACACAAATAACCTCCCAGAAATACCGGGGAACATAGGGTTTGATGAAAGGGTGGAACTGAAAGAAATCAGTATTTGTAGGGAAATGGTGTTAGGAAAATTGATGGGACTGAAGGCCGATAAATCCCCAGGGCCTGATAATCTACATCCCAGGGTACTTAAGGAAGTGGCCCTAGAAATAGTAGATGCATTGCTGGTCATCTTCCAGAACTCGATAGACTCTGGAACAGTACCCATGGATTGGAGGGTAGCTAATGTTACCCCACTATTCAAAAAAGGTGGCAGAGAAAAAACGGGGAATTATAGACTGGTAAGCCTGAGATCGGTAGTGGGGAAAATGCTAGAGTCCATTATAAAAGATGTAATAGCAGAGCACTTGGAAAGCAGTGACAGGATCGGACAAAGTCAACATGGATTTACAAAAGGTAAATCATGCTTGACTAATCTACTGGAATTTTTTGAGGATGTAACTGGTAAAATAGATAAGGGAGAACCAGTGGATGTGGTGTATTTGGACTTTCAGAAGGCTTTCGATAAGGTCCCGCATAAGAGATTAGCGTGCAAAATTAAGGCACATGGGATTGGGGGCAAGGTATTGACTTGGATAGAGAATTGGTTGGCGGACAGAAAGCAAAGAGTTGGAATAAACGGGTCATTTTCCGAGTGGCAGGCAGTGACTAGTGGGGTACCGCAAGGATCGGTCCTAGGACCCCAGCTGTTCACAATATATATTAATGACCTGGACGAGGGAATTGGATGTAATATCTCCAAATTTGCAGATGACACAAAGCTGGGTGGGAGGGTATGCTGCGAGGAGGATGTCATGAAACTCCAGTACGATTTGGACAGGTTGGGTGATTGGGTAGAAACATGGCAAATGCACTATAATGTGGATAAATGTGAGGTTATCCACTTTGGTGGCAAAAACAGGAAGGCACATTATTATTTGAATGGCAATAGATTGGGAGAAGGGGAAGTGCAAAGAGACCTGGGTGTTCTTGTGCACCAGTCGCTGAAGGTAAGCATGCAGGTGCAGCAGGCGGTTAAGAAGGCAAATGGTATGTTGGCCTTCGTAGCAAGAGGGTTCGAGTACAAGAACAAGGATGTCTTGCTGCAGTTGTACAGGGCCTTGGTGAGACCGCACCTTGAGTATTGTGTGCAGTTTTGGTCACCTTATCTGAGGAAGGACGTTCTTGCCATGGAAGGAGTGCAGCGAAGATTCACCAGGCTGATACCTGGGATGGCAGGAATGACGTATGAGGAGAGATTGTGTTGATTGGGCTTACACTCACTGGAGTTTAGAAGATTGAGAGGGGATCTCATCGAAACCTATAAAATTCTGTCAGGCCTGGACAGACTAGATGCAGGAAGGATGTCCCCGATGGTCGGGGCGTCCAGAACCAGGGGTCATAGTCTAAGGATAAGGGGTAGGACATTTAGGACTGAAATGAGGAGGAATTTCTTCACCCAGAGAGTGGTGAACCTGTGGAATTCTCTGCCACAGAGGGCGGTGGAGGCCAGTTCATTAAATATATTCAAGAAAGAGTTGGATATATTTCTTAAGGCTAAAGGGATGAAGGGATATGGGGAGAAGGCAGGGACAGGGTACTGATTTTGAATGATCAGCCATGATCTCATTGAATGGCGGAGCAGGCTCGAAGGGCTGAATGGCCTACTCCTGCTCCTTTCTTCTATGTTTCAATGTTTCTATGCCTCGATTTCGAAAATTCTCATCCTTGTTTTTAAATCCCTCCAAAACCCTCCCCACAACTCCCCGAGATATCTGCGCTCCTCTAATTCTGCCCTCTTGAGCATCCCTGAATGTAATCGCTCAACCATTGGTGGCCGTGCCTTCTGTTGCCTAGGCCCTAAGCTCTGGAATTCCCTCCCTAAACCTCTCCACCTCTCTACCTCTCTTTCCTCCTTTAAGACGCTCCTTAAAACCTAACACTTTGACCAAGCTTTTGGTCACCTACCCTAATTTCTCCTTATGTGGCTCCGTGTCAAATTTTTTGTCTTATAATACTCCTGTGAAGTGCCTTGGGATGTTTTACTATGTTAAAGGCACTATATAAATACAAGTTGTTGTTATTGTTGTTGTTGACACAGGTTCAATTTTCAGTGGAGTGTTATATTGGGAGATCAACTACTATATTAATAGTGAGCCTTGGCTCAGTGTAGCATTCCTGCTGTTGAATCAGAAGGTTATCAGTTTGAGCCCCACTCCAAAGCACCCTGGCCAGTGGAGACATAGGTTTTGAACTCTGAGTATTGAGTCGACATCCAGCGGGGTGCTTGTGTCTGATGGGAGTGCAGTGCCCCTCCCCCACCCCACCACCGTAGCACCTGCAAGGAGGAGAGCATAGCTCCGGCCATTACTGGGTTGACATCCAGCGAGATATTCGTGCCTTATGGGAATGGAGTGGTGACCTCCCATCGCACCTAGCTGATTCCCCTGGTAGGGGGATGTGGGTCAGGCTAATGACCTAGCTACATTTAAAAAGGGTCTTTGTTACAGGAAATGCAGCACACGATCTGCTGGATGTAAAGCAGTGGCAGAAATGGGTTGTTTCATATTGTGTTAGAGAAGAAGAACTTATATATGGGGTAGAGTTTCCACTTTGGCCGCAATCGGCAATCCGGGCACAAATTGCACTCAAAATTGCGCTAGTTTTCAAAAGTGATTTTTTTTTTTGCTCATGTTTCCGCTCAAACTTATTTGCATATCGCCAAAAATAAAATTTACCATGAACCAATGCAATCGGGCAGCATGTTAAAGGGTAATTTTTTTTTTTTAAATGTTGCATTAAAAAGTATTGCGTGATATATTGAAGAGTGTTAACCTAGTGCAGTTTGATCAATACAGCTGAAAATGGATTAATCACAAGAAATAAGCATTGTTAATCAGAGTGGCTGGTCCACCGTCTGTGAGTAACCCGATTTTATATAACTGAAAAGGACAATAAAAAACTATACAGAACCATTTACTAGCTTCATTGGTGTTAGTTTCTTAGTAAATTTTAAAAAATGTAAAAGCTTTTAAAAGGTGTCAATTAGTTTCCTTGCGCCTAAATAATGTTAAGAGCCTCCGCGAAGGCCCACAAACGGGTGCAATAAGCAGAAACTCGCGATAGTGATGAATTCGATCCGGGGGGGCATGGCTGGTTTTGTGGGCGGGGCAGGCCTCCAGCACGATGTTTTTTAAAACTGCAGCAAAAGATCCCGGAAACTCGATTTGCGCTGAACGTAATTTGCGCTTGTAATTCCTCGATCTTTGGCGCTGGTTTAGTCAAATTTTGGGTGAATTGCGCAGGGAAAAAAAATCAGCGCAACCGGGCGGAAACCCCTGGCCTTGAAATGTTATTAATAGCTGTACAGGATATCCTGCTGGCTGTGGAGCATACTCAGAGTATTCCATCAGATTCAAAGGGCTGGATTTTACCAGCCCTGAGGAGGTGGGTTTGGAGGCAGGACTGCTGGGAAAATGGGAAAAATTGGAAGCGGGTCCCAACCCCGCTCCCAATCCACCTCCAAACCATCTTCCTGGGAGGCGTGTCCCCGACTCACGCAGGAACCCATCTCCTTGAGGCAGGAAGGGGATTACAGCCAATTAACTGCCTGTTAACAGGTAGTTAACAGGCAGTTTTGAGGCTTTTCCACATTTCACCCCTGCAATTGCGGGTTTCCCGACGGCTGCGAACCTTGCCAGGGTCAGCGAGGCGAGCAGTGGGTCTGCGGAGGTGAGAGGGGTCAAAATGTCAGCTGTAGAGGTGAGTGCTGGGTGCAAGTGTGGACAGGTAAGTATGAGAGGTGAGTGTAAAGTGTTGGAAAAAGTTTCCTTACCTTTGTTTCTTTCTGCAGGCTTCAACCTTTGAGGATCCAGAGGTGCCTCATCTCAATGGCAGAGCTGACAGAATGGCTGCTGCATTCTCAAACACTGACAATTCATCTGTCAAAAATTGTATCGACAGACGAAACATCATACTTATTTTATTAATTGGCCAATCAAGGGAAAATAACGTGAGTTGGTCAGACGTCGCTGGGGGCGGGACTGAAACCCGGAAACCAGACGTCCCGCCTCTAGCACATCTCCATTGAGAAAATCCAGCCCAATGACTCACAATTCATGTTCGCTACAGGCGTGACTGAATTCTAAGGTTCTTTCGCCCGATTAAAATAATCCAGCACTGCACCTTGAGTATGATCCATTAATTCTGCAGGTATTAGAAATATATGAAATTTTATTCTTGAATTTCAAATGCTACCTTTCTTAAACATTTTGCTTTTTGTAGAATAGTGGTAAGGCTAGTTTCTGTCTATGAGCTGCGTTTCTGCTTGTTTGATTGATTGATTAATTTGATTTTTAGTTACACACGTGTGAGAGCCGAGTGATATTGTGGGGGTAATTGTAATCTAACCTGCTGGCCAGTAACGGGCAGGTTCGGGTCCGCCACCCATTTTGCACCCTGCCTGATTTTGCTCTCCGCTAACTTGTAAAACGGGTGTCTGGCCCAAACCCACCCGGAGGGCAAGGTTAAAAGGGCTAGGGTAGTGGAACTCTGAAACTCTCTCCCCCCCAAAAAAAAATCTGCTGAGGCTTGGAGTCAATTGAAAATTTCAGAACTAAAATTGATAGATTTTTGTTAGGCAAGTGTATTAAGGATTATGGAACCAAGGCGGGTAGATGGAGTTAAGATACAGATCAGCCACGATCTAACTGAATGGTGGAACAAGCGCGAAGGGATGAATGACCTGTTCCTATGAACCCCTGTGTCTTTACTTATGCAAAATATATATAAATTTTACCCTAACCTGTGCGTCCAGTCACTCTCAAGGGCCTGTGAAGCTAACAATGGTCATTGAATTATAATATAAGAAAATAGGTTAGAAGGGTTTGGTGCGGTGAATTAGCTCACCTCAGCCAGAATAATGATAATGGTGCTGCCATTGGCTTCAGTCCACCTGGGCTGAGGGACGGGATCCAATGCTGACTGCTATGCAGTGACTCCTGCTAACAGTACACATGTGTAAATCAGGTGAGAAAAAGATTGGGCTCAGCTTGTGATGCTCCCACAGTTGAATAGCATACTAGCATCCAATGTCTGGGCTTGCACATGAAGAATGGCTACTTGGGTGAGGTATCTGAGGACTATCAGCACCCATGGAACACGATCCTATCAAGAGTCACTGACTTCTGAAAAGCTGGAAGAAAATTGGAGGGACAAAATGTACTGGGATAACCAATCCCAAATGCCCAAGGTTAGCTACAAGAACTTTTTTGATCTAACCCAAAATATATAAAGAGTGGAAAGAATTGGCGGCAGCTAAAAAGGGAACAAAGAAAGCTTCATATCTCCCATTTAGATATCTGCAATAGGACCATACTGCCTAATTTTTATTTTTTTAAGTTATTTAAATTTCACTGTATTTACTGATTGGCTCAGTTCTAAATCAGATGCAAGGGGCTGGATTTTGTGAATGGAGACGTGCTGGAGGCGGGACTGCTGCTTGCCGGGTCTATGTCCCGCCTCCATCATGCTCTGGCCAACCAGAGGGATTTTCCCCTGATTGACCTTGTTAAGCCCGCCCTGCGGGCTCAGCAGGCCAATTAGGGGGAAGTCAGTGACGGAGCACGTCAACATCTGACGTGCTATCTGTCAAGACTTCTTGAAAGAAGAAATGTCAGCATTTGACAGCTCTGTGAAGCTGTCAAACACTGACATTCTGTGTCGTTTGTTGAGTCCTTGTGTTCAGGACTCATCAATGTAGTGTATGTACCTTTAAGAGAGAACTACTTTTACAGCTCCTGTATACTGTAGTACTGGCAGTGACCACACCTGTATATAAGCCTTGAGCATGCCTCTGTACCCCAGTCTTGAGACTACCCTACTCCAGTAAATACCTGTTGATTGTTAAGTTACAGCGTCCGTGTAGTTATTGAAAAACATCATACTCTCAGAATCACGGATCTAACAGTGGCGACGAGTGTCGATTCGAATCTACCTGCAACTCTGCATTTCCCTTCGAGGATTCGCTCCGGGAGGGCGGTGGAAGAAAGTCGAGGCCAGAAGCACGGGCGTCGACCACGAGCAACCGCCCAGTCGTCCGGCAGAGAGTGAACATCGCAGGGGAGGCTGTGGAGAGCCGGGCTTGGTTCCCCAGCCACGACGATCAGCAATAGACTGACGACAGGTACAGCGCAGACCCTTCCCGGACAGCGGCAGCTGGAGCCAACCGACGGCAGAGAAAAAGCCGAGCAGCGTCGACGGGGTAAGATAGAGGGTGAAGCGCACAGGGCACAGCCGGGGGTTGAAAACTGAGCGGCGTCGAGGAAAAACAAAACGGAGAGAGAGAGGGTAAAGCAGCAGCCGGGTTCAGGACCGAGCGGCAGAAACGGGAAAGGCGCACAGAAAAAAAACGCGCAGAGCACAGCCAGGGCTCAAGGGCTGAACAGTGTCCGTGGGGAGAAGAAGGGAGAGCGTGGGAGACGCCATTTTTAGGAGCCGCAGCGGAGAAAAAGGGCGAGCGCGGGAAGAAAGGAAAGCGCAGGAGACACCATTTTGTGCCAGCGGAGAAGAAGGGAGAGCGCGGGAGACGCCATTTTTGACAGTTAAATCACACCCAGGGATGCCGAAGAGTGGCAGTATCTCTACGTTCGACAATGAAGTCGAAGATTGGGCGACATATGTGGAACGTATTGAGGTGTACTGCAGGGCGAATGAAGTGCCAGATGCTAGGAAAGCACTGGTTTTGTTAAATTCCATGGGTGCAAAAACTTATGGGTTACTGCGAAACCTAATAACCCCAGAGAAGTCCGTGAATAAGAATTTCGAAAGCATAGTAGAAATCCTACAGGACCACTTAAACCCCACACCGCTGCTGATAGCAGAACAATTTAAGTTCCATAAAAGGAACCAACACAAAGACGAAAGCAATGCTGAGTACTTAATGGAACTGCGCAAGCTATCGAAACACTGCCAGTTTGGAGTGGGACTAGCAGATACGTTAAGGGACAAGTTTGTGTGTGGGCTTCAAAGTGAAGGAACCCAGAAAAGGCTTCTATCAGAAAAGGATCTTATGCTGGACAAGGCTTTCAGTATGGCAGTATCACATGAAGCAGCCGCAAGGGGCGCTGCAGAGATACAACGGAGACCGCAAGAATATGGCACCAATGAAATGTCCTATGGAACAGGGAAGTGTTATCGCTGCAGCAGAACAACACACGACCAGAAGGATTGTTGGTTCAAGGACCAAGTATGCAGACAGTGTGGAAAAGCAGGACACATAGCAAGAGTCTGCAGGTCTGGGAAGAAAACCAACAGCAAGAAATCTCCACAGGAGAAGTACAAAAAGGTACACAAGGTGATGGACAGTAGTTCAGACGAACAGAAAAGTGACACAGACTCCGGAAGCAAGGAGCTGGGTTGTCTGAAACTACATAAGGTAACCAAAATGGAGGATCACCAGACTATCTGGGTTACACTCAAGATAGACGGAGTCCAAGTGAAAATGGAATTGGATACAGGATCAGCCCTAACAGTCATAAGCCAAAGGGACTACAAGCGGCTATTTTCACATATACTCTTGAAAGCTACAGAGATTGTCTTGAAGACGTACACGGGGCAAAAAGTCTACCCCAAAGGAAAAATAAGGGTGAAAGTGATATACAAAGGCCAGGAAATACCTAAAATGGACTTACATGTATTGCCAGATGGAGGACCACCACTGCTAGGACGTGAATGGATCCGGAAGATACAATTAGATTAGCATTCCATACAGGCACTGAAGGTTGAGGCCAAAAAGGATGACGATGTCACACCTGGACGACTGTCAAAAATGCTAACTGACGCAAAAGAAGTGTTCCAGGAGGGACTCGGAACACTAAAAGGCATAACAGCAACGATTAAAATAGTGGAAAATGCAAGCCCAAAGTTTCTTAAGGCCAGGCCAGTGCCTTATGCGATCAGACCAGCCGTCGAAGCAGAGCTGGAAGGGTTGGAACGTTCAGGAGTACTGTCCAAAGTAGACTGGAGCGAGTGGGCTACACCCATCGTTCCTGTAATGAAGAGGTCGTTGAGTAATACGCCTGGGGAACCAAAGAAGGTCCGCATCTGTGGGGATTTTAAGGTGACAGTGAACCCAGTCCTTCACATGGTACAATATCCGCTTCCACGAATTGAGGATATTTTCGCCTCGCTATCTGGAGGGAAACGCTTCACCAAAATTGATCTAGCCCAGGCGTACTTGCAAATGGAGGTAGAAGAAGCCTCGAAACAATACCTCACGATCAACACTCATAAAGGTCTCTACCAATACAATCGTCTGGTGTTCGGGGTAGCATCGGCTCCGGCTATTTGGCAAAGGGCAATGGATCAGGTCCTGCAAGGGATTCCAGGGACCCAGTGTTATTTGGACGACATCCTGGTCACGGGCGAAAATGACAGTGATCACCTCGCCAACTTGGAGAAGGTGCTCACCAGATTAAAGGAATATGGGCTACGAGCTAATCGCCACAAGTGCGAGTTTTTCCAGAAGCAGATCTCGTATTGTGGCCATGTCATCGATGAAGAGGGGTTACATAAGTCCCCTGAAAAAATTGAGGCTCCAGCACCGGAAAATGTGTCACAACTGAGGTCGTTCCTCGGGCTGGTAAACTACTACCATAAGTTCTTACCAAATTTGTCCACGGTATTACACCCACTGAACACCCTACTGCAAACAGGGGTACCATGGAAGTGGAATGACGAATGTAGACGAGCTTTCCAGAAGTGTAAAGAATTGATCACATCAAAAGAGGTGTTGGCCCATTTCAACCCAGCACTACCAATTCATTTGGTATGTGATGCATCACCCTATGGTATTGGAGCGGTGCTGTCGCACAAATTCCCAGACGGGTTGGAGAGGCCAGTAGCCTTTGCGTCTCGGTCACTAACCTCAGCCGAGCGCAACTACGCCCAGATTGACAGGGAGGCCCTCAGCCTAGTATGGGGAGTAAAAAAATTCAACCACTATCTGCATGGGCAGAAGTTCACCTTGCTGACTGACCACCAACCACTTGTCTCCATCTTTAATCCTAAGAAGGGCGTTCCAGTGATGACTGCACAACGGTTACAAAGATGGTCCCTGTTTCTAGGGGCGAATCAATATGAAATAGAATATAAAGGCACAGACCAGCATGGAAACGCTGATGGGCTATCATGCCTGCCACTGCCTACTGTGGAGGAAGCACCAGCAGTGGACCCTATCGAGATATTTTATTCGTCAATAATTGAACGATTGCCAGTAGCGAACGCGGATATAGAGAAGGAGACCCGCAATGATCAGACACTGTCTCGGGTATATGACTTGACGGTGAGGGGATGGCCAACACATGGCGACTCACTGTTGCCAGCATTCTCATCCAGAAGAGAACAGCTGTCAGTATGCCAGGGGACAGTGATGTGTGGATCCAGAGTGGTGATTCCACCCAAGTTAAGGGAGAGAGTGCTAAATGAGCTTCATGAAGGTCATCTGGGGGGAGTGAAAATGAAAAGCCTTGCTAGGGCTTATGTGTGGTGGCTGGGAATCGATCAACAAATCGAGGACCTAACCAAGAGCTGCTCAGGATGCCAGAAGGTCCAAAATGCACCACCACATGCCCCTCTACACCCGAGTGGCCCTCCTCTCCATGGCAATGGGTGCATATTGATTTCGCTGGTCCATTCATGGACTCAATGTTCTTAATAGCAGTGGATGCTCATTCGAAATGGCCTGAGGTGATAAAAATGTCCTCAACCACTACAGAGAAAACGATTGCAGTCCTACGGAGCATATTTGCCAGGAACGGCTTGCCAGAGCAGATTTGCTCTGATAATGGACCACAGTTTGTGTCCGAAGAGCTTCGGAAATTTATGAGAAGGAATGGGGTAAGGCATTACACATCCGCCCCGTATCATCCAGCCACAAATGGATTGGCTGAGAGGTTCGTACAAACCTTTAAGAAGGCGATAAAGGCCATGTGCGACGATGAAATTCCACTACAGCATAAGGTGGACAATTTCTTATTAGCCTACCGAAACGCGACACATGCAGTTACCAACCAGACCCCAGCCATGATGTTCTTTAACCGAAGGTTGAGATCTCGTCTGGACTTGCTCAGACCAAATGTGCGAAGAAATGTTGAGGATAAACAATTTCAGCACATCAATGAGAAGCCGACAAGGAGCTTCAACGTAGGACAACCAGTCTTGGCCCGTGACTACCAAACAGAGAAATGGCAACCCGGAACGATATGCACAAGGCAGGGGCCATTAATGTACACAGTGGATGTCGGGGAGAACATTGTGAGATGCCACATCGATCAGATCTTAGCGTCACAGGAACGAGTCAACCCCATGTATCGCGTACCTGGGGATGAACCCGACATACCGGTAGCATCTACCTCCGAACCAGTAGCAGTGGAAACCGATGAACTAACCGACGAAAAGGGGCCAGAATCGCCTCCGCATCAAGAACAAGAACCTCAGGAAAGGCGCTATCCCGAAAGGATCAGGAAGCCGCCCCAAAGACTGAATCTATAAATGGACTATTGTTGTTTAATGTACATGTTAAAGTGTTAATTGTTATTTGAATATTATGGGTCCTGCTAATCTAAAAGGGGAGGAATTGTAGTGTATGTACCTTTAAGAGAGAACTACTTTTACAGCTCCTGTATACTGTAGTACCGGCAGTGACCACACCTGTATATAAGCCTTGAGCATGCCTCTGTACCCCAGTCTTGAGACTACCCTACTCCAGTAAATACCTGTTGATTGTTAAGTTACAGCATCCGTGTAGTTATTGAAAAACATCATACTCTCAGAATCACAGATCTATCAATCAAACCTTTCAACTTTGTAGAAAGCAGGTGACTGTTGGTTCAGAGGATCCAACAGACAGTCTGTGAAATCTACAACGAAGATGTCGGGACTCCGGAACCACCACGGCTGAAGGCTGTAGGCAGAAACAAAGGTAAGTGAACATTTTCTAACACTTAACACTCACCTCACATACTTACCACTCCACACTTGCATCTATCACTCACCTCTACATCTCACTTTCATGCCCCTCCAACCCCCGCAGACCTCCTACTCGTCTCCTACACCCCGGCGGGGTTCTCTGAGGTCGGGAAGCCTTCACCTGAGAAGGTAAAATGGGACTAATCCTTTTTTCTGCCTGTTAACAGGCAGTTAAAAGGATTTAATCCCTTTCCCGCCTCGAGGAGATGGGACCCGAAGCAGGACATCTTCCCGCCTCCTGGCAAAAGGGCACGGAAGCGGAAGGGGGGCGGGTTTGCCATCCGCCCCCACCTTCTGCAACTTTACCGGCTGTCCCGCCTCCATACCTGCCTCCTCGGGGCTGACAAAATCCAGCCCAAGGTCTTCGATGCTTAATTTTGAAGTCATGAAACTTGTTTGAAATGTAAGAATATATCATTAGAAATGGAGACGATAGCTGTAACAAAAGCACTAAGGCTTAGAGGAGAAGGGTCATTATAGATGCTAGTCAGCTGCACTGGTATTGTTAATTCCCTCACAAATACAATAAATCAATCCGGATTGATAGGCACTTTCACTGAAGATGCTCTCAGACGAAAAAGAGTTTCTGTCTGGGGAGCACATCCTCATTCATAAGGATTTTAGCCCCTGGATATTAATGTTATGGCTCTTTTCAATCCTTGCTGATAAATGGTGATTATACTGTATTACCTAGGCACGCTGGCCCCTTAATGTACTGTGGGTAGCATTACATGGAATCATTAATCTGAAAATTAACCCCCTCCATTAAGTAAATACGAATGAAACTGGACCCTGTAGATATTGTACAGAATTAGAACAGGAGCTGCTCTGAGAGAAAGCTTTAGTTGTGGTTGCTTTGGCTGGTAATAATTATTGGCAGTAGAATACTTACAGCAGTTGTGTTCCTTATTTGGGCCTTCATAGGAAACGTGTATTATTGCCCAGAATTAATTCATTTTAATTCAAAAAGTTTATCCTTTATAGCTTTCAATATAATCACAATGTCTACAGTAATATTCAAAAATTAATTTCTAACACCAAATATAACCAAAGAAAACAATTGCTCCTAATCAGCGCAGACTATAACATCTCACTGCATTTCTAACCCTAGTCTTTTTGTCTCTTATTCCTTTTTTTCTCTGTCTCCAATTACTTTCTTTCATCCATGTACCTTTACACATATTCTCAGTTGCAGAGTACAGAAGAAAAGGAATAGATATTAAGCAATCTTTGTCACGGTTATAATGTTTAATAAAGAAATAACTATACAATATTCCCTCTAATTTTGGGAGGGCGCGCGGCCCCTTTAGCGGGCTGTGTGGCCCATTCAAATTTCTGCACATGCGGGTTTTTTTCTATTCAAAAGCCACGGGACCTATCGATCTCAGTCTTGAATATACTCATCGTCTAAGCATCCACAGCCCTCTGGGGTAGAGAATTCCAAAGATTCACAACCCTCTGAGTGAAGAAATTCCTCCTCATCTCAGCCCTAAATGGCCGATCCCTTATCCTGAGACTGACCCCTTATTCTAGACACTCCAGCCAGGGGAAACAGCCTCTCAGCATCTACCCGGTCAATCCATCTAAGAATTTTATACGGTTCAATGAGATCACCTCTCATTCTTTCTATCTCTGGAAAATATAGGCCCATTCTACTCAACCTCTCATTCCAGGAATCAATCCAGTGAACTTGCATTGCACCCCTGTAAGGCAAGTATATCCTTCCTTAGGTAAAGAGTCCAAAACTGTACACAATACTCCAGGTGTGGTCTCACCAAAGCCCTATATAATTGCATCAAGACTTCCTTACTCTTATACTCCAACGCCGCCCCCCCTCCCGCTCCCCCCCACCCCGCCCATGCAATAAAGGCTAACATATCATTTGCCTTCCTAATTGCTTGCTGTACTTGAATATTAACTTTCTGTGATTTGTGTATAAGGATGCCCAAATCCCTCTGAATGCCAATTTCGGTTTACCCGCAGTGGGCTTTGGAGCATCCAGGTAACCTACTCTGGAGAGGCGGGTCCATATTTATAACAGGTTAATGAGGCTCCATTCCTCATATTTTGGCAGATAATTAAATTTAATGCAGACCAGCCAGCCAGCCGTGTTTCTCAGGGAGCTAAAGGGAGGCGGCAGCAGCAGGGTCCAGCAGGTAAATGCTTTTTAAAGCACTGCTTGTGGGCCAGGAGGAGCGGGAGTGCTAGCCCCGCCCCCCTCCCCAGTCCCACAAGCAAATCACCTGACCCAATCTCTCCCTCCCTCCCGATCGGCCTACCCCCGCCCCACACCACCAACCTGCGATGTCTCCTGGTCCCCTCTCTCTCCCGATAGGCCGGTCTGACATCCCCTCCCCCCCACCAACCCGTGATGTTTTCCGGTTCCCCTCCCTCCCGATTGCCAGTCTGACTCCCCTCAACCAACCTGTGGTCTTTCCCGGTTGCCACGGACTGTCCCCAATGGTCCCCGGCTACGGCCTTCAGCTGCTGGGCGGCCTGTCAATCTGGTCGGCTGCCAGGCGGGAAACGGAGTAAAAAAAAATGATAATGAGGTGCTGCCGTTATATTCAACAGGACTTCCACATTCCCGGGATTTCCGTGTTTCTTCCCCACTAACGCGCACCCCCGCTCCCTCTCCGCCTCCCCATAAACATTGGGACCACTGTTTTAGTGATTTTGGTTGAGAAGCCTTGGCGAGTTGCTGCCGTGCATCTTGTAAATTGTACACACTGCAGCCACAGTACGCCGGTGGTGGAGGGAGTGAATGTTTAAGGTGGTGGATGGGGTCCCAATCAAACGGGCTGCTTTGTCCTGGATGGTGTCGAGCTTCTTGAGTGTTGTTGGAGCTGCACTCATCCAGGCAAGTGGAGAGTATTCCATCACACTCCTTACTTATGCCTTGTAAATGGTGGAAAGGCTTTGGGGAGTCAAGAGGTGAGACACTCGCCACAGCATACCTAGTCTCTAACCTGCTCTTGTTGCCACAGTATTTATGTGGCTGGTCCAGTTAAGTTTCTGGCCAATGTTGACCCCCAGGATGTTGATGGTGGGGGATTCTCGCTTGTTGGAGATAGTCATTGCCTGGCACTTGTGTGGCGCAAATGATACCTACCACTTATCAGCACAAGCCTGAATGTCGTTCAGGTCTTGTTGCATGCGGGCATGGACTACTTCATTATCTGAGGAGTTGTGAATAGCACTGAACACTGTGCAGTCATCGGCGAACATCCCCATTTCTGACCTTATGTTGGAGGGAAGGTCTTTGATGAAGCAGCTGAAGATGGTTGGGCCGAGGACACTACCCTGAGGAACTCCTGCAGCAATGTCCTGTGGCTGAGCTGATTGACCTCCAACCACCGCAACCATCTTCCTTTGTGCTAGGTATGACTCCAGCCAGTGGAGCATTTTCCCCCCTGATTCCTATTGACTTCACTTTTACTAGGGCTCCTTGATGCCACACTCAGTCAAATGCTGCCTTGACGTCAAGGACAGTCACTCTCACCTCACCTCTGGAATGCAGCTCTTTTGTCCATGTTTGGACCAAGGCTGTAATGAGGTCGGGAGCTGAGTGGTCCTGGCAAAACCCAAACTGGGCATCAGTGAGCTGGTTATTGGTAAGTAAGTGCCACTTGATAGCACTTTCAATGACACCTTCCATCACTTTGTTGATTGCTAAGGGGTAGTAGTGACAGTCGTTGCCATATGCAGATACCATGTGCCTCACATTCCTAAGCTGACTCTTACTGCCCAGGAATGTAACATCTTGATCTATGACTTAGATTTTATGTCTTTCACATGTGCCCCCCACACGTGCTTCTCCAATCCGTCAGTAAGCTGGTGCTTTGCACTTTAATAAGACAAAGCCAGAACAAAAAAAAAAGCCGTTTTATTTCTCAGACAACAGGTGAGCATACAGAGCAACAGTTACAATTGGACTCAAAAGTATTACTAAAAATACATTAGTGACTTATAACAATGAGATCTGCCTCGTTTTTTTAAAGTGAGTCTGATTGCAGTTACATGAGCAAATGGGAGCAAACTAACTCAATATTTGGTTCTTGCTTGGTTTGTGAAGAGGGTGATCCTGTACAGTCCAATCTTTTTTTGAAGCCCATCGTTTTGGTGGGTTGTGAGCAATGATGATGACAGATGCAAGGACAATAATAGTCAAACTATATCAATGGACCAAGGCATTGCTTCCTTCCCCACACTGGTAGTGTTGCAATTGCACTCTCACTGACTGATACAGTGATTTACTGTCACTGTGAGCAGCTGGGGTGAGGGGGATGGGGGAGAAACATATAAGCCTTTAAAAAAACTTAAGTCATTGTGCATGTGGAAGCCAAGTGTGTGCACAATTTATTTTAAAATTCAGTTAATCACTGGAGTAAGACAGGCAGCTGAAACGTTGAACAAGATTTGGAAGGTTAGAGGCATATCTTGTGGGACAGCAACTGTTGGAAAAGAATGGCAGATAGTGTGACGGAATAAGCCATATTTCAAGAGATACACCATAATATGAACAGATTTCTGACATTATTAATATATAATATACTGGGTTTAAAAATCTAAAAAACCTCGGAGACACAGGCTGTAAACAGAAATACAGGCTTCTGAGATGGAATGGTTTGATAACACAAGTTGTAAACGCAACAAGCTTTGAAATGAGAATTGATTGTTAATGCTAATACAAAGGCCCTATTGAAATAGCAGTTTGGCACTTCCAGGAGGTCTGGAGTTTGGGAGAAACACAGTGGAATGACCCAAGTAAAGTGTTAAGAACTAACACGTGAAACAGAAACACAAAATATTAAAAAACCACGTGCCTTTGTAAAAGTAACATCAAATAAGACAGGAAACATGATTAAATATGCAACCAATCGAGATAGCTAGAAAACAAGCAACCACCCTAGTTGAAGTGTCTTTAATTTACATGCAGTAAATATGATACCTGCAGAACACTTTGAAGATATGAATTCAATAGATGCACCAAGCAATTACATTGTTTTTGTATTGAACTTGGAACACCATGGAGTCACATCTGTGGTTATAACCAGTTAAGCCAATATTAAGAATTGAATGAAAGACCTTTGATAAGAATGGCATCAAATAAAGACTACTGTCATAGTGTTTTATGATAAGTTTTTGGAACACCTAAAGGTAGAGACATAATTATGCATGCAGCAGCTAAATTGACAGTAAGAATAGAAAGAAGTCAACAGAAATAATGACTTAGAGATAATTAGCTTACATCAGCAGAAAACTTCAAAGGATTTACTACTGCAAAAAGGATATAAAAATAGACCTTTTCAAACAGAAAGTCAGAAGTCGCTGGAAACAGGCAAGCGATTCTCGGCTTCAGAACCACTCTGTAAGCCTACAACTCTGAGTCTCGGGTAATCAAGATATTTGATTTTGGTGGATATTCTGGATTAAGAATAAGTAGAAGTGTGAAAATGTAACGAAGTTAAGATTTGAGAATAAGGATCTCTGATAAGAAATGTAAGCTATTTGCATTTTCAATTGTTAATGTTGCAACTGAATCAACCGCTGTTAACTGAATGTCGGCTCTTAAATAAAACTGTATATTTTTAGAATTGTCTCACAGAGTATTTCTGTATCAATCTCGCGAACCCAATTTCTGTATACTCTTTTGTAAGGAGTTGCAGAATTCTGGGGGGTATTCCGGACCCTCATAATATCTGGAAGGTTACAGTCTAGTTAAACTTATTAAAAGTGCTATCCGGAGGACAGTAACATCTTCAGTCGTTCCTTTCCTTTAGGGAGAGATAACCTGAACCTTTAGACCCATTTAAGTGTCTTATAGAATTTGGCTATCTCTAACTTTAGTTGAAGGTGAACATTTGGGGAATACGCCTGATCTGGGGTAGCCCGAAAAGGGCTAGGACTTGTAATTATCCCTTCGATAGATCTCTATAGATGTGAAGGTTGGACATTGAAAAAGTGATGTTGCAAACGTTTGAGAGCTTGAGGTAAAGAAAGATTCTTAGAGTTATATGAATCCCAAACAAGAGTGGGTGCGTGAAATGCTAATAACTTTGAGAACAATGCTCACCAAGATAGAGAAAAGGAAACTCCAATAGTTGTGCACACAGCCAGAGGGGAAGGAGAACAAACAACCAAAATAATCATACCTGGATAAATGAAAGGCCAAGGATGATGAGGAAGGCCAGGGAAAACATGGCAGCCAATATAAGGAACCAAGCAGGAATGCCAATCAGACAGGCAGTGGCAATAACACATAACGGGCAACACTGATATAGTTTCAAGCACACAGTTGCATAAACTCTTACATGAAGGTGACACTTGAAGAGAGAATTGGACTGGTGACAGCCATGTTTACTGCCCATCTGGTTTATCAGCTGATAAAATAGGTGACATGAATCTTGTCATTGATGTGGAAATGACTTGTGAAATAATACTGGGCGGCCTGCTGGTGGCGCTGTCCAGGGAGAGTATAAATGCTCGGGCATGGGCCCAGCTTGCGCAGGACATTCTTAACAGGAACTAGTGAAGGACACAGCACGGTGGCATAGTGGTTAGCACTGTTGCCTCACAGCGCCAGGGACCCGGGTTCAAATCCGGCCTCGGGTGACTGTCTGTGTGGAGTTTGCACATTCTCCCTGTGTTTGTGTGGGTTTCCTCCGGGTGCTCCGGTTTCCTCCCACAGTCCAAAGATGTGTGGGTTAGGTTGATTGGCCATGATAAAAAAATAAAAAAATTGGCCCTTAGTGTTAGGGGGGATTAAATACGTGGGGTTACGGGGATAGGGCTTGGGTGGGATGGCTGTTGGTGTAGGGACTGGGTGCTAGGGTTTGGATGATCAGCCATGATCTCGTTGAATGGCGGAGCAGGCTCGAAGGGCCGAATGGCCTACTCCTGCTCCTATCTTCTATGTTTCTACAACTAGATCTCCGTGTTGAAAAACAGTTGATTAAAGCCTTGTTTAATACTCAGACCAAGTGCCTAGTAGTTTTCTTACGTCAATAGGCATATGTGCTATAAGCACCACAATGTTATTAGTAGAAAAGCAAACAATCGCAAAGTACACGCACTCCAATTCATCCAGAACTCTACTTTTCACAACCTATCCACATTGTGTCCTGATTATCTATCAGCCCTGTGTTCCCAACCCTTATCCCTTGATTTCAAAATTCTCATCCTTGTCCATATGTACGTCCATGACCTTGCAGCACACAATCTCTGAAACCTCCTCTACCCTGTGTCCTAACTCACTCCCTTCGCTCTTCCAAATCTGGCCTTCAGTGTATCTCCCCTTTCCACTTCACCATCAATGGCAGAGCCTCAGTCCTCATGCCCCAGTGCTCTGTAACTCCCTTCTTAAAGCCCTCCACCTCATCACATCTTTCCCCAAAACTGCCTCTAAACCTCCGTCTTCAACTACAACTTGAGTTAACTCCTCTAACCCTTGTGGCAAGCTCCTGCTTAGTGTGAAGTCCTCTTTGTAAAGCAGTTTGGGGCACTTCTCTAAATTAAAGGTACCCTATAAGTTATTATTGTATTACGGGGCATTATATCCAAATATCAGCTGCTCTTTAACCTGTGTTAGAGTGAATTCTGCCTTGTGTGAACACTGAACAAACTATGCCTCAGTGGAATATTAAACAATAAATTAGTTTTGATCCAATAGCTATGGTTGTCAGCAGGTTCGATGTGCTATGTGCTATTTCATTATGATAGAAGCTTATCGCTTCTGTGGAAAACTAACTGCATAAGACAGTCAAGCATTTAAATTTTAATTAAATAGAGATGCACAGCATACAGCCTAGGAGACAATTCACACCGATATGCTTTGTCTAATCTGGTCTCCATGCCTTACTACATTTTGAAAAGTCATAAATTCATGGGGTTCTCCCAATCTCCCACCCTAACTTCGGCAGAAGATCAACGGAAATCCTGGAGAAATGACAGATAGATAGAGACTCACACATAGACAAATATGAACACCTTGCATTCATATAGCACCTTTAACAAAGAAAATGTTCTAGGGCATTTTATAGAGAGGGGAGAAAAGTAAATAGATAAAGGGAACATCGGAACAGATGCTGAGTAAAGGTGAGTTAGGGGAGATGAGAAATTGCGTTGTCGAAAAGATGGGTTTTGAGAAGGTGTAGAGTGAAGTGGAGAGGTGGAGGAGTTTCAGAGAGTAGGGTCAAGTGAACTAAGGATGTACCATCAATGGTTAGGTGAAAGGAAGTGGGAGTCACAGAAGGTCAGAGTCATAAGCGATAGGAATGGGGACTTCAGGCTCGAGGGGATTGCAGAGGTAGGGTGGGGTGAGGTCATGGAGTGATCTGAAGATGAGGATGATTTTTTTTTTAATTCAACGGGAGTGAATTTCTGTTGGGATTCTCTTACGCATCCTCTATACATTCAGCAGAATAGCTGTGGAAATCCTAGAAATATGGTGTTAACAGGATAGTGGCAACTGAATTTTTGAATGATTTGGAGCTTATTTATGTAGGATTGAAGATGGGATGCCAATAAAGAGGATGTTGGCAAGATCAAGTCTGGAGGTGTTGGGGTGAGATAGGGGCAGAGATGAGTGATGTTGAACAGATAGAAGCAACCAGTTCTAGTGATTGATAGGATGTGGAGTTTGAAGCTCAGGTCTGGGTCAAACAGGTTGCCAAGTGTAATATGACATGGTTTAGTCTGAATGAGTAGCCAGGGAGGGGAATGGAGTCAGTGGCATTGGACTAGAGTCCATGGCGGGGGCGGAAAACAAAGGTTTTGGTCCTTCTGATGTTTAGTTGGAGGACATTTTGACTCCACAATTTGATATGTCAGGCAGGCTAAGAGCACAGAGATGGTGGAGAAGTACAGATGGGCCTCATCAGCACAACAGATGGAAGCTGATCCCATTCCAAGGGGCAAATTGTAATTGAAGAAGACCAGGAGGCCAAGAATTGATCCTTGGGGAACTGCAGAGGTAATTGCTTGAGGAGTGGGAAGAGATGTCATTGCTGGAAATCTACAGGCTGAATTGGGGCAAGTAGAAGTAGAACCATGTGAAGGCAATCCCACAGAAATGGATAATAGAGGAGACACAATGGCCATGATTTTACGAACCTCGGCAGGTCTGTGGCCAGTGACCTGCCAAATCCAAAAAGCTAGGAAAAAACCATTAAACAAGCCACTAATGATTTCAATTGCCTCCCCTACCGCTGCCTGTCGGATCTGCTTAGCGCTGGCAGACCCGACATCGGGAAAGTCCAGTGTGCGCATTTTGACAGCGGGTTCCCGACCCGCTGTCAGTCATTTCAAATTTAACAGCTGACTCGCCACCCATTCCGGCCAATGGAGGAGGATGGCATGGTGAATCATATCAAATGTCATGGAAAGATCAGAGAGGGCACGGAGGGATAATGCACCACAGTCACAGTCACAGACTATGTTAGTAGTGAGTTTTGGCTAGGATCGTCTCCATGATATGAGCAGGGTGGAATTTGACTTAAAGGATTGAAACATGGAGCTCTGGCAGAGATGGGCTAGGAGGTGATGACACATTCAAGGACTTTAGAAGAAAAGTGAAGGGATGGTAGTTAGAGAACAGATGGCTCGAGGATGGATTTTTTGAGGAGTGGGCTGATAATTGTGGTTTTGAAAAGGAGAGGAATATTACAAAGTGACTGAGAAAGAACAGAGCTACAAAGGAAGAAAAGAGACACAACCAAGAAACAGAGAGACAAAGAAAAAAACAAAGAGAAAGCAATAGAAATCATGAAAGAAGCAGGAACAGAGAGAACAATGCAAAAATCTAAAGGATAGCAGGTGCAGTATGTTGGAGCATTGGCTTGGCAAATGTTACTGATAATAAAACCCTACCTCAAAATATGGGGCATTTCCTGCTGCCCAATACTTTACAATCTATCTGCTGCTCTGATGACTTGAAATCTCTTTCTTTTTCATTATGCTATCGTAAATTATGTAAATAATCACAGAATGGTAAAATATGGGTTTGCCCACACAGGGATGGGCCAAACAATAAGGCCGGGAAATTCTTCGGATCTGCTCCCGCCCTGCTGACATTATTTCTCCAGAAGTGCGCAGTGTTTTCGGTGAATTTCTGACAAAGCAACGCCAGCAGAGTGAAAGCAGCTCAGAGCAATTTCTCGGCCAAAATGCTTATATACATAGAATGGGAAAGCCAATCAGTATCTGTGCCACTCTCGGGCACCTACTGTTGGCCTTTTATAGAATGGAAGTGGCAGAGATTTGAGGCCAGTTTGATTGCCAAGGAATGCTGTGAGTCTCAAGTGGGACCTGGAAAGGGGAGGAATTTTTTTTTTTATTAAAGGGCAAAATATATTCCAAATAATGGAAGCTCTTAAAACATTTGGATGAGAAAGAGTTAAAAATGCAGTGGAAGCCAGCAAGCAATATACGGGCCTAGAGTTTGCGCTCGTTTGCGTTGGTTTTATCAGCGCAATCCGGCTGAAGTCGGCCAAACCAGCGCAAAAAGATCCCGGAATTTTAAATGAAAGTTACGTCGAGCGTTAATCGCGTTTTTACGATCTTTGACGCTGGGCCACGCCCCCAGATCGATATAATCAATGTGCCGAGTTTCTGCCGATTGCGCCTGTTCGAGGAGGCTCTTCCAATTGAGCCCTTTTTTTAGGCACTAGTAGGCACGTTTGAAAAGTTTTTACATATTAAAAAACATTTAATTTACTAAGAAACTGACCAGTGTACACCAATGAAACTAGCAAATAGTTCGGTTTCGTTTTTCTTTAAAGTCATTTTCAGTGTTACTCACAGGCGGAGAACCAGGCACGCTTATTAACAATGCTTATTTTGTGTGATAAACTTATTTTCAGCTGCATTAATAAAACTCTTAAATACATCAAGAAATATTTTTTAATGCAAAGTAAAAGAACTATCACGTTCTATTACACTGACCGATTTTGCTGGCTCGTGAAAGATTTTGGCCGGAATTTTCTGAGGTAAGAGCGGGTGGGTGGGGGGGGCGGAGGTGAAAGTTGAAAAAATGTGAACCCCGCCTCCAACCTGCCCTTTCACTCAGGCGGTCGGGGGACGGCCTGCTAACCCGTTGCCAAGAGGTCGGTTGGCAATTTAAATATGATAATGAGGCCTGCAGCGTCTACTTTAAGCTGCTTTGCAGGTTTTATTGCAAGTAGCCGGAGGTCTCGGGGCTCAGCATTCCCGGTGGCTGCAGCGAGGCGGCCTCAGCCTCGGGGAGCAATCCTTGTTGGCCAGGAGGAGCAGGAGTGCTTCCCACCATCAGCCTGCCCTTCCCCAGGGTCAGGGATTCAACCTCTTCTTCCAGTACATTGATGACTGTACCGGTGCCGTTTTCTGCTATCGCCCTGAACTAGAAAATTTCATTCACTTTGCTTCCAATTTCCACCCTTCCCTCACCTTCACATGGTCCATCTCCAACTCTTCCCTTCCCTTCCTCGACTTCTCTGTCTCCATTTCTGGGGATAGGCTATCGACAAACACACACTATAAGACCACTGACTCCCACAGCTACCTGGAGTACACTTCCTCCCACCCCGCTTCCTGTAAGGACTCTATTCCATTCTCCTAGTTTCTCTGTCTCCGTCGCATCTGTTCTGACGATGCCACCTTCCATACTAGTGCTTCCGATATGTCTTTTTTCCTCAAATGAGAATTCCCCTCTACCATGGATGACATGGCCCTCGACCATGTCCATTCCATTTCCCTCGACCATGTCCGTTCCATTCCCCTCGACCATGTCCGTTCCATTTTGGTGTCAAAAACAGGAAGGCAGATTATTATCTGAATGGCAATAGATTGGGAGAAGGGGAAGTGCAACGAGGGACCTGGGTGTCCTTGTGCACCAGTCGCTGAAGGTAAGCATGCAGGTGCAGCAGGTGGTTAAGAAGGCAAATGGTACGTTGGCCTTCGTAGCGAGAGGGTTCGAGTACAGGAACAAGGATGTCTTGCTGCAGTTGTACAGGGCCTTGGTGAGACCACATCTTGCGTATTGTGTGCAGTTTTGGTCGCCTTATCTGAGGAAGGATGCTCTTGCCATGGAGGGAGTGCAGCGAAGATTCACCAGGCTGATACCTGGGATGGCAGGAATGACGTATGAGGAGAGATTGGGTCAATTGGGCTTATACTCGCTGGAGTTTAGAAGAATGAGAGGGGATCTCATTGAAACGTATGAAATTCTAACAGGACTAGACAGACTAGATGCAGGAAGGATGTTCCCGATGGTCGGGGAATCCAGAACCAGGGGTCACAGTCTAAGGATAAGGGGTAAGCCATTTAGGACAGAGATGAGGAGAAATTTCTTCACCCAGAGAGTGGTGAACCTGTAGAATTCTCTACCACAGAAGGCAGTAGAGGCCAATTCATTAAATATATTCAAGAAGGAGTTAGATATATTTCTTAAGGCTAAAGGGATCAAGGGATATGGAGAGAAGGCAGGGACAGGGTACTGAATTTGGATGATCAGCCATGATCTCATTGAATGGCGGAGCAGGCTCGAGGGGCCGAATGGCCTACTCCTGCTCCTATCTTCTATGTTTCTATGTTTCTATATCCCGCACTTCTGCTCTCACCCCTTCCCCTCCCTCCCAGAACCACGATAGGGTTCCCCTTGTCCTCACCTTTTACCCCAACATGCCTCCACATTCAACGGATCATCCTCCGTCATTTCTGCCACCTCCACTGTGATCCCACCACCAAACACATCTTCTCTGCACCTCCCCTTTCAGCATTCCGAAGGGACCACTCCCTCCACGACTCCCTGGTCCACTCCTCAATCATTCCCAACACCCCCGCCCCTTCCTACGGCACCTTCCCGTGCAAGTGCAGGAGATGCAACACCTGCCCTTTCACCTTCTCCTTTCCCACTGTCCAGGGCCCCAAACACCCCTTCCAGGTGAAACAGCGATTTACTTGTACTTCCTGCAATTTAGTATACTGTATTCGCTGCTCACGATGCGGTCTCCTCTACATTGGGGAGACCAAACGCAGATTTGGTGATCGCTTTGTGGAACACCTCCGTTCAGTCCGTAAGTATGACCCTGAGCTTCCAGTCGCCTGTCACTTTGATTCACCGCTCCACTCCCACTCTGGCCTTGGCCTCTTACACTGTTCCAACGAAGCTCAACATAAGCTCGAGGAACAGCACCTCAGCTTTCGATTAGGCACTTTACAGCCTTCTGGACTCAACATCGAGTTCAACAATTTCAGACCATAACCTCTGTCCCTATTTTTTCACATGGTAGCTGTTGATGATTCTGCCATTCCCATTTACACCTCTTCTAGACTCCCTCTTTTGTTTCTTAACTTGTCCCATTACCATCTCCTTTTGCCTTGCACCATCATCCCTTTTGTCTCTTAATCTCTCCTACCTTCCACCCTATCACAGACCTTCCCTTTTGTTCTTTCCTCCCCTCACCCCTTTCCCTGCTCCTGCTTAAAATCTGTTACATCTCTAACTTTTTCCAGTTCTGACGAAAGGTCATCGACCTGTAACGTTAACTCTGTTTCTCTCTCCACAGACGCTGCCAGACCGGCTGAGTATCCCCAGCATTTTCTGTATTTATTTCAGATTTCCAGCATCCGCGGTATTTGGCTTTGGATGGTATGTTTCATCTCACTGTTCCCACTATCTTTTCGCTGTAAGCTTAGGTGTCACACCAAAAAACAATGAGGATGGAAAGTCTTATGTGTGTTAAAATCAACAAATATCTGGTTTAAACAGGGTCTAAACACAATCAGTACTGGCACAGAAGGAGTTAATGATGTGGTGCTAATGTTTCAACAAGCAGCACAAAGTATATCATAGCCGCAGAAGAGTGCCAATGAAATGAATGAAACGATTTCACAGCGTGAGGTAAAGTTTTGATAAGCCCAGCCTCTCTTTTCCCTGCCCCCTCCCCCGTAACCTTCATAAAATAAGTTATGCATGCCAATATTTTTGCATTACTAATTCTAGTGGGGGAAATGAGAAACTGAAGGACAGCAAATGTAGTAGCAGGGAATTGTAAACGTGCGGCTAGACTCAACTGACATCAGCCTGGAAAAGAATCCCAGCATTCTTTTATATATCTATGGATTTAAACGCAGGGTTCAATTATCTCAGAATTTGTCATGGGTGAGAGCTCGTCTCTTCTCAGTCCTGTTAGTCGAGCTATTTCTTGGCAGCAAGCTATGGGGAATTCAACTATTCAACAAAACAGCCTTCTGTAGTAAGGGAATATGAAAACTGCCCTTTTAAAGGCAGGTTGTCAAATTTCCTTGGAGATAATAAAAGCTTTTCCTGGATTTAAATACTAAGAAAAGCTGGCAAACAATGGGCTTTTGCGACTGTCGGCCTGGTGGGGTCTGTATGCAGCACAGTGCCTATTTTATAAAGAAAGGACTGTTTGAACAGCCGTATTTTTTTGGCGCTAATGCAGCTTGGCTGCTAAAATTAGTTTAGCTTTGTAGTCATTCAAGACTGAGCATAATAATGAGTTTTTAATTTATCTTTGCCTATTTGGTTTCCCATATTCTTCCTCCCCTCTTTTAGTGGCTGCTCCTCAGCATATACTGTCTTGTAGGCTGGTAGGGTAACAAGACAGGGAACCGCACATACACACCCCGCACACACACCCCGCACACACCCCGCACACACCCCGCACACACACCCCGCACACACCCCGCACACACAC